>NC_132935.1:41206433-41839558 GCF_034638445.1 Ciconia boyciana
ATAGGTGGGTCTATGACCAACTATGTATGTTAAGTTTATATAGTGGCACTGTTACAAGCAAACATCACTTCATCCGAAGTAGGCAAACTAAAGTTTTTTTACCAGTGAGTTAATAAAGGTCTTCCAAAAGAACAGGGAACTGTAAATATGCTGCTCCTTTTCTTGAATCATTCCCCCTAACGAGACACACACCCCCAAACTCCAACTAGGAAAGGAAAAGGTGTGAGAAGTAACAAAAAGGAAGAGAAGATGTGAAGAAACATACAAGAAACAAGACATGGAGCTTTGGAAATTGGAAATAAGAGAGACTCAGACCTGGATAGGAATCCAGAGAAAATGCCAAAGGATTCATTTATGATGCACAGTGGTCAGTCCTGCCAATGCTGTGACGTAATTGTATAAGCTAGATTTTCTCCAGTGGTAATGATGCCCTTTTCTCTGAAGTTACGTGGCTTTACAGAAGGACATCTCAGACAGGATTACAATATTGCACATATTTTACTTCACAAACTTCATTTCTGCTTCATAGCAACAGCTATGGGAGACACTGCAAGATTCTAGTTTCTGCGCAGGAATGTTTTACTTGTGAGATCAGAGTTGAACAACATGAGGCAAGGAGAATCAGCACAGCCTGTCTGCTGCATTTTTGTACACCACTGGTGGCTGACAGACCTTCGTCGGTGACCAGTTAGTTTAGGTCCATCAGTCACGCTTTGCTTAGAAGTGGCTGGATTGACTCTCAAGGACACCAGAAACAGATTCTTTTTTGTTCTGATACTCTCCATCTTGAGTACTTTTGACATGAACCTAACCAGCAAGTCATGAGTAAGGTCCAGTCATCCTCACAAATTAAAATGTGATAGGAAAAAAAGGAAAAAAAAATCTGCTTCCAACTACATTTGTATACAACAATCCCAAACAGGTGTTGTATGTGGGTTCAGGTATTTTTTGAGCCTGCATTTGACAAGTTAATTTGCCCCATACCCCCTGGTGCTGTTCCCATCTCTCCTTAAACCACACGTACATGTCTTCAAATTCTGGAAGCTGCCTCAGCTCCGCTCTTAGCGTTGCCAGTGTGCACCTGGCAAGAGGGTGTCCAAATGTGAAAGTTCCTTCACCACAGCCAGCCCAGTGCTAGGTTCTGGAGCAGCAACACCTTCTCAGACGTAGGTGGCAGTGTTCAGCTGCTGGGTAGCGCTACACTGGCAGCCTCTCCCCGCATCTCCTTGGGAGACAGCAAGCAACCCCATGGGTTTTTGTCTTCCTGAGCACTCCTGTTATTTAACTAAGTCACATTATTTCAAACATTTCCTGCATCTGAAAATGTTTTCCCAAGCCATAATCAGAGAACGTTCTGTTTACTTGACTGTTTTAACTTGGACAACGTTATATTGACAATTGTTGGAATTGTACCTTGGTCTCTTTTGAGCTGTCCAGGGATTTTCTTGCCTCCCAGTATTTTATGTCTAAGTCTAGGAAAAGTAAACAATCAGTTTCCAGTTAGTCTGATATGTGGTACTGGGCTTCGCTTAAGTAAGAAAGGCTAATGAGATCCTGTTATAATTTACACCAAATGTACCATAGTCCCAACCATCAACAAGGTTCTGCCCAATATAAACATTTATATCTCTGACTCTTTAAAGAAGGAATTTTAAAAACCGTAACTATGCTGTGGGGGGAAAAACACAGAACATGTTGATGCATTGATTCATCTACATTCATGCTGCCATGGACAATTTTACAAGAACTGTAATTCGGGACAGGAATTCGAATGGATGTACAGACATTGTAGTAGACTGGATTCTAAATAAACTTTCGAGCAGATTTTCCCTACACCTTATTTCACCTCTATGTCATACAGAGCCATGAGATGTAGCAGTTAAATCTCCTCTCTGAGTATCAGATACATGTTCCAGTTTATTGGTCAAAACAAGTTTTCGGAAATAATCATCACCACAACGGGGAGATTTGCAGTATCAAAGGTTGCAACCAAACACAATTTCTTTAAATTTATTTTTAAGTGAACAGTATACCTGATAGTATAGAATAGTGATTTCTTCCATCAGTGCTCCTGTGGCAACAGTGTACTTTTTTAGACTGGGTAAAACTGACCGCGGAGCACGCTGGTTTTGCCTTCTCCAGCTTGGGCTGCCCGCAGTGAGACTGCTACAATCTCTTTCCTCAAGCCAATCCTAAGGCAGGAACACTTTTTTCCCCCCTCCTCCTCCTCCAGCTGCTAAGCAAAGAATAAACTTTTAGCTTGGCCCCTCCTTTATTGGAAGGGGAATAGGGTAATATGCTGTAATTGGTTTTCCATGTTTGCCAAGAGTCTGTTTCCTCTTATCATCCACAATATTTAACATAAGTCTTGTAATAGTTCCAAAAATAATAAAATCTGTCCCAAGAATAAAAATGATAGAGCCACAACATGCTGCTTTTTTGTCATGGTCTTGGTTTCGTAACATTCTGTTAGTAGTTTTTATTGCCTAATGTTGTGGTTTCTTTCATACACAGCAGACCCAGTAAAGACATTTCATCAGCTACTTACACAGCAGCAGCCTGGATTATTTACAAATGGAGATTTCAGTACCATATTAAAATAAATCACCACTGCATACTGTTGAAGTTACATTGCAGTAGTATGGCAGAAGAAAACCCAGAGATTCTAAGGGGAGGGACATTAAGTATATACAAATCCTAAGTATGATATCAGCAAACAAATTTATTAAGATATCCCAATAAAACCTGTTAGTCTTCCCCCTTCTCCCCTATCTCCTCCCATGCAATAGTGGAAGAGGAATAGGCAAATTATATCCCCACACACAAGCAAAACAGTAAATGTAGTATGTGTAACAAGTAACAGAACCCATGCAATGCTTCCCTCAGGATTTTATATCATGTAGCAAAATAGTAAGTATATCCCTCTCTCCCTCTGCCCCACCCTTCCATCCCCAAAGCAAATGCCCCGTATTGGGCAAATTCCCTGAAGTGTAGGTGTAATGGATGTGGAGCCATAAAGATGGAGAGCAGCACTTTGCTCACTGGATTCAGTTTGAATGAAAGAATACCAGAACAGACAAGACAAAAAGGAGATAATACACAAGAGAAACTTGACTGGGGGGGGGGGGGGGGAACCCCAAACAAACAAAAAAAAAACCCTAAGAAGAAAGCTGTAGGCCAATCAGTAGCGTCAAAAGAATAGTCCATCAAGAGGAATCACCGTCTCAGGCTTCAGCATTTACAAAAGCAATAAGCCACTGGTAACAACTTTGAGAAAAATGCAGGCACAGTCGGGTGCCCTCATTTAGAATGATTACTTTAAAAAAAAATCCTTTAATGCCAAAAATTGTCTTAGGATATTTCTAAGGTTTTTTAATACACATTTTTTCGCTCTGATTGAGTTTAACTGTAACTTGGAGCCTGATAAGAAGTTTTCTTTTCTTCCCAAGAACAGATTTAGAGCCCCAACAGTCACAAGTAAACTCTTAAGGCAGAAGTAACTTTCCCAACTTAAATGTATGCCATTTAGCCTAAAACTAAACTGTGCCCTTCTAACCCCACCAATATATAAGTATTGCAGTTGAAGGCTCTTCAACTAGTCAGCAACACAGTGAACTAAGTGTCACGAGTGTAACAGCAGAGAGAAGATGTCTCTGGAGCAGGGAACGGAGTGCTCACCACCTGCTAGGGGCTTCAGACAGCCTCTCGTTGTTTCAGCTTATCAGCAAGGGTTTTGTCAGTCATTTACCTTAAGTCACTGCTGAGTCTGATCTTGCACAAACATAAATCAGAATGATTGAAGTCAACAGAAACACACAGGTATAAGATTGAGGGGGAGTGTTAATCTTTCTTAAATGAATGCCAAAATTCCTGGAGCTTCTCACTTTAAGTAGAAAGAAGAGACAAGTCTTAAAATCATGCTTAGAGGATTTGTCACTCCGAATTTACTCTTTTGTAAGTTAACTATGATTTTTACCACATGCTAAACTGGGAGTACAGGGAAACTGCACCATGGTATGATTTTTCAGTATTGATAGTAGTCTTACATTACATATAACAGCTGTACAAGTTGCTGGGGAATAATGAAATGTTTTAATTCTTTGGTTACAAAAATGCAACCAATAAAAGCAACTGGAATTCAACATGAAAGCTAGGCAAGTTATCAGTCACTCATGTAAAAGTGAAGCCTGTGAAAGAATAACCTTGTTAAAGCACATGCTCTAGAAGTAAGCCCTGCTGCTAGTTTGTGCTATATAATTTTCAAATTCTAATAGGATAAAATAGGATCAGGGGCTTCTCAAAAAACCACGAAATACACAGATTTCTAACTGGCAACAAAAGAATTATGTATGCAGAAAGCTTGTGATAAGAAGCCAGGCAGAATGCAAGGAAACTTCAGTTTTGCTGTAGCTCCTCTTTGAAAGTACCAGATTTTTATAAAATGCACAGTGCAAGACTGGCATGTAAGCCACGACTAACCAGCAGGATCAAAAATCAATATGCACACGTGACTATAGTAAGTCACAGCACATTCCTCCTACCCTTCAACCCCCAAAAAGTGCTGGTGGCTCTTTGCTATAATAGCCCTAGATTCCTGGTCAACTCTATACATCTTCCATGCTTTCAGAAAATGAGTGGCTGTCAGAAGCTTTAGCCTTGTAAATCATTACCACTTAAAACAGCATGCATTTTTGCTCTTCTCAGGATAGCGTACAAATTCTCCTCCTCTGCTCCCTTAAGAGGGGCAATTTTTATGGCTAAGAGAAATTTGCTCTCATTTGTAAGGTAGCTGAAGCTGCTATAGAAGAGTATGCTTTTCTCCCATCTTGTCTCACCCAATTGAGTTCTGCAATGTTGCCAGTTAAAAAAAAATAAGTCTTCAAGCAGTTAATTCAAGCAAGTATTCCTGTTCATTCATTCCTTCTTGTGAGCATCTACTTACTACAAGCCAGTTTTCCCTCAGCATCAATGCAGTTCAGTCCTATGGTTTCACTGTCATGCAACACAGTTTTCAAACATCAACTGGAACAATAAGTGTTTTTGTTTTATAAACACATTATGTAATAAACATGTAACAGTTGAAACTATGTAAATGGAGTACCCTCTTACAAATGTAAATAGCTGAAAACAATTATATTACATTGCTTATAATGCTCCTGAATGTGTAAGAAAGATTTGAAGTCAGCAACTAACATAAATCCTTATCAGTTGTCCGTTCCCCCAGATACAAACAAAAGGTTCCACAAATTTTTTAAACTTTATTTAATCTCAGAACCACTGCTATGTTACACCTGTCAGGCTGAAGTTTATTCACTTCTGATGTTAAAGTTCTGACAATAAGAATGGATGACATGAGGATCCATGTCCCCCCCGTGTTGTGTTGCAGTCATTGATCCAGTAAGATGAAATTTTTGCAGTTATCGCCCCCCCCCCCCTTTTTTTTTTTAGATACATGAAGCATGGCCTAGCATTAGTATCACCCTTTTATCTGCAATTTATATAAATAGGACGAGGTGGAAACTCAGTTGTTTCCTCATTTGTAGGAAAAGTGACATGAATATTCTGTACTTTAAGAAATAAACACTTAAACACAGGATTTTGTTTTGCATTGTTGCAACCCTTTCATTTGAGGCAAAACATCCCCCCCAACCACCACCATAATAAGTACCGAAGCATTTCTAGTTTTGCTTTTCATCAAGATTTCCAAACTGGCAGATTTTATTTTCACACCCTCTTCACAATAGACAAGATGCTTACCATATATTTAGGATTACAAGTTGTCACTAAAAGAAAACTTTACACAACCACTGTACATTTAGGTTGAAAAACTGTCCTTGCATGAAAAATATACCTAGAAATCAAGTGGTAAACAAGAAAAAAAAAACATTAAGAAAAGATCAACGTTTTTATAGTGTGCCATTTTAAATTTATCAACTCCTCCTCTACTTTTCATTCATACTCTGTTTTTACCTATAGTATTCGTTAAGGCAAACAGCTAATCCATTTCTGAAGAGGTGCTGTGGAAATTGTGGACAAACAGCAAACATTTGGCATTAAAATAGATAGCACGTATGTAGCCTCTAGTAATATACATTAAGCATTTCTCTTGGACTTCAGGATAATGACAGGGGAGGATGAACATGCTAACAATGTCAAAAAGGCTTAAAATTTAGCGTCCAAGCAATTCCTATTAATGCTTCTGTAGTTTTCAAGCTCTAAGTAGTATAGAATTTATGCAAATGCATTAAAGAATTCTAGCTTGGCAAGTACACCCAAGCAGGTTATTAAACTATATATACAGAAAGTGATAAATACAGAATTAAAAGAGTCCTTCCGCTTCTCTTTATAGCCTTGAAAATTGACAAAAAACTTGAGGACAGCTCTACAATATTAAACATTAGGTAACCTCAGGAGCTGGGAAACCTAACTACACAAACTGATTAAAATACTCAGATGACTTTGTAGTGTTTAATACAATTCAGTTTGTAGTCAAGGGCACAAGACAACATTTAACAAAAATAATCACATCAATTGACCTAGAAATCAAATGTAAATAGATATGAATACAATCTCCAAAATCTGTCTTTAAGTGAACATTAACCATTTATTCAAAGTTATACAAGAATTTGAAGGATAAAGTCTTCTTCTGCAACAGGAAACCAACTTACAAGTTTCAGGTCTCAGTTGAATTGAAGTGGAGGCGAGCGGGGCGGAGGGGGAGGGAAGGGTGAACAAACAAGTTAGTAGGCCCCATCCAGGCAGCTAGAAAGTAAAAACAGGCTCAACAGCAGCCTCCTCCAGCTTGTTGTCCTCCCTGATTGCCTGCAAGTGTTGCATTAGTAGCAGCATGTTGAGGGCCAATTTTGATGCCATTTGCCTGAAATAAAGTTTAATACACAGTGTAACTATTTTAGAACACTAATATACTTGAAAAGCTTTTTTTTTTCCTGAAGATCATCCCGCAAGTTCTCTTAATGTATGCAATAAATATAGCAAAGTTTATTTTTTTTTAGCAACATGTCCTTGGTGATTAAATATAATTTAAAGGAAGATGCTTTCCTTTTCATTTAAATTTTATCTTTATGTTAAACTCTGTACCTTAAATTCCTAACACAAAAATACAGAGCAAGAATTGTATTTGAATACTACTTGGCATAAGGCTTTAAAAATACATAGCATTTGCTAGGAACATATAACCTCTCCCCTCTCACCAAAATCTCCATTAGTTTAATAGTTTAGTATAAAACTTTTCCTCTCTAGACAGCATTTCTTTCTGTGTTGAATCAGCTGTAGAGGCTAAGGGCATACGAGTGTTCTGTGTCATCAATAATTTCTATGATCCCGAAAGACATGGCTACTTGCCAAGAACCCACACACAGTGTAGCTCTTTCATTCATCAAAATCACACTTCTATCTTAACCCTCACTCCCTCAAGTGGATTTTACCTAAAAATACAGCACTTTTCTCAAAGTAATACAGTAGCTTCAGAAATTAAGCTCTTAAGGAAACTTTGCGTCACAGTAAATCTCAGATTTATAGTGCTTGGCAGTTGTTCTGCAACAGTAGTAGCCTTGGGGTTTCTGGCACTAGCTCAGTATTGACAGCAGCTGATGTGGTTTCTTTTCGCTCTTTGACTCCTCTTTAATAAAAAGCATGCCCTATGGCTCATTGGTTTTGCCCCCTCTGGGCTGATAGCAACTTCTTGAGGAATCAAGGAGCCAGGCTTGGCGTAAAGCCAAATAAATAGCACGGACTGTTGGCTCTTGACAGCATATTGCAATCAAAGCTCCATAAGGCACAGTAAAGCAGTCAGCTACTATATGAAACTCGACAGATACAATGAGCATGCTTTTTCAGACACTCTGATTACTGTCCCATTTATATTGCTCTGAGTGCATTTTCTTTAGGAAAAATGTTATCGAAAATTAAGTTTTTCATCACTAAACTGAATTTAAAAAGTGTTTCACCAAAACACCATATATATATACATACACACACACTTTCCAGTCCAAATTAGTGCCTTTGAAGGATTACTATTCAAGTCTTACTTAGCGACAAGTTTCCTAATGCAAATACTTTGCATACTACTGAAGTTTCTCATTATTGCCTCTCTGAAGTCATAAGAGCAATATTTTTTAATAGTCTAAATTTGCTCATGTTGAAATATATTAATCAAAGAGGTGAAGCTATTTAACTGAGTCCTGCCAATTCCCGCACTACTCTTTGAACAATTCTGCAAGGACTATCATGCTTAAGAGAAGCATCAGACTGACAGTCCCAGACAGAGAATGCACCTCTTCACAGAAGAGATACAGAACGGAGAGCGGTGGTGCAGATTTTCACATGTGGTTTCACTAAGCACCTCAGCAACAATATTTAGGGACATGCAGGATAAAAAAAGCCTTGGGCATCAGAAAGGACTGACCAGTTCTCATTGTCAAATTTAAACTTTGTGGTGTGACTTTTTATGTGAATGTTAACAGAGAGCCTACACTATCCTAACATGTCTATTTACTACCACTGAATTTGAATCCGCCTTTTCTACAGCCATGAACCTCTCTCCTAACTGCTCAAGATTTTCAATACCATAATCATTTCAAAATTCAAGAGAGACATTATAGGTCTTTCTAGGCTCTTGCATTACAAAAGTGTTCCCTTCTCCACCTCCCCACCCCCACCCCAAACAAGCAAAGAGACAGGCCCCAATAATCTGTAATTTCAGTAATGTGCATAGGCAAAATGACTAATCTTTTATTCCCTACAGAATCCAGGCACCTAAACCAGGAACATTTCAAAAGTCTTTTATGTAACTCTCAAAGCAATCCCTCCCCTACACTGGACAGCTCATGGAGTGCATCTGGCATATCAACATGGTCCCCAATTTACATAGTGGAAAATTATCTTTGAAAACAGATGACACCATATGGAGAAGTGGATGAAAGTGGATTTTCTTCTCTTCTGGGGATTTATATTATTTTGTGATGCTTCATGGATGGATAGGGTCACTTATTTTAATCCATTTTTAACACAATGGCAGACAATTCTATATCCAAATGGAACAGATAAATATTTTACTGTCCAGCCATCTAGGGAAGGTGAATTTTGTACATTTTAAAAAAACAAACAAAAAGTGTTCAGAATACTAAAAGTTACCTCATTGTTAATGTCAAAAACGCCTTCCTGGATTTTCTCATAGATCTCCTTTGCAGTGTTAATAAATGCCTAAAATAGAGGGAAAAAACCACAAACACAATGAATGCGACATCCTTTAGTGTAAGATGCACTAACTGGAATCCAATCTCATGTGCAGTTGTTTCAGCGAGACTTTTCTTCCTGACCTCAGCAGGAACAGGTATGACAACAGCATCCTATAACCTACCCTGAAGTAGCAATGGATCACGCACTGTTTACAAAAACAGTGGCATTTTCATAACATCTGTATTCTACAATCTGTTGTCCAGTAATTACAGGGAAAAAGTGGGTTTTAAGATATATAAATTACTTTTAAATTATTTATTTCTGACCCTTATGGATAGATTGTGTGGCAGATGGTTTCCCCTACCCTTAATATCTTTGTAATAGGCCACTCTAGATTAGAGTGCTTAGCAACATAAAACCACAGGGTACTTACAATGATGATGTAAGGATGCTGTCTGCTGGATGAAACCTTATGCTGTCATTTAATATTCACCTAATTTTAAGAATGTATTTTCTTTAATTAATCTTGCACATGATAGGCAATAGACATCTTAATAGTAGAAAGGAAAGGCTCCAGGTTTTATTATGATTTCTGAAAGTCTATTGTTTTAATTCAGAGAAAAGATACTGACATTCAGGTCTGAAAAAGTGAATTATATAAATGTTTTTGGTTAAAGTTTACAATCAATGGTTACAATCATTCTTCATCTCTCATTTAACTTTATAGGTCAAGTAATGCCTAAAATAATGTATAATTTAAGAGGTGATTACCAGCAGCTAATAATTACAATCAATATCAAACATACAGTTCTTTTTGTTTTAAAGTACCAGCACCATGCAATCATACAAGATATGCTATCTTCTGCACAAGCCTGTTACAGCAAATACAGATCTAATTCAAATATAAAAAAGTAAACAGGGTTCATGGAGAGGAACAAATCATACCTTTCCTCATTTCTACACTGGAAGCATTTGACTGCTGAACTTGCCACCAGAGCTTTGTTTCCTAATTAACAGGACTGATATGTTTTCACCTTTAAAGGCCTTACAGCTCCCCAGAGTAATCAATCTACTGCAGCTCAATTACTGCACCAAGCGCACACCACAGCCAGTGAAGGAGACTTGAACGACTGCAGCAGGAGCGGAAAGATATGAATATGCATAAACTCTAAGTGGGTGATCGAATCATCACAGAGGGTCATGAGAATTTGCAGCAAAATAATGAGAAGAATTAATCATTGCAGATTCACAAGGCACTTAGGAAGTGAGTTCGTTTTTCAAACACGCATTAGAGTTGAGGAGAAAAATTGGCTTTCAGCCAACTACGAATTGATTCAAATTCCTTGGAAATTGAAGTTTTCAATGTAAGAAAAAAACCCTCAAACTTATCTTTGTTTCGGATAACACACTAATTATTCTAATGGCCTCATACATGGGCCTACTGAAAGGTATGAATCAAAAACTTTGGAAATTCACACAGCTGGAATCTGTGAGGATACTTGCTTGCTTGTATTTCAGTGGGACATTAAACAGAACTTGAAGTCTTAAAAATGTGTTATGATAGCTTCATGTAAACAAGCACTTAACAATTGGCACTTCTAACAATTCTAGAAGATGTTGGCTAAGTACACCTAGGTTCTTAGAATTAATTTCACAAGAATTATATTAGATCTATAAAAATTACTTTAGACCAACAAAACTAGAATTTTAACAGACTACAAACTCCGAACTAACACAACTGAGTATAAAACATATCTTCTGGATGCTACACTCAAGAACAGATCACTGCAGGAACGCATCTATCCTCACAAAAAAAAAAAAGAGTACAATGCACTGGAAAACATAGTGTGATTTAACAACACTCAACTCCCACCCCCCCTACATAGTTATTACATGTATTGTACAAAGCAAAAAAGCATACTGACTTCAGTACAGTCTATTTTAATATTAAACATACAGCCTAAGAAACCGTTCACCTGAGAAATACAAGTATTCCATTCATCTCAGTTGTCTTAAAAAGACATAATCTGACTGCCACATTCCCATCAGTGATTCTGGTGCACCACATATTAGTAGTAAAACAGCACGTACTGTTATTCTGCATAGCAAAATGCCAGGCTGCACTGGGTCACATATAAATAATTCCTATTTGAAAACAATGGTTTGACAAGAATATAGCACATAATAAATCTACCTCATGTTTTCTTCAGTTGGTATGGATTCTGAAAAATTACTACTAATCAGCCATGAAAAGAGACTTGCATCCCTCGAGACTTCCATTTGTTTCTTGCATCCATGTATTTTAAGTTAGCCTATGCTTCAAAGTGTAAGCAGACTCAAAATAACCACCTGAGAACTTTACTGAAAACAGCAGTCTACTTGCTTTAAGAATATCATATCAGATTTTGGCATGCCATCCTAGTGCCCCAATTAGCAAGGACAAGAAGGTGAACTTGGTATAATTGACGACTTCTAAAAATCTCTTTTAATACTGCATGTTCTAACTCTTATCTGGAACATGCAGTATACTATAAACTCAATTATTTATGGGCAGTTTATCCTATTTGCAGATTAACTGAGCCATGGATGCAGAAAGACAGAGAGGTTTCCCCTCAAATCCTGTTTGGATTTATTAGACCACGTGCAGGGGACTGCAAGAACACAGCTGTAGCACTTCACACGCCAACTTGGATCCAGGTGCAGTTTAGCCACTTCCACACAACACAAGACCTCGACCAGTAAGCCCACATGGACTCAGCTGGCTGCCTCCCAAGCCTACTGTGGTTGCACTGTACATTCTTGTAATGCTGCTGTTACTAAAACACTATACAAAGGTACTTGAGCACTTCCACCCCAAATCAGCTCAGGTCCAGGTTTATTTTCACCACCCCAGGAGACACAGTACCAGATTCAATCTGGACTTATACTCAGTCACCCGAAAGATGGCAAGGCCCTAGTACACAGTACCTCCATTACTCATAAAAGGAAGAGAGCGCCTTTTGCAAAAACAGTATGTTGGACTTAAAAATACAAAAATTCTAGACTACATTTCAGGAAAGTTAAAGAAAACAATGCAACTTCAGGAAAATGTCTACATTTAATGTTTAACTCCTGGTTTTAATACTTCTAAATCACAAATTACTGATGTTTTTATGCATGAGACTACTGAATGTATCTGTACCACAGCATTAAAAAAAAAAGTTGTATACAAGTTATATTAAAACAAATCACTGAATAACATGTTTTTCAATTGTGTTCACATTATAACTAGGTTCTCAAATAATAGTAATACCCTGCCAAGGAAAATTACATTACTGTACAAGTGGTAAAGTGAGTCTTGTAAGATGCAATCTGCCTGTTGTGTCACACCTGCACCTACTGCAAAACTAACAAAGGAGGTTTTTGAGTCCCAGTATACCAGTATAATATCACTTCAGATGATTTGTGTAAGGAGTTTCCTAGATCATATTGCTGCATGGGAATCAAGAAGTCAAGTCTCTCAGTGCTCACCTCAAAAAACCCCAAACAACAAACAAACCCCGAAAAACCCCAAACAACCCAAACCACAAAAACACAACTACCAAACAGTACAGATGCCGCATACAAGATAAATTAATCCTAAAAACACTGAACATAGAGTTAAATCAACTTTGGCATCCATTTTATCACACAAACTAAACAAGTAATATAGGTTTACCACCCTTGAGACAAAAACAGGAAGAACAAATTCTGTAACTGGTAAAAACAATGCAGGAAAGGAATAAGTTCCTGATACCTCTGTCTTATGGAAGTTGGATGCAGGAGTAATAATAAGCTAAGGGCACCAGAATGCAAGTTATAGAACAGCTATGTTTAGTTTTCACTCGGCAGATGTCAGTAGCATCACTTCTCTTTCTCAGAAAGCTAATGCCATGCCGAGTGTTTGAAGACTTAGCTACAAGCTGAACATAACAGGAAAAACTTGTAAATGAATCACTGACGCTTTTCAAAACTCAGATTTTACAAGTTCATCTTTGCTTAAAGTCAGAATAGAGCAGGTTCTGCGCTGCCAGCGTATGTAACATGCTGCCCTCTGGTGGCAATATTAAAGCTAAATTTAGTCCTTTGAAATACAAATTGGTGGTCATTATTTCCGAATGCTTTCTTACAATTAAACGAGGAATGCTTAAAGGTTAAATATCTCACAAATTCTAAAGCATGACCCTCACCCTCTGTGGTCAGCCCAACACCTAGAATTTCCTCCTCCTTCCCAATTTTCTGTCTTGTCTTTAAGCAGTAAGATACAATATAGTTAGATTACTCTAGTATTAAATAATCAATTTGGAAACAGTAACAACATGGACCACAAACGGATTTACCCCTAGAGCATTCACCACCCCAGTGTGTAAGTGGTGCTGGATGGCCACTGAGAAGAGTGAGAGCCCAAAGCTCTGAGTAGCTGTTTCATGCACAGTAAGACAATACTTTTGACAACTAAATGATCCTTCAGAAAGAAGCCTAGGACACCAAAGGAGCTACAGAACAGTTAATTATCAAGCAGTGGGAAGGTGCTATATGATGAAACTATACCCCAAAAAGCACCCCAACACATTTGTAGCCTTATTTGTGTAGTAAAGTTGCACAGGCACAAAAGAGAACTTGACAGTGATTTGTTGCTAGGTACCCACTGAAGTGCAATCTTTCAGACAAACTTATTGGGAAGATGCACATTACTAGAGCTCAAAGTGTCTCGAGAAGTCCTGCAGCTGCTGTTGGAACAGTTACAAAGGACAGAGCACCTAAGGAAAAAAAAAGATAAAAAAACCCCAGAACTAAGGCTCCATCCCTCCAGCAGAATCCACAGCTCAGGCTGGCAGCCATATACTTCTCACACTCTTCTATAAAACCCGAAACCCTTGATTAACTGAGACTTTTTATTCTGATTATACCTCGGGATGCCCAGAAGCCCCAAGAACCGTGGCAGAGCCAGTGTTCCTTACTGTGCAGTTGGGGCACAGTCCAAGGGTTTGCTACAAGGAGGTTAAAGCTGTGAATCTTCCCTGCAGCCAGGCATCCTGCCCCTTCTCTCTCCCCCAGCTGAACTGACATAAGCTTCACCTCTCTTACTTTCTCATGGGAGAAACTGGCTAAAGTGCCAGCTTCACACAGCTGAAAAGTCACAGAACTTTGATTTCAAGGAACTTGAAGGAATACTGGTTTTTGATACAAGTTAAGATAAACCTAACTGTTGGGGTTTTTTTAAAGACTCTCATGAACAAGAAATCCTGCTACTTTGCAAGTTCTAGTCAGAATACATCTTGTGTGTCGCTTTACCTTACTATGAAAGCTATTAACATCCTAGGATTTTCAAGTTTTATTAACTAAATCCTTGCTAACTGTATTACCAGGTCAAACAACTGTTTGTTTACCAGCAATTAGTTGTGCTTAGGAAGGGTGTGCAGGGGAAATAAAACACACTTCTAAAAATCAGTTCAAATTTGGAAGCTGCTAAGAATCTCACCTTTCCATGAGATTTTCATTTTTACCCTTCAGAATATTACAAAGGCCATCTTCCTTCCCTTATCTGTGACCAAGCAGTACCGCTGTTGAAGCTACACGGGTTTTGAATATTCATTATCCATTTAAGCAAAAGTATGAAAGAAGCTGCCTGAACAGAAAATTAAGTTACAGCTGAAACAAAACCATTGAACAACCATCCAGCTACATGTAGCAGAAGTGCTCCATTGCTCAGTCCAAACCATTAGTCTATTCAGATTTAATCCTAAACAATGAATCCATTATTGCATTCTATTTATGTGCAGACAACTTGGAATAACAAATACAATACTCTTAAGATGAAAGCTTGGCATAGGGCTATATAATCCCTTCCATATGGGAAACAACGTACTAAAACCAACTCCCACACCAGGAGTCAGTGATACATTAGTACAACTCAAGTGAGATCAGCTCCTGAACAGTGATGGTGTCTAGTACTGGTTTGACCAGCATCCAGAAAACTTTCACTTAAGGTTGATGACATTAATCATATTTAAAAGTAGCAGTCTGGAGTGCAAGAAGAATGCACAAAGTTATTCCAGCTTCCCAAATACAGCTAGGTATCTTTACCTCTTGAGAATCAGTGCATGTAAATGGATTCAAACAAATGATACTCCAGGGGTACAAAGATAAGTATTGTGTGCTGTAGGAGGCTGCATGAGGTCACCCTGAGTTCGTGCAGATGATTCTATTCTGCCTCTACAAGTGTTAGACACTGCCCAAGCAGAAACCACTCAGCAACCTGCAAACTGCACATTTCGGGTAAAACTACAATTAACAGTCACACACTGTTGTTGAACTACCAATGAAAAAACAAATGTCATAAAATTGTTCATGTCTCTTGCAAATGAGAGAAAAAAAAATCCTAAGTATTATGTGTAGTGTTACTGCAAGGTAGGAAAATAACTGATGTTATGATTATAACAAGTGCAAACATGCTTGAGGTTTGGACGTCAGACTTAAGCGCAAACAAGTGAAAAGCCTAAACAAGCAAGCAGCCTAAGCTTCCCAAGGTAACAGGACAGACTTGATAGCATACAAGGCAATGCTCCTACCAAAGTAGCTGTTCAGAATGTGTGGAATGTGGTTAGATAACCCACTAACTGTGTGGGACTAAGAACAATACAGTAACCTGTATAGCTAACAGTGTCTCAAGAATAATTAAAATGGGCAAAAAGCACTCTATAGAGAGTTTCTTTACACCTGTAGGACACAAGCTGTACAGTGGTGAGACTTAGTCAACCAAAAGATATATAAGAAATAATCCATCTTCTGTAAACTAAAGAGACTTGAAAATGCAGTGTGAGCAGTTCAGAAAACAAAAGACTGCTATAACCTTGCTTTTTTACAAAGCAGAGTCATTTAATTCAGAAAACTTCTGAAATTTTTATTTTTTCCATGAAGAATTACCTTGGAAGGTTTTTAGAACTGCCCGAGAAGTTTCCTTTACTACTTCAGAAATTGCTGATAGAAGCAGCCATGCTAAAGAACTAAAGATGAATTTAACCCATTTTGTACTCTAAAAACCATGTATTAAAGCATTTTTGTTAAAATAAATAAATAAAATTCTGGCGACTAGTATTTCAAGCAACCATGTATGTTTATAATGAGATAGACTGCTTCCACATACTGAGGTAGGCTACAGAAGACTACAGGATTCAAGTGATTTGAGGAAGGGCTTCCGTGAACAATACAAGATGATTATTTCTAAACCCTTAACAGTCTTGATTCTTTTGCCATGAGGACTTTTGCCTCAGATTCAGAAAGCAAAGTTTGAGAACCAGCTGTGTGACGAGAAAAAAAAACATTTAATCCACAAAACAAGTTTGGCCAGGAAAAATGGATATTCTTCCTAACTCTGCTTTGGACAGATACATAAAAGTTGGATCTAACTATTTATCTTAAATGGGTGGAAGAATAGTTTAAGCCCTATTACTGTATCTTCTTTGTTGTCAAGTTTCCTGGCACTCACACTTATGTTACTTCCTTCAATACCCAGAAATACACTTCCATTACTACTTTGTTTTGTATAGCAACCACTAAGCAATGCAACACAGACACAAATGCAGTAGGCCAAAGCTTTATTAGTTAACTACATGATCTCTGTATGGTAAAACCTCTCTTTTGGGAAAGGACAGAGAAAAAAAGACACCAGTTGTTATCTGGGAGTGTTCCAGCCTGTTGTATCTATGCATTTCCATATGTATACATCCATGTGCCTTACAGTAAAGTGTCTTTCCCCAAAGCACCCTTGTTGAGGAATATTTCCTATTGATGGGTAAGAAGCACAGAAGGCTGATAACTGAATCAAAAATAAATCTTAAAAATTAGTTTTATCATTCTGTAAGACTTTGTTAAGCACAGAGTTGAGAAAAGAACAGAGGCCTAACAGGTGCAAATAATTCTTAATTATTTCTGAAGCTGTATTAATGTAAACTTTTGTTTGCACAAGTATTTACTAGTTACCATGTTACCTAGTTAGAGTCTACATCTATCATTTTGCTCTGGAGCTACATCCTTATCTCAAGTAAAGCCATCTGCTCTTTCAACACTGCTGATGCTGTACCTTATATAGACATGTTTGACTTTAAAGATCTCTACAGGTATCCTGGCACTGTAATGGTTAACTACATAACCCATGCATGATACACTGTAGTCAGCAGTGATTTATCAGCATGGATTAAAAATGCTGCTGAGTAATTAAGGAGATATTCCTTCCCCCCAAAATCCCATAGCTTTTTCCCCCCTGCATCCCCCAATAACCTCCATACAATTAGAGAGAGCCCCTTTGACCGCAGTAGTTCTATCTAAAAATTCTGATACTTTTGGAAGAGATGAGCATTCTGAGACTCAAATTAAATGTGTAAAAAGTATTTTGACAATTCATCTGAAACCTAAGGAAAGAGAAGAAAGCGTCTGCTTCAACACTTAATACAAATGCATTTGAAAACATCTGATATAATAATCCAGATGGAAATTCAGGGACTTGCAATCTCCAGCTTTTTAGACCCAGTCTATTTCTATCAATGCAAAAATTCAACAGTATAAATACATACTCTTTCTAGTAAAATAGCTTTACTTTCTTAGTCCTTAATCTCCTAAGGAAGCTAGTAAAAATGTTCTCCATTGCCACCACATAAGATAACATAAATAGACAAAGAGCCACAGATTTCTTCTGCCTAAAATTTCACCTAATTTTAGCTGAATTACCTCAAATGTTGTTCTTCCTGTTTAGTTTCTACATCCTCAGGCACTCACAAAACTATGATTTTTTTCCAGTCCTGAAGTCAAGTACTGAAGGCTTGCTAGATTTGCTTCCATTTTTGCATACTTGATCTTTCCTCAAATGTTGCCTATTCCACACAATTTCCTCATTCCCTTCTATTTTTTTTTTTTATACTGAACAGTCCCGATTCAGCATTAAAATGAAAATTGTCTCTTCTTTTATCCACAAAGTGATATCTTTCACCTACCGTGCCTACTATTTCTCCTCGCTTATTTTTACTGGCTCAAAGACTAAGATTTTGCTCCTTCAGCTGTAACTATTCTAGATCATGCCACCTCTTTTAGTGTTGACGAGAATACCATTTAAGGAATGCATTTGATTGTCACTAAAAAGGATTATACCCTAAAGCTTTTCCATCAGAATTAGAAAGTTAGTACGTGCAAGCAACCACTCACTTGTATCATCAGAAGGAGAGGATTCTATTTGAACTTTTTTGACAAAGAATTTCAGGCTCATTTTCCTCCTGATAATCAGAGATGCATTAGGTACTGGACAACTCATTCACTAGCATGTATTTTTTGACATGGAGAGAGGTGCTAATGTTGGAATCAGGTAGTAACAAACCAGAATGAAGTTGGTGAAAGCTGTCTGTTACCCTTACTACAACTTTTCAAAAAACACCAAATATTTCAAAACTAGAAGGCTTTACCACTAAAAGAATACCTCATTGGTTGTCCACCATTTTGCATTTAGAACAGTTTTGGAAAAGAGTAAGGGCAGATTACGTACCATGAGAAGCTGAACTATGTCATGCCATTGTAAAAAAAAAAAAGGTTAGTAAGTGGCGATGTATGAACTGACTGTGGGCCTGAAAGATATGTGAAGCAACCTTTCAGCTTTATATAGCAGTAACATCTCAGCTGGAGCTCTCTGTACACCACTGAACTGTGTCTGGCTAAGATGGAGTTAGTTTTCTTTACAGCAGCCTGTATGGTGCTGTGTTTTGGATTTGTCACTAAAACAGTGTTGATAATACACCAGTGTTTTAGCTACTGGTGAGCAGTGCTTACACAGTGTCAAGGTTCTCTGTTTCTTACTCTGCCCCCCACAGTGATTAGGCTTTGGGTATGCAAAATCGGGCAGGGACATACAGCCAGGACAGCTGACCAGAAGTGGCCTAAGGAATATTTCATATTATATGACATCATGCTCAACAACAAAAAACAAAGGGTAGTCTTTCCAAAGTAGCTGTTGCTCAGAGACTGGCTGGGACTCCATCAGTTTGTGGGAAGTTGTGAGTGACTGCTTTTACATCACTCTTCTCCCCTACCTCTTTATTAACTCTTTATCTCAGCCCCTGAGTTTTTCTCGCTTTGGCTCTTCTGGTTCTTTTCCCCATCCTGCTGGATAGGGGGAGCGAACAACTGGATGGGCCCTTAGTTGCTGGCTGAGGTCAGCCCAGCACAAGAAAGGGATGCAGTAAATCAAGGTGAGATATGTAAGAACTCACATATGTCCAGAAATATGAGCTATAGGCAAAACTTCAAAAGCCTTAAGTTCTTTAAAGTAGCAAAGACTGAAAAACTTATTCAAATACATAGCAGACTACAGCAACCAAGATAATGACCTCTTCAGCAGGTCTGTAGAGGGCAGAAAAAGAAATTGAGTGTGTGAATTGCAGCAAAGAAGATTCCTGCTAGGTAGTGGAGGGGAAAGATGACAACAATACAAATAACAAAGCATTGCAATAGATTGCTCTGAAGAGCTTGTGAAGTATTAGAGGTCTTTAAAACAAGTTAGATTGACATCTCCTAAGGATACCAATAGCTTGGCTTGCTTTGGACTAGCAAATCTATTCTAGTCTTACTTTTTAGATTTCAGGACAGACAAAAGTACCCATTTCTCTGATCAAATATTTTAAAAAAGAACAAGTATATTAATTACTAGAGTTTCAACAATATAATTATTGCCATGCAATTAGATAAAACGTAGACACTGTCTTTCTCATAATATAAATTAAAGAGTAGTTAATTCAAGTTAAGGAATCCAAAACCTAGAGGAATAGTATCTGTACAAATAACAAAGTGCAATTCAAAACAACTGTTTTACTAAAATACCAGTGTTAAACAAAGTTACCTCCTCTACATTAGAAGCAGTTTTGGCAGATGTCTCCATAAAGATAAGTCCATGCTCTCGTGCAAATGCTTCGCCTTCCTCTTTTTTGACTTCTCGTCTAGATTCTAAATCACTAAGATGGAAAAAAATAAGTTAGTTGCATGGTCTAACCTGTACATGTAAACACTATTCTTCAGAAACATGCTTATAAGCCAAAAGCCCTCATTAGAGCTTACGTACATATGAATATCTACTCAAGCCCTTACATAAAGTACAATTACTGTAAGTTTTGCACTTATAGTATATGGAGTAGCCACAGACATCACACTTACTTGAGCTACCAATCCTAGCTGACATAGATCTTACCAAAGACTTCATGAACTGGCTTTCAACAAGATGTGTGTATACTTATCTAGCTATTCCTTGAATACTAAACTTTAGACATTGCCATTTTAGGTAAATACCACTCTTTTCTAGTCTAATGTTATCTACCAATCCACACTGTAAAGCTGAACTGATAAGGAAGTTTCATATAAGACTTCTTAATGATATTAAAAATAATTTTAAGGATAGAGTTGATTTTTTTCTATTCAGTACCAAAACTTCACACAGTCAATTGCTGTTCTGATAAAAAGACTTAAAAGCAAAAATAAGTTATTTTGAACTACATTAGCTGTTCTCTCCCAACAAGCTAGCATTTAGGTCTAAAACTCCAGGCCTGGCCCTCTAACAGCAGAAGAACTTGAAGTGACTGTTACACAATCTCTTGCTTCCTGCTTTCCAAGAAGTTTAGATGGAAGTTAAATATTACACAAAAGAACAAGGGAAAAAAACCCTCTTTGAATGGACAACTAAAGACAAATCCACTTCTGTAAGTGATATAGGCACATAAGTATTTCACTCTTACTTTTTAAAGCTTCTTTAGGAACAAGGAGTACAGAGTTTCTGTCCTTCTTTGTAAGTATATTACATCTTGAGCAATAACAATGCTATATTTATACATAAATAATAAATATAACATATAGATTTAAATAAAGTTTGATTTAAGTTGTGCATGTAAAAATATCCTCTCAGACACACATTTTTAAACTAAACAGCATGCAAATACAGAATTTTAATTTGCAGCCAGAATACCAGTAAAAAGTATCATACTGGGCTTCAGTGCTGCCATCCTTGTAATTACACACATGTTAACAATAAACAATACTCACTGTGGCATCTATTTTGCAGCAAAGCAGGTTTTTTGTTATTTTTACAACTACATGCTAGCTCAGATGAGTTATAGAATCAAGACAATTCAGCACATCATTTAAAAATGGAGTATTTGAAGATAAGGATACAAGAAATGTCTTCTCAAAACATTGTTAAAGTTGATGTTCATTATATGTAAGCATTCCCAGTATCTCAGCCTCAGGCTTACCATATCTTAACAAGGTGTTCATTCTCATGTCCCTGAAGTAGCTATCTGACATCGTACTTTTGAACTTGAGCAATGTCTTTATCTGCTACTACCATGCTACCCTCAAAAATATCTTATTTAAAACCTTGATTCACTATGGTGTTATCTCCATGATAGAACAGAAATAAACAACTCTCTTGACTTGAAATACTGCAGCTGCATCAAAAACTGCAGTGATAACCCGGTCAAAACTCACTACGGATATCTAAACATATTCTTAAAGAGCTTTAACTACTTCTACTAACCACAGTTGTCTTCCTCTCTCCATTCCAATAATTCGAGGCATTTGGTCTTACTAGATCAATATAGCTATGTTTTGTTCTGGAAAGAAGATTAAGTACAGTATTTGTCATGTTTTAAGACTAGTATTTGTAATGTTTTCAAAAAACAGCTATTATATTTCAGATTAAATTCTCAACACTCTTCAAATCCAGCAATAAGTCAGTACTACAAACGTATACCAAGTGCACTTTTGGGACTCATAAGAACAAAATTTATTCCTTCAAAAATATTATGCTAGTATTCACGTTCTTCCTTCCATCCATGCCTTACTATAAGAACTTCTGTAACACACTTTCAGGATAATGCAATAATTGAAGGAGTTTCTTTCCCATCCTCCTCTTTGAGGCTTGAAAATAATCCCCTTTAAAAAGCTTCTTAAGGAACTTTCACCTCATGTAGCACCTTAATCTGTAGCTTAAAATATATAATTTAAGTATATTTATTGTTTGAATAAAACTCAGTTCTAACTGGGAATTACTGAGCTAGCTGCAAGTAGCATATTATAACATACAATCATGTGGTACAGTCTGCATCAGCAGAATGCAAGACAAAAATGTAGTTTAACAGCTCAGAACACTCAGGAATAGTTACAGATGGTCAACTAAGTATGCAAACTTATGTAGTACTTGAATCTCAAGTAAACAGTACACTTTACTGTTTCTCTCAGTGCCATATTTTTACTCACATAAGCATAAGAACAGCTGGTCAGGGACATCACTGGCTTACCAAAGCTTCATTTAATAAAAGAGATTACATTTTTATATTAATTTGTGAAGACTATGCTTATCACATTCCTCAATTAAGAATGTCGTTAGTAATTTTCCAGATTATGTATAAAAATGTGGACAAGCTTCACAATTACTTAATGCTTAACATGTTTTTCAGGGGGAGGTAGAGGATGGGGGGCAGAGGAAGTAAAATAGAAGGGGGAAGAAGAAGAATGAAATAAGAGGTGAACAGGCCAGATCAGAAAACCAGACTCTCTTTACCACAAGGCTGTTTCTCAGTAGTATCTAAGAAATTATCTGTCTGTTCATTAAATTCTAAGGGACAAGTACACACCCCATTATTTCAACTGGCATCTTTACCTTCAAGAATTGCTGAGGCATGAAGACAAGTTAAGGTCAATTAGGTAAAGGCCCATAACTAATGGGTTAATAAATTCTGAGATGATGCTTTTGATATTTGGAAAAACCCTACACCCAGTGAAAAGATCTAGATGTGATACTACAGTGCACTGGATAAAGAACTAGAAAAGTTACAGATAAACTTAATGTATTCACTGGTGTGTTTTAATAAAGACCTTCAATACAGATCAAAGTCTCAGCATCAATAGGGAACCATTTTAGAACTTTGGACAGTCTAGCTGATGAGAAGACCACATAAATAATCGTTTACAAACTGGGTAACACATTTTGTGCTGGTTTTGGCTGGGGTAGAGTTAATTTTCTTCACAGTAGCTAGTATGGGGCTATGTTTTGGATTTGTGCTGGAAACAGCGTTGATAACACAGGGATGTTTTCATTATTGCTGAGCAGTGCTCACACAGAGTCAAGGCCTTTTCTGCTCCTCACCCCACCCCACCAGCGAGTAGGCTGGGGGTGCACAAGAAGTTGGGAGGGGGCACAGCCAAGACAGCTGACCCCAACTGACCAAAGGGATATTCCACACCATATGACATCATGCTCAGCATACAAAGCTGGGGGAAGAAGGAAGGGGGGGACATTCGGAGTGATGGCGTTTGTCTTCCCAAGTAACCGTTACACATGATGGAGCCTGCTTTCCTGGAGATGGCTGAACACCTGCCTGCCCATGGGAAGCAGTGAATGAATTCCTTGTTTTGCTTTGCTTGCGTGCGTGGCTTTTGCTTTACCTATTAAACTGTCTTTATCTCAACCCATGAGTTTTCTCACAGTTACTCTTCCAATTCTACCCCTATCCCACCAGGGGGGAGTGAGTGAGCGGCTGTGTGGTGCTTAGCTGCCAGCTGGGGTTAAACCACGACACACTTCCAAAACTTCTAGTTGTATTTTCATCACCCAGTGTTTAAGAGCAGCCTGAATTCACCAGGAAATGGGTCAAAAAGCATTCTCTGCCCCCAACCCCAGGTAAAATGCATAGAATATGAAACAGGCTTAGAATTCAGAAACGTCTCATATAATCATTGAGGTGTGCACTTTTTACATTTGAGAAAAGTTTCTGAAGTGAATCCTGTATATGGGCTTTTTTTTTTTAAGTGACATTTTCTCTGCTGTGATTCTTACCCAAAAACTAAAGCACTTTAGAACACCTAAAATTAGGAGTAATATTCTCTTTATAAGGGAGATATCTAGGTGCTTCTAAATGGTGATTCCAGATGTAAAAAAACATAATGAGAAAAATAATTCATATAATCCATGATTTCATGCATTCAGTCAATCCTTTAAAAATAAAATTAATTCTAAAAAAAAGGCACTCAGAACATAAGGTAGTTGATCCACATGTGCTGCACATTGTATTAGTCTAATTAGAAAAGGAAAGGTTTTAGATTCACCACAGAACTATGTCCAGTGACTGAAAGTAATTTAAAGTTAACATACTGCCTACAAATAAGGAAACACAAAAGCTGAAATCTAGATAAGTGATAAGTCTTTACCACTTACAAAATCACAACTGGTTATATTTTACCTTTTATTTCCAATAAGCATTATAACCATGTTGGAATTGGAATGCTGACGAGCATCTTCTAACCAAGTTGTCAAGTGGTTGAAAGTATCCCTCCTAAGTATGGAAGAGAATGAAAATTAAAAGCAGCATTTCAAGAAATCTCTTTCCCTTCTGTTAGTCAGCTTCTCAACTTGAGTAACGAACTCATTTATTAGTACACATGCTCCAGGGATAAAAGCTAGTAATCCCTTTGTGAGCGGGAGAGTAGGCAAACAAATTTAGTAAACAAGGAGCATTAATGAACTCTGCCTAAAAAGTAATTGAAAACATGTTTGCTACAGAGTAAAGAGGATTCTTATCGCTGTAAGAATCTGTAATTTTATACACATATAAAAACTGCTGAATGGAATTGTAAAAGTCCCTAACAGCCTCAACCAATTCAAACAACAGTAAAAATAATCACACACTCATACAGTAATATTTGTTATACTGAAGGCAGAAAACAGTTGACAATTTTCTGTGAGTTTATAAACTGAATAATGAATTTAGCAGCAAAGACTTTTAAAATAAGTTACACAAATATGGCACGTTACAGATTTTACAGAATGTGTACACTAAATATTAAATCACATGCTTGTAAAGTGTGTTTAAGATTTCACAAGAGTAAAAACCATCTATTTATGAATCAAAGATTCATTTGCTGGAAATCCAATGGAAAGAATACATTGCTTCCCGATACTTAAAAATAAATGCAGAACAACAGGAAAAACATCTAGGAAATATCTAGTAAAAGTTGTTGCTTAATTTAGCAACAAGACCCAAGATCCACAAAGGAAGCCACAGACCCTAATAGGATTTTGGAGACCAAACATTTTCATAAACCAGCCACAGTACCCACAATTTTGCAGCTAAGTTGTATAGACTCTTTATTCAATACAGCAGGAAAACCTTAGAACAGCTGCTACAAAAATCACACTAAGACCTGTATTTTCCCAACCTCATAAACACAGCAATGGTAGGAGTTTTCTGGTATGTTTATGCAACCAAACTTTGATGTTTTAGTATTTCAGTCCTTTGTAGAATGGCATTTCAGTAAAAAATCTGCTGTAATTACAGAAAAGTTACAACTCATGGTAATAAAAACACTAGAAAGGAATTAATGTAGTATTTTAAAGTCTTTCTCAATAAAGGTAATCCAGAGGTTCACGGTCAAATAGTTTATAAAAACATTTTGTTTCATTCTTCCTGAGACTTTATCTATACTTTTTCTCAACCACTATACAGGGAAAATTGGAAGTATAAAGGTTACATAGGCTATATCTTGATTTTGAGTGCTTAAGGAAAGTTGGCAAAACATTAGACTACAAATATCTACACAAAAAGCCAAAGTAAATTAGACATTTTAACACTGAAATATAGCATAGCACAATTCTACCAAGACATATAATTTTAATCCAGTTATACCTCCTCGGTATTCTCACCTTGTAATGTCATACACTAGTAAAGCCCCTGCTGCCCCTCTGTAGTATGACCTTGTAATGGAACGGAAGGACTCCTGTCCTGCCTGTAGAAGACAAAGCTTCATTATTTCATATCTCAAATTTATTTTTTGGTGCTGAAAACCACAAACTTAGAATGACAGAATTCTACTTTTGAGAGGACGGAGACAAGAAGGAGTAAGGAAGGGAAATCAGAGAGGGGACAAGTGGGGACAAAGTCTCTAACATTAGCAAGAGAAGGCACATAAGGAGAAGACACCAACTACAGCACAGTGCTGTTTAAAAAAAAAAATCGGAACAAGACCTCTAAACCTTTTTTGGCAATCCCTGACAACCCAATTTACTGAATTGCTTCACAATACATGAATCATTATTAGAGCACAGAATGGACTCCTAGCAACTAAGCTCTGAAGACAAATTTGAAAGGAAGCAAATAACCCAGAGCTTCACATTTGAATTCAATAACCCGCTCCCTGGGGCAGCTGTTGACACTAGAATAAATAAAGCCCATTGTAAATAAATGATGAATGACATCTTTACGCCCACCATCTGCTGGTGTAAAGGTTGTTGGAAGGCCAAGGATGCAGATTTTATCCGTTATATCATAAACTGCAGCCAGCTTTCAACAGTCTTCAGATGGAATTCTTTCAGTAATCATTTTATTATGAAAAACCAGAAAATGGTTCTGAATTCAATTTTACATAATTCTGCTCCACAGTTAATCAATTTTCTCTGTACTTGATAAATAATGCTTGTCAAACAGTTAGAGGATGCAAGAGTCATCTTCATATGCACTGGTGAAAAACTTCAGAGATCCTACATAAATTATATAGTTCTCACAAAAGTATTCTGTAAAAATCTCAGCACTTAAAAGAACATACTCAAAGAACACAGTCCTGAAAAATACATATTCATAGTTGCAAACCTTAAGCTCCCTGTGCTCGTGTTTTTCAGAAGTGCTATCTAGTACCTGACAGCTGTTAGAATAAACATTTACTTCTAATATTTAGTAATAACAGACGCTTTAGCATAATTCAAAAGATAACACAGAACACAATGAAGAAATACTAATATTAATGCTGAAGAAACCCTATATGCAGTAAGATAGTTATATGCAGAACTATAGGAAACTACTCTGATTTAAAACCATGAAAAGCAAGAATGAAATATTTATCAAATACAAGCTACCCTCCAGCCCTACCTACAAAATCAGCGTACAGAGAACTTTCTCTTCTCACAGTTACTGTATTTTCTTAATATAAGGTCTTCTTGAATTCAAGGAGAACTTCATCTATATTCTGTCATTGAACAAGAACAGTGGCACAACAAGTTTCAACATGTTCAGTCTTCAGAAAGCGTCCTTATCTTCCAGAATAATCAGCTACTTCAGTTTAAGAACACACTTTATCTTAGCCATTCCAGTGGAAAAAGTTACAAAAGATAGACAATATATTTAATAGTTTCAACATGATTAGAATACACTAGCATATGCATTTGGCCAAGAGTCCAAGTGCATCTTTATGTAAACTAAGGTTACAGAATACAACCCATCTGCTAGAATGCACCAAGGAAGAGTAAAAAACCCAAGTTTTTAGCACAATACTTGGTTCTCTATCCAGAAGCTTCACTAAGCTCTACAACTTTTTCTTGGTGTGGTGACTAGCTCAAGTACATGGTAGATGTGTAAAACATTTTCCTCCTAACTAGACTACAGACAAGTTGTTACCAGAGTATTCCATTTACTGCCTAAAATCATACATGAAGTGGACTTAGCCTACCACATTAAGATTGCCTGTTTCACCTTCACAAATTCCACTTTGACACATGAAATTGTTTGTCTCCGAGTAAATTAATCATGGTCAACCAAGATTGTCAGAGGTTCTAGCTGATCTTACAGGAATGTAAGAAGTCAGAGTTCTTACAAGAATCACTTAAAGTTAGGTATCTAAATCCTGACAATACTGTAACATTTTTAATTGTATCTCACTTGCCCATGATGAAATTTAAATATCATTGCTTCCTGAAGGAAAGACTGGGGAAAGGGTAGAAAATGTTACCCCTTCTTCACCAAAGAAGATACAATCTTCCATATAGCAATAATGAATTTGTGCTTATATATACCAATAGACAACACAAACTGAACTCCCTTTCATTCTAAACAAAGAAAACTGAGTTTCTGTAAAGAAACTCCATGATACTTATGTTTATATATTTTTATATTATATATAAAATAATAAGAAACACCTTATATATATAATTTACTATTTTAACAGTATAATTCTGAATGAGAGCTCTAGAAGGTCAATATAGCAGTGTTAGGCATGTAGAACATAATCCACAGAGGGTTTTTTTAGTATCATTATTACTTTAAGCATTTTTCACCTGACAATTTGCTCTCTGCCCCACTCCCACTCCCCCCCCCCCCCCAAGGAGGACAAGCTATTTCAAAGAAGAAAAAAAAAAAGTGTAGGCTATTAGCTAAACCTGACTTTTTTTAAAAAATACAAGTATGTTATAATTGTACTTTATTGGTCTTGCAAAGTAGGACCAACCCAAATTTAGCTACTTGCTACAAGGAGCAACAGATAGAAGTAGCAGTATGGAAGCTCAGTATAAATTAAAAACAGCTTTGATACAAGAGAAAAGTCCTTTATCTTAAGTGGAATTAACATTGTTCTTACCATCCCTTCCATGCTCCCCAAAATCTAGCACTTTTTTTTTTCTCTTCCATATTAAAAAGCTTTTTTCATAGAATCACAGAATGGTTGAGGTGGGAAGGGACCTCTGGAGGTCACCTGTTCAACCCCCCCGGCTCAAGGAGGGCCACTCAGAGTAGGTTACCCTGGTCCATGTCTGGACAGCTTTTGAAGATCTCCAGGGATGGAGACTCCACAGCCCCTCTGGGCAACCTGGGCCAGCACGGCAGGGAACAGTAGTGGCAGTAGCCACTAAATGAATGTTAAACAGGGTATTTCCCAAGGCCATATTACATCTAGTACAGGCAACACAAGCCTTTGCTCTGAGGCAACCCCTGGTTATACCCACTTTCAGAGTTACACTGCTGTGGAAGTGGGAAGATGGAAGATCTTTTTGGTAACAAGATAGACCATGAGAGCTATTTCACATGTAGAAACTCTAGGTCAGACAAGGTTGCCTACAGGAATCAATAAATGTATACTGAACAGGCCTGAACATGCATCCTCTCTCTTCAGAGAAAAAGGTGCTAGCTCTGATGCGAGCAGTTCACTAATCATGAAAAAATGTGGGCCTCTGATAAACAAGTGATGTTTTAAGTGCTAAGTAACACTCTTTTTGGGTGTTTTCTGGACTATAAGCTTTTACGGTTCATATCATATCAGTTAAAAACAACCTTTCTGATATGAGAGACTTACATAATCATAGTTCTAGGAGTTACAAGTCTTCAAAATAGTACAAAAATTTTCATCTCTGCTTCAACTGTAGAACTGCACGGACATATATCCCATGTGCTTCTCTTAATATACCTCAGTATAGAGACCAAAAAGCAATTTCAAAATAATGACGTAAGTAGAACATGAAGCATTATCAATCACCTCAGGTCACTAAGATACACGGAGATTTAGGGCCTGCACTAAAGTTTTCAGGAACATTTAAGCTATGTAACTGTGTTACTATTGACACAGTATCTGTGGCACATTTGAGAAAAGACACCCAAGTGTTACTATTCCTATAGGAAATCTCAGTGTCATTTCCAAGTGGGTGGTGTAGTTGGGTAGCTGTCAGTTGCAAAATGTGCGGGCAAGCCTTTGCTATCAAAAGAGTTCCTTGCAAGTTCCTTAACTGCATATTTTTGAATCTATAAACTAAGAAAAAAAAAATAAAAAGAAGAGCCATGAGACAGTACAAGAAAGTAGTTATATAATGAAATAGAATCTACAACAGCACATCTCCCTAGAAAACAGTTCATTAATTGTACTGAATTCTCTGTTCTCAATGCTGAAGAATTTGGAAAGTTTATTCAAGGACCAAGTTATTCACGTATATCCCAGTAGGCCTTCAACATTCAAGCTGACCAATAGTTTTTATTGGGAGGAAACTTTACAGTATACATCTACATGAAAAATGAGAAACAATGCACCATAGCTAGTAGCTCTAGACCCCTTCACTTTTAGAAGGGGCATACATGTGTCGTATGTTCAAACCCGGTGACAGAACACCTCATTCACATTGGGAATTATTACTCATTTAAACTAGTTTACACTTTCGTAAGCTGTATAGAAAACTAAAAAGACATCTAAGAAACAACCAACTCACATAAGTGTCACACTACCTATGACAACTGCCAGTTGGGAACTACTCCACAAAGTTGATCCCTGGAACAAAATGTTCCAGAAAGAGAGGAGCAAAATACCCTTGAATACAGTTTTGAAAGTTCATAGAATGCTTTGGATTGGAAGGGACCTTTACAGGTCATCTAGTCCAACCCCCCTGCAAGAGCAGGGACATCTTCAACTAGATCAGGTTGCTCAGAGCCCCATCCAACCTGACCATGAATGTTTCCAGGGAAGGGGCCTCCACTACCTCTCTGGGCAACCTGTTCCAGTGCCTCACCACCCTCACTGTAAAAAATTTATTTCTTAAATCCAGTCTAAATCTGCCCTCCCTTAGTTTAAAACCATTGTTCCTTGTCCTGTCACAATAGGCCTTGCTAAAAAGTTTGTCCCCGTCTTTCCTATAGGCCCCCTTTAAGTACTGGAAGGCCTCCCCCCAGCCTTCTCTTCTCCAGGCTGAACAACCCCAACTCTCTCAGCTGTTATAAATAAAAAAAGTTATAAATAAGTTAACAGCCTTTTAGTCACATGGCAACTTGTTTATACAAATGCATTAATCTTTCTTGCAATAGTGTCTCTACTCCAGAATAAAAATAATTTTACGGTGATTTACTAGCACGTAGTACAAAGAATAGGCACAAAAGTAGTATAAAAATAAAAAAAAACCCCGCTGCTCTCCAGCAAAGACGTTCCTGAGCAAGAACCGAACTAAAGACGCTTATGAAGAAGAATCCTTAACAATTTAAGAATGTCAAAATTTATGTGGAGGATTCAGCCAAGTTACATGTTGCTTCAGAATAACCCTTTCAGGATCCTAATAAGAACTGAATTGTCAAGAGGACTAAAGATCCCCAAGGGTGAAACTGTACATATGTCTAAATACAGATCATTTGTACATATGCCTTTTCTTCTGATGTTGTTGCATGCATGCCATTTAGACATCCAAAGCAATTCCCAACACATCAGAGAAACAGAAAGCTTTAGCACTCCATTATTAGAAGTACTCTTGTGATTTATTTCCGGTTATAAATATATTTGAAACCTTTAGGTTTTAAGTAGCTACCCTCACTAAAATGGCAGTTCCACTATGGACAAAAGGAAGTGATTTGGCCTCCTTCCATCTAAGCCCTTATCCTAAGCAAGAGCTTGCTCTATTATTGTAGAAAGCCACAGATAAACTGACAAGAAATCTATAACCAGTCAGAAAATAAAATACCAATAATACAGTATTTCAATAACCAAATACCTTTAAGCACATGACAGACAAGGGTTTGCGAACACTAAGCTAGAAGGTGTATCTAGTTACCTTAGCTTCTTAATGTGCCATCATGGATGTGAACAATAGCTTAGCTACTGACACTGAAGTTCAGATGATGGTCCTATTACCCAAACTGCAATAGGAATAACTATTAAATGGACAAATCCGACCCCCTGATCCATGCACCCAGAAATAAGTTAATGCTCCTACCTAGCAGCAAACACAGTCTGTGAACTCATTATCAAACTAGTTTCAGGAACCAAGACAGATCCTCTGCAAGTTCTTGACATTACTTCACAGCAGTAAAACAGAGGGCCATGACCACTGAATCACCGTAACTTGAGTTGTAAGATGTACCCACATTCTTGCAGGTACAACAGTTAAAGAGTCAAATTAGTAAAAATTCAGTAGAAGAATTCACCAACTGCCCATGAAATATGCTCTGATTACCAAAGCAAGTAGAAAAATATCATGAAGTAGACAGTAAAGAACTCTCAGGGGCGAGCACTACATCTTAGCAATTGTCAATATCACTAAGACGAAATGAATATTCATTTAATGAATTAAGGGAACTTTATTGGATTCTACTAGATCCAAATAGTTTACAAATACATGAAAAATAACTGAATTTCCAAGAAGGATTAGTATATTCAGAAAATCTGTAAATGGACAGACAAGTCACACCGTGGTTTTAGGGAAAAGAGACATGCCTTCAACAATTATGCCTTCTGTCTTGCATAAATGTGCTCTTTTGTGCAAGCTCTCAATGACTAGAAAACACTGTCAATTTAATTAGAAAGCTCACTTGTATGGAAACCAAGAAATTACTTGCAATTAGTTAATAAAAAAAGATAAGATGATTTCAGATATTTAGTGTTAGTCTGAGCAAGACTAGTCTTAGTCTAACACCTTAGTCTTGCTTATAGAAACATAATAATGAATAAAAATAAACATTTGTCATCACGGATTCCCATGAAATGAAGCAGAAAGTTATTAAAAAATTATTGTATTTAAATACACAGGAAAAATTCTCATTCATATCAATTTAGTTTAGAGAACATTAGTAGTATTACTTAGTATCATCACTGATCTCTCCCCCTGCAGTGTCTGAGGGAACTTAAATTCCCCTCTTTCAACTACTGTTTATTTTTGCTCATCAACAATGACTTGTTAGTAACAGTCAATACAATACAGAACATCCCCCTCAACAACAAAATGAAGGCTACTGACTCAGCCTGGTAACAAGCCCACTATCTCTCGACAACAATGAAGTTGTTCTGAGGAGAAGCAATTTCAGTATTTCCTGGTGTTACACTGCCACAAGACAAACCACCTCATCTACACAGCTTGTTTAAACTCACAAAGCTTAATAGCTCCCACAACGGTCATTTTGATCCTTACCAGCTTCTGTTGACCACTTCTAGTTTCCTAAAAGTTACTTTTGTAACTGATACTAGCTCAAATACCACACTTCCACAAAAGGGTAGCTTAACTTCTCATAGTAGGCAATTACCAACTAACCAGTTTTGACAAAAATATTTCTCAGTCTATTCAACTATTGAAAACCATTACTAAGATTAAAGACACAGGAAAGGAAATAATCTTGAGACTAAAGATAGACAAGACAAGTGAACAATTTGGTCCAATACCTGCACTCCCCTTGACTGACCTAAATGCATCAGAAAGGAAAAGTGAAACCCAAGGACTGACAGACCTAAAAACCCGGGCATGCCACAGCAAACATAGCAGCAAACTTGCTGAGCCCAGCAGTGAGCAGATCAGGAGCAGCCTGCAGCTGGGAGAGAACAACTGCACACACTATTTGCGGGTGTAGACATACCATCAGCAGTAGAGCCAAGACTGCAACACCTAACACTAGGTATGCAAGGGCCACAATGAATACCTTTCATGGAATGTGGGCTTTTGTTGTTATTTTGGGGGGTTTTTTGGTTCTGTTTTTTGTTTGGGTTTTTTTTGGTGTGTGTTCTTTTTTTTGTTTTTGCATCAAACTAGTTTTACTAGACTACCAGCTCACAGAACCAAATGCTGGACTACAATTTCTAATGAGTACCCGTGCATTCCTTGAGGATATCTTCCAGTTCGGCCTCCTCTGAAAGGAATTCAGTTTGCGTACTCCTGCATGAAAACGAGACTTCAAGTAAGCAGAGCTAATTTCTGTAACACACTCCTGATCCAAACTAAGATGCTAATGAAAAATTGAAATATTCTTGAGTTATGATACAAGAGCAGCACACAAATGGATCTCACAGACATGCAACAGTGTTAGCTTCAGCTGCCCCTGTAAGTTATGACACACTCCTACAGTGAGGTATGCTGCAGGTTCCATATATTCCCATTATTAAGATATACCTTTCCTTGGAGCTGCAGTGATCTGCTGAAGACAACACTAACTGAGCACCATTGCATAGAAATACCTGGCCAGAAATATCTGAATTAAAGAGTTTGATTCTCTTAAGAAAGCAAGTCCTTATTCATTGTTAACCAGTCAAAACAAATTTTATCCAGTTCTCCACTTATGTCTCTGTTCAAGATGCTTCCTGTTCAGTGATGGATTAAAAGCAGGTATGTAAGGCTAGCACTAAATCAGAGAAGTGCTGGTGCTGTGACACAGTAAGCACCAACTGAAAACATAAATGCTTCACATGCTTTCTTAACCATAGGTGTAAAACAAACTTTCTCTTATCAAATGGAAATTGTTACAGCTTAATAAATATGGAGATAGCACCAGGAACAGCTAGCAGTTTTTGCTAACAGAAAAAGAAATTCAGGAAATGCTCACCCAGATACACAATACAGACATGGTAACCTTGGTCATTATGGACATCTTTGTGTACTTTAACACTCATAAAGTAAAACATCTCTTGACAATTACCTCATCATATTTCTTATCTTGCTATTCCTTCAACACCTTTGCACCCAAGATCAGAACTGAGACAGTGGAATTTAGATATGCTTACAAGCCAAGACTGGATTAGAATAGAAATATCCTGTGTTTTAAGAATCAGACTGTACACAGTTAAAATTTTAACTATGGCCAATATGCTAAGTCATTCATTGCTTACAACTTATAAATTATTAACTACAATGCAAGCATACAATCTACTCAGTGTACGAATGCTTTTAATGAATATTTTTAATTTACATATGATACAGTTAAGAAACTAGCCAGATAAAATCCCTGCCCAAAACCAGCTTGTAAGTTATAATCAAAAGCAATTCTGTTAAAATTTTGATTATGGGACACTTTGCAAGCATTCAAGAAACCAAACATTGCAAAGAGCTACTGAGTCGAGGCATTAAGAAAAACAGAATCTACTCAAAAATCATTGAAGTTCACTTGTACCCAAGGAGCAGATAATAGCACATTAACAAAATCAGTCTGAAAGCCAATGAAAGACAGTGGCTGCATTGGTAGTAAAACTAGTAATTTTGTCTACAGAAAATCTGTCCCAATTTTAGGAAACAAGGACTAATGTAGATACATTCTCATGTAGTCACACTACATATAAAAAGTCTGCTTCTGAAGCTACTGTTTATGCAGAGATTTGCTTGCCTATTGAACTCAAAAATGATCAGCCACCTTGGTAGTCAGCAAACCACAGTTATAATAGTAAAAATGCTCAGGGCAGAAAAAGCCTAAAGTAAGCACAATCTGACCATATTCTTCTATACCTTTTCATGGCAAACTTCCAAGGAGGCACAAGTGTTAGATGCCATTTCAAGTGATGAACTTGTAAAATAAGTAAGGTACTTTAGATCTTACCTACAAAGTTAGCTAAAATATTGCACTTATTTACATTTCTTGTTACATTACACATGCATGTATGTAGGCACGCATATACAAATATATCTCCCTTCATTGATTTGCTATACCAAAAAGAACACATACATGATGCTACAGCTCCGGTATCTGTCAGTTTCTAAAGGTATCCTAAAATGCTTTTCGAAAAGAAAACAGACAGCCCTGCCTTAGGGAACAGTTAAGCACATTTGAAAGACACAGCTATCAGTATAAGCATCTTAAAGCTGCTGCATCACAACAAGTGTAGACATTGAAGCTGACTGCTCTATGGTAAAGTGACTGACAAGAAGAAAACAGCTGCCTTTGCTAATGCATGTTCTTAACCTGAACCCCCTCAAAAGTCAAAGTCTGTTTTTTTCTAGGCTTTCCAAAACTTTAAGCTTTTACCAGTCCCTTCTTGATTGTTTGAAGTATTTACTATCTTCACGATTATAGTGAACTTGAGTTCTTAAGTCTTCTTCTATGAAAACAGTGAGCCATATCTTTTCTTCTACGCTGGAAATGCAAACATTTCCTCTAGAGAATTCTTGATTAAAGCTAGTAGACATCAAAATTTCTCAACAGGATGTTTTATTAACCAGACCTTGCATGAATGCACAGAGAAAGAGTATTTAGATAAATGTAAGTTCTTAATAATACAGAAAACTTACACAACAAAGTGAGGCAGCACTAATTCTAGTCTTACAAATCCGACAAAGTGTTACTTGAGGAAGTGAAGTTACAGTGCAAACAGTAGAAATTTGCACTGGTTTAAGAATACATCACACCAAAAAAGGAAATTTTAGCAAGTTTTTAATCTTCATAGAAACCAAAGGAAGCTGCAGGACAAAGTACATAGTCTCCCATGGGTGCTGATGACAGAGAGCTTAACCAGAACAAAGGGAAAGCTAGCGGAGCCATATCTTTAAATAATTTCTATGATTTATTACTTACCGTATCCCATATCTGAAGCTTTATCTGTTTTCCATCAATAGTTATCATTCGAGCCCCAAATTCTACACCTGAATAGATTTTACAAAATATTACATTATTAGCATATATCAGAAAGAAGAATGTCAAGTACTATGAAAGCAAGAATGTAAATAAGTTAATTCAACATTGTATTTGTAGGAAATAATATTTCACAATCTGCTTTTAGTTAATTTTCTAGCTGCTTGAAAGAGCTGGAAAGTTTTCCAGAAGAAGAAAACTGTTACTTTCCAAGTGCTTTAAAAACACGTTAATTAGAGCAAGTGTCAAGGAGGTATTTCCTACAAAGTTTTCTAAACGATTTAGTAGCTCTAGATCAAAGGGAGGAAAACATGTCCATTTGAATGCAAGCAGGAAATTGAAGTCACAGTTATTTTAACACTCTACCAGTGACAGATTGCTGAAGCCAGTTTAGAAGAAATTAAACCTACAATTCTTTTTCAATAAAATATTCTATTAAGTGAGCATAAAAATGTGACCTTCAACAAGATACATTTTATTACTGTATTAATTAAAACTCATCTGCCTTTATGAAAAAAGTACTTCCAAAATTCTAGCTAGTTAAAGATCAAATTTAATAACTGAGGGAAAAAAATTAATGTGTTTCAAATAAACAAAAGGAATTTATTTAGTGGAAAAATTCAGCCTTTTGTACCATATTCTAAAGCAATTTTAAGATCATTAACAGTAAATTAAACATAAATTGAGGCTATTAGTACAGTAGTTAAAATCTGACAAATGCCTAGAGATAGTGGACATATTTAAAGGCTATCAAGTTTCCATTAATCTATGCTTCATATATCCATTATTTCAGAAAAAAAAGAGCTGGTAGCTTAAGTTTTGTCTAAAATTGGTCACTGTCTCGATTTGGACTGAAGTCTTCCAATTAAGCAGCCCTGATCTGACGTATTCCAAACATCTCTTTCAAAAGCTTGTTTAGAATATTTGAGGGAGGCAGCATGGCTTTCTGCAGAATGACTTTTGGGGAAGGGGACAGGAAGGAACCACTCTCCCCCACACAGGATACTGGAGCCAAATAAAAGCCATGGGCCAATGAACACTGTGCTCTCTTTAGCATCCAAATAACTTGCAGTAACTGTATGCAAACAAGTTGAAAGAATGGAGGGGGAGCAGCAGAAAGGAGGAAGCAGATGAATGACAATGCTCTCCGAAGCTGATTGCAAAGCCAGGGGAAGGTCCTTGGACTACTACAAGTGTCAACACTGCAAGTATCACTTAATCTCAAAATGCAGATATAGAGCTTCTAAATAAAATCCAGCAATCACCCTAAATGTTTAGTTTCTACACACAACTCCATAGAAAAATTAAAAGAATATTTATCCTGTTCCATCAAAATATCTGCTGAGAGAAAATTCTGAATTTGAAACAACACATGCACTTTGATGGTAAGTTTGTTCTCTTAAAGAAGGCATAGAAGCTGTTCAGGTGTAAACAAAGTAAGGGTATGTCCTAAGGACAATGGGCAAACCAAACAGAATGTTTACAGGGGTAAAGTATCTACCTACAAATATTGTGAGGTTTTTTTCAGTTGGGTTTTTGTGTGTGTTTTTTTGTTGTTGTTGGGTTTGGTTTTTTGGGGTTTGTTTTGGTTTTTTTTTTTCCCCAACTGCATAAATGCAGATTCTCCATCCCTCCTTAATTTCTTTTAATAACAGATACTTCACTTCCCAAACGAAAAATAAATTGACATCGTTGTTGCATTATAAGCTCTTTTAGAGTACATTACTACAGTTATGCACAATTCTGAATGTAGCTCAAAGACAGAAAAACACCTGCTTCTATGTATTCCATCTATCTCCCCCCCCCGTCTTTTTTTCATTAGAGGTAAAGTTTCTCTCTGAATTTCCTAAATCTTAGAGATAACATTTTAGGCTAGCTATACTAAAATTTGGGGTTGAATTTTGCACAACTCTAGATGAAATATCTTTTTTCCACATATTCAATTTCAGTTTCCCTTCTCCTCTTGAGTTGCTCACAGCAGGAATAGAATCTGCACTCCCACAGGCTAAAATCATTGTATTATATTGAAAAAAGTTAGGCTATGTAACATAAGCCTTTTCAATCTACAGATTCTCAGGAGTTTTAACATCATCAGTTGGAAGTGCATTGGGTAACGTCAACCCATCCCATCTTGCCCTGCATGGGCATTCCTATGACTTTGAACCCATGTTCTTTATTTATCTCTGTAATTCTAAATCTGTTGGCCAGGAGAATGCTTCTCCCAAGTATGCAAAAACACACACACATGCCCTATCAGTTAAGTGAAAGGAGGCTGCTTCCAGCCTATGCTGCTTCTTCCCCTTTCCAAGCAGCGTCCCCTGCTCCATTCCTACGTCCCTCGTTATATTGCTATCTAAGCTCACCTTCTCATCCCACTAGCTTCAGTTTCTGCTCCCAGATTTCAGCTAGCTATATGCCAGGCAAAGAACTGGCACTACAACTACCCTGCTGAGGCAAAGCTCGTTCCCACAGCCTATCAGTTTGCTGATGTGACAGGGCTGCCAAAGGCCTAAGTGATATATAAGGTGTCATATATTTGGCAGGCCTAAAGAAGAAAAGGTGACAATAACTCATGCCTCCCTAAAGAACTCAGGCTCTTTATTCAGCCAGCCTATCTGCTGCCAAGAAATATTTGAAAACTGATATTAGCCTAAGAATTTGAATTATATTAGACAGCCACACACAAGGTGTGGGAGGACTGTCAAGAGAGAAAGGGAAGCCATAACCAAACCACCTGATACATTCTGTGACATGAATAATATTTGTTTATATTTCAAGCATCTATTTCAGCACTCCCAAACACAAGAAGCCTACCTATTCCAGGACACAAACTAAAAATAGAGACTAGGGATACATTTTGTTCAAGGCTCATCATGATTAGAGCTTATAGGTTCCTTGAAATAACATCAAGAAGTTGTTCAAAGATTCTGCAATCTTATCAGAGGCTGGCATGTGTTATGCTTAACATTGAAACTGATGTGAAGACTAGGCTTGCCTACAGAAGAATTTATTCCTACACTATTCCTCATATTTTATGTGGAAAGATAAAGAAAAGTTTGTATCATTTACTGTGGTTAGATCAGAGGCAATGCATTCTGTCAACATGTATTAATTTCTCATAGTATCAATATCAAATCATATCTAACACAAATGATCCACATCCAGTTGAGGAGTCAGGAAGAAAAACCCCTATCCCTTCCAAACAGTGAATATCTTCACACTTCAATCCTTCTCTATCCAGAAGTTAGTCTTCCCAAACAGTAAATTTGTTTACTCATCTTTAAGATTAACTTTGCTTTAGTTTGTCTGTAACTTGTCTTCAAGGTTCTGTGGCTATGCTAATATTCTGTTCCCTAGTGAAAAATCTGCCATTTGCACCACCATCAATGCATTTCAAGCTTGGCCAATTCTGCTTCCATGCCCAGTTTTTAGCTTTTCTGAAGACACAGTTGAGATACTAAAACTATGAATTTTTTAATTGTTTCAGATTGTACCTTCCCAATAAGAAAAAAGGCCCCCACTTGGCTTTATTAGCTAAGAAATATTAATCAGCTAAAGATTCACTGCTACCTTAATACAGCACAAATCCTACATTATTGCAGCACAACAAACTCATAAATGAATGCTGAGGCACCCTAGCTGCTTAACCATTAGCATTGTGGGGGACAAAAGACACTTACCAATAGTGAGATCGTGGACTGGCTGAAACCTCTTGTCTGTAAACTGTAACAATAAACATGATTTCCCAACACCTAAAAAAGAAAGTTTTAAGCAAATTAAAAAGATCTGTTAAGAACCAATAGAAATTAATTTAAGTGAATGGTATATATTGTTTAAAATTCATTACTAGAACTTGAGATACTAGATTTCACGTACTTTGAAGTGTATGCAACTTTTTCATAACATAACAGCTTTTAAAGTTCCAGAAACATTGAAGTCAAAGCCGTTATTTTCAAAAAGGGAACAAAAATTAACTTTTGCAAAAAGTAGTTCTGCCTTTAAAATTAAGCAGAAAAAAGTTTCCTAACAAACCTTCAAAGTATCATTTCACATCCTCTCTCCACAGTAACTGCAGGTCTTGCTGCTCCTCACAACCCTATGTCTGCCTCCCCTTCAGTACTTTCAGCTTTCTTCCAACGCTAACTAGATCCTCAATAGCACCTAACTCCCACCCATTTCCTAATTTATCAGCTGAGGTAGCAACGGTACATATATGGCTGCTTACAACCACCATGTGTTACTGCCCACTGGTTCTCAGTAGGCCAAAAAATAGTCCAAGCAGAATTGGCAACGGCTGAGTTCACATTACAGACAGAGACAACACAAACATTGTCCCCCTCAGATATCCTGATTTCAGACCCAAATGGGTTAACTACTTCACATTACGTGGACACTAGTCAGCAAAAGGGCAATTTCTTCTGTTTGTGAAAGCACAGAAAAGCAAAAGTTAACACAGTCAATAGGAGTACTCAAACTGCCTAGGTTTGCAAATATAATACTTTTTACGGTTAATTTTTCCTTGTTCCCTTGGAGAGGTCATTCTTCCCATTCTGCTCAGTCAAATTTCATATTTTCAGCCTTTTAAAACTTGACAGTCATACAAGTTAAACTCTGAACTGTATCACATAACATACAATATTGTAGCATCCAAGTTCCTGCTGTACTTTGCTTTATCTGTCCAGCAAGATAAGGCTATTTTAGCCACATACTAGAGGTCAGCAACAGCTGATCAGGAGTGACATATCTGATAATAAAAGACAGCAAACAAAGGGATAAGGAAAAGAACCATACTGCAATACACAAGATACACATACCAGAGGTTTGCATATAGTGACATTGATCTTTCTACTACTAAATTCAGCATTCTCAAAGCTTTTTAGTATGGTTTCATGAGGAAACAAAGCCTATACAATCATAATCACTGCCCACCTGTCATTTTGGTCTTAAAATCTAAGTGGCCAATTTCAATCACTTCTAATAGAAATAGGAGACTTGCATTTAATTTTGTCACAAAACGAGCTGTGACAAATTGAGGACACTCTGAGATTAATATCCCAAGTGATGCAGCAATTCCAGCAGCCTAAGCCAGTTGTTGGTGCTGCTATCCCTACTCTCTTCCCGAACAGCATGTTCATGCCCCTTTCTCCATAATGGTTCAGAACTTATCCAAGCCATTTCAGTTGTCCACGGGGTTAGCACGCTAACCTGACAAGAAGAGTGACAAAGCAAACAGAAATTACTTCATGCAAGGTCAGACAAGGATAAGAGTTAGTTCAAATGAGGGAAGAGAAGTGCAGCAGCCAGCAGATCAACAGCTTAGAGTGGCACGGAACTACAGCCCAAGGCAAAGTTTGCAGCATCAGCCTTAACAGATTTCTTTTCTGTAGCTCCCTGGCTTATGATAGCAAGCTGTCAGAACACAAGCCGCCTGGAAGCAGGTATAGATTTTGTTCAACAAAATTAGCGGACATGAGAGAAATGGATGAGGAATGGGTGAGAGCGCTGGAGATAAGAAAGAAATAGGGAGAAGGACCAGCACAATATTGGAGCTGTAGGGACAGAGAACACAAATCTCTAAGGAACCTTAAAATATTAAAAATTCTTCTACTCACAGAACACTGTTTACATATACAGATAACTTTTATACCACCAATGAAATAGTTGCCCCATCGCAGAACATAATCACTATCCCACTTACAAAAAACAACCTATAAATCACACCAGAAATAGAATGTAGAAAATAGCTTTTGCCATTAACCTTACAAAGTGATTTCAGTGTCATTTGATAAACCAGAACCTCAAACCCATCCAATATTCCTGCACAAATCTTACAAGCATTAGAAAAATATTTCAAAATCTAATCAACAAAGTAACATTTGATTATGTGTCCCAGCACTAGTTCTCAAGTGGGAATCTGATATTTCTTCTTCTTGTAACACTGGTGACCAGTTATTGGTTCAAGAGAACATATAAACACTAGTGTCAGCACAGCGAAGATGACAGACAAGCACAGCCCCTTTGATTCAAGCCCTGTCTCAAACTGGCACAAGATGACTGCACCTCTAGTTACTTCTATGTAACAGGCCTTTTAGGAGCAGACTGCAGACTGGTGGGTTCACACACAGAAACTGATGTAGTAACTAGCTTCTGTTTAGTGCCATTCCTGCTACTTCAGAACATTGAGCAAAACACATCTGGAAGTCCCTAAGCTTTGTACTGTTGTTGACTGAAAAAGGTTCAAAAAGTTGCAAATGAAGCTGTAGTGCCTGTCAGGTTTAGGTTATAATCCATTTTAGATAGTACTTATAAAAAATTTATTGCCTACATTTAATAGTAGTATTTTGTTTTAATTTTATAGTTTTAAGACATTGCAGGTTTGTAACAGGAAAGTTCTTACGAGAATAGCTTGTCGCCCATTCACTTCCAGAGCCTGACCAGACTGTGCCATGGTAGACACAGCCAGGAACCTGTATCAGGAACAGGAGGTCCTGAGCATTTTACCACCTTGTGACATAAACAGATGCTGCAAAGATCAATTAACAGTTGCATGGCAGCGAATTCCATGGCACACAAATGGTTTAAAGTAACTAACTACACTGGTCAAGAGCAAAGTGGCTGTTTACCAGGTATCTCATTCACTTAGCACTGTAAATCTTATACTTGAAATGAGGCAGACACTCTGGGAAAAGTAGTGAGCATGTCTTATGATAGTCAATTGTAGAACATGAAAGGGACAAATTCAGTTATTTACTAACTCATTCTCCATTTTACTGCCACAATTACTTTAATATAGCTTCAGATAAACCACCCCCAGAGAAAAAAATCTTAGTATCTTAAGAAATGAGCAGAGCTTGGATACAGTTCATCAACAAACACAGTAAACAAAAGCTCTTGCTTGGGAACAAATTAAAACAATGGATTATGTGCTCAGAGGGGAGCAGCATGCTTCTTTGCAAGTGCCTGCTCTAGGATCCCTTCATCACTTCTTAGCACCCACACAGTGATGGGAAGTGGAACTTGTGCTACAGTAGTGTTACCCTCCGGCTCTGAATTCCAATCTATCAGCCTGAGTTGGTTCTCCAAATTCCTCTGCCTCCCTTAATAGCTTCTTCTTTATCTGGGTGCTGCTCTGCAGTCTGTTTCCCTAGGCAAAGCGTTGCCAGAGCTTTGCTATCATCCACCTTGGCCCAGCCACACTCCAACATCTCCCTTCCTTGTATCAGCACCAGTGTTCATTTCACTGCTTGGCAAGCCAGAACAGCTAAGCAGTAAAGCTAACCTCTCCCTTCTCACTCATAAGGTTATGCAAGAAACGAATCCAGCATAAAACAACAGTCACCCAAAACGCTAGTATGTGCATGAGACTAGGGCTACAAAATATATAGCAAAGGGAAGGATTGTTCTTTTCAGTAGCAGGCTGCACTCATGGCAATTAAAAAAGCAGCTCTGGTACCATAGCACAGGTGATGATACAGCTGAGCCAGTTAAATGGCTTTTGCTAAGAAAGCTGACTTGCATCCTTCTCCCATTTCAACTCCTATGACTCCCTGCAAATAGGGCAAGGGAAGTTCAGTTGTGAGCTGCAAAGTCAGAGGTGCACTACTGTCAACATGAGGAAAACTTCCAGGCTTTTCTTACTACTAGATGAAACTCATCAGTGCTCCTTCTACTGATGTTTGAGTGTCTTAGAAAGCTGACCTCACTCAAAACTAAAAATGCCTCAAAAAAAAAAAGGGGGCGGGGGGGGCAGCTAAGATAATTTCCTTACTTGTTCACATAAGCACCACGATAGCCCAAGAAAGGTGACAGAGGAAAAGAACTGCAGTAGTAGTCATCCCAACCTGGGTATCAAAACTGAATCCTGAACACAAATCTCTAATCTGCTACTTGCCTCTGATGGGTAGACTCACTCCTTCCCACACAGTTCCACCTCCTTACTCAAAATGGCTCGTACACTTTTCTGACCATACCTGCTATTTGTTTGGTTTTGTTTTTTAAATCATTTTTGTGAGCTGAACTGGCTCTCTGAAAGATCAGACAATCAGACAAGCACTGATGCTGACAGCCAAGAAGCAGAATTTCATAGCTGAGACAAGGAGTGGTAACCAGGTCCACTCATTTTGGCAGCAGATAAACATTGGCTTAACTCAGCTATTTCACAGAACTGTATTTTTCTTGTTGTTGCTTCACAAGACAGGGTGGTCAATCAGCTCACCACCCACAGAGATGAAGACCTACTCCCCCTTTGATATCTTGCTCTCACTGATACTCCTAGGTCCAGTTTCCTCCCTTGAAAGTACTCCAGACCTTGGTAAGCACTTCCCCAGGCCAACTCAGCTGATTCAGTCACCAAGGTTGTGGAGGGGTGTTAATCAAAGGTTAGAATTAGTACACGGGTGCACAGTAACAGTCTCATGAAACCATTTGTATGGGCATCTACTTACAGTTTGTTATTTATAGTTAACTTCTAAGAGGCTAAGAAGATGTACTTATACAACACCTAATATCCACTCTTTTAGGGATCAAAGTATCATCAAAAGGGTCTCAAAGCAAGACATAAGTAGTACAGATCAGTACTCTGGTTTTCAGTATGAACAAGTTCTCAAACTATCATGGAGTGTTAACACCAGCTCTAGTGAGATGAAAATCTATTTAGTTAAGTAGTATTGTTACATACTTGTAGAAAGTAAAGGCAAGAGGCTCTGGTCATGCACATTGCTAGCTAATAACAGCTGCTGTTGCAGAACAAAGTGCACTGACGCTAGAAACATTTCACAAGGAGGCCTGAAAAATAAAGCCAATTAAATTGCTTAATTTCAACATTTTATAATCTCCCAGACAAGTGAAATGGTTGACTAGACAGCCTACTTTACTCTAGAGAGTAAGGAGAATTAGATCACCAAGCAATTATATTTTCTTTGATCATCTTCCCCTAATAAGAATAACTTTGAGATATTGTTGGTTTATAACCAGCAACTATTTGCAGAAATTGAAAGGCAAGTGAAAGTTCATTATGCAAGAAGCTCTGAGGGTTGCTGAACTAACACATTCAAGAAAAGTGGAAGAGACCTGCTCATAGAAGATGCAGCAACACTGATCATTAAGAGACATTTAGATGGGATACAACTAACAAGTTATGTTGGTGGCAAGAAATCTGACCATTGCAAAACTGGTATTTCAGGCATACTAAAGTTCAGTAGCATTCTCTGGTGGAATCTAGTAAACATACTCTAATATAAGAAAATCCCTTTTAACACATATTAAATATTCTGGGGGGGGGGGGGGGAACAACAACATCCAGCTGTAGTCTTCACAGAAATCTCATATATCATTCCTAGTTTATTCTCATGTGGTACAGTGCTGGTAACGAGAACATTTAAGCAGATATGAAGATTTCACAGTCATACAGAAAAACTTCCAAGTAAAAAAATTACAGACTTTCAGTCACCAACTGCAAAAACAGGCAATACTTGTGTGCTAAGAGTGTCTGCCCTGGCTCAGATCAAAGTCCATCTCAACTGGTGGCCAAAAACAGATGTGTAGGGAAGAGTGGATGAACACATCAACTCCTACCAGCAATCAAAATGAAACAGACACTATCAAGCACCAAGGCAAAGGTCTCAGAGCCCTAAGCAGAATGCACCACCTATGCTTCTAAATGCATGTGCAAACTCCTATAATGTTTTGGAAATAACCAGATCAAAAGATTTTTCCTGGTTAACTCTCAGAGCAGTCAGTATTCCATAATACCTGTATTTTGCTCTTAAACTTACCAACTCCATGAAATTCCACAGCTGCTGTCCCACTGATACAATGTAAAAACCATGCAGATTTATGACAATGTTGTTTGAGTACCTGAAACAGAGCCATCCCATTTCAGGTCTCTCCCACAACAGAAAAGTAACTAGATCTTAAAACAGTTCTGACTACATAAAAAAAATGTATGTGTTTCTACATATATAAAATGTAACAACCATAATAGAATCAATCCCACATTCATAAAGCTACTATGCAGTACCAGCAAAAGAAAAAGTCGCTGGATGTCAACGACCAAGGAAACAAGCAATGCAAAGGGAAAAGAGCTGCTGAGTAAAAAGCAGTCTTGCACAGTCAGTTCCTGTGGCTGTCATTTTAAGAGACTGAGATCATACTGAATTCCTGTGTTTAAGCAGATGAAAGTATGTGGAATCACAATTCAGAGAAGACACATGCAGGTGTCTTGTATAACTGCAGGGGTTTTTTGTTGGTTTGTTTATGGCTCGCATAACCCACTTTGTTTTGTAGTGCTGAAAAGGAAGAGGAGCTAAACGTTAACATCTGTCTTCAGCTGATGCTGTCTTACTTTTCTCCCACAGTTTGTTTACAACTAATTGCTGAGTCACCAGGCAGCTGATCCATTTCCAAAGACTCTAAATCAAGTCCCATAAATAAATTTCTTGATCATGAAAATTACATGGCCTGCAAGGCCACTGGCATATCTTCACTGGTTGGCATGCTGTGGCAGACCAGCACCGGAACTGAAGAGGACAGTCCTGATCCATTCTTAATTTCCATCTGCAGAGCTGTGAGTTCAACTGCCTTCATCTGAGGAACAGTAGTAACACCTAAACCATCACAGTCATCTTGGCAACAAACAGCTGTGCACAATATAAATTGTCTCTTCAGTACTAGCTATATTAGAATACTTAAAAGGCTCATAGGACATCTAAATAAAAGCAAAACCAACTTAGCACTATCGGCATATTTAATTCACTTCAAGAATGATCGTTGCAGTAGTTTTCATTAGCTTCCTGTAGCAACTCGGAATTAAAGCCACAGGAACTAAAAAAAAAAACAAAACCAAACCAAACTTGTGAACTGTTTTCCTCTCTATCTCACTCTTCCCTTATTTGCCTCTTAAGCAGCTGAAACAACTTCAGAAGTGACACACATCCATTCTGTGTTTCACATTTCAAGCAAATAAATGCAAAAGTGCAGCACAGACCATTATACTGAGGATATGTCATTGTAAAAATTTAATCAGCATACGATCAATGTACCAAACCAATTGTTTGCTGCCGTCTCTACCACTTTAATGATTATAGTTTTTAGAGATGCACCAGAATTGGTCACCTGTTCTGAAGTACTATCATTCTGAATTCTGCACTACCATTTTGCATCACCATCACCCTGGGCAGACAAACCTCTTCTTACCTCCCCTGAATCTGCTCAGGTAATCTCCTGTCCTCAGGTTTAATGAACTGTCACTCACCTAAATACTCAAGAAAAATCAGAATTTTCACTTATCATCTACAGCCTAATGCTTCTAATGCAGTCATTACAGCTGTGATATATTTCTTAAGATTCATTTGTACTACAGCTGCTACTGCAGTAGTCTAAAAAAGCTTCCAGAGTTTAAATGTAGGTTTAAAAAAAGATAAAATCACATAGTAGTTGCATCCAGTGTATTTAACAACCTCACGTGTAATGCAACTGTAGTGTATAATTATACTCTAGCAAGAGATAATTTGGTTCATAGGTATGAAGTACAATTATGCAGGTATCCTTAGAATAGCATGTAAAATGACAGGTCTATCATCAAACTTATTAAAGAAGGCATTTATTCAGGTATGAGGAAAACAAGAAGAACGATGCACAATACACAGGTGCAATAGTTAACTATGTTAGTTACCTTGTTCTGACAACAGTTTGATGAAAGTATGCTACTTATATCCAGACTATGCTGAGGAAACATAGAATATATTGGCAAAGGAGCTTCAAACATCAAATCATATCACCATATGGTTATGCCTGCAGCATTCATAAGCGATATTATTTGTTATAGAGCAGCCAATGACAAACAGAATGGAGCAAGTTTTTAAAACGTGGCAAGCAAATGGGTGAGGAAGGGAAGAGGCCACAGAAGCAACTTGAAGCATCTGGGAAAGCAGTAGTCAAAACAAAACAAAAAAATAATAGTCCCTGTAAATTAGCAGGGAAGAGCCAGGGCTTTTAATTTTCCTTTGACAGCATGTCTCGACACTTTAACAGTTTGCTACAGCACCTCCAGCCGCGGCTGGAAAGGGCATCCTTGTGGCCTGAGCTGAAGGTACCTCACAGCAGTAGTCTCGGCCTCACCGCAAAACTGCGGGGTGGCATGTAGCACCTCTCAGGCCTCATTGCCGTGGGGATGCAAATAAGGGGCACTACCCAGGTACAAGTTTTGCAGTGACAGCGCCTTCTTCCTCCCCCCTCCCCCGCTCAGATGCCGCAGCCAGGGGCGTGACACAGCCCGACCTGCCCCGCGGCCTGTCAGCCAGGCCCGGAGGCGGCTGTCAGGCGTCCAGGCCTGGTGCGGGGCCCAAGGCCGCCGGCCGCGGAGCTGCCGAGAGGCAGGCCGAGGCCCCGGGCGGGGCCCAGCGCAGAGGCGGGGGGAGCCGCCTCTTCGCGCAGAGCCACCACGTCGACGACGCCAGCACTGCGGAAATGGGAGCGGGCAGCCGGGCCGCGCTCGCCTCTCCGCCCGCCCCCCGCTCCCGGGGCGGCCTCGCCTCCCCGCCCCCGCCGCTTACCTGTGTCCCCGATGATGATATACTTGAAGAGATACGCGTAGGCCATGGCCGCCCGGTCCCCGGCGCTCCGGCTCTCGCTCACTCCTTCGTGACGCGCGCGCTCTCCCCCCGCCCCCGCTGTCAGGGCTCGCGCTGCGGAGAGGTGGAAACGGTTAACGGCCACCGGGCGGCGGCCCGCTCCCGCCGGGCGCCTCCGCGGGCACCGCTCGCTCGCTCCTACCTCCGCCCCTGCGCCGGCGGGCTCGCTCGGTCGCTGCTACCCTCCCGCCGCTCCCCAAGGCGCCGGGGAAGGCAGACGCGGCGGCGGGAAGAGCGGGCGGCGAGAACAATAACAGGCGCCGAGCGGCCCCGGACCCCTCCGGCAACGTCACGCAGCCACCTCCTCGTTCCGCCCCGCCCCCGACCCGGAAGTGCTGAGGTAGCCGCTGGCCCGGCGCGCGCGGCCACCTCCCGCCTCCCGCCGGCGTGGGGGCGGGGTCCGCCGCCCGCCCCGCCCCGTCGCCCGTTGGGTCTGAGGGAAGGCGGTGGCTGGGAGCCGTTGGGGGCTTCGCCGGGGGGTTGCTGGGGATGATCCCGCTCTCTCGCCCGCTCTAACGGGTGCCGGGGTCTGGGGCCGCTCTTTTCCCTTCGCCTTGGTGGGAGGAATAAGTGAGAGGGTGCTCCGACCCGGGAGGCCGGCGTCTCGTCAGAGGGCTGTCGTGGCGGCGGGTGCCGTGGCGTCTCCCCCGCGGTGACCCCCGAGCGGCTCCGCGGGGGGAGAAAGTTGCCTTGCGGGGAGAGGCTGGGAAGAGGAGAATGGCGGCAGCCGGGCTTTGTTAGGCGCTGCTGAGCTCCTGGTTTGCACCAGGGTCAGGGGTGCTGAAGTACGAGGATGGGTGAAGGTTTGTGGACAAAACCCAGCGCTGCCGTTTGAAGCATTTATGGTGTTTCTGGCTGAGAGGATCCAGGGAAAAAAGCTTGATCTAAGGCTGCGAAGCCAGCTCTGAGCTAGAGAAGCCTTTAAGCGTGAACACTAGCAAGCCATTCTGTACAAGTTTATTTTATCATCAAACTTGAGTTCTGGCATGAAAAGGGGTTTTTTTCCTTTCTGTTTCTGTCTTTCCTAATCAAACTGGAAGCAACGAGCCAGGAAGGCAGCCTAAGTTCACAGCTGCTGTTTAGGACTTTCTACTTAGGGTTCACACGGGACTGGTGAATTGGAAGAAACGTCAAGGTCTTCCTTAGCCTATGAAGTGTCCCATGTGGCCAGACCTTTGGGTCTGGAGCAGTCAAAGGTAGCTTAGCTCAGGGGTCAGTTCTACACCAAGGCTGCGTCAGATGCCTGGTAATGGTAATGCGGTAGGACTCTCCAGTCAGGTGCTAAGGCTGATGATGCTTTGGGGTGCCCTTCAGCTCAGCTGTTTGTTGACTGTGAATTGGTGGAACTGTTGAAGAGCCATTGGCATTTTCTTCATATGAACTCACAGGTTCACCTTTCTGGCTGTACCAGTCTGGTAGCTTTTAACTTTATAAAGATTTTCATTTGTGGTGCGTCAGGTCAACAACTTGGACAACATTGACTTACACCGCTTTTAACAGGTGTGCGTCTAACTTACTCATAAAAATCTTCAGTAAAGCTGATTGTGCCAAATCCTGTTTCCATATTTCAAGACCTGAAACCCAAGATTAAGCTTATTTTTTATATTGTCCTCTTCCCTGTGGACATGCAAAAAAAAAGATTACTATAAAGAGAAAGGAGCTCCTTCATATATTATAGACATTATATCTACCTTTTACACATGAAAAATTCACATTTTCCATGTTCCCTTGTCAGTCATTTTTATCTTTTATTTTTTTTCTTCTCCATACTTCTCCCAGTTTCTCAACATTATTTGTAAAGTGTAGAGTCCAAAATAGCAGTTCTCATGTGTCTGTAACACCAGCCTCGTCACCTCAAAACAAAGTCAAATGAGTATCTCCAAACCTGCTCCTCTCTGAATGTGATTTTTTCTTTTTTTTTCCCAACAGCATCTGAATTTTATTTTTCATCTTAGATCTTTATTCTAGATGGTTACTACCCAAATGTATCTATATGTTTGGTATCTCCTTATTAAGCAGCGTTTTTCCCTTGGCTAAATTTCAGCAATTTTGATCAGGGCCACTCAGTTTGTCAAACGTATTTTATTTTTTTCTTTTTATTTCATCTCAGCCATTTTGTTACCCACGTTGTTCATGAAAATACTGAATAGCTCTTGCCTAGACAGAACAGAGCATTGGAAAGTGGCATGTGAAATTTTCTCCTAGTTTAAAAACGCTTCGCACAGGGAAGAAAGCCACTTCTCCATTATTTTATGTCCCAGAAGTGAAGTTTCGATATAAATTTTTGTTAATTAACAATTCCTATCCTATCCTAGAATGAGCTTTCACAGAAAACCATGTTTTTGCCTTGTTTCTTATGAAAGTTGGGCTTCCGCTTTCACATAGCTGCGTGTGTAGGAGTCTGCTTCTATGTTCCCTGTCCCAGTAATGATCATGAAAACTGGCATCTGGATGGAGTGGAGTACGTTGGGTGAAGGAAGAGCTGCAGTTGAGGTCAGCTGTTAAACCCAATCCAGAATTCACACTAAAACAAGTCTTCCTAAGTGCTCCCTCTGCAGGTAAGACCTTCAGCTGGTGTTCATGCTGTTCACATGTGTTTGTGTGACCTCAACCACGGGGAACAAAGCTGCAGGAAACCAGGCCATAAGCAGATAAGATTTCATCCAGTACAAGTGAAGGTTGCTGCTGATAGAGATGGGGCAGCTCTGCCCCCACTAACCTGCTCTTGGACCCTCCCTTGTTCAGGCACTATCAGAGTCGTCTGCTGAATCGGGAAACTGGAGTGGCTAAGCTTTAATTTTTCCGTATTAGCGTTCAGGCAAATCCATTCTTGTCCCATGGCCACACAAACTATGCTTTTGTGTGCTTTGAAATGCTTTTGTATGCTTTTTGCCAGCTTTGCCAGATGGATCCCACCTCTGCCCAGCAGTCCTCACTTCTCAAAGAGGGTCCCATGGTTGTGAAGGCTAAAGCCCTTTCTTTTACACCAGTCATGCAGACAGGTATTGACTCAGTCTCCTCTCCTACAGGACCCTCTCCCTTGGCTGCATTGGGAAATATGAAGGAGAACTGTGTGGGCTTCTGTGTCCTTCACCTTCTCCTCCAGAGCCCTGCAGTCACTCATGACGTGCTCCAAGTCTTCGTTGGTACTATCAGGGATTCCTACATGGTTGAGCCAGAAAGGGTATTACTCTGACGGCTGGTCAAGCCTTGTCAATCTCTCCTTAACATCCCAGGGTTTTAAGTTTCAAGTGTATTTGATGGGGACAGACTTTTTAATAGGGCCTGTAGCGATAGCACAAGGGCTAATGGTTTTAAACTAAAAGAAGGTAGATTCAGACTAGATATAAGGAAGAAATTTTTTACGATGAGGGTGGTGAAACACTGGAACATGTTGCCCAGAGAGGTGGTAGATGCCCTGTCCCTGGAAATATTCAAGGTCAGGTTGGACGGGGCTCTGAGCAACCTGATCTACTTGAAGATGTCCCTGCTTATTGCAGGGGGGTTGGACTAGATGACCTGTAAAGGTCCCTTCCAATCCAAAGCATTCTGTGATTCTATGATTCTATGATTCTCTTTACCTCACCGATGGGATTTGGTCTCTTAGTTTCCAGTTTATGTGATCTTCTAGACTTCAGTTTTGACACAAGCAAAATTGGCCTGATGTGATTGAATTAAATCTGATCAGAAAAGGGAATTTCCATTTTGTAAAAGTGCAGATTGCTGATGGGGAGAAAATACAGACACTGCAGAATTTCCAGTGAAATGGGTGGGTGTCTTTAACACTGTTGCTTAGCCATCTAACAGCCTGCTGATGTGACTGACAGTTCAGAGAGAAGGCAGCCCTACCTGTTTCTGCTCTGGCAGCCTGGTAAGACACAGAGGTAACCAACTTGCAGGCGACCCACACGGCAGGGCTATGCCCTGCTGACTGGCTCAGTGACTGCTTGGCTTGGGTCAGCAGCTGCACAGTGAAGAGATAGCCAGAATTCTTCTGGTTTGCCAGGCAGCTGGCAGGGCTTGAGAAGTTTTGCATGTGCACAACTGTGGAGTATTTCAGTTGCTTGTGATGCTGCTGTTGGGATATTTATGGAGTCAGTGTTTGGTAGAGGCTTGCAAGGATAACATGCAATAATTTGTTGCTTATGCTATCCCATGGTAAATACAAGCTAATTTGCTGCTGGATAAGAGATCATATGCCTGAGTTACTGAATGTTATCAGCCATTCTGCAAATCTTAGATGCCTCCAACTAGAGATTAATGAAAAATTGATTTTCCTCCAAGTTATGTTTAACATACATTTGTTTAAATGCTATTAAGAGGCTTGTAAGTAAATAGGTATTGCATTTTAAAAAAATTTTTACTTCTCACCTGTCTAAATTTCTGTTTTCCAGAAAAATGAATATCTTCTTTTGTTAAGCATTAATACTTTCATAGAAGGCTACCATGGACTCAGTCTCACTTATTGAAAAAATTATTAGCCAGGAGATATAAAAGAAGCAGTGGTTATTCAATATTGAATCATAATGCTTGCAGAGGGTTGCTTTGCTTTTGTGTTTTTGTTAATGTTCTCTTGAATAATGCATGTTATCTGTTAGTGATTTTATATAACATGCTCTTTAGAAATATGATGAAATATTTCATTAAGATGACAGTATCGGGATTATATTCTGGCAAATTTGATACACTTGAGAAAACTAGTGTTTGCTCTTTTTTTCTGTGGCACTCAGTTTTCCCCTAAATTTCTGTCATCTACCAGTGTGCAGACTCACTTTGGGTTTATAGCAAAACCTTAGGGTTTGCAGGATCCTTACCACTAATAGTACTATTTAGGAAAGAGCCATGGAGGCATCCAAAGCTCTAGATACTCTGCAGAGCAAAGCATTAGGCAGGAATTTTTAATGAAACTAAACCACAAAAGCAGAACCCCAGCACAACATGTGAATACCACCACACTTTAATTATAATTTGCACTGTATTGTCATTTAACTGTTAGAAGTCAATCTCTACCCACTCTTCAGTTTAGCTTACAATTTGTAAATCATTCCTTTGTGCTGTTAAATTATTTACACAGATGCTGAATAGGAAATGTTATTTTCTAGTGTCTGGCATTTAATCTGTCTGTATGTACTTTTTCTGAACATTAATTATATGCTACAATTTATCTTATTTGTGAATTTTATTTAATAATTTTTAGATTGGATTTGTATTTTATGTAAGCAACAAGGCAATATATAGCATATTTTAATTATTATAAACGTTGAGAATGGGACCCCACCTCATGTGGAAATATGCAGAGCAGATCCTGCAGGAAGACAGTCAAATGTATATAAATCTCAGTGAAGGTCTGCCTTTGGAAAGAGAATTTCTAGGTACCTGTTAAGCATAAAAAGTGAACAGCCCCTTGTCAGCCATCCTAGTTTTTCCTTTATTTATAGAAGATCTAGGATATTTTGAGGTCTTATAAAGTCCATCATAGAATCCCTTTTAGATATTAAGATTAGGGACTATAGGGACAATCCGGCCTATTGATAAATCCCCTGAAATTATCATAAAATGATCATTATATTAATGGCATAGAGAAAGATTTGTCAACTGATCAGTGTAGTACCTCCTCCTTCCAATCTAGGATTTTAAGAGTCTAGTACTTTGGCTTTAGGTTCATAACACTTTTACTTGTCCCAAACTTGTAAACTGAAGTAATGGTAGAAGCCCATGTAATGTCTTTGATGTGCAGCATCAAGCAGTGGTATTTACTGACTTTTCATGTTGTCTGTGGTAAAATTATGGATATTTCACTTTCATAGTGGATTATCACAACCACCACCCATACTGGATTTTTAATTTTTTTTTTTTTAATTTGTCTTTAATGAGAGTTAGATGGCACAGTTTTTGGTTTTTTTTTCATTTTTTAGCATTCTCTTGCAAAACTGGCACATCTTTTGTTAGATCTGTTAATGCAATCATCTTGTATGCTCAGGTATGTCCTTGAGATGTGGGAACAGTTCTCACTTGCAGCCAGAGAGCTGTTGAAATTGCTTGTTGCATTTTTTTGTCCTTAACATTGAAATTTGTTGGTGCAACCTTTCTGAAAGAAATTCTGAAATTCCCTTTTGGTTTCTGACCCGCTCATTGCTGACTGGGTCTTATATGAAGTGCTCCAACCTACACCCTGGACTTTATAGCTGAATCCAGTGATGAAATTCCATTTTTCCCTCCAGTTACAGGGCTTGGGATACTTGATTTTGGCAGTGCAAGGTTCTCGTTTATTGTTTGTGTTCAGTTTCATTTTGTGACAAGGGCTTTTGGAAGCATCAGGAAGTGCTCAGATGCATTTGGTCTCTTTATCTCTTGTGGATAGGAATCTGTGTTCCCCTCTGCAGGTCAATCTGACAGATTGTTGTCTATCTTGAATGGGTGATTTAATGCAGATTTCTTGTTTGCACAGAAAGAATGAAGCAAATTAGTCTTTTATTCCCAGTCCTCCATCTCTTAGGCTTCATAATAGGATTCTCACTTGTGGAGCTGGAATACAGACTTATCTTACACTGCTTTTTTAATTTTTGCCTTCAAGAAAGTGAGTATAGCTTAACATTTGAATGACGTAAACCTTTAAACTCTGACTGGTTTACTAGGTATGTAATTCATGACATAGCAGTCATATTAGAATCTCTATTTTTTTTTACGCCATTTAGGCCCAGAGTGTGGGAAGCAGCAGAGGCTGTGTACGCAGAGAACAACAGGATGAGGAGGGGCAGAGCAGCAGGTATCTGCTGGACTCTGGGACGGGTGGTGTGGAGCAAAGAAATGAAAATGCTTAGACGTTCCCACTCAGGTATGAGGAGAGTGAGTGCAGGGAATAGAAGGAGTAGGCATCTCTTGGCTGGGAGAAGTTGGGGATTGGAATGAGAGGATTTAGGGCAATAGGAGAAGAAATACCTCCAGTGAAAAGTTGGATAAGAGGACTGGAAAACCAGGGGGTTTAGGGGCAAAGAGATGAGAAATTAAAAATTTGGAGTGGAGAAGCAGGAAGCTGGAGACTGGGCTTCTGAGCAGAGTACCTAGAAATACATGCCTATGAGGGACAGGTGACTTGGGCTCTGAGGGTCCTAGTCCGGGCAGCTGTGGCTAGGATTTCAGCTAACAGCTGGAATGCATGTGCAGGGGCTGTTTTCCCACAATTTCTGTAGCCTCTGTTTTGCTTTCAGAAATACATCAATTTTACTAAAGGCCAATTAATATATTTTCAACAGACCTAAGCGAAGTTTCATTGTTCCTTTTGATCTGGTGAAAAAAGTTTGGAAATTGGTTTCTTTTTCATCACAACCTATGTGTAGAATAGTGTAGTATTTAACTAACGGCCTTAGTTAAATGCTATTAGCTGAACACTAAAAATAAAAGTAACGCATTCTGAAAGACACCGTGTTTCTCCAATCACTATAGTTATCTAATGTTTTATTGTAGATCAACTACATTGACAAATAATTTTTGGGGAATGAAAAAATCAGTTTAATACCATCTTTTGTTTTCAAAATACAATTGAGACTACATTTTCAAGCCAGTGCAACAAAAAGTAAAAGTATAGTTCTTCAGTTTCCCAGCTGTACTCATATTTTAGGTTTTTGCACCCGTGGAAATATTTACATGACCTCTGCTTTATCCCTGTTTATTTACTAATGGCCTTTGCCACTGTTATCATTGCACCCTGTTTTTCCTTGCAAATAACCTTGTTTTTCACTGGCCTGATATAAAAATAAACAGTTTGATAAAACAGCACATGATAAATTTTAATACATTTTTCCCATAAAAATCGGGAAAACAAAAGGATCCTTGAAATAACCTTGAAATAGCTAACAAACCAACTGAAAAGATATGTTGATTTTTTTTTTTTTTAATTCTGAGAAGCATTAGAAAATGTGTGCTCGTGTCACAAGAATCACAAGAGCATGGAATATTAGTGTTACACGGACAATGTCAGAGATCAGTACAGAAGTCAAACTGGCATCAAGGCAAATTTTCAATATTTTTTTTTTTACCTTAGAGGCAGAATTTTTCTTAATTTTCTTTAGATCTCAAAAATTGTTTTGACAATGTTTTAATAAAGAAAAAGTGGAAGGTAAATAAAGAGTTAATGCACAGGCTCACAGGAAGTGAAAATCATGAAAACTTCCTGTTTACTCATAGCAAGAAGTGAGACAACTTTAAGGGGATTGGTTTGCTTAAAAGACAATAGGAGTAGGCAAGCCTGGTCACATTTTTTTCAAATTGAAAATGTTTTGGTCTGAAAGGGTTAAAAAGAAGCGCTCTCTCTCTCTCTCTCTTTTTTTTTTTTTTCCTTTTATCTTCCAATAGTAATTATTTTTTTTCTTTTTCAGACACCTCCATTGATTTCTTTTGGTGGCTGTAGAAAGCAAGGAACTGTCTAAGATTCTGGAAGTCAGCAGAGTTGTTAAAGGATTTGAGTTGAAAAAATCTTAGGGTCAGCATCACAGAAATGATCTTTTTCCACCAAGATATTATATCTTGGTGATTTTAGCATATCACCAAGATATTAGCATATCTTGGTGAGTAGGAAGGAATATAGGAAGGAAGGAATAGGGTAGGAAGTTATATAACCTACCCTACATTTTTGTCTGAAAGGTATAATAGCAATGTCTGGTAATTCTAACTAAAACGTTTGTAGCTAAACCATAGCTAAAGTGATGTAAAAAGGATTTAAGTTCCTATTGAAATTATTTAAATGTTAACAAACCAAAATAGCATGAAACTAGAGGTTTATTTATCTTTTAAGTACTTGTTCGTTGTGCATTCCACTGAATAGGCTTCATCTTAATAATTTTAAATTAGAAGGTGTTTTACTTTAACAAATACTTATGTAGGCTTCTTCTATATTCAGCCATTGTTGATGTAGAAGGCAGCACGTGCTTCTGGATGTATTTTCCTTCATTTGATTTAGTCTGTTTCAGAACTCCAGCCTTTTTAAGGTTATTTCAGCACAGTTTCCCTCACTTGTCTTCAGGCTGTGAAGGTCACACCAAAGCTGTTATTGCCCACGTGAGCTGTGCCATTGTAGCCTTACATTGTAAGCTAGGCAGTCTTTAATTCCACAGATCAGAAGGTGGGCAAGTGTTAATTTTTTTCTCTTCATTAAGGTTCCTATATAATTATCTGTCGGCCATTCATACACTGGCTGAGAAAGGTAAACAGTACATCCTAGAAAGGCAAAAAACCCAAGAGAATGAATTGTAATGGGGCAACACCCCGCCACCCCATCAACTTGCATTCATTTCAGATGGAAAATTATTAGGTGTTCAATTTCTACATGTTTATTGAGAATATCTTGTTGCTCTGATCATGAGATGTCAAGTATTACAAAATTTTGGATGTCAAGGATTCTGTCTTATGTTTCATGGCAATAACTGTAGGAGGAAAGTAATTCTCCTGGCTCCAAGGTCCAGTTTATTTTTCATCAGATTTCTCTTTGATGGAGAGTCTCTTCTTTTATAGTTCTATAGTTTACTTCTATACCACTTAAAAAAGGGATTTTTCAATTCTTTATTTCTAGTCCACAAATAGAAAGAAGGGTTGTATTGCATCTTGACTTAAGGAAGCTCTTGTCTGCTAAGACTTAAATTCAGATGATATCACTAGTCATGGTAATCCCATCCTTTCTAACAGTGAAGCTTGCTTAGTTGTCACAACCTTCATGTCATCATAATTGCTTAGCATAGAAAATGCTTGCAGTTTATGGCAGTGCCAGGCCCTCATCACCATAAGGCTTGCCCTGTGGTATGCTGACAGTCCTCTTCTCCAAGGCCTATTCCTATTCAGCAATTTTTTCCTGCTATGTTTCTCAATCCTATTTGTATTTTCTTCAGAATGACCTTGATTTATTTTATGTGGTCAAAAAATAAATGAAAATTGACAAAATGGCCTTCTAGGAAACAATTTCAGGCATGGTATTTTTTTCCCATGTTTTCAAAAGGTTAGATGACCAGTCTCTTTGTAGAACTCCTTGGTGCTGTAAGAAAAAAATACACAGTATATAGTACTCCCTAGTATGAGCACAGAGTGGTCCACAAACTATGAAAAGTAATTTAGTGTTTCAGAAATAAAAACCAAACTTGCTCCTTTTAGGAAATCGTCAGCCGTATAACAACTGGCCAAGGCCATATAACAACAGAGTCAGCATGCTAACTTACGCCCTGTAAGAACTGGGAGCCTGCTCCTAGTACTCCTTCTAGTTGTTTTCTTTGACAGAGGCAACGGAGGAGCATACAGGGAAGAGCCTGAATTATTTTTTCCGTGAGCAACCAGGAATGTGGAAATTTTCCATAGTTCTTTTTGCCATGCACATGAACCTAGCCACATGATGGGGAAAAGCAGAGCTGTCCTTGACAAAAAGAGTGACCAGGAGCATAGTAGATAAGTTCTTTTTGCATTAGCAGTCAGGCCATAGTCACCCTCTCATCCTCTCCATTGGGCATACTCTGTGAAGGTATGCAATAAAGTTCTGCCATGTATTGGGAATGCAACTTGTCTTGGCACAGAAAGAAGTGAAACAGCCAACCTTCCCAGAAAGGTATGGCAGTACTAATCTAATTCACGTGAGTTAGACTAAGTAGAGATCAAAATATTTGTATCCTGATGACTCAAAGCAAGGTATTAAAACAGTTCCCTCCAGTGAATGCAATGAAAATGTATAGTTCCTCTAGTATAATGCCAGTTGAAGCAAAGAGAAAACAGAGAGAAAAGCTTATGACAATTACAATATTTATGTCCAATGAAAACAGAGGAAATAATGCAATATCCAGTTTAAGTAGTACAATGTCATGTATAAAATAAAAACAACTGTTTTGGAAAAAATATGTTGATTACAGTAGACATTGAAAGGAAGAAGAGAAAGAAAAGGAAGAGGTAAGTACAGATCAATTATACAAATCGACTCGTTTCCAAATCAAAGGGGCCATACAGAGATTCATAGGCTTGTTAATATTTCCCAGTAAATTCATCCCTAATTTGTCTGGATTAAGCCTGCTTCTCTTTCTACTTTTACTGGAAAGAAAAATTGTAATTGGGACTTTTTGGGCCATGAACTAGATGGCTTTGCTGAACATTCCATGCACCCTGTGGCTCATTCTTTCAGGTTTCATAAGTTGAATTTTCTGCCAGTAATTTGCATTTAAATTATGAAAAAAATGCTGAAGATTTCATTGTACTTTCTTACATGAAAATTTTGCTGTAATGACAACAGGCATATTTATTTTGTTTTACATAAGTCAATATGGAACATGGAATTGTCCCATTGTTTGGAATAGTGCAGTAGCTCAGCTTTACAAATGCTAAGTTACAAGTGTCTCTTAAAACATGCAAACATTTAATCCTGCACCTCAGATAAAGATCAAATAGGCTTAAATACCATACTTGCAGTAAGCAGATGTTTGACCTTATGTTCTGAGGTGAGTAAATTCCATGCATTTTTGTATATATAAGTTGGGCTCTGCCTTTTCCGCCAAAGAGAATTACAGAGGTCTAACTGGTGCTTAGTAGTGCATGTGATCTAGCTGAGTTTTAGAGAAAAGTAGACTGGAACTGAGAAACCAACCAGTAAGAAGTAGTACTTTGCTGAGCCTTCTTTTAAAGTAATTACCTTGATGAGAATTGAAGTTCTGTTAATCCTGACTATTGAATGGGAAAAAATGAAATTACAAATTTAATTCTCATGAGTGCAGTTCTATGAGGGGAAAATACATTACCTATTATATGTTTATTTATAACAAATTAATATGATTAGTATCATATTTGATAAACAGAAACTATATAAGTCCAAAGAAAGCTGTGACACAGTGTATATGCTGGTTTATATTTAGGGTAAATGTGAAGCAAAATGAGGTACTAGAGAGGATTCAAAGCACTTTTGACTAAGTACTGCCACAGACTGGAAGACATAGAAGATGTGTCTCTGTGGCATTAAAACACTTTGGAAATGTACGTGTTGTGTATCGGGAATAGATGGGAATCATAACATTATTTCAGAAGTTTAGTATCTTTAAAATTGACACAAAGAGAGATATACTTATTGTTCCCCAACCCTACTTCAAATTATATGCATGAAGCACTAGATGTTATTGTTAAAACAGCAGCCATGCTTTCCAGGAAATAAATACAGCTGTCTGCAGTAAAGGATCCCTGACATAGTTTTGTCATGTGTATTATCTTCTTTATTTATGAAAAAATCTTTTCTTCTGTCAGAAAAAATATATATTCCTTATCCTGCTATTTTGAAAATACCCAGTTAACTGTATTTGATACTTCTCTGTGTCCTGTCTCTGATTTTCAATACTATTTAAGAACAAGCATTTTCAGTATTACACTAATACTTCTTACAAAGTGTTGCCTCTTCATGGAGCAAATAGTAGGTGATGCAATAAAGATAAACTTATGATAACATCATGGAGCACACACTGCAGAAAACAAGAAGCACATTGTGAATGAAAAACCTCAAAAAAGTAACCAAGGAGCATCAGCCCGAGGACTTCAGATTTCACTTACAACTGATGAACTTGGCTCAGAGTGTATTTAGCATTTCTTGAACTTAGACTACTAAGAATCTGAATCTATTAAAGTAAATCAGGTAAGCCCCTGACAAATTTCCCCAGATACTGAAACAAGACCAGATTTTAGACTTGAGTTGAACAGTTTAAATTCTTTGTCAAACAATAATGGTCTTTGCATCTGACAATGACTACGGAACCATTGCTGAAAGGAAGGCAGTACAAGTGCAAACATAATTCCTCATCAAAAAAGGCTACCTTGTGGAAGCATTGGAGAGAAGGTGAAATGAGCACTCCAGAGCCCTCTTCCAGTGGTGGAACAAGGTCAGCAAGTGTTTGTCAGTCCTTTTTCCTCAAGACAGAGTTGTGGAAGGGCAATGGAAGTTTGGTACAGTATCTTTGTTATGGTTGAAAAGTGCAGAATAAGAAAGGAAGGAAACCTTAAGAACCATTTAAGTTAATAAGAAATTGCAAACCTAAGAAGAAGCCTTTTTCTAGAGAGTTGCTAGTAACCACAGGAAAGAGGAGCTACTGGAATCAGAGTGTGATGGTCCATTCTTCCTCTAAGTAGCAGGCTTTGCCAAGATTTGAAGTATGGAAAAGATGCTTCACTGAATAATTTAGCTCCTTTAACTGCATGGATTGCAGTGGCATGCAAACATTTCCTAGAGCTGCAGTTCTCCAGGAAGGTTAAGAAAAGCCTGTGGAGTAGTTTACATGATAGCAGCCTCCATTGAGAAACAAAGGAAAGAAACCACTTAAAATTTTCTAATAGCTTCTTTTTTAACTGGACTGAATGTACCCTCAAAACCTCACAGATCCCGAAGGTTTAAACGTCGTCTGTAATCTAATGACAGAACCCTAGATTCTAAATGTTGGAACAGTCAACCGTTCAGAGCAGCGTAACACCTCCCCGAAGATGCATTTTGGCTCATGGACTTTTCCTGGCATGTTAAGTGATACTGGATCTTTAAAAGAAGAATTATTGAGCATTTAAATAGCAAGAAACCTATCTGTAAACATCAAAGGAAAAAAACCCCAGCCTTGGCTTTGCATGTACTAAACAGTGATGTCTGTCTGACCATTAACAGCCTGTTCTAGGTATTGTTTTTTCAATTTGCAATGTCTTCTATTTTCAGTTAAATAATTTAAAAAATGGTGTGTATAGAAGCACACATATACTCTCACAGTTATACTGCCAGGAATTTGAATTAAAAGAGATGAGAAATAGTTTGGATTTATATAACTAACTCAGGGCTAAGCAGTGCAACTCCAACTCTCTTGAGGAAGCCTAAATGTTTGAGATAATTGTAGGTATGAATAATAGCTACCTAAAATCTTTCCAGGCTTTGCTTCTGTAAATAGGAGCTATTGTAACTCCTGTAGTTTAGTCTTCAGTGGAACTTATTCGTGCTTTACTGTAATTATTTTATTACCAATGAAAGTGATCTGAATAACATGATTGACTTTTAAAATCTAAATGCACTGGAGTTGTTTCCTACAGGCTACCACTCAGTCTTTGGACACTCTTACTAACTGCAGAAAGAAATTCTGAGATAACCGTTAAAAACCTCCACAACACTACTACAGTTAAATAACTATGGTGATTTGATGCTTTAGAACATAGAGCTTCTTTCCCCAAACCATGATTTACAGTTAACCATTGTATTCAACATTGTCAAAACCTCAGACATTGAATCTTAAAACTGAAACTATTGACATTTCATTTAATACAATATTGGCTTTTCATTGTTTCCATGGGCCAACACTGACTGCTGACCACTGATTTTAAGGGGCCATATGTTTGTGTCCTCCTCCCCAAATCCACGGAAATTATCAAGGTTACCTTGGTGCAGTTCCCTCAATAAATACAAAGATTGATATGCATTTCAGAACAACGGCATTTAATCTTCGGTTTGGGTTAATTTAATTTAGTCATACATGTTGACAGTTATTCTGAAGTACACTGTTTTGACATTGCATTTCTTCTAGGTATTTGGAGAGTTTGCTTTGACTCATTTGGAAGAAACCTTGAGGAAGGTCAGCAGTCATGGCTGAAACATCACTTTCTTGAGTGACTGTCAAAATAAACAATTTAGGCTAGCATAGGTTATTGAAGTCAGTGTTTCTTTTGCAATATCCTATGTTAATTGAGAGGCCTACATTACAAAATTTACTTTTATTATACACAAAGAAGTTTCAAGGTCACTTTTAACACCCCCTCAGTCACATCTTCCTGGTTAAATAATGTATAAACAGCAAAGAAGCTTATTACTGCCAGCTTCTCTTGCTGCAAAACTTCACTTAAAAGTGGAAGTAGGATATTTTTAGGATGGAGAGTTTAAATTTACTTAGACCATATCATGGAAAGTTGGCTTAAGAACTGGGACACCAGCTAGTGACTTGAATTTACTGCTCTACCATAGAGGTGCTGTTGTCTTGGTAAAAATTCTGGTTAGCGCTTTCTTGCATTACACAAGTATTACTAGGATCAAGAAAGCTTGAAGAGCTCAGATATCACAGTAATGGGGGCAATGCAAGCATATTAGATATGTAGTCAACTGAAACTGGATAACTCAGTAGGAAGTGTGTACTTCCGTAACCAATTGTGTTCACAGAAGGATAAAGCCGTCATCATCTACTGTGATTCCTTAGCCGGAGTGACCAAGTCTCTGTTTATATTTGGGCCACATTTGCGATGATGTTTTGACCGTGGTTAGATTACTCAAAATAATTTAAATCTTCAGTAAGACATCTTCATGTGCTGTTGTAGAATATTATCCCAGAGACAGATGGATGTTATGTTGCTTATGTTGTTTATATAAACATCCTCAGAGTTTGGGATTGTCTATATAAATATTCTCTATATATGGGATACAGCTATATTAGCAACTCTTTTCTGAATTTACTATGAAATGTAACCAGAAATTTTGTAACAGAACTGAATTCAGTCTTTCACTTAGAACAGTGACTAAGCTTATCCTCTCTAAAATTTTATCACTTTTGTAATAAGTAATGAATTCCTAACAACTTAGAAGTAATTACTAAATATTTTGAGTTATTAAATGTATTTTCACCAAGAAATTTAGTGCACTGTGCCAGCCTTTTATCTAGAAAAAACACCTGTGCAAGGTAATCCTTGAGCTGGCCAATTGCAGAGGGTAATTTTAAAAGCAATTTTGATAGTATATATCCTTTCCCTCCCTTCCTTTTGTGTTTTTGTACATATTGGTACTTGAAAAAATTTCAAATGTACTTGTGAAAGCAGATGAGGAAGTTTAACAACTTGCATCAATACTATGCCAATGAACCTTAAATCCCTTACAGGAGGATGAATTTCAGCCCATTTTAATCAAGCAAAGAGGTTTCTTTGAAGGCTCACCAACGTCCAGATATATTTGGTGTTCTTATGGTAACTGCAACCTTTTTCTTACACTCACCATGTAGTCTTCAGTAGTGATATGACAACAGTAAGGCTATTCCACATTTGGAATACATATCTCACCTTGAAGTTATGCATGATATTTTTATCCACTGTTACAAGCTTCATGTATATTTGCTCAACCAAATAGGATTTTTGTGCCTACAGGAGACTATGCTTTGTTCAACTATTAACCCTTAATGGTAGGCTTTTTCTTGCTCTAAGAGTGAGTAGCGAGATTTACCTGCTGAAAGGCCTGGACTTGAGAGATCTGTTGTATACCAGAAAGTTTTTCTCCAGTTTCTCAGGGCCTGAGTTTGGTATACTTTATCATTCTTTTTTGTTTTCCTTGATCATTTGGTATACTAGGTAGTACATCTTCTCTACGAGTTACTGGTTATATTTCGTAATAAATACATGCAGACTAGGGATCCAGTCTAAACATTCAAAGATGTTTTGAATACTCTTCTTTGAGTATTTTGTAAGCTATTTTCCTGTACATCTCCAATAAGTGGCTTACTGCAGATTCAAAGCAGATATTCTCTGTGTTGGCTAATCCAAGACACAAATTCTTTTTTTTTTCCAGATAGATTCCACCTATACATGCTGAGTGTCCCCTGCAATTTCATATCTGTAAACTTATCAACAGTCTTGTCTTTTTAGAATAACATCAATATAATTCTTTAAAATACTTAGGTTAGTATGTTTTATTTTCTCTTCTTGAGTCACTGAGCAGTAGCATTCCTCCAAAATACTGCTGTTAAATTTTCAATAATCAGGTCCATGAGTCTGACATGCCACATTAGGGACTTTCTCTGCGTAGACAATGAATTCTCTTTCCTTTTCAATCTGCCTAACTTATAGGAATGTAATGATGTCCACAAGTGCCAACCTGATGAAGAACATATTCCACACTCTTAGTGAGGTCAATTTTGATACCACACTAGTGAACTGCAGCCATATTACTTATTATACTGTACTGCACTATGTTTATAATTTCAGGAATATTGTAGCTATTGATGAAGTGCCCAGTCCAGTCGGGAACAATTAATAACTAACTCAGTAGCCCTTGTACTTAAGTAAAATAAGATTTCCCTCTATACTTTCTAATATATTTATGTCTACTGACAGTCAGGCACACTGTTTCCTTACTCTCCAGACTTTCTAGGGCATATCCATAGAAAATCATCTGCCCATGGGCTCCAATGTCCCACAAAACCTCATCTTTTACTCTTCTCTTTCCAATTAAATCAGTAATTCTAATTTATTCACAGTATTTTAGGTGCCAGTGTTTCCTGCTTTGTGTCTGTTCTCTTGTTATTCTTCTACATGGCATTTTGGATGATACTACTCTGTAATCCTGTATCTCGGCCACCGGTCCCAAAAACTACCTTTTGCAGAACTAACACTCCCTTTTTTCAATTATCCAGAATATCCTGGTCAAATCCCACTTTCATTATCATAAACCAAACCACTTAAAGCTGACTTATCTGTCCATTTACAGGGAGCTATGATTTTAAACTGTTTTATTTTAATTGTTCTGGTTTTGTTTGCTGATGGTTAACAGATTTTCCACTGGCACATAGTTTCCTTTATGCGTTCTTGGAACAGTATGTCAATTTGAGTTTTTCATTATAGTGTTTCTGAATTCTCCCTTCTTTTTTTCCCTTGTTGAAGTTCATTTCCATTTTGCTAGCTCTTCTTCTGTAAGTAATTTAATATGTGATTGTGAGAATGGGTTTTTGCTGTAATTCTATGCCATTTCCCACCAAATAATACTCAAAGACTTCTCTTAAATATTCTTTCTTTAGCTGATGTAAGAGTCCTCCTATCCCAATGCAAAAATCTTTTGACTATTCATTAGATTATACTTGTGAGTAGCTAAATCTTCCACAGTAACTTCTAGAGCAATCTGCATCAGGTAAATGAGACTCTTAACAGTTCAGCTTCTCCTGCCAGGCCAGTGAAATGTTACAAGAGGCAATTTTAAAACTAGAGATCTAGTAACTTGAGGCATGTAAAAACCCTCATACCATAGCTTGTGTGGGTACCTGTCTTGCCTGTCAATTTTCCGAAAAACAAACAAAACATGACTGCTACAGTCCTGTGATTACTCCCTTTTACCTTTTTCTTTGAGTTCCAATCCTGAAAGAAATAGAACATTTATAAGTATGATTTTGCTTCCCCTTAGAAGTCCTGTGGCTATCCCACTAACCGCTTAAAACATAGAACTTCTAAAATATAATTGAATATCGGTCTTTCAAAAACCCTTGTTCTGCACCAGTCAGCACTTCACACTGAGCCCACTGGCTTAGAAACATGTTCCAAAGCCAGAGATCTAGAGGGACTTAACCCCAAAGGGCCAAATTAAGGACCAATAGCTTGCTGAAACTGTAGTTCAGACATTGAAAATATAAATTAATTAGAAATTGCTCTCCAAATGGCATCCTCCTTTTCCTGCTTGCTATAATTCCATGTACTATAAAGGCCACGTTTAAAAGGGAAGGACTGAATCAGGCTTTGTGCTAGTTTCTGGAAAGATACCCAAGATTGCCTGAGTTATGTGGGACAAAGTGACAGCAACAGTGACATCTGCAGAGCTAGTACTGTCACTATCAGCAGCACAAATGTGTTCTTGCATCTTTTATGAGTTTAATTCAGCAGAGGATAGAATGGATCTTTTGACAAATTCTGTGCTACAATTACAAGTCTGTTGCTCAAAGAAAAGACTGTTTCTCAACTGAGAAATCAGAGACTTTGGTCATCTGTAGGCTGAACTGCGACAGTAATTCAACACAGAAGCAAGGAACATATAATCCAATTATGGGGAGTAATATCTAAATCACTCCTGTTCCTTTTTTAATGGTTTGCTTTGGAATCCATTAGGACAAAAGGATCTTTATGTATGTAAAATATTAATAAAGTGAAAAATTGAAGTGATCATACTTAGTTGTAAGTGAACAAAGTGCATTCATTTATGTTCCCTGTAAGTCCTGTCATTCTTGTCCAGAATATGTTGTCATGGCATCCAATATGGCCATCTCAAAAAAGTAGTAATAACAAATGATGGGGGTTAGGGATATGTAGCAGATTACTTTTCCAGTTTGGTACTTAATGTGGGGTTGAATAGGCAAAGACAAGGGTCTGTTTCAGATGCAGAGGTAACAATATTCTGAGGCTAAACTCTGGAAAAGTGGGACCTAATGATGCTGAAAATACATGAAGTAGAATAAATGTTAGAGGGGATTTGGAGGTTTGGGGTTTTTTTTGAGAAATGAATAGGCCTTAAGTTATTATTTAAAAAAGCTTGTATCTCAGCTCCTATAAACTAGGTTAACATCTTCGAATTAATAACAGTTATGTAGCCAGATTATACAAGTCAAGATTTTGAGCCCTTCTCAATTAAGAAGGCCTTCAGATAAGACCTTGGTTATGTTTGAGGTTGAAAAAAACCTTTGCAGCCCGTGGCCAGAAAGAGGCTGCTGTCCGAGGTTTGCCAATGTGTAAGAGCATACTGATTTAATTTCAAATGTTACATTAAATTGGGTTCGCTAAGACTGTGATAAAGGAAATGTTTATCAGAGTCTCCCAGTTTTTTCCTGGCCTGAGACTCAAGACCAAATATTCTGGCCAATATTAAGGGTGTAGAATTACTTTCATATGAATGACATGAATGGAGAGATTAGTTGTCTTGAAAGAATTATTTTTCTGTCCCAGACCTTTAGAAATGTTTTCTAGGGTGCTGGGAAATCAGTGGCTAGTCCAAAAGCAAGACAAAGGAGCAGTTATAAATATCCCTCTCCTTCCAAATCCTGCAGAAAAGATGGCAAGATTAACATGTATGTGGCTGCATAATTTTTTTCTGCTGTCAGTCACCCTTAATCTCTTCCTATCTTAGGGAGGCAGGAAAACATAAGGATTTGAAGGGCCAATTCAAAGGGCAGGATGGCAATCCATTTTGCTTAACTGTAAGACTGCAACTGTGAATGGAAAGAACATTCAAAAAATCTGCATATCACAATCTTAATGTCATGACAACAGCAACCACCCCCTTGCCCAACTAAGCCTTCCATTGCTGTTTTCATAAGAAAGATGATCTCAGCCTTGCAAATAGAAATGTTTAGCTGTCATTGCCCCAATAACAAACTCAGAGCTTAACATAGTTACTTCCTTGAGGCTATCCTAATTTACATCAAAATCTTCCCCAAAACATCTAACTTTTTTCCTGTCTAGGTTTAGCCATCAGCCCTTCTAAGTTCCCTCTCTAGTCAATGGAGAAAGACAGACGTCTTCAGAAAGCAATTCAGAGAGCTCCTTCAGGTAATACTTGGACCTGTCTTGCTCCATGAACTATATACAGAGCCACGATTTTTACTTTGGACAGTATGAAATCAACCTATTTGTGTTCTGGGCTTTATTTTAGCAGGTAACATGCAAGCGATGAATCTGTGGTACTATCCAATAAAAGCTGAAAGTTTCAATTTTCTAAAACTTCTCTGGTAAATCTTCAGTTAGGGATTGTGGTACAGATGAGAGGAAAAAACCAAGTCATATACGCATAAATAGACTACGTCTCCCACGATATCCACAATCATAACTCTGAATATAATCCTTGCCAACAAACAATGTCCGTCTGTGAAGGGCATTTAGAATTTCTGAAGTACTCAGTAAATGGTCAATTCATAAAAGAACAATGTGACAGATTTTGTCCACGTACCCTAGATAAAAAAGGAACAACAGCTACTTAAAATGTTTTGCATTTATCATCTTTAGGGAAAAAAAGGAATTTGGAATCACTGTCCAATCCCAAGGGATACTTATTCTGTGTCCAGTATGACCCTAATTATAATGATAATATAATGAAGAAATGTTCCCTCTCTTCCTGTAGCTGCACAGTGGCAATCTGCAGAAAATTGCCTTCAGCTGTAGATATATGAATATATGTTTTCTAACAGCGAGCTGTGTTCTTGTAATAGCACACAGTTTTTTAAGGGATCCTTTCATGAACTGTGATTAAGAAAGACGAATCTGCCTGGCTATTAACAAAGTACCAAGTAACCCAAAGTCAAAACCAGATGCCAGCTTAATTTCATGTAAATGAAAAAAAAGCCAAACCCAAAAGGACACCAGGATTGATACTAGTGTGAATTATAGATAGTTGTGACCTTATTCCAAAGTAAAATGCATAGCAAGCTTGCATACCCCGGTGCATTAATTGCAAGTTTGACCAACAATGTTAGTCAATATTTCCATGTGTTCATCACTTCTAGAAAGTTTCATTTGCCTCAGTTACATTATCTGATTCATAGGGGGGGTTTTGCACAAATTCACAGAAGAATTCAGCCTTTTTTTTGATCATGACAAGTAAAAAGTATTTCTTCCCACAATAATTATTTTAAGATTTGTTACAATCCTAGCACCGAAACATTAGGTGGTAAGCAAGATGAAATTTGGCAGGGAGGAGCTCTGAATTGTGCTCTCAAACTTCATTTTGATTCCTTCAGTTTGCATTGCTGGTGTACTGAAAACGTCATGCAATTCCATGAGGGAATTTAAAAAAACCCCAGAGCTATGCACTTGCACTAGTTCTTACTCTTGAAGCAGTGCCTTGTAGCTACCTCCTTATAAATTACTAGCTTCTCAGTATCAAGAGATTTCTTGGCAACCCTTGCATGAACACATATAAAAATCAAGGCATACTCCTCGATTAAAGGGTATTTTTTCAAATGTCTGAGGATATCTTTTTCTCCTTCTGGGTATTTGAATTTTAGCAAGGAACCTAAGATCGGTTTTCATTCAGATAACAAACTAATTTCAGTCAGACTACAAAAATTTAGGACTTAATTTAATATATACGTATAGCACGTGAACTCCCTCCTTTGTGGAGAGCAGGATGGAAGAATATTGCAGAGGTTTTCTAGCTCATTACCAGAAACCTTGTTGTTGCCATCTCAGTGGAAGGAACCTGGCAAGCAAGGAACATCATTACCCAGTCTATCTTTCTGCCCCTGAAGGACAGTAATATTTATTGATCCTCAGGAAGAAATAAAGGGAACTTATAAGCAGGAGTAGCAGATGAAATCAGTAGACTACTGACACTGAAGAAGAAAAACTGAAAAGCAGTATGTTGGCAAAAGGCCAGCGTAGCTATAACTAAAGAGCAGAAGACAAGTTTCCAGGCAGAAGAGTGAAGAAGGGTCATGAATTTTGCCCTCCTGCTTCAACCAGATTGCTTATATGGTTTGACTTAGTTACTAAGTCTGATCTTTCCTTCTCATTGTGCTTGGGGTATTTGCACCCTAGTATTTGGCAGCCCTTGTTAAGCAATATTCTTTGATTTCAACCATGCAAATGACTACTGGAAGATGCCAAGGGCCAGAAGGAGGCTTAGGGCACACACTGGCTAATTCAGCATGCAGTCACGCAGCCCCAGCTCCCTGAGCAGCCCTCTGCGATAAGAGGAGTCACAAAATTTACCCCATGTGCACTGAAAACAAAGTGAAATGTTTACAGTGAAAGTTGCTGACGAGGTGAGGACCTTTCTTAGCACAGTGATTTGGGGCCTGTTAGCTCCATCCCTAACCTTTGCTATATACTTGTATTCCTTGCAGGCTCCAGTTGGGGAGGTGATGGTGGTAGGTTCTGCAATTTAGCCCTTTTGTTTCCGCTTAAGGGCTGCTGGACTTTTAAAGCCTGTGCTCTGATCTCCAGAAATGAGAAAGAGGGATTTGCTCTTGGTAATGTATCATGAACTAGAGTCACAGTAAAAAATGTACTGGAGTTCTGGAGTTGCTTCTCGGTGGCCAAAATTTGGTGGGAGCTCAGGGAGATGAGTAACTTAAAAAAAAAACAAACCAAAAATGCTGCACAACTCCACAAGCGACATAGCTCCATATTTTAGTTTTTGTTTAGGAAAGAGTAAATACAACAAAATTCATATGCTAAGGTTTGTGCCACAACTGAAACTCAAGCACTGTAAAAGACAGTATTACATGTGTATGTCCCACGATCACAAGGAAACTCTCCTGTCTTTTCTTGCCTTGTGGCATACCCTGCAGGATACTGTGTTTATGTTGCCTAATCTAGCATTAAGAAAGCTTTTGTGCTGGATTAAGTACTATCTTCCTGCTTGGAAGGATAGATGCACTGTTTTTGAAGGCTTTGCATTATTAGCATACAGGAAAAGATTTCAGTTAAGTCTCTTTCTTCCACTGCTGCTTGTTTGCGATCTGTTGAGATAAGTCTTAGCCTCCTGCTGTCTCAATTTCCCCCTCTGTGCAGCAGGGACATCTGCCTGCTGCTGCTGTGCAAGCAGCGTGGTGTGCATGTGAGATGGTGTGCTGGCTGAGAGCTAGGTTACCCAAGTAAGTCTACCTGCATCTGCAAGACTTGGTGCCATAGCAGAGTCAGCCCATACAGTAAGAAAGATTAAAAAGGAACTTCATCAGCTCAAAGGAATATGATCTCCAATACTGGCAAATTGAGTTCTGGTAAGTGCACTGAACGAGTCAAGGCACCTTTCTGATGCTCATGTTATCTGAGATCAAGTTTATAATGTTGAGCTGTATCAAGTCAGGACGTGTGACCTCTTTTGTCTGATGTGGGCTCGCTACTATAATCTATACCTTCATTAGCTCAAGTGCAGGATAACTGTAACCCACTCTTGCTGTCAAGTCATAACTAAAAACTGCTGTGAACCGAAGGTGACTTGAAATGCAGCCATGCAATTATTAAGTAATGTGTCATGCAAGGAGCACAGTGCATTACACCAATTGCTTTGGGAGTGCACTCGTTGCTAGCAAGAACAGAGGTGAAATTCATATCCTCTGTTTTGACCTTTGTCTCCCTAAGTGGCTCAGGACCAACCGACCTGAAGGGACATTTATTTCTCTGTGCTGTGTGCTACACTTGTGATTACAGGTACTGGAGCTGGGAGCCAGCTTAAGTTTTCATAAGTCTGAGATGTGAACTGCGTATTTTGTATGAGCAATTCTTACCTTTTTATTTTTTTCTGAGAGGCAGTTCTTCATAAGCACAGGGAGGAATATTATAATGATTCATACGTTTAAGCAGGGTGGATGATTATGTTCATCTGGTTTGACTTGCTACCTGGCAATGCTCCTTCTGCTTTCCCCTGGGAGTCCCGCATGATGTATGTACATACATACGTACGTGGTCAGACCAGAATATATATTTTACAGTCCCACCCAGCCTCACAGTAAGAACTTCAAGTGATTTGGAATTTACTGTGTCTCATGATAAGTTGTTCAAATTGCTCCTTTTTACTCTGGCACCTGGAGGGGTTTGTTTTGTCGCTGCTATATGAGCAGGTATGTTGCCTGCTCTAAAATTTTCTTTAAAATATGACTGTTGTTAGTATTTGTGAGGCATATAGGATTTTCTAAAAATAGAAGTTTGCTCAACTACCAAAACCTAGATGAAGGAAACATCTGAGGTTGGTTTAGTCAAATAGTTTTGTGGATACAGTTTGATTGTTGTGACTGGGTTTTCTTTTTAGTTCTCTTGGCCTTTATGTTTTCCGAAGCTATTATAAATATTTTAGTCACTTTGTGAAATGAATTTTGATTTTGGAAAAACTTATTGTATAGCTTAGATATTTATAAAATATTATGTAAGGAAACTATTGCTATTATCCTTTAAATGAATCAGAAATAAAAATTATGACATGCAAGGAATTGTGAGCCTTTGGAGCATTAAAAATTACTCCACTAGGTGGAGAACTTGCATCAAGTATGCAACTAAAAATGTTAGCACTAACTGAAACCATAGCTGCTGCTGCGAAAATTAAACTCCTAATAACTGAATAGTTTTTGTATCATACTTTCCTTTTATCATTTCTGGTGAAGAGCACTTTTAAATTTGTAGCACAGAAATTCTGTGAGGTTGTAGAGCACTAAATTAATTTATGTTTAAAAATTAATAAAAGGATTAACATACATTTCTTGATATATTAGCTGAAGAAGTTGATTTCAGTAGTTATCAACTTTACTGTGAAATGTATTAATTTAAAACATCTTTCTTTACCATCCAGCTCATTCTAATGAGGTGCTGACAATGCAGACTGTCTAGCGGAAGAAACAGCGAAAAATCTTTGCCAAAAAGAGATACTTATTTTTAAAAAATCGTATTTAACTGGATCCCAATTAATCATAAACTAAGGAAATGTCATATTTTATTGTTTTCCCTGGTTCTGTCAACATGGCCAATATTAAGTTATCAAGTTCCTCAGAACTAAGAAGAGGGGAAATACTGACAAAAGGGAATGTTTTAATGTGTCTTATTATGTTGGATAACCATTAAGTAGGTTCAGGACTGGGGTTAACTTTGGAGTTTCTGCAGATTCAGGAGCCACGTGCATTGCAGTATTCTGTAGGTCCCATATAGGTGGGAGGAGAATAAAGACTAATGGGGCCAGTTTTTCTTAAAAAAGCCCAGCTTTTCTGCTGGGACAAATCTGCCAGGAATTTGCAATCTGCACATTTGTCTGCTGGAAATAATTAAAAAGGGGTATATGGTTTGTGTAAGAGTCAGAGTGTAAAGCTTCTAGGACCCACATGTCCAGAAGGAGACAATTCAGAAAGCTTGTTTGGGTGTGCTAGCTAACATTAAGGTCCAAGGTACATTTTGAGTTGGGGTTTGGGAGTATAAGAGAGAATTGGAGTTGTTTGGCTTTCTCATAGGAGTGAAGAATCAGGAAGACAGCAGAAAGGGGTAAATGCTCTATGTCCTTCTTGACTATTTACAGATGTTTAATTAATGCAAGTGTTAGAGCTGGGGTTTGGGAATTCAAGACTTCAAGATATTTGTTCATGTCTTTATTCTGGTCAGACAGAGTCAGGAAGAGGGCAGGTGATGACAGGGTAGATGGCTGGATGTACTCTTTTATTATGCTCTTAACCCTGTGAATAATTAAGGTCAGATATAGGGTTTGGAACTGGATTTTCAAGACTCCAGTTTATAATCTATTCTCTGTGGCTTGCAGAGTTCAGAAGACAAGGTAATAGGTGCTGGTAAATGCAAATGCTGTGTATTTTGTTGTTTGGATGCTTACCAGGTTATAACTAAGATTAGGGCTAGTGGTAGGCTATGTGTTAGGTTACAGCTCTAACTTTCTTTAAATTTAGGACTGTGGTTAGGTTTCAGGTTAAGAAGCATTCTCTCCTATTGACACATTCCTTCCTAAGGGCCCAGATCATTGCTGCATCTTATTACTAAAGAGTTGGAAGCGGGCAGGTTTTGGAAAAGATCAACGCTCTCTGTTGTCTTGTAGAAGCTCGATTTATACAGCTGTACTGACTAGGGTTAGTGTTAGGAATCGGGAATCTAAAGTTTAGTGTTCCCAGTTTATGGGTGGATTCTCCAGGGACTAGGGAAATACAAAGATGATGTGTTTCTCTATGGGAATGTGCTTTTCTTTTGCTTTCATTGCTGTGCTCACTACTGGTGTTGATGTTAATATTAGGATTGGAGCTAGGGTTAAAGTTTTGGGCTTAATGCTTAAAGGAACCTCTTTAATTTTTGCATTCTAGAGGGTCTAGATAACTACAAATAGAGAAAACAGTTGCATCGCCCAATGCTTTATGTTCTTATTTACTTCTGGGCTTCCTTTAATTCATTCATATAATTAAATTTTGCATTGGGATTTGCACTTTGTATGATTTACAAAGACATAAAGAATTAATACTTATTAATATTTATTTATAGTAATAATTACTATAAAATAATAGCTTTCAAAAATTATTAAATAATATAGGGGAGAACACTAGAAGGGACTCCTGCTAATAATTAAGTTTAGGTTCAGGGTTGGAAGTAAATTCAGAGGTTATAAATCTAAAGCTTCAAAACTACAGTATATCCTCCTCTTATGTAAGGTCTACCCATGTGTGGAAAGGGCAATTTCTTAAAGATATTACTGGAATTAGAGGCCATATCTAATTAAACATAATTAAGATTGAATTTACGAGTTATCATTTGGGAAACCAGTATTTGAAGAGTCGAGTTTGTTATGGTATTTTGTAGGGCCCTCCGGGGTAGAAAGGGGAATTGATCATTAGGGGGCAACGCATTATTTTCTTTTCACTGATGAAAGGGAACCCCTGCCAGGAATTAAAGTCAGAGTCAGGGTGAGGGTTTGATAGCCTTAAGACCCCAGTTTATTGCTGGTCTTTATGTTGCCCAGAGCATTAGAAGAAGTGTTGAAGCTCTGTTTCTGTTATTGTAAGTGGCAGTCTCATTGGTATAATTATGATTAGGGGTAGGGGTATGGCTAGGGTTAGGTTCTGGGAATTGAAATCCTCCAGAGCTCAAGTTATGGCTGATTTTCTCTAATTCTTTAGATTTAGGAAGGGCATCAGTGTCAGCAGTGGCTGATTGTGTTTTTAATTTCCTGAATTTGTCAGCTGCCCAACGTTAAAGGCAGGACTTGGTTTCAGGCTGGGGTGTGCGCATCAAAGCTTGCCAGTCTCTGGTGATTGCTGAGGGCTGCAGGGCTGCCCTGTTGTCAAAGAGGTGCTGGTGAATACATTTGTCTTTATTCATAGTGCTTGTGTTCACTTTTACAGTAAGAATTTATTCCCTGGCTACAGCCGAAGGTAGGGTTGAGGTTGAAGTAAGGGTTATATGAAGCTAAAGCTTAGATTTAGAGTCTCCTTTCTGTCCCTGCCTGAAGGCACTGCCAGCCCTGCCTGTCCCTGCCCACCCTGCCCATGGCGCAGGACCCCGTGTCAGCCCCCTGGGGCCATCAGCCCCTGCCCCAGCGATGCCGCAGCAGGGCCGGTGTCCAGCTCCCCACAGCCCTGCCCTGCCCAGCCATGGGCCCACCCAAGCTGGGCCTGGACTCAGCCTGTCCCCAGGGAGTTTCCCAATGCCCGGGGCTGGGGCTGCCCCGCGGCCCCCTGGCTGCTCCTGGATGGGGTGAGGTGGGATGGGACAGTCTGCCAGGCCCTGCCCCGCCGCCCTGGGGGTGCCCGGGGTTTTGACATCCTGTGGCAGTGCTGCAAGGGCTGATGTGAGATGGAAGACGTGTGACAGCGGTAGTTAAGACTTAGGTTTTCTTGCAGTGTGTGAATTTGCCTTGTGGGCACGATGAAGGCCTGCATTAGTGTTGGGGAATGTGAAGGTATTCTCACACTGTCTGTTTTGCTCGTTCCTTGTTTCCATTTCTGGGCCTCATTTTCCTTGATGAGCCATCATGCCCACCTCCCTTTGGAAGATGGCAATTATTTCACCCAAACGTAAATCCAGGCCCAGTTGATAATTTGCTTTAGGGTAACTCCCAGACAGTTTGGCAGAGGGCTGCACTGAATCTGACTTCGTCTGCCAGGGCACGTATCCAACACCCACTTGTGTCCCAAAATCCCATCGTATTGCTCTCTAGGACACGCTGCATAGCATTAGTATTACACTGGTGGCCAGTGAGTACACTCTGAACTGAAAAAAAAGCCAAATACAGGAATTATGTTCATGGGTTGAGTGACAGCACATTTGGTCCAAAGGAGATGCAGGCCAAACAGTGCTAAAGGGTAATGAACATAAGGAAAGGTGGACAAGAAGTCCGTCTGCTCTGATTGTGCTGGTGCTCAAAGCTCTCCCGCTGGTGGATCCACAGCGGTGGTGCAGACACAGCAAAGGCTGCTGACCAAATGCTTCGCTGTTGTTACAAGAAACCATCAAAACTGTAAATCAACAGGACTGGTGCAAGCATAGACCTTAATGCTGTACAATGTTATGACAGCCTTTTCTTCACTCGATCTGCAATGCTCACAGCATAAAAGATACTGCAAAAATTGTGGAGGGCAGACATCTCAGTCCTTTGGCAGATAAATGAATGGGTATCTCCGGCCATTTAATACATGCTTTAGCTTGTAACAACCTTTCGTGATTTGTCGTATTTCCAGTAATTCTTTTCTCTCTTTTTCTTGTACAAGTTGGAAAATATTGAGACAGCGCAATGGACCATTATGGACAGAATCTGACTTTTTTTTTTGTTCTCAGCTTGTGCATTGGGAAAAAGGTAAAAGGGTGACCGAGTCAGAGAGACTTCCTGAAGAAGGAGGAAGATGGTTCTTTCCCATGGGAACATCTGGGCACAGTTGGAGAGCAAAGGTTCCAGTGACTGGAGCTAGTGGAAGAAGAGCAGAGATAGTGATTTGTGGCATGAGCTGGGAGCTGCTGCTCAGGCCAAGAGAGTTCCAAGAGGGACAGGGAGCATCCGTAGGTAAGAAAAGAGAAATTTCCTGGGATCCACAGGAGACTGTGCAGTTTTCTTTGGTCCAGAAGGCCACTGAGCTGGCTGCCACAGAGCCTGGACACAAGAAGGCCCCTCTGCAAGGTATGGAAGGCAAATGGAGAGTTGTTTGTAAACTTTTTAAAATTTCTATTTTGCCTGGTTGAACCACTTTGAGTTTCCCGGGTATAAAAAGCAAAGGATTCAGTTTGCTAAGGAAAACTGACTTCTTTGAATTTAAAAGTCTTTTTGGTCTTTTTTGGGGGGGTTCATCACTACAGGATAAAGATCTAGTTCAACCCATCCCAAGATCTGGTAAAGGCAGATTGCTGCTCAGAAACCTAGATCACAGCAACTCTTCTGACTTCTGCATTGTACCAGTTTTGCACCTTCTGGTTTGGCAATAATGAAATAACAGTCTTTCAGCTTTTCCTTTTTGCTTTCTGAGAAAACATATCCTGTTTGTTTTCATAAGTGCTTAGAAGTGCTCAGAAGTGTTTAAATGAGGCACATGGCGGTGTACCAAATTAACATGGTAGGCATAAGGAGTGCTATTATATTTATATCTTACAAATCACTTCCACCTCATTATCTGCTTTTTGAAGGAATAATCTATCTAGAGTTATCATTTAATAAAACAGTAGCTAACAACTGCTTTTTTTTTTTGATGGTACAGCTTGAAAAGGATTAATTGATCAGGAAAACAAAAATTCCTCTAATTTCAACATGGGTAGGGAGGGTTTATTAATGTCTTTGCTATGTTGAGATTTGTTTGGTCCATTTTCTAGCACTATGTTCCATGTGTAAGAGTATTCTTGACTATTCTTCACTGTAAGTTTTGCTCTGCCAGCTCTTGTAACCATTGTAACAGCCTGTGTGTGCCAGTACAGGTAATGCTACAGGGGGTTGACATACTCTCAAATATTATGTGATGGACAGAGAACAGAAAAGAATTTCTCAGTTGCGCTTCAAAGCAGTGGAAGTGAGAGCCAGACTGAGAAAAAACCTCCTGTTTTCAGATCTCTGTATGGAAACAATCCAGATAGCTGGATAGTCTGAGTAATTGTTTTCCATTTAATTAAGGTAGAAAAAAGAGATCAAGAGCCAAGATGTCCACAGTCAGAGATAAAATCGTGGGACACAACGTTCAGGTGTAATGACAGAGATTTTTGTTTTAAAGTGTGACATTTGTAGAACGAGTGAAAACTCACAAGGAGGAAGGTTGTGAACTCCTTCCTCTTGCCACAAAGCAGCTGTGTAAAAGTGACCCTAGCAATACCAATGCACAACACAATGAAACGTATAAGAAAAAATCACTCTCTGCTGGAAAGTGAAAGCCTTATTTTGTGTTCAGAAGACAGCAAATGCAAGCATCTTTTACTTTAGCCTGTCAGTTCAAACATGTTTTCAAGCTGACATTTTTTGCTTATTATGCAACTGGTTAAGAGAGTCTGCATGACTTATTCTGTGTAAGGGAAATATTGATTTTCAGTCCAAAAGTACTTCATCAACTCCACGTTTTCATGAATACAAGAACATTTATGCAAGTCCCAGAAGTATTACTTCCCCAGGAAAATATTTTAACAGTCCAGTTTTGCACTGGCATTATTATATCCCATTTGATCAGTAAGATTAGTAATTTACAGCTAAAGAGTGGCAGGAAGAAGTTCTGTTTTCTTTTATTCTCTATGCCGGTATCCTCTGTCAGTTAAAGAATTTTCAGGGGTCATCTTTTCAATGTGGAGAAATCAACAGTTAAACAATCATAGTACATGTATGGAGAGTTAGGTATGCAAGGGTGGGGTCTATGGGAGCCACTTGTTGGCATGCAATAATAACAAGAAATCCCAAGTGAGCATAAGCCTCACTCCATAACAAGCTAAGGCTCTCCATCTTCAGTAACTGTCTCCTGAAGTTAGCTGTCCTTTCTCAGAAATCCCTAAAGCAAGTGAGAGGCAGATCCATGCAATTTACTCAGTGTCGTGAAACACTCACTGCTGTGAAACACTCACTGCCATATTCAGACTTGTTCTTTCATCTTTGGATGTGGCAGTGAGGGGAGAGTTGAGTGTGGGTTTTATAGTTTCTTCTGATGAAACTTTTGTGTACTGTATGAAGTAGTTGAATGGACTTAGACTGTTCAGATCTCTCCAGTCTTTCAACTCCTCTCAAATTGCTATGTGCAAAGTGGAGACAGTTTAAGAGGACTAATTGAGATAATTTTTGAGAAATGGCAATAATATACTCCCCTGGGAAGTGGGCGATGTAGTTCAAGTCATCCTCTAAATTTCTAATAAATGATGAGAACATTAAAAGGTGAGGACAAAAGATACACTATTTTTTCTTAATTTTGTAGAAGAAACAGCTTTTTTTTGTCTAAGAACATGAGTTGCATATGGCTTCACAAGGCAGAAAGGCAATGGCACTTCTATAATTTGGAAATTCCCTTTGAGGACATAAGCAATTCTGGGTGTGTCCCAGGCATTTTATTGGCAAAATTTATGTATCTGGAAACTCTAGGCCTTTCTCGAGCAAGGAGCTGCTGAGTGAGGGCTTCAGGTAGGTGAGTTTTAGATTCAGTGTGTAAATCCTTGACCCTAATCTTTTTATGAATCTAGCTTTATATTCCCTTCCTTGCACTTGTGCTTCTGATTGCTAAATGAGAAAAGCCCTAAAGAGTGAGAACACTCCCTTTCTAAAAGTGCAAAGTGAAATAATGCACAAATGGCAAGGCACCCATTGACTTCAGTCATGCCAGGAATTCACATGTGGTTAAAAGATAACTAGTTTTGTTTTTATTGTACGTCTTTCCCCTTTGTTCATGAGCATTGCCAGTGAACCTAACATAATGAGACTTACAGAGCTTCCCTGGACAATATTATTAAAAAAAGAAAAAGGAAGCTGTCTAATGTATCTAATAATAACTGAATGATAGCAAACTGTTCACATGGTTGTCTTTGACAGCAGGGAATGTATTTAGTGACTGAAGGGGGGGGCTTCCAATCTTATATTCCTATGAAATATGCAAAGCACTGAGCAATGAAGGATGGCAGAAAATACACATATCCATGTCAAACAATGTAAGTAACCTTTCATTAGGAAAATTCTGAGATAGTTAACTACAATTCCAAGATAATACTTGATAAGCAATTAATGAGTTAGCATACAGACTTCTTTTCCAGCTATTAACAATCAGTCTGTATTTCTACACCAATAGCATTTTATGACAAAAAACATAAATCAGATGTTTTTATGACCTAAGAATATTGTGTTTAACCCAGCTCAGTCTAAACATTTTTCCATCCTTTTATCTGCAAAAAGACTTGTGTTGCTCAATCAGAAAAAAATGTTTATGCCTATATTCACGTTTTTTCTCATTCCCTGAAATATTTCAAAATTAAGTGTTGTGACGACTATGACTAATACTTTGTGTTTTCTATTTGTTCTTTTTCAGACTATACTGCCAGGATTTGTTGTTCTTACTTGTCATTATGTCTTTTACATTACCTCCTTGTTTTGTTACTAATTAAAATGTAATTGTTATGACCAAATTGTTCCTGCCAGTTAGAACACAGCAAAAAATTCTAGCACCTACATGTCTTATGGGATATTTTAAACTATCGTTTTTCTTCAAATTAACTGATTATAAATTCACTCAATATAGTTATTAGTTTTGTCAAATTGTTCTACATATGGCCTGCATGTTTGTTTGGCTACAGGCACTTCTCTGCTATTAAACCCAAATTGGTTGTTGTTTTGAGCAAATGTTTGTGCAATGTCCAAAGTGTTCTTCACAACAGTGTTAACAAGTAAGTAATTGATTTACAAATTACCCTAAAATCTGTCTACTTTGGATAGTTCTCTGAGTTTATATTGCAGAATAGCACAAATGTGGTCCTTTATTAGAGAATGCCTTGGCTATTGGGCTGGACTCTGTTGTATTCTTTTTCTCCTCCTTCCTTATTCCCTCATTTAGAAATATACTTTACAGGTGATACATATGAAGAAGGCATTTTGAGTCTGTGCCATCACAATGATCAAGATTTTGATGCTGAATTTGGTTACATGCATGGTTTATTCCAATTCCATCCTTATGAAAAAGCTATACTTGCTTAGAAAATTTCATTTAAAATATTTTTGCTCATTTTTTTTTCAGTGAACACAGCATCTGCTTACATCTTCAACAACACTAATAAATATCTTTCTGCTTGCATCCCTCCACTGTTTTTAGCTGAATGTTCAGCCAGCTCTAGTTTTGCTGTGTAATACTTCCTTATCATTGAATCACACTTACTTGCATACTACTTAAATATAACATTTCCTTTTTCGCTGTAATTTCATATGTTTTACTTGGATGTGTTAAAATCCCCATCCATTGCAAAGCACTCCATTTTATCTACATGCCAGTATCTCTTGCAGGCACTACTTTTGGGATCCCATGCAGTGTCCTTCACCAATGTCATTTCTCTCCCTTCAGCAATGAGCAGGGCTTTCCTGAAGTCAGGAGAGGAAAAGGGTGTGCCTTTAAAGACCCTTTCTGCCTTCCTGCGAAGGTCACCTCCTGTAAGGTGATAAGAGCTTCTGGCTATTGCTATTGTTATACTGCTCTGATTCCGAGCAGAAAAGTGTCTAGGCAAGATATAGGATGCAATGGCCTTTGTGCTGTTTCCCCCCCTAGACACTGTGCGCCGAAGTCTGTTCTCAGCACAGACTGGAATCTTTTGCACGGTTCCAATTATATGTAAATGTGTGGGACTCAGTTTCATAAATGGGATTCCAAACTGCTGCTAAAATCTCGCATGCTGAAATGTTAATATTTCATAATTAAGAATATTGCACAGAAATTATGTTGTTATGTTATGTGTAATTTTTCCCATTCATCAAACTTTAAATTTTATTTTGCATTATTGTTTGGACGTGTTTAAGCATTTTTCATCCAACTTTGTTGAATAATTACTTATCTGTCATCTGTTAACGTCTGCTTGATAGCTAAACAGCCAAGTCCTGGCATCATAGCTAGGGATATTTGCTAGTTTACTGCTGTTGCTTTCATATTCATTGTTTGTTCTGTAATGGCCCTTAAACATTTCCCATGCATATTTGGGCTAGAATGATTCTTTACATAATGCCTTAGAGGAAAACAAGGTTCTTCTAATAGCAATTAAAATTAGCAATGATATTAGGCTAAGAATTTAAAATCACATCTCACTCCTGTGCAAATTCCCTTTTATCATTTTAAAAAAATCAATTTTCAACAATGTTGTATACCTCATGCATAATACACAGCTTCAGTGATTTACTTCTTGTTTTGGCACAGGCACAGTTGAATGATATAAGAGCTAATTTTGTTTTTCTGCTTTAATAGCTTGTATTGTCTGCATAATGAACCCTGTCTGAGCTTCATCAGGAGCGTTACGCTGTTCATACACTTTTGTTAGTAGAAAATTTCCTGTTTGTTCTCTGAGAAGTTTATCTTATCTGCAGCCTGAAAGAAGACAGTCATTCATACAAGTATCAGGAAGAGACAAATCCATAGAGTTGGGTTTTCTTGTTAAGGTGGTTGTTACCAAGTGGATGCAGGAAATAGAAGTGTGGAACAAAGTTGTGGGATCGCTAATGGTATTGAAAGAAGTTCCCAGCCATGCTACACATTTTGATAAATGACACTGTGATGTTTCCATTGGATCAGATGAGGAATGAAGCTGTACTTGGAGAGATGCTCAAAGAAGAAAAGGCTTTTTGTAGCCAGGATTAGAATAATTATTTTTTTGTAGAGAAGAATGGCAAAGAAATAACAGTGAGGACTGCCAGATAGATCAAGAATTTGAGATATCTGGACTTTTGGGATGTTTGACGATTTGGAAATATTCCAGAAACTGAGCTCCTTTCAATTTCCTCTATAAAGAAACAGTTCAAAGAAACAGTTCAAATTAAGAACTGAAAGGGGAGGCTGGGAGAAGTGTGTGGAACCTCCACTCTCAATGTTCATCATAAGGTAAATAAGGCAAATGAGGGTAAAGCAAGAGGTATGAATATAGCTAAAGGACCAAAGATCCTCGAAGAAAGAATGAAGGCAGTTAAGACTAGGTTACAGCTGAAGGGCAATAGAGCCACTGGAAGGCAGCAGAGGTAGGGAAAAGATCCTGTCAAGGAAGAGGCACTAGGCAGTGAGGAATGATGGAAGTGCTCGTATATTAATGCAGGCCAACATATATTGCTGATTTATTTTTATGTTTCTGAGAGGGAGGCTAGTGTGTTTTTGTTTGCCAGTTGTCTTAAGCTATGTAAGATTTATCATAAATGTTTATGATAAATCATTATATGTTGGATGGATGAAATTAGCTTAAAAATAAATATATTTTACATAGAAAGTCTTTGTAAGATTAGTAAGTGGATGAAGGTGTAAGAAAATTATTTTCGTAGTAATAAAAAATGTATAAGTGCATGCCTTTGTCTGCCTGGATTCAAACTGAGTGTTTAGATCCTAAATTTAGTGAAACATAGTCACAGAAAATAAACAAAGTCAACGTTGAGCACACATACTTTGCTTCATTCATTTGTGTTTTCATAAAACACAGAGGTTTGTCAGCTGGGTTATGTAGGTAGAAAAACAAGTTAAAACTCTCAGTGTAGTCATTTCACTCTTATAGATGGGATTCCTAGAAGCTAAATTGCAGTGAATACCAGCTGGAAATCAGAGGATGAAAGAAGAGAAAGTGCTCTCTGGGGACTCATGTATGACACAGACACTCAAATAGGACTTGCAAAAGCTGAAGGCCATCTTTAGTGCTGAGGTAAAGCTAAGCTTCCACCCTTTTTGAAGAACATCGAGAGAATTGATATACATTAAGTGATGCCATACGGTGTTTAGACATTTTCTGTAAATCCCTAACAACTGTATCTAACTAAGCAGATTCCAGCTACGAGATTTGGGAAAACAAAACAACGTAAAGAGAAAGGAAAATTGGATGATATTCTTGTTGTCCATGCCCTTCTCATTAGGGTAATTCATGTGTCTCCATCCCAAACACTCTGTGAGAGTAAACACCGATCTGATGCACTTTGGAGAATTTTTGTAGGCACTGAGAGCGATGATTCTGCTTTCTGCAGAGACATCTTGATGAGGCCTCTGTCAGAGAGTAGGTGAAATACACTGGGGCTAAGTTCCAGCATGACAAATACAATACTCTAAGCTTGCATCCTTTTTACTATCAGTAGGTAGTTTTTTCAGTTTATAATAGCACTGTTTGTCATATAGGTTCTGAGGGTATATAGCAAAGATGGAACAATTCAAGTTAAGAAGCGAAAGACTTGTTCCTTTACTTTTATTCAAGCAAAACCTGGATGAGCCAGAGGGATTTTGCTTGCGTGGATACTATCTGAAAAGTACTTTTTGCATTAAGCTGAAGTTATAAGAACAACGAACAGCAATAGGGTACAAATAAATAATGCAAGTAAGTAATATTAAGGCTATAATATCTCTTCCTTTACAGTTTGCGTATTTCTTAGCCTGGTGAGGAATAGAAGTATCAGAGAACTCCAATTATTCAGATGACCTGGACAATCTAAACAAACTACTAAAGAAACATTTGGCCTCAAGAAATAAGTGGTTTTTGCTTACTCAGCACTCACAGCACTGTACCTCAGTGCCCGTCTGTGGAAGAATTGAAATTGCAGCTATACCTATCCAAATTCTGGGACTGGAGGAACATGGTTTTTCATGTGCCCTCTTCAACTTTAGAAATTGCTCCTGACCTTAATCCTGGATTATTTTCTCCCTCAGGGCATGCTGGAAAGCCTCTCTTCTCCTTTACTCCTTTTCAGGAGTTGAAGGAAGGACTGGAAAGCAGATATGAATTATGGGTTGGTATTGTGTGACGATTACTGGGCATGGGATGAAGGGAATGTTAAGGAATATGTTGCTTTGGATATCTCAAGTGATAGACTGCGTTCATATTAATTTCTATAAATAAGAACAAAAGATATACACTGAAATAAATATTTGAAAGGAAATGACACTACTTTGAGGATATTTCCTTCACTAATGTTTCAGTGAAGTTATGGCCAATGCTACTGCCTCACCCTGAATTGCAGCGCAGAAATGTTTTCAATGTTGAAACTCACAGAAGAATGTCTTTCCTCAGATCTTTCCAACGTTGCACAGAAACCACACACTTTTCTCTGCTTTAGAGCTTGTTTGTCATATTGCAATAGAGCTTGTTCATCGTATTGTGTGAACCTTTGATATACATTAGCTAGAGAAAGTACAGCAACTAAAACATGAGTGTGGTAATAAAGTCATGTTATCTCTGGGTGATGTGGAAGAGAAGTGGTGCAATCAGCACTCAGGGGCTTCATTTTACTATTTACTATGACTTAGTTGGCATGCAAAGGCGGTAGGTCATAAAGCAAGTTGCCACTCTTTGATAGAAAGAGAATTAAGTTTTGATCTTATAAATAGAGTTACTTGTCTGTCCAGGCTTGCAAAAAACAAGCATTCTGTAGTATTTGCTGAATATATATGTTGTATATGCTCTATTCCTCTTCATAACAGCATCACTGTCATGCCTCTTGGTATGACTTAAGAAATAAGTGTGCTCGTGATGTACAGTTCCCCAGTATGATGGTTTAATAAACAGTCTCAGAAAACATTCCTGTAAATATTCCTGTTCATTTAGTGGCGACATAAATGAACCATATAAACAGCCAAGAAAAAAGTCAAGTATTGTATTAGAGAGTATATATACTTTTGAAAGTTCAATGTAAGGAATTGCAATAAATCTAGGACCACCTTCAGACAGCTTAGCCTCCAGTTAAATTTTTGAGCAGCAGTGCTCTCTATTGACAAGGTGTCTCTGAAGGCCTAGGGTTGGCCAACAGGAGACAACAGGCCCAGGGATTTAGGTAAAATTTAGGTCAAATGAATATATCTATAAAGCACATTTCAGAGAATGTTCTAAAAAGTAAATCCAATTGTAGTGCAAGCTACAGCTCAGCAGGTTACACACCCTGTGCTTCACTATGAGAAAGTCATCTGAAGCGCAAACATTTTTGTTCAGAGAAGAAACTAAACAAATGGGAAAAATATATATATTCTGAGGCTTTTGGGAAGCCCATTTTGGAGCCTTCCAAAGTTGGGGTTTTTTTGTAAATCAAAATGCTCTTTTAAGATTTTGGGCTAAGACTTTTTGATTAACCTATTAAAATAAAAAAATGTAATTAAAAGTGGTGGTTAAAAACATGATGTCAAATGTTTTGTTTAAAAGCTATCATAACAAAATATTCAATGCTTTCAAAATAAGGAATTTAATTAAAAAGGAAGACGTGAAACTAAAATATTGTGACCTTTTTATTCTCCCTAGTGAGTCCTTGTTTCTGGCTGAATTTATTAGCTGATTTTATCCAAAGTTCCCTAGTTCCAGTCCCCCCAGAGTTCATTTACTTTACACAAAAGCTTATTTGCCCAGCTCTGATGCCAGCCTTAAATCTCACCTCTTCTATAACTACTCCTTGGAAACAGACCAAATTTCTAAAGCTTGCAAGATTCAGAGAAGGTAGTTTAGTAAACGACTGTATTCTCAAGACCTGTATTTTTTGTTTTTTTCAGAGAAAAAATGTTAATGCTGTGATGCCTAGTCAGTGGTGTACAGATGGTGACAGTTGGTGGGTACAGTTGTAATAACGTAATATTTCATATCTTGACCTTTCAAAATTGATGTCATATATATCCTGCACATAGTAAATGTAACTGTTTCACAAAGGTTGGAGGAGTTCCTGAAACATTTTGTTCAGTATCAATGTGTGTTTTGCACCAGAAAAATGAAGAGAGAGATTTTATGGAAAAGGATGAGGTTTTCCAGAGAGAATAATTATTTTTTGGCTTTGGTAGTCAAGATATAACTCATGAAAGGGGCCTACTTTTTTTTTGGTTTTTTCCATTTCAGAAGTGAGAAGCATGTCTCTTCAAAGTGTTTTCAACTTGAGACTCAAAAAAACCAATCCAGATTTTACAACAAGATTTTACAGACCATAATAACCTAGATGTATTTTTCCTACATTGTTACAAAATTTGGGTTTGATTGAATTGAATGCACAACATTTGTAATTATTATACCGATCATCCCTTTACTTGTATGGCATCAAGCATGCATATTGTGCTTTGCATATGCAACAAGGACACTGCCTGTTACGTATAACCTGGTCTGGAGCAGTTTGGAATAGAAAGCAGATTCTGCTCCCATGTTAGGGAGGGAAGTCTTGGCTCAGTTTCCCTGCACATACATACCTGGACATTTCCATGCAGCTGATAGACGCAAATGAAAGCAGGTGATCTTACTGCCATTCTTCTTTCATCAGGATTCCCGAAAACAGGAGGCAAAAACAAAACAGTGCTACAGAAATAAGTGTTCACAGATATGTTCAATCAGTGCATCCCTAAGATGCCTTTGAGTTCCCCCCTCCTCTCTGCTTTCAACCAATGTACGTGGATTACACAAGCTATTGTGGCTGTATGTGCAGAACTACAGAAGGTATTACATTTGATTATTAAAAAAAAGTCTTCTAGCATCTTTTCCAGACTGATACAAATAATATTTGATTCTAAACTAACTGAAAGTGAGTTAGTGGCAGAGGTACTACAGTGAAATGTCACTGCAGCAATCTTCACAGAAGAGAAGTAGTAATTAAATGCCTTTCAAACACTAGGACACAAATCCCGGAGCTACATCATTTAGAAGCTGTACCTCCTGAAGCCCGCTATGAAGTACTTATAACATAGAGACTGAATGGTAGTTGGACTAAGCACTGACAGTCTAAAGTAAATGAGAATAATTGAAGCAAGCAGTATAGTGTACAATACAATTTATAGAAAGTCAGGATGAAAAAAGGTGAGGATTCAACATATACACTAAATTATATACATTGGTGACTATTTAAAATCTTGTGTCTGTCATGTATTTATTTACTGTGAAAGCTGGAAAGGAAAATGATCATAAAATATTTAAGAGTCAGTGTAAATGGAAAAAATGTTTTCCCAAGATAATGGACTCCTCCAGCTATTAGGCAATGAAGCAAAGTAGAAGCATTTATTTTCCAGGCAGAAGGCATTGCTTCCGAGATAAATTTCTATAACGAACATAAAGCAGGCAGGCAATATAATTAATCCAAAGGTATCTGCTTTTGTACAGTGAGCATTGAGTGAGCGGTGACGGTCGTTCCTTGTGGCCTGATTCTCCACAGCCTGCCTGTCGTGCTCAGGCCGTTTCTCATGCAGGGCCTGCCGGGGCTCGGTGTGCTCCACAGAGGCAGCCATCTCCGGCAGCAGATTGACTCCCGGAGAGCGATGCTGGCTGCAAACGTACATTTCCTTTCTAACAGAAGCGATGTTTGTTGCGTGGGGAGGAGGGGGCAGGCTTTGACAGACTGCTTTGTACTGCGCAAATGTCCTTTATTTGTTTCCTGTGAATGAAAGCCTTTGCAATGGAAGAAACTTCTAACCCTCTTTTCCAATGATTTTTATAGGTGACATTGCTTTTCCCCACAGTTACTTTTTATGCAACAGCTGCCCACCTGCCCGTTTGCTTCAGAACGATGCTTCCCCCAAACCTTCCAAACACAACCACAGGCAGGATTTTAAATCCCCTCCTCGTGCACCTCTTGTGCTTTGCTCTGGGCACAATTAGCACTTTGTTTTCCTGATGACTTCTCACAGCTTGCGTCTCAACATCTTGTAGTCTCGGTTTTAATGTATTTCTGATGGTGCAGACCACTTGATAATCTCCCTGACTTCCCTACCTTTCTCAGTGCTTCCTCTTTCTTTAGTATTTGTTCAACATTTTTAATGTTCCTTTTACAAATAATCACATTTAAATGTCATCTCTGGATAGTTACTTTTTTAAACCTCTGAACATGTACTTCTTTATCAGAAATTTCAGAAATATTTACTTTTGCCTTGGTAGCAATTCCCTTCCATTCTTTCAGGAAAACAGCCACTAACCTAAAAACATAACTTCGTAAATGCATTTTTAATTACTGTATAAAACACTTCATTAGGATATTATCACTAGAAAATATTTGGAGTCAAATAAATAAGTAAATACAACCTGGTGATACTTGTAGAAATATGCAGGATTAACTTCAGGAACTCAGAATTAAATAAAAGTCTCTGTCACCCCGGGCACTAGCTCCTTTGCTCAGGCAGATCAGGCTGAACTTGTCACAACTTCCCCTTACGATGTGGAGTACATGTACTTGATGCTTGGACTGTTTGATCTTAAAATGTCACCGAGGCTATTTGTGCCGGGTCATATCACTTCAAACAAAGTGTTTTAAACTCTTCTCCCTCCTTTCTTCTTATCTGATAGGTGGATAGCTCTGCTATTGCTTACTGTAAACCAGCAAACACCACTTTTATCTTAAATCACTGGTTTCCTAAATTGTTACTATTGTCTACTCTGAAAAATGGATATTCTGGATATGTATATAATAATAGTAGTAATAAATACTGCTAGACTGCCCAAAAGTGCCTTTAATACTTAACATTTTCATTACCATTGCTCTGTCTTATGGCCACAGTTAGTAAATACAGAAATAGCTGGGGAGTCTCACTACACCTCTGTTCCATATTTCATAGCTATCATTCAAGTTATGTTAAAACATTTCATGACAAAAATAGGACTCTGGCATTAGCTTACACAACATTAGAAGGAGTCAATCTTTCAGTATTTTGTGCCCAGATTTGTTTATCTATCTGATTCATTCTTATTGGCAATGTGAAGATTCATATGGCAGATGCAGGTACCCAGCCTACTTGCCCTAGGGCCGGAGCTGGAGGTACTGGGTAGCAATGCTGTAGAAAGAACTGGGGTAGCTGCATGCAAGCCAGGTCAAGATTTAAAGAAGTGTATGGTAATTCTAGCGCGGCTGGTCTATACCGTTTACAGGCCCTGGATGAGAGATCTATACAACACAGCTATTCAGAGCATGGGTTTACCACCCTAGGTCTCAGTGAAGTTGGGGAGACAGTGCTGTTAGGTGACTTGCATTTGGCACAGGCACTGAAACATTCAGGGGCATAAAACCAAGACAAAAATGTCCCCATCAAGCTGAAGGCTATAAAAATAGTTTGGGAGAAGACAAACATTCTGGGAAACTACTGGAGTCTGACATAAGGCATGTTGCAATGGTAAAGTGCATGCTATGCTTTCCTTAAAAATCAGGTATTTATATGCGATTGTCCAATTTGGACTTTTTATTTAAATTTGAACCTGTGTTTTGAGTACTTTCCTCTCCCATCATGTAAGACTCATCCCTTTTAAACACAGTAATGTGTCTCAGCCCTAGGTGAAACCAACTTTCTCAAGTTTGGCTGAAAATCAGAAGTGTAAGAAAACAAATATTTGGTTAGATTATGATTACTATCTGTACAACTGAGAACTCAGTGAATCGAAGATCATTACATAAGCAAGGGGAAAGAAAAGGTCTCCATATGCATTTTATCTTCATTTAAGAAAAGGAAATCTAAACTACACTTAAGGCCACTGTTGGAAATCTGAATTGATTTAAAGGAAGCTCAGGAAAACAAATGTGGACTGTTGTAGTCACCCTTACCTATTGTTTCAAATTTTCCACCCATTTAGATAGATAGAAAAAAAAGGAAAAGTTCACATCAATTCAGCTCTTGCAGACATATTATTTTAATGGCACTCACTGACTATATTTCAAAAGCTGTGCGGGCTGGTAATATCTACACAAGGGAGAACAAAAGTTTAAAACAGTCATTATAGTGCCAGGTTAGAACTTCCTTTCCTGAGGGGCACATAGGATGGCCAGCAAAGGTCCCCCCAGATAACTGAAGAATACTGCTCTGCAGTTCCTTGTGATTACATGTCTTTTGTTTTGTATTACTGTGGTTATGATTATTATTTCCATGGTGCCCAGGAGGCCTAAGCAAGGATGAAAATCCTATTCTGTACCTCCAAACAGATATTTGGAAAGACAACTCCAGTTCCAGAGAACTTGTTGAAAAGAGATTGTGTCTGAAAGATGAGCAAGGTTGTTTTCAATACTGGTGGGTGAGCGTACTCAAATATGCCCTTACAAATACACTATTATGCAACTCAAACAGGTGTTTTCCAGGCCAATAAAGAAACATGTATATTCACATCAATATAGGGAGCCATGGTCTATCTCCTGCTTCTGAAAACTTGGCTCTATGTACATGGAAGTGGAAAACAACAGCTGTGAAGGAGGGAATTTGGAGCACAAATGAACACCAGACCCAGCTGCAGATTTGCATTCTTTGACATCTGGTGCTGAGTAGACACTGGGGAATTCTGTGACAACATGAGATTTTATGCATCTGTCAGCTAAATCTAGCATTTCTCTTTGGGACATTTGCGTGGATGAGGTTGATCTCAGAGAGCTTTTTTAATCCGGAACAAAATAAAGGAAGAGGATTGTATCTGATTTGGACTCTCAGTTTGTATGCAGAGCTGGCAGGTTGCATGGAGCTTGCCTTGAACTGGGATCGCACATCTGTTCTGCCAGAATTTGCACGATAGCTTCCACAAAACACCAACATGTTGGATTTCAGAAGTGCTGTGGCTTGGGGCTCCACTAAAGCCTTTCGGTGCATAATGAAAAAGGTTAAGAGTGTATGTGCGTGTGTGTGTGTGTGTGTATGGGGAATTAAACTAAAGGAGAGAGACCAATACAGTTCAAAGAAGGGATTTTCAACACTTCTCTGAAGATTATTGGAATATCACAATAAACCCAGATACTCAAGGAAAAGAAGGGTTGTGACCATATGACACAGTCCCTTGAACTAAAGTAATTCTGCCTTTACCTTTGTAATTTTACCTCATTCCAGTACAGCTGATTTTTTTTGAGATGAGAAAAAGTCTTATGCCTTATGTCAAGCCAGTTTATACTACCATGGTTTACATGCAAACAAAGGAACAAGAGTTTGAGCACTAAGACTTTACACATCATTATACATTGTAAATCCTCATATGCTCTCTTTAGGATTATCACTATATATTGTTGGACACTACACATTGTAAAACATCATCACAAAATGAAATCAGATCACTAATTCATGGGATTTTATTTTAATCTGTACTGCACAGTAACAATGTCATTCTTAAGAAGGCAGCTACTTAATTTGGTTTTAACTGGATTCTTCTTTATATGCCACCAGGATAAACGCAGACTTCACACAAAAGCATTTAGCCTCTCTTCCCCATAACCCTGGATAATCAAGAGGGAGTGTAGACTGAAGCTGGATAGAGATGCTCTGAAGTCTGTGGCTGTGACCTTTCCACCTCAGACATCTGAGAGCACACATTGTGCAGCAGACAGTGCTAACAAAGACTGCCCTTTCCTGATTTACTCATGCTTCACAGTCCCTGCTACGGTATATTGCATAATCTGGGATGATGTAAAAATGATTGGCAGTGCAGAAGATGAAATAAGCCTTCCTCCTTCCTTCCTCATCTTCCTTTCAGATAGGCTGCTTGAATTGCTTTTGTTTTGGGATGACCCTTGTTCCAAGTGATTCCTGCACCAAAAGGAATGCAAAGAGCTTTTTACAGCTGCTGGTCATAGACCACGTATGTGGACTCCTCAGATATCCATCAACAGGACCATTTTTATGGTGTTGCCTAGTCCCCATTATCTGCACACACTGATCAAGTTTGAGCCATTTTCAGATGCAGTGATTTAACAAGGTCTTGTGTTAGAATTTTTTTTTAAATGAAAAGTGCTATCATGCCTTTGCCATGTATATGTGAAGAAATATGCTGAACTGCTTTAGCTGCCAGTTGTCTATTTGCAAAGTAACCTTTGTGCTACACATGTGGTGGCAAATGTTTCTGTAATACAGCCCCTGACTCCTTTAATTACAGCTTATTACCCCATGAAGGAAAAAAAGCGACTAAAGCTCTTAAATATACCCTATTAATGACAGCTATAAATGTATATATTACTTTAGCAGTGCAGTAATGGAGTCTGGTATGCTGAATAAAGGTCCACAATTTTCTAAAAACATAGTCCTGTAACTTTGAAAGAGACACAGGTGGAAGTTTACCAGGAGAAAATAGGCTTGGTTGACAACTTGTGGCTGACAAATGGTAAAACCCAATTTCTGAGACATTCTCTGTTGGTTATAAATCAGGCATGAGAGAAACCTTACTCCCTTGAGATGATTGCCAAGTTTTTTCCCTGGATATAAATGCAGCTTCTTAAAGACAGAATGTATGTACAGCCTATAAGATACTTGCTATTTTCAATAATGCCTCTCAACAAGCAAATAATAGAAATTTTTGTTTATATTAGAAAGTGTTGGTATATTTGTGTGTTGTGTGTGTGTGTCCATGCACGTGAATGTAGCCCTTGCACAACCTGTGCGTGTGGCCATGATAGGTGGTATTCTAGTCGTGTAATTAAGTCCAGGCTCACCCTAACACGCAAGCCCCAGGGTGTGCACCTATCAACCTTTCTAAAGCTGGAGCACTAGATTACAACACTGACATGCCTAAGCAAGGGACTGACAGTCACCTCGTGCTAGATTTAAATCATTCCAGGCAGTCTGTTTTGAATTTCCAAATGTGCCGTACTGTTCTAATGACTTAATTCATTTGGTATCCATTTCCTCCTGTCAGCTACTTTTGGGAAATAAATCGTGCATTGTTATCTTAGCCTTGTCCATCCTATTAATGGTTTAGGAAATGCAGCTGAAGATTATCTGGAATTTTCTATGGCAGAGGTTGACCTGCGGCAATGGGACAACGATCAATCACATCTTGACGGAGTCACAAACTGCAAAATGCTTATTCATTTTATCTTCTGTCTGCAGCACAGTATTTAAAAAATGTTTTCCACCATTCATGCAGAGGGGTAATAACAAAAGTGTAATCTCAAGAATTTTATAAAAAAAGTCAGTTTCAGTGCATAAATGCCATCCACTCAACAAAGGTGGATATACCAATATACTACAAATTCCACATTTACCAGCAGCACACTGGAAGTCTTCTCTATTCCCTTCTTGTTTGGTTGTAGTGATTATATTGACGGTGCCATGACAATTTGCATGTGCTTTCATAGTGCTGACGTTAGGCTAGGTGTGGAGTGGGGATGGATGTAGTGCTTCCACCCCACAGCGTCTGCCAGCTCTGGACTCACAAAAGAGCATTGCCCAGAAGGAGCCTTGGGTTACCCTGAACACTGCTCTTGCTCGGCTCCACGGCGCAGCCTTTGCCTGCCATTTGTCAAGACCTGTCCCCTGCTTCCCAATATGATGTTAAAGATGGCAGTACCTGTATCCTCTAATTCACTCCGGTGAGAGGCACTACTGTCAATCGCTCCTGCCTGAGTTTAGAAGACAAAGCTAGCTGGGGTGCCTCTGATTCCTGTTTAAGAGCTGAAAAAAACCCTACGAGAGACAGCTCCTGTCGATTAATCTATTCATTGGCAGCAGTAGCCTTCCCTGCTCTTTCCAATCCCTCCACCACTTCCAGAAACTCCCATTTTTGCTTTGCACATCTTCCTCAGTTTCCTAGCAAGCATTTCAAACTTGCTATCCTATGATTATTCCAGCAAGTGATTTTTAGAAATGCCTAGACATCTTTGATCCCTGGTGTTCTGGCTGTGTTGCCTGTGTCAGCTTTTTGCACTGCGCTGTGTGCTAACCCCACTGTGGCACACAGGATAGCATTACTCGTGCCCATACTCTCCCTTCTCTCCAACCACAATTAGATCATCTCAAAATATCTGTACTGCTCAGAGGCTCTAGATCTGACGTGAGGGTTCATAGATTAATTTAGCACAACTAGTTTACCTTGGGATTTAAACAAGCTACTAATTTAACAGCCCTGAATCTTTCTGTCTGTCCCTGTGCTGAAGTCCTATGCTTCCCATAGGATCTGCGGGAATAAAGAGTATATAAAAAGAAAAAGAAGCATGAAATTCTTAGCCTTTCAGCCCTTCGTTTCCCTGTGACTTTCAGACAGTTCTAACTTGCATGCTGGAGAGACTCAGAGGTATTTTTTTTATGAGAAACAGATTGAACGTGCAGGTTTTCATTGATCTCAGTGCAAGTGAAGTCACCTCTCTGAAGAAATCCCTGAAGAGTCTAACGCATGGTGCCTGGCACAGTCAGGACCTTGTACTCGAGTCTGTTCTCTCCTGCGCTTCCATTCTCTTCAGCAGGTGGTGGAAAGACCTCTTTATTTTCCCTTATTATGTTTTTAAGGGTTGCAAATGATTTTGACCATTCTAGCCCTACTTTAACTGAAGCCCCTGAAGTGGAGCCCTGAGATGCCCTTTAATCCTGAACTGAGAGCTGAGTGGGAGCAGAAGCTGCTTACATGATAGTGAGGAAATCTGTTCGCCGAGAAGGAATTCTCTACAGCCGTACATGGCATGGCCTGAACACAATCCTCACCAGTGCTGCAGTAATGCACAAACCTGAGCTGGGCCGAACAGCTTGCACCCTGCGCGCATCTGAATTTCCATTTTCCCAGAGTGCTTCACAGTGTGTGTAAAAAACCCCTCCCTCAGAGGTGCCGGTGACTCTTGGAAGGCCCCACGTGCCTTGGGTGGGCTGCATGTGCCTGGCTTTTTGCCGGTGTTTGTGAGCAGCTTCTATTTTCCTTGGTGTTGAAGAGCTGCAGCTGCACATCTGCAAGATACTCCAGGGAGAAATTGACCACAGTTTGATTTTTGTAAATAGCCTCTCAAATCCAAGATTTGTGAAAGAAAATGCTGTCAATGCTTTTACTTAAAATCTATCCTTATTTTTATAACTTAGTTCAATTGTAACAACAACAACAACAACAACAAAGTCCTGTGTGCTCTGTAACATGAATTAGTGCAGTCCCACTGAAGTCTGTGGAACTGCATCACATATTCCGGCAGAGAATTTGTCTCATGAAGGGAAAAGAAGCCTCAATAATACTATGCTCTCAACATGAACATTCATTTTCCTTATTGCCTGTACCAAGAGATCATTTTCTCTAGTCAGAACTCCAACTGCAATTTTTACTATCAAGAATATTGCTTTTAAATAGAAAAATAAAAAGTAAACTATGATAATTTTCAATAACTATACTACTATAGCCTTAATTTTCAAGGAAAAACATTACCAAACTCAATTTCAGATAATGTTCTATTATGTGCAAACCACTGTTGATATAATAACTTCTATTTTAGGTTGCTAGTAAAGAGAAGAACAATGTGACCCATTTAAAAACTGGCTCACAGAAAAATATTAGCAAGCCATTTATCATTTCTATTCAATTTTGTTGATAAGAACCATTTGATAGAAACATTTCTTTGTTACAAAACTAACAGCAGCATAGTATTTGACCATAACACATGCACTTTGCAGTGGTACTGAGAGATGGACTTTCTGTTTGTTGCCAATTGTTTGGAAAAGAAATAAAAAAGGGAAAACACTCACCTTTGAATTCTTCAGTAGATGGAGCCTACATTTTTAGAAATCTCTGACTAATGGGCAAATCCCACTCACACAATTGGAGTGCTGCAATGGCTGGATACAGGCTCTTTGGGAAGGACAGGACGGGATGGTGAGGAGGGACAGTTGCCCTGTATTTGAGAGAGAAGCAGGGATGCGTGGAGCTCTGCCATGAGCCACCTGAGAGCTTATCGGTCTGGGCTGGCCAGCAGACCAACGTGGATGACATTGGTGTGAGTGTCTGCTACAGACTGCCTGATCAGGTAGAATAAGCGGATCTGGCCTCCTTCAGACAACTGGAAGAAATTTCACTTTCACTGGCCCAGGTCCTCACACGAGCCTTTAACAACCCTTATACCTTTTGGAGGGGCAACACAGTAGGGCAAAAGCAATCCAGGAGGTTTCTGGAGTGCACTGATGACAATTTCCTGACACAGGTGGTTGAGGAGATGAAGAGAGGAAACGCTCTGCAGGACCTGATTTTTACAAACAAAGAAGAACTGGATGGAAATGTGAGGGTCAGGGGCAGCCCTGGCCACCTTGACCATGGGATGGTGGAGCTCAGGATCCTGAGAGAAGGCAAATAGCAGGTTAACAACACTGGATATCAGGAAAGCAAACATTCACCTGTTCAGGGACCCGCTTGGAAGAATCCCGTGCGAGACCATCTTGAAGAAGAGAGGAGGAGACCAGGAGAGCTGGCTGATTTTCAAGGATCACCTCCTCCAGACTCAAGAGTGGTCCATCCCCACATGCTGGAAGTCAAGCAAAGGTGGCAGGAGGCCTGCATGGATGAACAAGAAACTCTTGACAAACTCAAAAACAGAAAAAGAAACACTCAAGAGGTGGAAGTAGGGTTAGGTGATATAGGAGAAATATAGAGACACTGCCCAAGGATGCAGGGGTCCAGTTAGGAAAGTCAGAGCCTGCCTGGAGTTGAATCTGGTGAGGGATGTGAAGGGCAACAAGAGAGGTTTCTATGGGTACATCAGCAGCAAAAGGGAGACTAGGGAAAATGTGTGCCCACTGCTGAATGAGTCAGGGGACCTGGTGACACAGAACACAGAAAAGGCCAATGTATGCAATGCCCTTTTCTCATTGGTTTTTACTGGTAAGACTGAACTTCAGGAATCCCAGGCCCCCGAGACCCACAGGAACATCTGGAACAAGGAAGAATTACCATTGTTGGAGGAGGACCAGGTTAGGGAACACTTAAACAGCTTGGACATACACAAGTCCATGGGACCTGATGGGATGCAACCACAAGTGCTGAGGGAGCTGGCTGATGTCACTGCAAGGCCACTCTCGATAATCTTTGAAAGGTCATGGCAATCGGGGAAGTTTCCTGAGGACTGGAAGAAAGCAAATGCTGCTCCTTTCTTCAAGAAGGGACTACAGGCTGGTCAGTCTCACCTCAGTCCTTGATGAGATGGAGCAAGTAATCCTGGATGCCATTTGCAAACACATGAAGTACAAGAGGTGATTAGGAGTAGTCAGCATGGGCTAGGAAGGGAAAATCATTCTTGACCAACCTTGTAGCCTTCTATGACAAAATGTCTAGCCTGGTGCATGAGGGGAGGGCAGTGGATGTTGTTTATCTTGAGTTTAGCAAGGTTTTTGACACCGTCTGCCATAACATATTCACTGGCAAACTGACAAAGTAGACTAGGTAAGAGGACAGTGAGCTGGACTGAAAATTGGCTGAACTGCTGGGCTGAAAGGATTGTGATCAGCCACAAAAAGTCCATCTGGAGGCCAATCACCAGAGGTGTACAGTGGGGGTTGATACTGGGGCCAACACTGTTTAACATCTTCATAAGTTACCTAGAGTGCACCCTCAGTAGGTTTGCAGATGATACAAAACTGGGAGGAGTGGCTGCTTCACCAGATGTTTGTGCTGCCATCCAGAGGGACCTCGACAGGCTGGAGAAATGGGCTGACAGGAACCTCATGAAGTTCAACAAAGGGAAATGCCAAGTCCTGCCCCTGGAGAAGAACAACCCCAGGTACCAGGTGGTGGGGTCAACCAGCTGGAGAGCATCTTTAACAAAAATGACCTGGGGGTCCTGGTGGACACCAGGTTGAACATGAGCCAGAAATGCACCCGTGCGATGAAGAAGGCCAACAGCCTTCTGGCCTGCATTAGGAGGAGCGTTGCCAGCAGGCTGAGGGAGATGATCCTGTCCCTCTACTCAGCACTAGTGAGGCCACACCTGGAGTACTGTGTCCAGTTCTGGGCTTGCCAGTACAGGAGAGACATGGGCATACTGGAGAGAGTCCAGCATAGGGACATGAAGATAATTAAGAGACCAGAGCACCCCTCCTATGAGGAAAAGCTGAGAGCTGGGACTGTTCAGTCAGAAGAGCAGGCTCAGGAGTGTCTCATCAATGTGAATAAATACCAGATGGAGGCAAGTAGAGAGGATGGAGCCAGGCTCTTTTCAGTGGTGCCCTGTGACAGGACAAGAAGCAATAGCGCAATTGAACTACAGGAAATTCCACTTAAACATTAGAAAAAAGCCTTTTTTACTCTGGAGGTGGTTAAATACTGGCACTGGTTGCCCAGAGAGGTGGTGGACTCTCCATGCTTGGAGATACTCAAAACCCAATGGGACATGGGCTTGAGCAATCTTGAGCAAGGTCAGCTAAAGACCCTGCTTTGAGCAGGGTGTTTGGACTAGATAATCTCTAGAGGTGCTTTCCAACCTCAGCCATTCTGTGAAATCATTGCTTATATAATTTTAAAAGTTATATAATTAAAAGCTTCCTTCTCTGTAGGAAGCCCCATGTTATAGGCATGGATACAATCATGCTTTGCTGCTGTTAATAAGTTCTATTAGAAAGAATTCCCATATAAACCTGTGGGATGTAGGTGCACGCAGGATCCTGACGTCCAAACAAAGAGACAGCAGTGGCCTTTTGGCACCTGATTCTGGGGAAGATGGTGGATGCTTTGCTGCTCCTTCACCAGATGCAGTCCTTAGGGGCTGGGCTGTCCCATCCCCAGGTGAGGAGCACAGTGAGCATCATGACCTTGGTCCATCCAGTATGCTGGAGAGGAGGAGCGAGCTGCTGGTGGGGGACAGCTGGCTGTGTTGGCACTGCGGCAGCTGGGGAGCCCTTCTCTCAAGGAGAACCTGCGGCTGATTTTTCCAGCCTACTTTCTAGACCTTTTGTGCTGATCCCACAAAGCACAAAGGGAATAGAGCAGGGCTGGGAATATGTGTGAAAAAATATCTCCCCCAGCCTTTTAGGTACTGAACAGAAGGAATATGTAACAGCATGACTTTTGCACCAATTCCACAGAGATAAAACCGCTTCTGAAAGCAGTTTTTGGTTGTTCAGGAAAACTAATTTTCTTCCCAGGTTTGAATTAGACAAGGTAATTTTATTTTTTTTCAGCTTCCTATTATTGTTATGATTATTATCATCAATTAATTATTTTGAACATCAAGCATATGGAGCAAATTATACTTTTTTTTTTATATCTTCCTTTTAATAGTAAGTTTTGGCCTGCATTTTTAATAAATGAGGAACCACCACTTACTCTGTTTAGGATTAATGCATTCATGAGTCTTATTTTCAGTGGCTATGAGGGAAAGACAACATTCTAAAGCAAATCGAGGTAGCTGATATCTTCCCTAATGCATTTTTAATGTATGATACATGCTAAAGACCAGAAAAGCATTCTGTACTCTGCAATACAATTTGACAACAACAACAAAAAAACCCCAAAGAAAGATAAAAACAAGCTAACAGAACATATGGAAGAGGGAAAGATTCAGCCATGCTATTAGTCTCCAGTTAGATAATTTTATTGGGATTTCCAGCATACGATGAATGAACATGATAACTGGTGGGGGGATGAGGATGTGATATTAATAAGAATGTAATTCCATATGAAACTGTCCTGTGATTTATAGCTAATAATATTACTAAAGCGAGGATAATGAAGGCAATCAATCCTATATAATATTTTTTGGTAAATCTGATTCTCAAAGCATTTCTGATGATAGAAAAAGGACAGATTTGTCTTCTCCTCCCAGCAATCCCTGCTGACATGAGAAGTCCCACTGAAATCAATTGACAAGCAGCCTGGGGAGTAAATAAAACTCTGTGGATGCACTTCTGTTCTGCCTTGCTTCTGTAGTTCCTCTCTCATGACAATGTCCTTAGAGCCACATTTTCTTTGAGTAAGAAAACTGCTACAGTGCATCTGGAGCACAGTTATAGATCTTACTGGTGTACTAATAAACTCTAGCTGCTATGAAAGCTACCTTTGGTCTTGCTGACTTGGGTACTGATCACAAAGGCTTTTCTGTGCTATACCAGTCCTCCCAGACCTTCGGGTATCTATGCAATTAGTTGGTCTGCACTGCACTCCACACTGCTTGGTTTCACTGGTATTAGTGCTGGAGTAAACTAAAGTAAGGCAAGCTTCATTGCGTTTACCCATGCCGTGGGAACACCGCAGACTGCAGTGTATCTCCACTTCTTACTGTCATCTTTTCCTACTCCAGCCTGCCTTCATCTAAGTAACCAAAATCCATCTTCAGGGAGATTTGGCAGATCCCTGAAAACTTACAGAGATGGGTGCTTTTCCTCCTCTTTGTTCTCCTTGCCTGTGTCCAGTATAGTTTCATTTCCCATTTTCCTGGGAAGGGAGAATGTGATTTAGAATATGTATCTTTATAGCATTTGGAAGAATACCTATTTCTTCAGAGAAATGTCATGGGATATATTTAAGAACATAAACATTTAAGAAATATGGGAAATACTTTTACTTCACTTCGCTTCAAGTACAGAACTCATAGTTCTCCTTACGAGGGAATGTCTACAATGAAATTATTAATCCTATGAATAATTTTGTGGATACTAGTGTGTGACCACCATTTGTGGCAGAATGTGAAGAGAAGCTCCCCCGCATATTTATCTCCTCAAGGCCAACACCTTCCTCTCTAGGATTCTGGAAATGGTCAGTCTAGCAGAGGTTGCTGTCTCCATTACCATGCTTATTTAAGTCAATGGCAATAACCTTTTTGATGTCAGTGAGGCAGGATAAGATCTTGTGCAAACAGCCAGTGCTCACATCTTTCCTCATCTCAAGAACCTTGCTGATATCTGATTTAACACCTTATATGTCCACCTCACCCAAATACATGAGTAGGCACAGATATGTGACAGCAAGGAGGTACGATGGTGAAGAAAAAGATGTGAATATAAAGTTGGATTAAAGGTATGGTGTTATGGACAAGATCATACCACCTATTTTTCTGTGCAAGGCTTTTTTCTGGATCTCAGTTCCAAGCAGCTGCTGAGGCCAGTGGCATGAAGCACAGGAGATTATTGGCAAAAATGTATTTGAAATACCAGATGCTCGGAATAGCTGGAGTCTCATCTGAGCTTGGTAAGAACAGTCTGAGATATGACATGGACTGGAGAAACACCAGCAACACAGCAAGCAAGGGAATGGCTACTGGTTCCAAAAGAAAAATAGTTGATTATGTTTTGTCAGAAAACAGAAGATTTTAGTTAGAGTCCTGACTGGTTATTTGTGTTTGAGGTTACCTATGAAAACCGTTTACCACAGAGCAGATTAGATCCTAGCACTGTTGTGCTGTCATCACTGTAAATTCATTAATGCTTCACTGAACTGTTCTAATGCCATTAGACTGCCCCGTGTCACATGTGTTGTGTCTATGAATGCCCTCTTTGTCTCCCTGCTTAGCATGGAAGGTGAAAGCCACTGGAATTGAACTGATTTTTCAAGCCAAGAATCTTTGCAATCATAAATAAAATAAGTCCCTTCAGCTTAACATTCATTGCCTCCTTTCTCATGTAGAAACAGATGTCAGCACAAGGAGAAAGCAGGTGCAGAGTGCCTCTTTCAGCTGCTTTTGAAGGAAAACAGGAAATGAATAAGTCTCAGGGAGATGTGTTGTACGTATCTTTAGAAAGGCACTTACAACTCCTAGATACATTTCTGCTAATGAGGGTGTGAGATGCCAGCTCTTTGGAAGTTACAGCGTGCACTGTTGCACTCTCATCGACCCTGACAGATGAGGTTTGTATGGGAATATAATTTAAACATGAGGATATAAGGAATGATTTATTAAATTACCAGAGAAAGTACTTATGAAAAAAGGCCTAATACTAGAAAAAATGTATGCTTTAATTGAATGCTATTAAAGCCACAAAATTTCTTATAAGCTGGAATCCCCTAAATGGATACTCTCCATACATTGCAGCGGTGTCCGAATCTGCATATAAATATCCTGAAGTAGTAGTTCTAAAATATTATCATTCATGAGAAACAGTTTCTTAACTCCTGAACCTAATGAAGGCCACAATCTTATTGTTGCCAATCATATTATTGCTGTTAAAGTGAACAGCAGTGTAATCTGAGAGTATGTTATGTTTGGGTGTGCGGTGAGAATTTGAATACTGCCATTTTCCCCCTAGGCAATCCAACTCTCACACAAAACATTGTCATTTTTCAATGAGGGCAAGATCAGACCCAATATGATCCATAGTCTCTACAAGATACCAGACCGAGGTGAGTAAAAAGGAATAAACAGTGCCCTAGCCTCTCTTCTCTCTCCTTCCACATCTATCAAGCAGAGTTGGTTTGATGTGGGTGGAAATACGCTATTCTTTGTAAAGAGCTGGCACAATTTGCCCTCATTAGCAGAGCATGCCCACTTTTATTTTCCACTCTTGCAGTACCTCATTTTAAACACCATGCCACAGGGATTTTGTAGTCTCTGGGATTTTAACTATAAAAGGAGAATTTTTTCTTGTAAACTTCTGCAAGTTCCTGGGCTTGATGCACTGCATTCCCTGGCATGGATTTCACTTTCCCTGTGACACTGAAAAAGCACTAGCCCTCCTGTCACAGAACAACTTGCTTCAATGCCCTACACTAGCAAAGAAGCTCTGTGATAAACAAGCTTTTAATTTTGTATTTCCACACTTTTAGTTCGTAATTTGCAACTTGACAAAGCTGTGTGTCAATGACTGTGCCAAAAGCTCAGTGCCGAACAGAGACACTAAAAGAAGCGTGAGAGTAGGGGAGAAAGTGCTCCCGGGAAGCTCACAGGAGAATCGTACTTTTAGAAGCTTTGTAGATGTTTTGATTCAGTGCCATCAGTCTTATTGCTACAGGCCTTCTACTTATTGCTAATGCAGACAGCCCAGGAAAAGTCCCAAGAAACTATAAATGATGCCTTTCAACCTGAAAAGTATCTTCTGCCTCCCTGAATTCCATGGAGGGATCTACCAAAGACAAAAACACAAGGGGACTCATGAGGAGCCTGCCCTTTCATATAATAAGGTCTCTCTGGAACGAACTGTTGTTTAATCAAAGTATATAGGTAGCCAAATCTCATGGAGTGTCAGATTTTCAGCAAAAAGCCCTGCTAGCTCCTTCAGTATGACGCCAGCCCAAGTATGTCAGGTAGAACTGCTGGAGATGGGCCATCTTCTGCGTGAAGGGAATACCCGATACTCGAATGTATGTTAACATACCCAAGACAGAGCTTTTCAGTGCCAAAATGAGATTTTAAGTGCTAAGCAGGAATAATAATAATAATAATAATAATAATAATAATAGAATTTGGGAGATTTTCAGTTCGCTATGAGAAATACTGACACACAGCTGGGAGCCAAAAATAAGCTATTTCAGATAAAGTGCTTACACACAGTTGAGCAGTTTGGGAAGCAGCACAGGAACATAAATAATAGAGGACCTTTTCTGCTTACCTGACCGTCGTCTTGTTCCCTGAAACCTTCACAATAATCCTTAAGTACCGCACTGTCTCCTGGTGCTCTTCCTCTGCCTCTTTTCCAGATGAAGAGAGGCTGACCTTATCTGCTTTGCTGATGCAGATACAACAAAGCACACTATGCTACGAACTAACTCCCTTCCTGTGGAACAAACATTAGGAAGCAGCTGAAGAGATATTTAAGACTCCTGTGTTTCAGTGTAAACCAGAAAATGCCTGTTTTCAGATTCTTAAACAGGAGGGTGGAGACTGTGAAATACAAAATCTTACAGGAAAAAATAAAAAAGGCTTATATCAAACTCTTCCAGTGAAGAAGTCTTCTCTGATGCCTTTTTTCCCCCCTTTTTCATATAAAACTGTTGTAGACAGATGCATTGCAGGACATCGATAAAATATTAGAGCCACTGGATAACTTACTGCATGGAAATCTGGGGTGTTTTGGGCAAAGATTTCATATTCAATGTGTGAAAGGGTTTGTATTTTTGATGGCAGCTGTTTGAAGTTGTTTGGTGGCTTGGAAAGTTAGCAGTCCCTTTGCACTTCTGAATATGAACATTTCTGTGTCTGTGTAAGATCTCAGTTTTTTGAGGTTGGGGATACAAAGATAAATCCCTTTAGCGATTCTTTTTACAAGAATCTAATCTAAGGCAGGTATTACTACATTATTTTTGATGAAATTATCACCCTGGAAGAATACTAATTCAAGAAATCAGTGTTCAGTGTTCCTACCCCAAACATTTAAATTAGAACAAAATCAGTTGCTTCTTCCTAGTTATGTACATTGAGACATGATTAATGAACGGTAAAATCTAAATCTGAATGGAAACGTCTCCTGTTCCTAGGTTCCAGTTGAACCGTTTTGAATTGCAAAACTGAGGATGTGAGCTAAGAGTCTTTCTAGCAGGATTACAGTCTATCTCACACTGTCCTCTATCATTTACTGCCTGGTCTCCCTTTAAATACTTGTTCGTTCATAATTATTATCTGCAGTTGACCACTGGACTTTGAAACTGCAAACTGCTCTCCATATCTTTTGTTTCCTGCTGTATATACTTTGAAATCATATTGTTTGTTTTCTATCGCTAAGATTACAAGTGACATGACTTGAGAGGAAAAAGGTAGAAAAAATTGAATGAAAATAGGGAGCCCTTTAATTGCTATAAAATGTGACAAAGTGTCACAATGCTGCAACTGAAAAAAAAAGAGCAGCTGTACTTAGAATCTGGTGCTGATTCAGTGGTGAATAGAAAAAATAATTAGAAATAAAAACTGTAATAAGAAGAAAAAGGAGTAAACAAATATTGATATGAAGTAGAAATTGGGGACTATAAAAATATTGATGAACACTTCAGGTAGAAATCCATAACTAGGTTTCACACAAATAAGTAACACTTTTCTAACTACATTAGTAAGAAAAGAAACCCAAAGTCAATTACTGGCTGAGACTGTGCATTTGTTAATGACCATAAAGAAATAAAATATTCATAAATATTTTGGGGGTTCCATGTTTGGAGAGGAGTCTGATCTGCTTACCTCCTGTATGGGTAAAGAATTTTGCAGTTTATTAACAGGTAAGTGGTATTATACAGTATCATAAAACTTAGAATTTTAAAATCTGATTTAAATCTATGTCCTCACACCCTAGAGTTCTACAAGATCTGGCTGAACAGATCTTCAGTCTTTTCTGTAAATTTTTAACAAACCCAGGAAAATAGTGCAAGACTTAAAGAATTTTAACATTATGTAAATATTAAAGAAAAAAGAGAGAAATGAGATAATCTAGGTAATTACTGTCTGGTTAGCCTGACAACAGTTCTAGGAAAAATACAAAAAACATTGATATGGGATTACAGTCATAAAAGCTTGATGGAGAGGAATATAATTAATGCTAGTGACAATAGTTTTGCTGAAAGTATGTCCTGTCAAACAAACATATATAATGAGATTACAGATTTTTATGAGGCATCTGATTTACAAGTGTACAAGATTCTGATTAAAAATGAATACTAGGACTCATTCAAATGAATGGCATTTTAGGTCAACTAAATGTAAAATAATAATGTAGGCTGTATCCACATTCTGTAGACTGGCTCCTGGATACCCTGACTGAGAAAGCTTGTACTAAACAGCAGCAGAACAAGAGCTCCAATGTCTGATTCAACAGCAAAAAAAAAAAGACTAATGTGAATCGTCGATGTGCAGATAGAAAAGAAATTAATGAGAACACAGAGGTGAAAACAAGAGCTACACAAGAGAATTCTGGTGTCTGTATTTTTAATGTGGAAAATGGGAAAATGTGCAGAAAAAAAGCTAAAAACAAGATGTCCTGATCTTAACCCTCTAGTAAGTGTTAATGAGCTCCTCTTGTTTAGACCACACAGAGGTGATCAGACTAAAGTGGGTGAGTACATTAGAGAGAAAACACAAAGCAATAAGGCTCTTCCGTCAAGACAAACAAGCATAATGTGAACCAGTGGCTGGAAGTTAAAGCCAGATAAATTCAAATTAGAATTGGGTACCCATTAGTCAACACTGAGGGGGATCAACCACTGGAACAAACTGTCAAAGTAAGGAATTCTTCATTTCTTGATGTCTTCAGGTCATGCATTTCTGGAAAATGTGCTGTGGCAAAACACAAGTTATTATTTATTGATAGCCAAATAATTAACTTAATACATGAGTAACCGCGTGAAATGTAATAGCTTGTGATATAGGAAGCCAGATCACACTCTGAATGTATGATTTCATAGCTTTACCAGAATGGAGCACATGAACACTTTGTCGTCTATGGATATTTACACATTGATAAGCAAAACTTAGTAGAATGAATGAAGAACTGACTCTCCTTTCGCCATCATTTTACAGATTCAAATATGTTGTTATTCCCTTGCCACTTGATCCTGATCAGTGCTTCCCCTTTCTCACGAGCTTCCCAGATGAAAAGCCAACACCTGTAAGCCAACATCTGCTTGTGCTCTTCTAGTGAAAAACTGCTCAGGCTCATTATTTAGCTTATTCTCTCCTTTTATTTTAAACAGTAGATGATACTATGTCTTTCCCTGATTCAGTGCTTCTTTTTTAAACATTTAATTTGCAAGTAGCAGATTTAATGTCTATCAGTTCCGCTGACAAAGAGCCACTTCATTTCAATAGGTATTAGATGAAACTCATAATCCTTTAGGAATCTCAACTAGTGTTAAAGATCTAAAATTATTACAGTTAGGTAAATAAATATTTATCATCTCCTTATCGCAGATTTTTCCTCTGAGCTTCCCATCTTCCTCCTTGAATTTGGGTCTGGGTGTATCTTTAGTTCTGCTTCCTTCCTACAGAAATAAAGAACTATTTACATAGGAGTTTTGCCATGTCAGGGCCCTTGATTATAATTTGCATTCTGTGTTTCAGAGACATCCTATTTCATCCTTTATCTCTCTTTTCCTTTTAGCCTACTAGGGCAAAAATATCTCACTTCCCTTCTACTCTTCTATTGTCTGCAGGATTTCACTTTACTTTTGTACTTATTTTACTTCATCAGCAATTCCTGTTGTCTTCGACACTTTTTATCATTCTTTACAGATTTTTTCCAGGGCTAGACCATGTTAGGGAAAAGAAAAGCTCCAGGAGACTACACTAGATTATTCTCTAATTTTTTTAGTGTTCCCTTAATTACACTGTATTTTTTATTATTTCTTCACTTCCCTTTTGACTGTGGTATTTTTAGTCCTTAGAAATGGCTTCCTATTCCTTGGGTTTTCTTTAAAGGACTTGAAACTATCCTGTCGTAGTTTTAGTGTGCTCTAGCTGTATGTATGAATTCTCATGGGCAGCCATAATAGTCCTGTTTTACACATTTGACCACTGGGAGAATACATGCCAATTATGCCCATCAGTTTAGAAATATTAGCCTGTTCCCTTTTCCCCTTCATCTCTTGCGCACTCTTATAGATGCAATTTTGCACGTAAGAGTTTTATACCTGTACTGTAGAAAAACTTGTGTACGCACTTTCAGATCATGCATCGATCTTTTAATTCCCCCCCAAATCATGTATATTGTAAAGTCAAATGTGCGAAGTGTGCGCAGGACCAGCCTGCTATCCTATTAGCTGGCAAAGCCAAGAAGCACAAATTTAGACTTACAGACCATAAAACACAAAAGGCCACTGAAACCACCCTTTGGTGTGGATGTAAGGGGAGATTGGGATCCAGCTGACATATTTTGCAATGTTTGCAGGACAGCATTCGCCAGTGTAAACCTGACTTGCAAACATACGGCGTCTTTCACTGTAAATGGTTTCTTTTTGCTATAAATGGTCCCTTTATTGAAAATGGTCTCTCTTTACCTTTTCATCCTGGACTATTTATACTACCTGACCTTCCTTTTCCTTTTTGTAACACATTACTTCAGCTGCAGAAAAAAATGATAGGCAAATAATATTATTCCAGGAATACTGGAATATTATTCCTTGTAATGAACTAGTTCCTTTTAAAATATGCGGAGATATTCTCAGTTTTGTTGTATATAAGCTTGCGCTTTAATGGTCAAAGGCAGAAACTTTCTGCTTACACTTCTAAATTTGGAAAAGAATCAAACTTATTTGAGAGAGTAACCTGGCAAGAAATAAAGATAGAAACGAGACCACGTGAGAGATGATTACTGGCCAACCTCATAGTCCAACACAGGAAGCAAAATAGGAAGCCCTGTTCACTGAAAAAGCTAGATGCTCCTGATCCCTTCAGTTGCCTGTGTTGCTGTATGGACATTGCCTTTTCTTTCAGGACACCTTGGCAAGAACTGAGATCTGGCTTACAGAAGCATAAATGGACTCTAAATTTCCCCAAATGGAATACTCTAATATCCCACAGAACATTTCTCTCCTTATCATGATATTAAGCCCTGCGTGCCCTCAACTACTCTATGCTGGCAGCAAGGTAATGAAGAAAAAAGTGAATAATAAAGGAAATATGATCATCTCACAGTCTGAATTTCTCATCCCTCGAATCAGAGAAATAACTGTCAGCTCTGTGGCCTGCAAAGAATCCTGCAGGTAGGAATGTATAGTTTAAAATAACTTGTATGTAATTCTGCTTTTCTCTTTCCTACAGATTTCTTAGTAACCTGTACAGTTCTCCTCACTGGACTCTCCCTTTCAGAGTGGTGAAAGCAATAAGTGCAGTTGTTGAAATGTAACCTCTTAAAAAAAGGTTGCTAGTCATTAATGACAATTTATGCATCCAAATTTCAAAGTGTTTGGATGCAGAATTTTAGTTCAGGCCTGGTTTTCCCAGTGTATACATTTTAAGGCGTTTAGGGAAGGTATATTGTCTTTTGAAAAAAATCAGTAACTGTATAACAAATAATAATAAGTATATCTAGATATAGGAAATACAAGAACAGTTGTTTGCAATCTCACCAGGATTAAGTATTATACCAAACATGTTTCAAAATGTCATTTCTCATTTGACAAAAGGGAATGTCAGAGACTCCGCTGCTTCTGAACTACTGTCCTCTGAGTTCAAAGAGGAACTGTTAAGCCCTGGATCTGTGCCTGAGATTTTTTTCCTGGTATCATCAAAGGGTGTGATCATTAATTCCAGTTAAACAAGAAGTCAGCATGTTCCACAGAATCAAAAGCTGAAGTGGGATTCAGGAGAGAGGTGCCCTGCTCCTGCTTCTGCTGGTGAGGTGCCATGTCACTTATGAAGGTCACGTTGGCTGGGCTTCTACTTTTCACCCATCAATTTGGTACTAGCTTGAGGGCCATAACTATGTCTCCCTACAGATTTTTCAGTATGCTGAGCCAATGTAGCAAACACCACAAGCAATGCATTGTTACAGAATAAAGAGTGTATTTATGTGTATTATATTGAACATCTTTTCATAGTAAAGTCAACTATTGGGAGCTTCTATGCAAACTTAAACTTTAGATGTCTAGTAATAATAAAGTTTCTGAAGATTGATATAAGGTCAGTTTAAGAGAGAGATGGAACACAGATGGCTGGCATAAACCATGTGATCCCCACAAAGAGCACACTTAATTAAAGAGGAAAGAACTGTAAAGTGGAAGCGGATGCCTTGGAAAAACTGTATCAGGTAACATAACGCTACAACAGTGAGTGTTTCTAGATGATTGCACAGTAGATCAATGTGTGGCAAAGGGCAGTGCATAGGGCACGGTCAGTATACTATACACAGGAACAAAAATGGACTGACAGAGCACAACACTTTGAAGAGTGCCTACATGATTAAAGGAGACCAAATCCCACTGATCTTGAACAAGGCTTAGATCACGCCGCTGTCTCCATCTGATTGTCTCAATCCTTTTACTTGAATCTGGGTCCATAACTTAGTGAGTTGGTTTGTGCAGAGATCGGTCAGGTCAATATCCCCATTTGTGGTTGGAGTTAAATGTGAGGGCTCTGTCCCATGCTCCATTTCATTGTGGAGACATACCCTTGAACTCCTTTGTTACTTACATACTTCACCATTAAAGAAGTCATAGGAATCTTCAGTGGAATCTAATCTGCTAATTAGATCATGCTATGCCTGACAGATATTATGGAAGAAATAGGATATTTTCACAGAAAACAACTCAGCAGACATATGGGAATAAAGAAATGCCAACTATTCACTAAGGCTTACCTGCTATGCCTAATTTTGCAGAGAGATATGGAAAGAAAGGAAAGGTTAAAAAGAAGGGCAACAAGTATAAGTAGCTTAGTTCTTAAGGTCAGTTATGAATGGAAGCCATGAAAACTACAGAAAGCCATGAAAAGTATTTATTGCAAAACAGGAACTCGCAGGTTTGATAATGTTGCCCCTCATAAGTGTGAAATTCTAGAACAGACGTCCCACAGGAAAGCTACTGCAGGAAAGGACTTAATAGAGGGCATGAATGAAGTGCTGTGCTTCACGGAGCAAGGGAATGAACCCAGCCTCCTAGGACTGTTTTTTTCAACATGCTGTTTTCCTCTGTTTGAAGAGGAAAACGAATTTCCAGTCAGATGGACCAGAATCAGTGATGATTTAGGGGAATGTTTGTTTTTTCCCCATGTGGTTGAGCAATGATTCAAAGGAACTGACATTAACAGAAACAACTAGTGTGTGTTTAAGAAGTGATTAGGGGATAAAACTTAACAACCAATAAAGCCAGTTTGGTGTGCGAGACGGATATGCATATGCGACATGATATTTCATGTGACTAAAACTCATGTTGAAAAATCCAATTTTTCTGTTTGTACTGATGTCAGGTGCTCACTATATGAGGAAAAGTGTCTGTTTGTTTTTTGCCTCAATAAGCTGCACCACGGTTATAGTTTGTTTGGGTAGTATATATTCCTTTCAACCATCAATAGTGAAGATAGTAACTAATGATCCTGCAGAAGGAAACTTGTGTTTCTGTTCTGATCTTGAAAAAACCCCAACCCAGTACATTCTACTTCTTTTGTCCTATTTTCTTTTCACCTTGCACGCAGCTCATGAACCAGTACTCTCTTGTTTCATTAATGAAATTCCAGCTCAGTCCTTCTTCCATCTCACTTTCACACTGATGATAATTTCTGCTCCCATGTCAGCCCTGCACAGGAATCAGAGGTACTGCTGCTGGGTTGGGGAACACTGAAGCACAATGAGGTCCACACCTAGGTCAAACCTTGTGGATCAACAGCACAGGATCAGGATGTTATCCTCTTGGGATACCAGAATGCAGGGAGGTCTGGTCACTGTCTTTAAATGGCCAAGGACGGTAAGCAAAGGCCACTTCCACTTACCATTATAGCAAGTCTATTTGACTGCCTCTGTTACCTTTCCTAGTTGCTGTCAGGGATTGCAGACTGTCAGTGCTGGGTTCCCATTTCCCTTGCTGTCACTGATGCAAGTGTTTGGGCCACTGCCTAGGGGAGACCTCTGTTACAGAGGTCCCTTCTGTCCTTTTTCCCCTTGACAGAATGAATGTTCTCTAGGTCCATACATGGCTGTTGGCAAAGGAGAAGGAAGAGTCCTTTCATATCCTTGAATTGAGGCATCCTCGTATTGGGGAGAGACTTTCCTCAAACCCTACATGCTGTATGTTCTGCAGGAGGAGTTGAAGCCACACTCCTGGATGTGGCCTAAATGAAGGGATCACTGTAAAGAGTATGGAGGCCTCAACCCTCCTTCAGAACAGAAGGGACAGAGCTGGCCTCCCTTGCTTATTCAGTGGCTTCCTTATCCTCACTGAGGGCCTCCATCCTTCCATAGGAGGGACGCAGTGCTGTGGGGTGAGGAGGAACCACGGAATCACAGAATGGCTGAGATTGGAAGGGACTCCCGGAGATCACCTTGTCCAAATCCCCTGCTCAAGCACAGCCACACAGAGCAAGTTCCCCAGGGCCGTGTTCAGATGAGTATCTCCAGGGATGGAGACTCCACAGCCTCCCTGGGCAACCTGTGCCAGGGTTTAGTCACTCTAACAGTAGAAAGTGTTTCCTGACGTTCAGAGGGAACCTCCCGTGTTTCAGTTTGTGCCCATTGCTTCTGGTCCTGTCACTGGGCACCACAGAAAAGAGCCTGGCTCCATCCTCTTGGCATCTTCCCTTCAGGTATTTGTACACATTGATGAGATCCGCCTGAGCCTGCTCTTCTGCAGGCTGAACAGTCCCAGCCTTTCCTCACAGGAGAGATGCTCCAGTCCCTTAACCATCTTTGTGACCCTTCGCTGAAATCTCTCCAATATGTCCATGTCTCTCCTATACTGGGGAGCCCAGAACTGGACCCAGCACCCCAGGTGTGGCCTCACGAGTGCTGAGTAGAGGGGCAGGATCACCTCCCTCGACCTGCTGGCATTGCTTTGCCTAATGCAGCCCAAGATATCATTCACCTTCTTTGCGGCAAGGGCACATTGCTGGCTCATGTCCAACCTGGCGCCCACCAGGAGCCCCAGGTCCTTTTCTGCCAAGCTGCTTTCCAGCCTGGTGGCCCCAGTGTCTGGGTTGTTCCTCCCCAGGGGCAGGGCTTTGCCCTTCCCCTGGTCGAAGTTGCTCTGCCCGGGTGTCCCCGGGCGCACAGACCGCCTGTGCCCAGCTCGAGGGGCAGCGGGAGCTGTGGGGACACCCACGCACCCACCCACCCACCCAGGCGAGGAGAACAGCCTGCAGGGGAAGGCGAGGAAGACGCAGGGAGGACAGGGGAGCAGCGGCCCACGGGCGACGCCAGCCTGGGCTGCGGCTCCCGCGGCGGCCCGGTCCCCTCTCTCCGCTCCGCCGGCTGCCCCTGCCCCGCCACACGACGAAGCCGGCGGCGGGGGCGGGAGGGCGGAGGGAGGGCCGAGGCACGGCGCGGAGCGCCGCCAGCCCGCCTCGCCCCTCACACACACTCACGCACACGCACAGGCAGCGCCCGGCCGACGGGAGCCGGGGCCGCTCGCAGGGCGCCCGCCCATGGCTGACAGGAGCCTGATCGAGGGCGCCGAGCCCTTCCCGCGCCGGGAGGAGGCTCCGGAGTGGGGCTACGAGGAAGGTGAGGCGGGCGGCGGCTCTGGCGGGGAGAAACTTTCGCCGCGGCCGGGGGAGGAGGAGGAGGAGGCGGCGGTGGGAGGATTTCAGTGGCGGAGCGGGGGGAAAATCGCTCCCCGGCCGCCCCGAGCCGCGGGGAGCGGGGCAGCGCCGGCCCGCAGCGGGCGGCAGGTCCGTCACCGCCGGCGGGAGAGCAGCGCGGGGCGGCGGCGGCCGCGGGGCCGCCCGGGAGCGGTGGCCGGGGCCGGCGGGCCGAGGTGCCGCGGGCAGCCCCCCGCTTCCCGCGCCGGTGGGCAGCGGCGAGGCGGTCGGTGAGGGCAGGGAGGGTCTGGCTGGCCCGGGAAGCCGCCGTGCAGGGCAGCGTGCCGGGTCTCCCCGTAACGGGTTTTCCTTGTGTCTCAGGAGTGGAGTGGGGGCTGATTTTTCCTGATGCTAACGGGGAGTACCAGTCGCCTATTAACTTGAACTCGAGAGAAGCTAAATATGACCCCTCGCTCCTAGAAGTGCGTTTGTCGCCAAACTACGTAGTGTGTCGTGACTGTGAAGTGATCAACGACGGGCATTCAATTCAGATTGCCCTGAAGTCAAAATCAGGTATGCTGAAACACGGCCTTCGCTTTCCCCGCTAAAGCTTGTGTTGCCTTAAGGCTCGCTGTACCTGTATCCCCGAGCACAGGAACAGCAGCTGCTGCCAGCAGCGAGCGGTTGTGCTCCTTCGGCATGGACTGCGGCCGGTAAGAGCGTTGCTGTTGACTTCAGTAGGAAAAGGAGCAAGCTTTGCAGTGGGAGCTGCAAGTTTCAGTGCCAAACTGGATGGTCAGTCAGATTGCTTCAGAGCATGTCCACAGTTTCCTCTTGTGGTGGTGTCATCTAATTCACTGGCATTAACAGCTGTCTGCATTCAGAAGCAGTCCAGACTATTGCTAAGGCAGTGTGATGCCAAACTGTTTTGTACAGCTGGCAAAATTTGTCCGTGGTCCGAAGACCATGTAAGTTAAAAGAGCTTTTTCCATTAATTCGAGTGGGTTCTGAATACTAACTACAGAATTGGGTAGCTTAAGATAGATACTCCAGTTATACATGCTTACGGTATTGATGAAGAGCAGGTAGCAAAGCAGTCCTCATTTCTTAAAGGGTTTTTTGGTGTCATTTATCAAATAAGAATTAGAAGCAAATAATAAAAGAAACAAATCCAACTTAAGTGAAATTGCAGTATCTCATTCAGACCTTTCATCTGGGTAAACTATTCTGTATGAAGGAGACAACTGTCAAGAAAGTTGGGAGAAAAAAAGTCCATTGTGCTTTCCAGCACTGTGGTAGTTCTTACCATGTGTTTGAAAGAGCATCCAAGTTGTTCTAACCAATCTTAGCTAGTAACAGCCTTTGGGGGGCATTTAAACAGCTGAACATTGTCAAACCCTGAGACATTCCAACTTTTGTTTCCTTCTGAGATCCCAGTAGTCCTGGGACCTACAGCTGTGCTGAGAGTGAGGGACTCAGTTCAGTTTTACACTGAATTTTTTAAAAAGGAAGGGTTTGTTATTTTAATAACGATGCTTTCCTTTATAATTTCTGTTCCATGATAAATGCCATGTATTATTGCAACACAGAACATTTCTTTCCACAGAATTTTGCAGATTTGCAATATAATAGAAATTTTGTACTTCCAGTCAGTTTTACTGCCTTCATCAGAAGCAGAGCTCTTTTCCCAAGGAGTAAGGTTCTCTCTGCAGGGTCAGGAAGGTTCTTCAATTTGTGGAGGAAGCGAGAGTGACCGCAAACGACATCACTTGCATGCCAAAATGCAGCTCCTTCAACCCTACCTTTCCCAAGGGCAGTTTGTAACTTAGTAGCAATAGTTAATAAGATGGGACCAACACACCTAAATGCATGTGCAAAACCATTGGAGATGTAGGAGGAGGGAAGAACTTCTTTTTAAACTTGAATGCAGTGTGATGCCAGACCGATGAGTCTTGAAATATAAGAAAATGTGAAATAGAATAAAAGTTTGTGACTGAGGTATGGAATTATGATTTAGGAAGTCTTGTTTTAGTTTCAGCTTTTCCTTAGATTTCAAGTTACGTAATTTCCCATTCTCCATTTGTAAACTGGGGATAATTTTTCCATTTTTGGGAGGGGGAAGACAATGTTTGTTATCCCTACCAAGAGGAGAAGAGAGTTAATAAGCTGTGTTTGACCTAGTATTCTGGCCAATTTTCAGGGATTGTGGAAACTCCTGCAGCTTCTTTTCCTCACAGGGGATCTCTGATGACAAATCCATTTAACCAGATTATTTTAATGGGAACTGTTGGGCACTAAATGCTTTTGAAACTGTCCAATTAATGTGCAAGAGATCCTCATCTACTGTAATGTTAAGAGTCAAAGAAAAACTTCTTTGTGGAAAAAAGTAAACTGATTAAGGTACATATTAAAAATGAATTTGTCATTACTGGTGATTGATTTTATCCTTTAATTCAGGACAGGCGGTCCATTTGGAATTCTCAAATCCTTCTCATTATTTAATTGCAAACATTTTCACAGGCTGCTTCCAGTTTCATCATTGTACATGTGTTACGCATTAGGTGGAAGAGGCATGACCAACTGTGTAGTGGAATTGTATATTGAAAAATGCTTTAGAGGATATCCTACTAACAGAGAGACTTCTCTTAAGCCAGCAGTGGATTGCACAGTGGATGATGGTTTCAGAATCATTTTCTAATGAGGATCAAAAATTGCTGAAAGGCAGAGCGAAGTTAAACATGTTTCATGCATTGACAAGGATCAAGATTTGATGAAAGGCAAAGGAAAGATAAACATGCTTCATGCATCGAAATACTTTTATCATGGGATCAATGTTATAACTTAAGCCTCAGAAATAAACTCTTTGAAGCTCCTGGAGATCCAGAACTACATCATATAGAGAACATTTGTTCTAGTTACACTTTCTCTAGGAGCAATATTTTAAAACAGAGAAAATGCTCAATTTTCCAAAGAAATAGTGCTAATCGAGTATCACATTTCTTTTTACTTGTCCAGATTCCCTAAACACTTCAATGTTCACCAGATTTGTAGATTTTCCCTAAAGGATATAGGTATAAATAGAATGTAGATAAAGCAAGTTTAAGAAGCAAATTTGAATCTATAAGTACATTTAGGACATTTCATTTTAGAATAGTAAATAATATTTAGTAATATTTTACTTTTTTATCCAATGTAATTGCTTATGAAAACCATAACTAATCAGTTTGCCTTTCAGGTTTTTTATAGTTTTGTACTTTTGTTTTTGTGTTTGTACAGTTGCAATATGATTCAATTGCTAAATTATGTTTTAGTATTACACTATGTCTTGTGCTCCAAACTAAGGCCATTTAGTTTGCATGTCAAAATAACTTTATATTATGGAACTTTAATTCCCTAAAGCTGTAGGTTATACAATTAAATAATCCTTATCAATTATCAGAGATTGTAAAAGATTCATTCAAAGTCTATGAAACGTAAGCTAGAATGTAGTGGATTCTGGGGAAGACTGTGAATGCCTTTAAGTAAAATCCAGCCCTGCCTAGAAGCCAATATTCAATGATTTCAGTGGGAAGTTACCTACAGCTTGTGGAGTAATATTTGATCTGAAGCAGATTCAGAAATCCCTGGGCAAAATGTTTCCATTGATTAATTCCAAAATAGATTGGGCCTCACAAAGTACAACTGCTTGCTTTCACTACTTATGGTGGAAGTCTCTATTAATGCAAAAGTATCAAACTACTATATAACTTTTTTTTGTGTATGTTGCAATTGTGGACAGATGCTTTTAAGAAATTCCAGATGTTTAAAAAACTGAAGTAAAAAAAAGCCATGGCTGCCTAGAAGCTGTTTTTCAGTAAATGAGGTACGTTGTTGCTCCTGTGGGTAGGTTTGATTATATTTGGATATGGAGGCATTCTGTGTCTCAGAAGCCTGACAGGTGGTATATGACTGAACACCTTTACCTAGCAAAATATTGGCAATTGAAAGTTTTCTATCAGTTTCTGTGACTCATAGCAAATATAGGTGATGGAGATTAAGCATTTGGACAAGTTGGAGGTAGTTACCAGTTCAATTCAGAACGCCCGCCATCTGTTTAGAGCACACTGTCTTGATAAGAGCAATAAACATATTCACTCTTCTGACTCATAAAGGTACAATGTTTTTATTTTGGGTTATGACCAGCTGTTCTGCCTCATAAAACAAAGAGTGCTGCATGACAGCAATTTCACTGTTGTTCGTAACTGCCTGAATTTGCGTTCTGTACCTGCACGGTACTTCAAAGGTAAAGATGTCAAGTCTGTCAACTTTACTCTTCTACTCTCTAGTACCGCTGATAATAAAGAAGCTTGCAACAATCTCCCCATTGTATTTGGAGAATATATTCAGTGGCTTGTCTGCTTCGAAAGCCGAGTTCCTTAATGTTTGTCTTCTTTCCCAGTGTTAATAGGGGGGCCGTTACCTCGAGGACATGAGTTTGAACTACACGATGTTCGATTTCACTGGGGGAGAGAAAACCAGCGTGGTTCTGAACACACGGTTAATTTTAAGGCCTTTCCCATGGAGGTAAGAGTGACACCACATTGCATAACACCCGCTAAATGCAAAAGATTTTATTTCATAGCCTAAATTCCTGGTAGTTCAAAAGAGAGTTTCTTTTAGCTCAGCATTTTATTGCTTTATATTTCAACCAGAAAGGTATCTGGCTGAGGTGTGCTTTAGTGCAGGTAAATTAGGATATGCATCTGGAATAGAATGCCTCCAGCACTCATCACATTGTATGATTAATTGGTCATAAAGTTAACTTGCAGAATTATTAACTCCTGTCTTAATAATATTAGTGTTCTAACAAGATCTGCTGTTTCAACACTTCCTATGTCACCTTGACTAATGGCTACAGATGGGGAGAATTAGCCACCGGAAATATTTCCATGGTGAATAGTAACAACTTAGGTAAATTTGGAGTAAGTGTAGAGCAATTTGTTCCTGAAATAGCTTTATGCACCTGAAAGTTGAAGATTATGTGATATTCTTGGGTATGTTCTGTAATATCTCAGTGAATTACAAAATTTTGAAACACAAGCGAAGTGATAATGCAGTCTGAAAAAATTCAGCTGTTCATGGGGTGTCAGTTTGGGCTCCTAGGCAACCCAAAATGCTGGGACCTATTTCTCCTGCCCTCCAGCAGCTGTTCATCATATTACTTCACTCCCCACTGTCCCATTGCTTACACTTGTCAAGGAGTGGCTCGGAGTATCCCTTAGACCCTGGGCTGCAAGACTAGTTTTAACAGATACCAACCCTGATGTTTGGTGACTTCAGCTTTGCATCTTTTATTTCATTTGTTGTGCACTATTGCTTTTAAAGAAACTCAAGATTTTTTCAGAGTTCTTTGAGTTATTTTTTGCCTTATTTATCTATCATAATCCCTCACGAGCCTGAAATGCTGTTTCCTTTTTCTTTGTGTTGTTCAGTGCTAGGAAATTTGTTATTGTAGCGTTATATTAATGAGTGCCAGACTACTGGAATAGAACTGCTTTATGGAAAAGGATATAAAAAGTATTAGAGCAACTACTGCTGAGCTAAGTGTAAAAAGCTTGTGGACTTACACCATCAATCTAATTCTTAGGGTTGTTCAGGTACTTTCTTTAAGAGTTGTACGTCTGCTGTTTGCTATTTTGCACTGGTCCATCAAAAAACCCCATATATGAAGTCACTCACAGGGGCTTTGCAGGTTGAGTTGAGGCAGATCATAGAATCATTTAGGCTGGAAAAGACCTTCAAGATCATCGAGTCCAACTGTAGACCTAACACCGCCAAGTCCACCACTAAACCATGTTCCTAAGTGCCACATCTACACGTAGATCCTCTTTGCAGGTTGATTTCAGGCCGATCCTGGCAATGCAGGAGAATTACTTGAATGGGGAAGACTTATCAACGGAAGGGAAAGCAGAGGAATCACCTCTGCATCCTGGTTACCTGGCACAATATATACAACATGATTTATATGGGCAGTAAGACCTTCAGGATACTGCAGTGTTCCCCTGAGGCAGGAAATAGCTTGTTCATTATGAAACATCTCTGCTTAGTGCTTTTCTTAGCGCGCAAGGCTGATCCGGCATGTGGTGATCAAGAAACACTGACGTGAACTATGTCAAGAACTGTAGTTGGGAGTCTATCAGGGTCTCCTGTCTCCTTGTTTGTTAAGGATCACTTCACAAACAGTCTTGGTGGTATGTGGGAACAGTCTATTGATAATTTGCAGAAACCCCAGAATTCTCTACTCCAAATCAGTCCAGAGAAAAATATACTTGACCCAGAGATGCAAAACAACAAACTTAATCAGTCATGAAGGGATTTCATTCTTCACCTACTTCAAAAGCAGCATGGCAGCAGCACAAACACAATTGTGGCACAGTTGAAGAACATCACCTGGAGGTGAGCAAGCTGGTGTTATCCTGTCTCTTGCATCTAAGCAGCTTTCAGCTAGACTCTGATCTCCAAGAAGTAATTACTGATGCAAAAATTCTGTAGCAGAAAAAAATTGACTCGTAATACACTTTAAATACAGTGTGAATGTTTAGTTTTGCAAACAGATCCTTATGCAGATTAATTCTTTGGGCAGAAAATGACAGCATAGCTTGTCGTACCCAAGGTCAGTTGCACACAGGTGTATTGGCTGAGTCAGTTCATCATCTTCTGCCCCATGTTGCAAGAAAGTGCAGGGCAGTTTGTTCGACAGATGAGCTGCATTTCCTTCTGCTATATGCACGAAGAGCTGCTATATTAAATCCATCTCAAATTGTCCAAATCAAATATTATACTCGAGCAATAATAGAACAGGTGCTTGTGACCACTATAAACGTTTAGGAAGTAGTACACCTGAGACTCCGGAATGGAAGATTTTCTGTTTACATTCCAGGGATTGCCCCATCTGATTTTGTTTGTGGAGAACAATAATTTTGATCAAGGGACCAGGAAATCTTAATTACTTAACTTTTAGATTAGCATTGGTTTATACAGTTGTTGGAAATCACCATATTCTGAATGCATATGGGGCTTAATTTTCACTCTGTTTGTTAGTTACAAACAGCGATGGGTACCTATTTTGGCTCTATACAAGCAGTCTGGTATAGTTTATGCTTTCATCCTGTACTAAATACAAAATAAACCAGCAGTTGTTTGTGCACAAATGCATGCCTAGAAATATGTTGAGCACCAAGTGCATAAGTTTGGATCGTCTGCCAGTGGAGCAAATCTAGTAGGACGTTTTCCTAAGAAACTAGAAATTATTTACGAAGCAAATTATAAGGATTTTAAATTTCCCTCTCTTTGCAGGGGGAAGACAAGTCAAGGGGATAAAGCAGTAGTATGAAAATATAAGTGCTTGGTTTAAGTTTAACAACACAACTAACTAGGACTGGATTATATACTCCATTACACTATTATAAACCTCAAGCAGTTTTACAGAAACCAACTTTGAGTTTGAAGAAATCTATCTGAGATTACTAGCTAAGACTATTTATTGACTGGAGCAGCAGTCTTTTTTTAGGACTGAAGGCTGTAGGGCTTTATCTTATTACATTGGACCAAATAGTTGTGGAACAGCTTCAGATTATCAGTGTAATGATCTTTGTAAAGGATGACTTTAAAAAAGAGTGTTATTTTTCAAAGTCTGGAAGAGCACTCTTCAGTTACTTCCTTAGTCTCTTCACCTTTGATACCATAATGGCTGTTATAGAAATTAGGCAATATCCTCTATTAGTTGGGTAATATCCTCTGTCTCTTAGTGCAAAAATGTGTTATTTCTTCCTAGACAGCTGGGGCCTTTGCATGTGGTTAGGATATACAGGTTCATGGGGTGAAATAGGTTAGACTACTAACCTTATGTAACTTCTGGAACAGCTTCTTGAAATAATTCACACTGTCGAAAAATGTTGTTCATGTGGCTTGGAGGCTGAGTTCTTTGTTATTTTTATTATCGTATGAAGTTCAGCAAAGATGTGTTTTCCACCTTCCTTGACTGAAGAAACCAGAATGTTGACAGTAATACGCCAGTGCTATCATTTTCACTGAAACATCTGTGTTGCAATCAGTCAGGAAAGCAGGACAAAACAATAAATAGTTGTCAAAGGTAAATACTATAACACGTCTTTTTAAACAAAGGAAAAGCAGAGGGCTGTACGTATCGGTACAATACTTCTCTCTCTGTTCCATGAAAACAAGAACATGAGGGCCGTTCTTGCCTTTCGGCAAGAAATTGGAAGGAGACATTTTTGCAACTTTCTCCAGAAATCTTTCTCGCCACGTACTTCTACTGCATGTAAACAGTGTTGCTTTGCCTTTTGGCCAAAGTTACTTTGGCCACCGCTTCTGCTAAATATTTAGTAATGGTCTTGACAATTGAGAGACTGTTTCTTGCCAGCAAATGGAACAAGGTACTAAAGATTAGATTTTGCTTTACAGTACACCTTTCCACAGAGCAGTAAAATCCACACTTATACCCACATGTGAGTTACCTGAACCTGATTTACGTGTAAGAAAGAGAGGAACTATTTGACATCTTTATTCCTCTGCTTCATGCCAAGAGTATGGACTGGAGAAGGAGGAAGAACAAATGAAGAGCTAATGAAGCTCTGACTCTCTACCTTAGCTTTGATGTATAAGAGGGAGATAGAGGGAGACAGGAATAGCAAATTACTGCTATTTATTTTTGTTATTAACAAAGTTAAAATAGGGGGAGCTAAAAATGGAGTCCCACTGTACCTGATCTCTGTATTAACACAGCATACCATAGTGCCACGCTGAATCAACTTAGCAGTCAAAGAAGACAGGAAAGACAGCAGGCAACACCGAACTATATGATGGCATCAGTGCTGTTTTATGGGGGGGGAAGTTTTTGCTGCTTCTGAAGTGAAGTGAAACAGAGAAGATTATGCCTTAAAGGTGTCTCTTCCTCTTAGTTACTCAAGTGGTGGTGTGACCAAAGGCACAATCTGACCATAAAGGAACGGTTGTTTCCAGGCTGCTGCTCTGAAATAAAACTGTATCTGAGAAAGTAAAAAGGTTCCTTTCACCACTTGTAATATGACCAGGAGGATAATTCTCTGTAATCCATCCTCTTTAAAATGTAGGATTATATTAGCTGTGAACCATGTGAAAGCTCTCAGTAGAAGAGGATTGGCAGAAAATCATTTAAAAATTGTTTCCAAGATGTGCAGGAAGATTAAAAACTGTGTTATAGCCTGTCCTACAGTTTTTGAGTAGAACAGAAGAAAATCCAGTTGCCTGAAGGACCACTATCAGTTCTGTATAGGAAAAAAAATGTTAATTTCTGTTGTGTAATGAAGAGCAGACTAATTAATTGCGTAGACTCTTTCAGAGTTACTGAAATCCCTGCTGCAATGTAGTTAAATATAATGCAAAAAACATATCCTACCCTCGATCTGATTTAAACCATGAAGTTTTCCTTTGTTCACATGAAATGATGCCTGCCTAAGCATCTCATCAGAGTTACAACTTTAGGGCTTCAGGTTAGGCTGTTAACATTACAGTTACCTACTGAAGTCTTTACAGTCTTCGGTGTGGGGATTTCTCTGTGCCTGGCTCTGAAATCAGATACCTGCACACTGTGCATCCCCTTTCTGGCATTTCTAGAGAGGAGGTGTCATGCTTTCAACATGGCAATTTATTCTTTGCCAACTTTTAATATTCTTTGCCAACATTATTTAATCTTCCTGTCTGTTTTAATCAGTTTCTTATTAGCTTGTTAGCAAATTATTTGGGTTAAAAAAATAAAACGGTATTTGTAATTGTAATAGAAGGCCTGGGAGATAGTGTGCATGCAAGCGTGTCTCTCTGTCTTTATGCAGAGACTTACAAACTGCAGTGGGACTGGGTAGGTGTGAATGGCAAGCAGGATTTAATTCATAATGACAGTAGTTTCTAATATGTGAGCTCAGTTCTGATATCTGTGGATTTTTGCCAGTAGCTTTAATGGGACTATGATCCCAGTCATAAACCCTAAAAGAAAAGGTTTTAAACCAAGGAGTAAATCCTGTTGCCTTAGCTGATTGCATTGATTACCTGCTTGTGAAAAAAAATTAATTCATTCCACTCACTTTGGTAGCACAAGACCTATTAATGAAGAATATCTTGCTTACGCAGTCATGAATTTAACAGGAGGCAAAAATAACAGAGTCCAGAAGGGTTTATGTAGCTTCATGCTGAGGTCCGGAACTCTGCTCAGAAATTGTCCAAGTCTTCTGGTGGAAAATTAACTTGTTACTCAAAGGCTTGGATGATTTTCTAAATTTTGGAATCATTGCAGATGAATACTGTGAGTCGTGATTAAAACAGTGCGTCTTATAAGAAAACGATGACATTCATGTAATAGCTATATCCTTGACAGGTTATGAATAACAGATTAATAATAGTTTAAAGTAGATGTGCCCATTGGACATTATCTAATTTTTGAGGACAGAATTGTGGAAAAACACAGGAAAATCAGGCCAATATCTAAGCAGATGTTTTCGGTTTTGTTTTCCAAATCTGCAATGATTTATGCCTTAAAAAACATAAAACATAAAAACATAAAAATTTATGCCTTAAAACAATCTTTTACACATTATGTAGATGCCATTTATGAACATAACAATAATACTTAGCTTTACACAGGACACCATGGGCAAAATTGGTCCTAGCACCAATTCTAGGGCTGTCAGTGAGTTGTATTAGGTGGGATCCTAGCCCCATATGTACAGGTGTTTAAGTATTTTTCTGCATTTTTCTATGTACCGTACGTTCTGCAGTCCCCTAATTGATATGACTTCTGTTTGTTTTTTTTTTTTTTTGTAGTGATACAAAGCTGGGAGGTCTCCATCCCCTCCCAGTATACTGGGAAACAGAAAACCAACAACAAGATAAAAACAAAATTACCATCATTGTAAAAGCACACATAGGCATCTTATGACTTTTGAGATTGCTAGTTGCTATGCTCTTTTAGTATTATATTTTTATTGTGGTTGAGGGTTAATTTGACCTAAATAGGCACATGTAGTCTCTGAAGTATACTTTGTTTCTAGGTAATTTGTCAACATGAGCCTGGATTGGCCCTTGTTTTGTTCAGTCACATATAGTTTGAATTTTTTCAGGGTATACATCTATGTGCTTTGTACTGTGGATTTGTGAAAAAAGCAGGAGCAAAAATGGGCTGATGTGCTAGCACAGACGTGCTTTTAGCTTGGCTAGTGCCTGAGAAATGCTCAGTTAAGCTCTGTGGAAGAGCTGTACACCTCTTCAGAGGTAGCAAATGTGATTTCCCTTCTGTGCAAAATCTGCAATTTATTTATTGCAATGTGGAAGACATACAAGCTGCCAGACACCAGGTCAAAGAAGAGTGGCATTAACAGTCTATACTGAAGCTTCTTTATCCTTTTGTCTCTCTTTTAAGAGTTGTTTTATTTACAGCCAGTCATGTGTGGATAAGCTTTGTGGCTCATATGCACGTAAAACTCTTTTGAGGTGGCAGCTGCGATAATCTGTGATTTGTAAATTCTACCAGGATGGAGAATTTCAGTATTCTTTTAAGAAATAAATGGTCTAAACTATGAATGACTGAGCAGAATAGGAAAAACTCTTCTAAGGAGAAATGTCGCAAGTGCAGAGAAGTTGGGTGAAGGAAATGAGAATGAGAAGAAAATGAGGACTGACTCAAGAGGGGAGCCCTTCTCTGGGCTCCCTGTTCCATCTTACCTCAGCTTATTGGTTTAGTTCTGCCAGGAGTCGAGGACAGTCTTTGCGCTTCGCCTGTAATAGACATTTTACACCAAATTTTCTTGCAGTTGTGCTGGGCTAAGACACAACGTTCAGTCGCAGCCTGTACTAACAGATTTGGTGGCACCGCATCCTCACGGAGGCAGGCAAGTAACCTTGAACAAAATAGCTCTTAGCAATCCCTGCCTGTGGTGGAAACAATATAGCCTCTGATGCTTTTTAAAAAGATGTGAGTCTTTTCCACTCCTTGAGCAGAATTATAGCTTTGCTTTCTCCTTACTCTACTTTCTCACAGAAGGGTCTTGGTGACAGTACTTGTACTCATGGATATAGAGGCTGCTATCGTGACATCCCTTATTGCAAACGCCATTCCCAACTCTAACAAGATGACTACTTATGTTTTCACTCTGCTGCGGTAGAAGAGCTTGTGTAGTCACTTAGAAGATGGGACTTCTGAAGAGGATTTAAGCCCAAGTTTGAGCACAACAAGATGGCTGCTCAAGTTTCTTCCTTGCTGTTTTTCTTGGCTGTATGCCCTTGACGTGATTTGCTTCAGTTGTACATAATTTTCTAATTTCTGCCATGATCATTGCTGGCACTCTGCTCGCATCTTGCCTCAATTTCCTGGTACCTTGGTTTTCCTGTTTGGTTTTCCTTGGCACTTTGCCCTAACCACTAGGCCTAACTGTTTTTCTATCTACGATCTGTCATTTGTGGAATAAGCTGGCCATGGAGATTCCTTATTTCCTCCCTTTCCACGCTGTATGCTTGCGTCAGGACCAGTTCCTAGGTTGGCCCCAGTGCATGAGTGAGTACTCTAAGAGGGAGATAATAGCTTTCTGATGCTAGACCCCAAATTTTGTGTTCTTTGTGCTAATGGTGCAGACATGGCTCTGTCCATTTTAAAGGATAAAACTTATAGATCATCTAAGAGCTGAAAACCTTTGAAGGCTTCCACAAGTATTTGCTGTCATGCCTGAGTGCTTCACCAGCACAAATAATGTAATCCTTAAAACATCAGTGTGAGTGAGACAAGGTCTGCTATTGTCAATGAACTGGTAGAAAACAAGTTCAAAAGGATTAAATTATTTAGCCATGGTCATACATGATGCCTTTTTCAGAACTGACAGAGAACTGACTCATGATTCCTAGATGCTTGAATTCTAGTAAGACTTGCAGACACCGTAGTACCAAAATACGTAATTTAGGTTGTAAATACCAGTTCAGCAATTTAACCACAGGGCTGTCTTATGCCCTAGTCCATAGACCACATTGTTGCCAATGAGATAGTCTCTCTAGCCATTCCTGCCTTCTCGCCGTGCCAGCATTAAGCCACATAATGAAGTGGACTGGGGAACAGTTCAAGTTTAACAAAATTTGGGGAGATTATGGAACTACATGAGAGCAGAAAATTATAACACCATTATGCAATCTGCAAACTTTCAATTCCAGAGAAAACTGTTGGAGATGCATGATGAAGTTTTTTATTTCAATGGAAGCTTAGCCAACATTACAGAAAAAAAACCTGACTTGAGTTTCCTAGAGGAGTGTAGTACGGAAGAGCAACTGCTCACTGGAGAACAGTCAAGATTATGACTTAAGATAATATGCAGCTGCAGATTCTCATCTTTTTAGAGAGACCCTTAGCTTTGAAACACAGAGAACTCTGGCATTCAAATTAGTTATTAATAAAACTCAATAAATTAGCAGGGAAGGAGTGTTTTTTATTCTGCCTTCATTAGAGAACCTATTGTTGAAATTTAAGTCTGTGATTTAAAGCTTTCTACATATGAGCAGTCTGATTTTAAATACAGGGCAACATACTGCAACCAACACTTTGTGGAATTGGACATGGTTATATTAAATGCTTAGTCATATAAATAACACTTCCAGAATTAAATATTTAACCCATAGCACTTTGTGTTTTCTGTCTTCTTGATGGCATTACTAGGCTGTAATATCATCAACTATTCATTGAGGGCCAGTCCTTTTTCCAAGCTTCCTTCTTTCTAACTGTGGAGCTATAAAAGCACATGCAGACACACTCATACACTCACTCAGGTTGCCAAGAATCCAGAGTAAAAGCAGGATGGAGGGTCCTGCACTAAAATCCTTGCTTTTTCCTTCCTGGCCTTCATAGTTCAAGGAAAGGAAGAATAAAGGCTTGAATGTATATTTGTTCCTGTTAGCACAGGTAAGGGCAGACGCAGGGCACCTCAGCCTACACATTTGCTGGGGCCAGATGTGGTATCAGGGAACAATAACCTGCTCTGTGGTGCTCCTTGCTTCACACACTGAGCAGAAACATGGCACAGTGAAGAGCCTGACCTATGAATCTGACAGTAATAATTGTGTAGCTTTTAATTTTCTTACTGATAGGATTGATATTGAGTCAGCGTCATGGTTTAGCCCCAGTTGGCAATCAAGGACTACACAGCCACTTGCTCACCCTCCCTCCCGGTAGGATGAGGGAGAGAATCTGAAGAGCAAAAGTAAGAAAAGTCATGGGTTGAGATAAGAACAGTTTAATAATTGAAATAAAATATAATAATAATAATAATAATAATAATAATAATAATGATGATGAAAAGGAAAACAATGAGAGAGAGAGAGAGGAACAAAACACAAGAAAAAAACAAGTGGTGCAGCCCCTTACCACCCGCTGACCGATGCCCAGCCAGTCCCTGAGAGGCGATCGCTGCCCCCCGGCCAACTCCTCCCAGTTTCTAAACTGAGCGTGACGTCATATGGTATGGAATAGCCCTTTGGCCAGTTGTGGTCAAGCTGTCCTGGCTGTGCCCCCTCCCGGCTTCTTGTGCACCTGGCAGAGCATGGGAAGCTGAAAAGTCCTTGACTAGTATAAGCACTACTTAGCAACAACTAAAACATCAGTGTGTTATCAACATTATTCTCATACTAAATCCAAAACACAGCACTATACCAGCTACTAGGAAGAAAATTAACTCTATCCCACCCAAAACCAGGACAGTCAGCAATTTGGAATCAAGGGTGTTTTGTCTTTTTCATTCCTTTTCTTACCCTATATAATTTTATTACAGTTGGAAAAATGTTCATTTTTAATTAATTCCTGTTTTCTTTTAATCTCTTGTGTGTGCCAGTAGAAATAAGCAGTGCTTGTGCTTTCAAATGGGAAGAAAAAATAAATGCACACAAATTACAGATTACAGCATCCTCAGTTTCCCCTATACTCTTCGATGGTTTGCCAGTGGTTTTCCTAAGAAACAGGTAAGCTAATGTAACATGTCAGCAGCCTCTGTGAGCAGATGAGGTATTTTGATCTTCTGTTCAAGGCCTGGACAAAGAGGTCTAGGTAGGGTTTGCAAAACTTTCTGCAGACTGGTGTCCTTCACAAAAACTAAGACAGGTAAAGACATTGGCGTTGTGGTTGTATTAACCATGAAGATAGTTTATGCCCGTGTCTTGCTTTCCTGGGAGTGCTAAGAGAACTGCAGAAGTGTTTGGCTTTGTGTCAGTCTACTTGCGTCCCCTTCCTGTTTCTTAATCTTGTATACAGTGGAAACGAAGCCCCTCTCTGAAGAGTTAATCTATCTCTGGTTAGAAGAGGGACACAAGACCCATTTTTCCCTTTATTATTAAGTTTAAATTAATTTTCTTTTTTTAGCCTTTTAGCTTTTTTTGCCAGAACAGAAAGAAGAACACTTGGTTGGATATTTTATGGTTCCCGTTATTTTTCTTGTTAGCTCACTGTTTGTAGCTGTAGTCTTTTGAATCTCTCCAAATACATCAGTACTTCCTGCTGTTAATTTCATTTCTTCAATGGACCAACAGCTCTTTGTCTTATATGAAACAAGGCTACTGCATGTGATTAGACTGTTCAAAGGGAACATGGATCCCTGGTTAATATTAGATGTTGCCATGTTTTAATTATTATTTTTCAGTATGGCTTACCAAAGTAGATATTTCTTTAGCACAGGCGATTTGCCACAGCAACTGCGAGAGTGTTTCCTGAGACGCTGCAAATAATTCAGTAGTCCCACTATTCCTTACCTTTTCAGTGGCACACCTGAAGGTACGCCACACAATTGCCTAGACTACTTTTGCTGTTGCTTGGCTGGCTGTTTGGAAAGAGAATAGATTTTGGAAGATGTCTTTGCAACCCTTCCTTTTATGATCCAACTAAAATAATTTTATTTACAGCCATGTTACAGTTCTGCCCTCTTTCAAAGATGTTCACAGAGAGGAAAGCACCAGTCAGCAAGGGTTCTGGACTACCCTGATGCCCCAGTCAAGCATTTGTTCTGCATGTTTTAGCTGTGAATTTAGCTTTTGACCTGAGACATATAGTATCTCACACTGTGACTACGAAGTTGTTTAAACAGTACCTCCAGGATACCTTGTACTCGGCTCCAACTTGATTCACTTGCATCTAATTTATCTGATTTTGGATTACAGACTTCTTTGTTCAGGGAATGTCATCTTGTTCTGTCCGTACTTGGAGCCTGATGGTTAACCCACAGGCTAGACCTGCTAGATCTTTAACACTTTCAATAAATTGTAACAAGCAGAGGTTGAGCAGAAGCTGTGCTTTCCCTTCTCACACATTATATTAATCAGGAGGTTTTTAACGGTAACAGTGTTTTAATCTGTGTTTCTGGGCGCTGCTTTCAGCTTGTCTCTCTTAGTGCTGAAATTAGCGTTGCTTTCAAAGATAGGCGCAGAGTTCTCTTTATGTCATTTTTTATGACAGTGATCTATCTATGAAATTTTAAAGAGGATTTAATTTCTCCTGAAATTCAGTGGCATTTTGTCACCTATCCACAATAGAAGCATTGAAAAATTCAAGTCTACAAGCATAAACCAAGTACACTGATTTAATAACCTAACTCCCTTGGCTACTTCCTTGTCCTCTTCTTCTTGATTTTGCCCAGAGTTCATGATCTACTAATTTGCTTTTGTTTGCATTTGCATTTTCAAAGGAAGCATATTTACCGTGACTGAACTGTAATGTTTAACCATGCAGGCTTTGTTACTTTATGGGATTTTGTTTCTTTTTTTGTGGCATGAAGTACGTACACATACTCCTGCTTCTCCTAAGACATTTTCAAACAGCCTCTGTATCAATTCCATTAACTTTAATTTCCTAAACCTCTCCTTCAGGCTGTTAATAACTAACTTTCTATTTTTTTAATCACTTTTCTTGAAGCTGTGTGCCCTGGTCATATCCTTGGTTCGGTCCCCTTGTGAGGAGTTGGAACTTAATTACTGTATGTTATGGTCACTGCCAGCAACTTAGTCAATTGCTTCCTGAAACAATTCAGTGCCGAGTCAAGTACCAACTCATAAATTTCTGTGCACATGTATAATAGCAAGACACAATTTTTCCACATTTTGTCCTCCTGTGATGTTGTTTACGCAATATTTGCGTTGTTGAAATTACACATAATTATTGTACGACTGGGCTGTGTTGCCTTCCATTATTACTAGCTGAAATCCTCAGCTTCATTTCATCCCTCTCAAATCAGGAAAAAGACTTTACGCTGGCCCCAGTTAGGTAGCCAGAGTTTCCCATTTGTACTGTTCCCTCCTCAGCTTTTATGGCATATTGTGAACGCAACTGGAATATACTGATCTCTAACAAACTTGGGTGAGGCCAGGAGTACAGTTCTTAGCTCTACAATCTTTAGCAGAGCAGCTCTAAAGCTGCTCTATACCCCCTTAGGGATATAGATTCATCCCAGAGATGGCATTTACGTGGAATCGAAACCGTTTCAGCTCCACTCTCTTTCTCAGCAGTGACAGAAATATGACAAAAAGCAATATGCTCAAAATTTCCAGACTAACATGTTTTAGATGCAACTCTGGTTAAGATGTGGGGATGCAATATTCACCTAACTATTAGTCTTTTGAGGTACAGCCTGTAGAATTGAAATAAGAATTGGGAAGATGTGAGAGCAATAACATATCTCTCATCCTTAAATGCCTTCTTGGCCTGTAATATTACTGGACTAAGCAGATTTTTCTGGAGCTTGTAATTGCTAGTTGCATGGCTAACAAGAAATAGCTGTATAACCTAGTTCTGACAGAGGAACAAAGCTTTCCAGAAGATTAATTTACACACAATGCAGCATGCATTGAAGAAACAAGCTTTTGTAATAATTAGCTCCTTAGTAAAGAGTAAGCGTGTAGAGACTGGAAAAAGTACAATGGGTGATTGCAACAGCAGCATGGATTCAAGCAAGCCTAGTGACAATAGTGTCACAGTCTGATGTTCTAATAGTTTAACATGCAGATCTGAAGAGGAATTATTTTAAAATGACAGCCTGCTATTGTGTGTAGAGCACAAACAGGAGCCTGTTCAACAGAAGGATCCTCCATGTCACAGCCTGTTGCAAAATGGGCTATGGTTGCCAATTAGGTTGAGGCAGGACCTACACCCAGGCTGGGCAGGTATTTCATGTTGCCTCCTGCTGCCTCAGCTGCCAGTGGTTTTACCAAGCATAAGCTCCCTGTAGGGCCTGGTTTTGGTGCCACGGAGGTCAGGAGGAGTTTTGCTGTTGGCACATTTTCCCTTGACTCCAATGGGGTGTGGGCTTGGTGCTTTGCTCCAAACTGCCTGGCTTAGCCAGTGGAAACGCTGCACATTGAACAGTGTTTTATAGTGATCCCAATAACAAATGAGGGTTCCAGTAGTTTAGCAATAAGTACTTATAAAGAAAGCAGTTACAGTATATGGACTCCTTTTTATGGTAGCAAGTCATTCCAGATTGTGCAGGTTTATAGCAAATTTGTAACACTAAGATCGTATAAGAGTGCAGAAACATTTGACTACAGAGTCCTTCTTCTTTCTTTACCATTAATCAGATATGTCACAACAAAAGATGAGCTGTGATTTATTTCAGTGTATTTTCCTATAAAGCATGAGCCTGTCTTATGTTTGGTCTGCCACTTGGGTGACAGATGCACACCGGCACGTTGCAGTAGAGCTACAGAGCTAGTAGTGACTTTCCTGACGTTGCAAGAGTTGGGTAAACTTAGGTGAAAGTAAACTTAGGTGAAAATTGGTCATTCACATAGATGAATGACTGAGAGGGTCTGAGAAAGAGGTGTCATTCAGGAGTCCAGAGGCGTCATTCTGGTGGTTGTGGGCAATTTGCGCTTGGGCTCCTGAGCAGAGACTGTTCTGGGGAGTGTAAAAGGGCAAGAGGCAAGGGACACAGGTTGCAACAAGACAGACCCTGATTAGATACAAGGAGAGAAAATTCTTCCCTACGGGAGAGGTCAAACGCAGAACAGGTTACCCAGAGAGGTTGTCGGATCTCCATCCTTGGAGATATGCAAACCCTAGTTGGACAAGGCCATGAGAAACCTGATCTGACTTTGAATTAGTAGCTAACTTTGAAGTTGGTGCTCCTGTGAATGGGGAAGGAGGCCGTTGAACTTCTGAGGTGACTTCCAACCTAAATTATCCTGTTATTATATGTTTTTATGTACCCCAGACAGGGGAAAAATGTATGTGGTTTTGTAACTCTTTTTAATTGAGAGAAACTGGCTTCCAGAACTGATAAATGTGCTTTGTCATATAGAGTGACTCTGATTCTTGCCAGAATCTGTCATCCCAGGGACTCTAATTCTGAGTAAAAATCTGCCATTCCAGGCGTTTTCTTTTTGTGTTGACATAAAGGGTATTTCTGTGGTAGAGAAAGGAATGGATTTAAGTGTAGGATTTTCATTTGTTTATTGATTTTAAAGCCAGAATTTCAGGCCCTTACTCAGTTTTGAAAAAGTCTTGATTTGAGACAGGCCCCTTGTTAATGTCAGCATCAGCTTTTCCTAAGCAAGGACATCAGGACTGGGATCAATAGTCTTTTGGTTGAGTGGGGACTGGATGAAAATTGAGAAGATTCTCAGAATTTGTTCCATACAAAATAATCCTTCTGTGGGGTTTACTCTGCTACCTGGAATAATTACTTAATTTTTCCTGTGAAGGAGAGTCTCTCCAGCTGTTCACAGAACAAATCAACTTTATCAGCACTTTATTATAATTTGCCTTTGTGATTTTTCAGTTCATCTGAAAAATCTGATTTTAAGGAATTCACTGCTACAATTCTTTGATTTACAGCTGGAATGTAAAGAGGCTCCAAATTATTTTTTAATCCAAGAGGAAAATGTATTTTTTGAGTGCTAAAGAATTTTTCGCAGCTTTCTGATTATTTTGTAAAACTGTACTGTCTGGCACGCCAAGCCAGCCACCAATAATCAGTAAGGGCATAGCTGACTCATTTTGGTTGTATAGAAACATCATAACTGCCGAGTATCAAAACATTAGCTAACAAGTTGAGCAGAGCCTCTCCTGCCTCACCGACATGTGCAGCTTGTTTGTACTCTGAATGAAAACCACACAATGGTAAGCTGCCAATACACTACAGCTGATTATTTAAAAAAACCCACATGGTTGTATTAATACTGGAGACTGGCACCCCTTGTGAGTATGCACTTTTTATATAGCTGTCTTAAATCAATGTAAAACTGAAGGTTTTTCCTCTGTGCACATCTGATTCCCATAAATATTAACAAGAGTTACAGGCCATGTTGTTTGTGGACTGTACTCTCTGGAGTTCAAGTTTTGTAATGTTTGTAGACTTTTTGCCTTTTTTTTTTAAATGCTATCTGATGTTTTCATCTGAAGTCATATTACAAATAAAAAAAGAGCAAACAAAAGGCAGAACAGCTCCAGAGAACCATACGAACACACAGGAAAATCCACAATTTGAAAGCAACACTTTGCAATGAACACTCAGGCCTTACTACTTCTTTGCTAATATTTCCCTTTCTGAATCACTTTTTCGTTTACTTACCCAGCTCCCATCTGAGCTACATTTTTCCTGCTCTGTAGAAGAATTCATTTGATTTGACTTCCATTTATTTAAGTGCATGTTGACATCTGTTTATTTATTTAAATGTGCGTGCATGGGCTTATCAGAGTTAGAGAAAAAGATGTGAAGCCTGTTGGCCTGTTCTTAGGAAATATTACGGTATTAATTATTATTTTCCATTAGGTTGCTTGTCTAATTTCAGTTTGTAAATCCCTAATGACAGAACCTTTTCTGTGAATAGCTATTCCAAATATCACCTTGATTCAGAACATGGGAACATAATAAATACGCTGCTGGATCAGGCCAGTGGTCCATCCAGTACTCTGTCTCTAGCAGTGTCAGTAAGGGATGCTGTGTAGGGAGAGCACATGAGCCTGACCACTTTTTATTGTACTCCCCAGTCATCTACTGTCATAGGACTAGGAGTGCTAGAGGCAGCATCTCTACCTCTTCTCTTTAGTGTCTGTTTTTGGACTTGTCGGTCATTTGTCTGATCCATTTATGAACCTGCTGATACTATTTGGCACCACAGTGTTTATGACAGCAAGTTTACAACCTGCTGTGTAAAAAATAGATTACTAATCCACTGTAATTATCACCAACTCTAAGGAAGTAACACAGTAGCATCTTAAACACAGACCAGAAGTCCATTCTACCTTGGGGTTTAGCAACCCAGTACAAAATGATGGTTCTTGTTCTTAGGAGCCTACTGTATATTTTAAGCATTCTTGAGCAGAACCTCAAAGTTACAGAAACCTTTGGACCAGAAAGTACTGACAGCCTATTTCAGTCCCTTTAGTAATGTTGATTACTAAACCTGAACCTAGTCTAGAGGTTAAGTCTTTAGCCTTAAGTACATCCCGTTTTTGTCTTTGTGTTATGTCTGGTTTTTTTTTAGTACATCATCCTGACCTCTGTTGAGCTGGTGGAAAGGAAGGAGGCCTGAGGGGATGTAGAGACCTAAAGATACTCTTAAAATACATAGTTAATATTTAACTTACTCTCCCCATGTCCCCTGGAGATGTGGGAAGAGGTGCTGGCCAGTAGGTATATTCCTTGGAAGGCAGTTCCAGCTGCAGGGCTTTTCGCACTGTGGTCCCCCTTTCATGCAGCAGCTAAGTGTATTTTGCATCATGTCTTCCTGTCAGGCTGTTTATGCTGCAGCACAGACTAATTCTAGACCTCTTAATGTTTTATAGTAGTACACAGAGGTTTTGGTGTCATTTTTCTAGCTGATATCGTAGGAAAGTCTCTGCTTTGATGCGCCTGCTGCCTAAGACAGGACAACAGTCTGTTTCTGGATAAACTGGGGTCATTGCTGGTATGGTCTGAAGCGCTTGCTCATTTTCCTCTTGCTGGGGCTCAGCATTTTCCTTTAAAATATTCAGAAAAAAAACACTGTTGTCAGAATGCAGACAAATGTCAGATTAGACTTCACCTCTAAAGGAGCGTAACACACTGAATGCCACAGCAGCTTTAGCCAAGACCCGCCTGTTGACACAGTCAAAGTCATGGTCTCTTTACATTTTGGCAATCGCCCTCAGCACTATTGTTCCAGCCACGGAAGGACAAGCTTGCTTTGACATTTCCAACCAGCCGAGTCGCAGTGCCATGCAGCGCTGTTCTCGCCGCACCAAGGACATTGCCATCCCGACTGCAGTCACCCCAGCCTCATTCCTTCGCCTTTCCTTCTCAACGTCAGGATTTTGGTGAGGATCGTGGGACTCCGTGAGCCCCCTCTAGTGGATAGCTGATGCAAACTCCAGGTTCGTCTCAGAGAGTGCAATGCTTCGACTTCTAGCTTCTTGAGTGGTGGTAGTTCTGTGTCTGCTGAAGTGAGCGCTGGAGACCGAAATCTCATTATTTGATCCAGTGGTTTTGTTACTTTAAAAGCCAAAGGCAAATCAAGTGTGTCACAAAGCTTTTTATAGATTGTAAAATACGTGGCACCAAGTAAATCCATTGGCAACAGGGAGATAGCTTAGTTCTAACAGGGAGCGTTTGTATGTCTAGAAGTTTCGTAGCTGTGGGCAAGTACATTTGTATTAGTATTCTCATGTGCAAGTGAATTATTATATTTTTGAAGAAAAAGGTTTCATGCAGCAGCAGCAGATGCCTTTGATCAGCATGAATAGAATTATTTGTATGATAATTTGGAATTTAATTTGGTGTACAATATGTTCATTTAAAATTTTGTATTGACTTTTGAAATGACAGTCCTCAAGAGGAGTGCCCAAAATTCTCATTGAAGATTAAATAAGGGGAGAGTGATCGCTTGAGGAACTGGTCGCTGAAATGCTGAGATGCCAGTGTGAGCTCCTGCTGTGTAAGGGGCAAGAAGCATTTCACAGAGGCCGTTACTGGGCAGAAATGAAACACAAAATAGGAAGACACACTATCTGTGTTAAAAACTAATTTTGCTGAAGGTAGAAACAATGTTAGATAACAGGGTGACATTTTAACTTCTTAAACACATGACTGAGCAAAACATTGATCACAATTTTACAACGGGAATTAAATCTAAGAGTTTGTATTTTTTTAGCTGTTTTATCTATGTGGAATGTGCAAAAGTTGTTGGCAGATAAACTTCAAAGCAGCTGTGCTTAGGATGTTGAAGCTCTGCAATGTTATCAGACCCAGCCACAGAGATTACATTTTAGCATTAGTGCTGGAAAAGCTTGTGTTTGAAATGCATATTATTTCTCAGTAGATTGTGCCATCCTTCCTTCCTTCCTTCCTTCCTGTCTTTCTTTCTTTCTTTCTTTTTCTTTCCTTCCTTCCTTCCTTCCTCCCTCCCTCCCTCCTGCCTTTCTGCCCTTCCTTCCACCCCTCCTTTCTTCTGCCCTTCCTTCCCTCTTCCCTCCCTCCCTTTCTCACTCTCTTTATTTCTCTCTTTCCAACTGTCAGTCTGTTTTCCAGCACTTTTCTCTTTCCTCTCTTCCCCCCATCTCCCTTCCTGCCCCTCCATCCCCTCCCTTCCTTCCTCCCTTTCCATCCGCCTGCTAGTCTGTCTTCCAGCACTTTTCTCAAACACCACGTCCCAAGACATGCTGTGACACCTCACCAGAACAGACTTCATGTTTGCCATCCGGTGCCTGCTGCCTGACATGTATTCATGTATTAACTCCTACAGGCCCTCTTACCTTGCAGAAGAAGGCAGTTGAGGGCTCATGTTTTACTCTTTAGCATCCCTTTCACTGCTGTCCCTAAAGTGGTCCTCCAGCCGTTTTTCTCTGCTTGACTTTATGTTTAACCTTTCCTGAAATCACTTCTCCTACTCTTACTACTGACATTTGAGTGACTCGTCTTGGAAGGTGATATGTGAGACAAGTGACATTAAGATGGTACAGTCAGCCAGTCAGATGTGTGTTTGGACAGCCTATGTCCATAATCATACTCCTGCCTTGGAACAGAGCTGGCTGGCTGAGAGGCAACACTGGTGGGCTTCATTAACTGACTTTATTTCAGTATTCAAAGTGAGGGAGTTGGTAAATCATCATTAGCATCATTAGCATAATTATTCACACCTTTGTTGTAGATATTTGGTAACTGGCTATACATCACTTTCTCTGCAGCTGACCTTTTTTTTCTTGGGATTCCCGATGTTTATAATAGGAATCTACTTATATACATGCACAGCCATAGGCATGCACCTATGTATATTCATGCATGCACACACACATGCTGAGGCTTTATTAATTGATATTAACTGCTGGTGGTTTTTTATTACAAAATGTATTTCTCTATTAGTCTATTTGCACTGTTTTGTTTTAGCTTCATCTAATGCACTGGAACTCCACACTGTACAGCAGCATTGATGAGGCAGTAGGGAAGAAGCACGGCATAGCTATTATTGCTTTGTTTGTGCAGGTAAGTTTCCTGTGTTGCACTTGTTATCATGCACTATCATTTGTCTGAGGGAAGTAAGTTCCTTTCCATTTTCTTTCATTTTTAATGATTTCATAAAATAAAACAATGTATGTCTGCTGGTATTCTATTCAAAAGATACTTCACAGTCATATCTTCTGTGTATGTGCTACATAAGTAATTCTTGTTTAAACAGGCTATTGAAAGTATGTTAGTTAAAGAAGGGATAATACATAGTTGGCCATCTCTCTCTGTGACTCTGGCTGTAAGCAGACATCCACTCTCCATTCCTCTGAGGGCAGAATAAGGGCAGTCAGGAGGTACAGGTGCTTCGCTACCTCTGTAATGTGTTTTTCTCCATTCCTGGCCAGGCCTGCTGTTCGGGGATTGAGGAAATATACAGAGGAGAGGAGGAAAGAGGGAAAAAAAGCCCTGCTAACCCATTGGCACAGCTGAAAACTGGTAGTAGGATTGTGTTTTCTGAGCACAGTGACAAGTGTGTTTCTTCATACAGGACAAATATGAGGTAGAGTCGTATTACTTCTTCAGAGACGCCAGACTGAGAGTGTAAAGAGTCTTGCCACAGACCCTCAGAAAAGCCTGCAACGAGGAGGCTTAAAGCTTGCTGGGGAGAAGGTGTAATGCAAGCTGGGAAGTTAGCCCCATAATCTAATTGCTGTTAAAGGTTTTTCAAGGGCTGCACTCTATAAAGAAGATTTTCAGTTTTAGTCCTCAAGCACCAGATTCTCATCTTCCTCATGAGAAATGGCAAACTGTTTTATTTAAATGGGTTTGGAGGAAGAGGTTTAGAGTTCATGCTTAGATCAAATGGATTTTCTTTCACAGTGATATTATTAATTTGTCGTATTCCATAACGAGTTTATGAATGCCTTTGAGCATTACCTCTGTTTGAATTTAAAGGTACATTGGTTACAGCTCCAACACTCAGATAGAACTGCTAAAAATGGAAGTTAGAAAGTCTTCAGTTTTGTATCCTAGAGGGCTGTGTGATAATTGCTTATGTAAGTCACCTTCTAATTCCAGCAGAGGTAACCTTCAAGTTTGTTAGAAAGTTATATATAAGTTCTTAAATAAATCTGAAACTTCAGTGATAGATTTTCCACTTCTGGTCTCTCACCTTCATCAGAATTCTTAAGCATTCCAAAGGGCTTTTTAATTAGCCAAGAAAGGCATCATATAATTACAATTGACCAAGGAAAAATAGTATTTATGCTGTTTAAAGGAACAGGGAGAGGAAATTCGGTGACCATTTTTCCTGTTAAAGTCACGGAAATATAATAGTTTTGCACCGTGGTTCTCAAACATAATTTTAAGGTCAATGAAAATATTTTCACTGCTTTAAGTGACAGCCCTTGGTTACTATTAATTTAGAAACAGCATCTTTGAAGTGATTTCAGTATCTTTTACCCACTTCAAAGGTTTTAAATGGAAATCCTGTTCTGAAACAAAATAAAATCCTCTTAAATTTGTAGAAATGACAAACTACCTATTGTTGACATTCAATTGTTTCCTTCCAGTGACTACTGTGGCATTCTATTCCAAGAGAAACAAAAAGCGAACAAATTTTTCAGGGTCCAGCTGTCCCGTTCTCACTCATGCCTGCTTCATTCCTCATATGTGCACACATTGGCAAAGAAATCAAGTGGAAGGTCATTCTGAGTCTCCCTATTTTGCCAATGTTGTCCTGAAAGCAAAAGCTAGGGTCCTAGGATGGGTGATTTAGATCAGAAGCAGCTGAAATCAGCATACAGGGTGGACAATGTTCATACAAAATAAGAATATCTTATTTCAAGAATGCATTTCTTTTGAAAGCCCCATCTTCTGTGCCTTAAAGACGTTCAGTAAAGGCAGTGCTGAAGGCTGCTGGGAGCAGGATCCTAGAGATGCCGTGAGGGAGGGGATCTGCCATTCTGTGCTCTGCAGGCAGGAAAAAACCTCCCCCAAGCTTCAGAGATACCTTGGGCCAGGTTTGCAATGCTGTGGGAACAAAGTCAAAAAGTGTCTGTCATGTTTGTTCACTCTGTTCCTTTCTGTGTACTTTTCTGACAAAAACTGGTAAGGACAAACTGTATCCTTGGCATTTAATATGCCATAATGCTGCATGATTTTGACTCCACATGCTGCAAAACGGGGTTAGTCAAAACTTACCAGACTTAACTGTGACTCTTTCTCTTGTTCTGTGAGTTTCTGTCTCTGCTTTAAAGTTATTCACACCTTGTTTAGTTTTGACTGGTGACTTTATCATGATTTAATTGTTTGGAGTTGCCATGTATCTGTGTATTTCATTAACATAAGGTTGTGTAGCTTAACTGAAAACAACTACAGAACTTAATGTTCTGGTTGACCTCTGTCTTGCCTCACAGTTTCAGAAATAGCAAAATACTGAAACTCAACTTTGCTTGCTGTATTTCAGATAGGAAAAGAGCATGTAGGCCTAAAGGCTGTAACTGAAATTCTCCAGGACATCCAGTACAAGGTAAGGCATTGTCTGAAAAAATACTTCCTTCACTGACCAGAGAAAGAGTGACAGAGCGAAGGGTATATACGAAACACTGAAGCCAAGTGAAGGGTTGCAGATGCGTCTGTAGTAAAAGCACATGTGAAAGCCATAGTTTGGTGGCCTGCATCAGAAGCTCAGCATTTTACAGCACTTTCAGATAATATACAGTCTTTATAGTTCCTTTTCTGGTGGCCAGAAGGTTTGATCTTCTGTACCAGTAACTGATTGCAAGTACTACTTTTTCAGTGATTATCATGAAGTCAGTGTGAATGTGAGCACTGCAACACGCTTAGTGAACACCAGCAGCAGCAGCATCTCCAAAATTATCTGGTTTTAATTTGTAGAGGAAAAGAATAGATGAACTGGGCACCCATATTAACTTGCAGTGGGAAATCAGCAAAAACACAATGCTGTCTTGCCAGGTGGATTATGTGTGGGGATCCTGAAGGACAGATAATAAGCCTAGCAGGACTGAGGAGATATGAGCGCTCTCCAGAATGTTGATGCTATCTTAAATGACCTTGGGCAAGTTACTTCCATCTCTCTGCTTTGTGGTCTCTGTCCGTAACATAGAAATAATCATACTTACCTTTGATTTTAAAGGATTTTGAGATGTATTAATGAGACATTCTGTATTGGTCTGGAGAGATTAGCCATTCACTTCAGTGGGTGCTGAAGTGTAGAAAATTGGAAGGGAAATGAAAATCTTCTTTTAGTCAAATAATATATGGTAAACTTCAGTCATGATGTTTAATATTACAAACTATTTTTTTATGAAGGTATCAGAGAAAACAATAGTGTATGGAACTCTGCAGTTTCGTTACTGAAAGGACAGCCAAGTAAAGGAAGGTCATGAAAGGCCTCGTCATTGTGAGCGTGTTATACTAACGACTTTCAGAGGGGCAGCATCAAACATACTTTTGGCATACATAAAATTTTCTTGCCTTAAATATGTGGAACCAGCTTTATTTTATTAAGTGTTACCCACACCAGTCAAGGAAAAGCTCACTTTGGCCCTTGTTTTTTAAACTCATTTTATATGGAACCCCTGAATTTCATGTGGAGAATTTCAAGGCTAGGACCTGGAAGGAGCCCACGTACTAAAGGCAGAAAGTTAACAAATTGCTGAGATAACCTTAGAAGTAAAATATAAAATAGAATAAAAAACGTGTTTGTGTAGCTGCAAGGACAAATGCAATGATGATTAAATGGGGATTATTAATGAGGTTGCTTTGCACAGGAATTCAAGGCTTAATGTTATAAGAACACACAGTATGTTTTACCTCTCCATTCATAATAATTTTAATAAGAAACTAGAGATGAGTTTGATTTGTATTCATTTTTTCAGGGAAAGTCCAAAACAATACCCTGTTTTAATCCCAACTCTTTATTGCCAGGTAGGTGCCTTTGCTTACTTTTGTGTGGGTGGATTACTAGCTAATTGCAGAGGCTGAGATAATCTTGATCTAAAGCACAGCCTAACTGCAAGCCTGAGAGTATGTCCCATAAAGCGGTAATGCATTTTGCACCTTGTGGTGCTAACAGGGATAGGGATGAAGTCCCTTTGGAATTTATGATAAATCCACACCTTCGTCGTGTGAGTGGGATGTGATACTGTAGTCCATGCACTGCTGGCAACACTGTGGCTAGCTTTCATGATGATTGATCATCCCACCTAGAAGGGGAGCTGCGTGTACTCCTTTCTTTACTTTGGCATAAAATAGGAAGCGTAAGGGTACCCACTTACCCACTTACCACATTTTGGCAGTGTCAAAAGACAGTGCCGTAATGCAATGACAGTTGTATAGCATACAAGGAGTAGTGACAATGGGAGGCAAATTCAAATTCATACAGCTAAAAGTTAAAGAGTAAGAGTAAGAAACAACTGCTTCCTCTACCTTGTCTTGAAAAAAAAAGTGACTTTTAAAAAAATGCATTTCTACAAAATGAATGTTTTCTGCGAGGAATCCTTCTGAGCTAAATTCCGTGTCAGAGTGGCAAGATCTTTAATTTTCCAAAGTAATCCAGGCCTCCATTAAACTATATTAATTGTATCAAAAGAATATCATTTAGGTTGCAAAGTCAAGTGCTCAGCAATTAGGAATTGCAGGAATTAAGGCTGCCTGTGCCCCTTCATGCATATGCGTTATAAAACATCTTTTAATTGCGTGACCATAAGTTATTTTTTACAGGACCCCTGCCTCACAGTTCCTGTTTGATGCTGATCAAGTCACATAAACCAAAATTTTCATAAGACATCTCTAACTATGTGTTCCTCATTTTCTAGGTGCCCGACTTGAGATCATGGGGTCTGATTTGCAGAAGTGCTGAGTGCTTACACCTGCAACTGAAGTCAATGGGAGCAGTGCTCTGACTGCATTAAGTGCTATAGAAAGTTAACTACTCTGAGAAATCAGGTTCTAAGCATCTCATATTGAACACCTCAAATGAATAGATGCATTTGACCTTAACTTCTCTGTGCCTCAGTTCCCCAGCTTTAAAGTGTGGGGGTAATCTGTCCTTCCTCACCACACTGAGGTGTTGGAAGGATAAATTAATTCATGTTTGTGAAGTACTCAGACACTGAAGAAATTAGTGCATTAGAAATATGAAAAAATGACAAAATGTGGTCCTTCTAACAAGCAGGATTTGAATAGCATGGGAAAAAGAAGACCAAGGACCACATATCATACTGAGAAAGCCAAATGTTATTAGATGCTTTTCAAAAGAAAATCATCCATCTTTGCAAGTAAATGATGAAAAGTTCTCTAGAAAAGGCATACGTGATCATGTAACAAGATGGTGTCACAATGCGTGCACAGGATGGGCTGAATTAATTCTTGCAGTTCTTAACTTTTGAGTGTTTGACAATGCAACTAGCTTTCAATGAATTTGCTATGTGATTCCCTAACTAAAAAAGATTTTTAGAAAATTTAAAAAAAATTTTCTTTTTCCCTAAAAAAGAAAATTACACCAACAAAACAAAATCCATTCACTGACAATCACAGGCTTCATTAGCAAGATTTAATTCTACTGATACTTGTCTGAGCTAGTAGTGAAATGGCAGTAACAAGTTAGATCAACCAAGCAAGTTTATTCCAGTTTCCAACCTCCCACCCTGTCCTTGTCAAGCTAGTCACAACCTTCCCCCTAGTTCTCTGTGCCATAGTTAACCAGCCTGTGTCTCAAGGTTTGTTTCTTGTCCCCTCTTTTACAGTGAGGCAGTTTCCTATATGTACTTCTTAAGCTGTGTCAGGGAGTCATTTGTGAGTATGGCCTACAGCAGCAAAGGGCAGCCCTGTGTAGTCTCACTTATGAAGTGTGGTGTGACTGGAATCTCTGAGGAATTAAAATAATTAAAATCAAACATGTATGTAGAGTTAAAACTCTGGTTTTATATAAGTTTATAAGTTTATATAAGTTTATAAACTTATTAAGTTTATTCTTAAATAAACCTTGATTTTTTTTTTTTTTCCCCCTGTGAAATTCAAGTCACTTTTCCAAAGCTGGGAGACATCAGTGCATCTCAAAAAATATGTCACCAGAACTGTGAACTGAAAAGTTTGGCTTGAGCTGTTTTCACTGAATTTTTCTAAAAAATGAAATAAATTAATCCTTGAGATATATCCTAAATGTAGAAGTCAGTTAAAATTTGATCACCACAGCCCCTCTGCCTTCAAAATGGGATGTGTTTTGAGTTTTTGACACTAACAGGAGCTATTTCCCACCATATTATTTAATTGCTGTGCATATTATTTAATTGCTGTGTTAGTTTAAGGAGGTGTGCACATGTTATTTTTCACATCTATAAAGTGGCATTTTCATCTTTAAAATACTCATCTGCAAGGGAAATTTACTATAATATAATGACCAATAGCTCGTGTACATTCACCTGAGAAAGTAGTGGACAGTGTTTGGTAGGTTATAAATTCACACCTTAACTTACTGCATCCTAATGTAAACATATGAGTAAGCCCATGGCTATCATAAGCTGTCATAATTGGAAAGACACAATTATCTTCCTTAATGTCATTAAAATTCCACATTTATTTTAATTTCAGATCCTCTACTGCGTGACTACTGGGTGTATGAGGGCTCTCTAACCATTCCACCCTGCAGTGAAGGTGTCACCTGGATATTATTTCGCTATCCTTTGACTGTGTCCCAAGTGCAGGTAACAGCTGTGCTTAAAGTGACCTTGGAATATGGTTATGAGCTAAAGGTTATAGCGTGCAAATATATATATCAGGGCATTATATCTGTTCTCCTTGAAGATCCCATTAGATCAGTACATGGCTTTTCAAGTAAAGGTTAAGCCTTTTGAGTCACTGAAAGCAATGCAAAGGTCAGAGATGAAAAACCTTGTTATCATTTATCATCTGCATTTAAAATAATTCTTTATTTAAGTGAAAGAAAAAGAAAGAAGTCAATGGGCAAAAGAAATTCAATTCTTTGTAATTGTTAGCTTTCAAATATCACTGCTTTTTGATGTTAAAGGAACAAAAAAGCACAAGGAGACACTATGTCCTGGAGAATGAAAAATGTTAACATAGTACAGGCTAGCTATATTGCATTGAACTATATTTAACTGATCTTGCTCTTTTTTAATTCTGTTTTATAATAAATGTCAAATGGAAATTACCTATTTACATTTGATTTCACACATATGTATTTTAAAGTTTTTTTTTTTTTTTTTTTAAATTATATCTAATGGTCATGTGAGCCTTTCTAAAGAAAACATTTCAAATCTGTCTACAAATAATCCTGGTAAAAACAATGAAAACTCCTGATGAATATTCTCCCACACCCTGTGAATCCCAACTTGGAGGACTGTGGGTTTAATTTAAGTGAAACTATCTAGAATCCCTGAAGCTGAATGCATTAGTTTTCATTGCCTGCTCTGAAGCATGTGCAAACAGAAGAGAAAAAGTATAAAAGGTGATAAACTCACATTTAAATTATTTCAGCTTTAATAAGCTAAAATTTTGCTAGGAATCCCAGCACAATATTTTAACAATTTTAACAATTTGAAATTGGCAGTGTTTCTTTTCATATGAAAACTGAATTCTAGTTCTAATCATAGGATAAAAACAATAGCTCCCAATAAGTTTATTTGTATGGTAGCTGCAACTTAAATATATCCCATCATGAATCTGGGATATATGAATCTATTTATTTGCTTATGAAAGGATAAGTCTTATGGCTGCTTACTACTGAGTAAATGGAAACAGAACTCTGTTGGCATTGTTAGATTCAGAATAACTTTCAAAGACTGAGTGCATTTTGTAACTTGGCAGCTAATTGTCCAGATATGATATGGATAAAGCGGACTTAATCAGAAGTATAAAGACCATAGCTATTACACTGAGACATTGTATGATGTTTTGTTTCATGCTGGTTGCAGATTTTGTGGTCTCTATTCCCTTTTAATCCAGTCAATGCACAGAGGAGGGCGCAGTTCAAGCCATCCACGTGTGGTGGGAGACGGCGAGGGGGTGAATGAAAGAGGAATTAAGCAGAGAAATGCAACTTTAGTTAATATTATTATGTGTTCATTTACCACAAGAAAACAAGATGTTGGAACATGATGTGAAGGGGATAAGTCTCCAGAAGAGAATATTGTGCTTGGGAAAAAGAGTGCCCCACAGTGCCTGGGTAAAAGAGTGTGATTCATAACCATGGCCTTCTTTAGGTGAGGGATAGCTGGTTTGTGTTATTGCATTACTTTGATCAGTATAAACCCAATCCAACAAGAACATTGCAGTGATGGAGGGCGTACAAGTCATGGAGGGGCTTTTTGCCTGCCACTGACACAGTATGCAGGTGAGATGTGGCACTGGAGCAGAGTGAGAGATTGGTCTGGACTGATGCCAAGATGATCTACAACACTTTGTACTTGTTGTAGATTAGCATCAATTAGAAAAAAATCCTCACTGCTAGTTATGGACGCAGCAGCATTAAAGTAAGGGTTGTGCAGAAAAGACTTATTAAGAACATGAAGAACTTTTGCCAAGGTGGGATAAAAATTTAACTTGCATCAGATACTGCTTTCAGATGTCAACTGAAAATAAATATGGGGACAAATAAGTAAGAGACAGTGATTCTGGGATTCTAAAGTCAAAAGGGACTGAGAGTTCTCCAGGATGCCCAAAATAAGATTTTGGGGGTGCCAGAATATTTTGCTATAACCTAGACATCCAAGATTTTAACTTGTAATCAGCATTTTGGCTGCAATTACGTATCTGGCCTCTTTTGTGCATGTGGGCATGAATGCCTATGAGAGATTCTGTTTAAGGAGAGATTAGAAAGGCAAGGGCTTTTGTCTATGGAAAATAAGAGGATGTAGTATAGCATATACCATTCTGAATCATCCATGGAAGGCTGGTAAAGGCATTTAATTTTATTAAGCCTGCTTGTAGTATTAAAGCATAGATATCAGTGAAAATGCATTTCTAATGGATTTAAATACATTATTTTTACATGTGTCATTAACTTGTAGAACTTTCTTCTGTGGGATACTAATGAACACAGCTTATGAAACTTCAAGCGATTTATATAAATACTGGTAGCATCTGTGGTTATAGCCCATAAGAGACAAATTCAAGGCTTTCTATTGTCATTTTTCAGGCCATAAAATAATCAACTTCTGAGTGTCAATAACAAGTAACAATAAAGAACGACATAGTCTGATATGGAATAGGTTTTATTGCCTTCCTCTGATGAAGCTAGTTAATATATTGGAGACAAGATACCCATTCACATTCTCATTGTCTGTAATTAACATAGCAATATTGATTAGCTTAACAAACTGTGGGTCATAAGGGGAAAAATGAATAAAATTGCAATTGTAGTTCATGGTCACATCTATATATTTTCACATCTGCTTATTTTGAAACAATGGAGAAGTAACTATTTTGGCATAGGCATAATAGGCTGACCATTGCAAAGCAGAGAACCTTTTTCTGTTTCTCCTGAAGACATTAATAGATAGTAAAGTTCAACTGATGAGTTGATTTACTACTGATCTAAGTCAATGTTAAGTGAAAGGAGATTCATCTCCATATGCACTTCATTTCAGCAGTTGGGATCTGAGTGTGTTGGTTATATGAATAGCAAAAGAGCAAGCCAGGACTGCAGTGTCAGGATATGCTTTCCTGGAGTCCAGTGCTGTTTCCTCCCTGGACGTCATTTTTTTGGCATGAGGCTTCACTTCAATCAGAGAGCTGTTTCCTTCACAGGTGGTTCTGTGAGGTCTGGATAAAGTGTGCAGGTGACTCGATGATCTTAAAGGTCTTTTCCAACCTATACGATTCTGTGATTCTATGACTCTTCTCCCTTCAAGAATAAGGGCTTTGCAAATATGGTTCTTGGGAGTTTTATTACTGACCTCAGTGGAAAGGAGCTTGTCTGGAAAGCTGCACCCTGCAGTGCTCTTTTTGCATATTCCTGCCCTCACTTTGTAGTTTTTATCATCCTCCCTTGTCTTATGTTGAAATACACAGCCCAGAAAGAACTGTGTTGACTGCTTTTGTGAGACACCTCGCCCATGCATGTACACTGCTGAAATGCAATGGGAGAAAATAGAAAACTCCCTCCTATTAGGCTAGTAAAGAGCAGGAAATAATTGAAAAAGACTTGCTCGTGCTTCTCTCCACTGTATTTTTAAAAGATTGGACATTTGTGAATAACGTGCTTTGTGGTTCACTGAAGCCCAGAATAAGTACATTGTCTAAGCCACTCAGAGTAGGGATTTTAAACAATGATGCAGCAAGGAGCTGTCGTTCTTCTGTGCTCATTGTCAGATTTAACCGGTTTTGTATTGAATGGTGAGGTCTCTAGTCCTTTTGTCTACCTCATTCAAAATCAAGACCTCCTAAAGGGCAGCAATAGTAAGGAGCATATGGAGCTGAAGTGGGAATTGTGCAAAATTTATGTAGTTTGTGAACTAAAGCACTCTGAGAGGTTCACGGTATTCTGTTCACTGGGAAACAGGTCTGTGTTCTTGGAAGGTGTCATGGAGGCACGTGAATTTTTCAAACAGAAGGATAATGCTTCTATTCCTCATATAGAAGAAAAGTTTGTAGAGAAAACATGCAAATTCTTTGTTTTGTGTGTTCTTCAGCAAATTTTTAAGTGAAACAGAATAAAGCAGTATTCAGGAGCTGAATACAGGGAAGTGGTAAAAACATTCTTGCAAAATTCTACAAAATATAAACTAACTTTGGTTTTGCTCAGTAGAAATGCTAACATTGTGTATTTACCCTTTCACTGATTAGAATTGGATCCTGAATTCTGGTATGAACAGGTCTAGGTCATCCTTAGTGTCTTCTGGGCATGAGAAAAACTTTTATAAATGGATGTTCCTGTTGAAAGTGTGAATATCCAAGGGTGCTTAGCCATATGCCTCTAAAATATCTATTTCCTCGGCAGTCCTACAGGTTGTACTTCACAGCAATGACTTGTGAGGCTTTGGGAGGAGATAGTAAATGGTTCCATATTAGAGGAAGCAGGATAAGTGGGGCACACATATTATTGCCTTATCATATGGAAATTTAATATGAAAAGTAACGTCAGCACAGCTAGTGTCCTTTTCTGACAACTACTTCTCAAGAGTGAGGCAGACCACTATGTATATAGGGGGTCTCTGTCACGGGGGTCTGAACCATCTGAAAAACTGAACAAGGAGGCTGGTGGGCTCAGAAGCAATTCCCCCTCAGAGTAGGGCAGCAATTTTTGACTTCCCTGAAGACTAAAGAGCAGGCACAGGGATCAGGTCAGTCCTACTTTCCAGACTGAAGAAACTGGAAGCTGCTTTGTGAGGAGTACCTCCCGGAGAAAGATTTCACTGTGGGGACTGGGGCAGAGCATTTGTAGTTATTGTAGGAGACAGCTCACAAATGCCAGCTTTGCAGAGAGTCTGCTCTTCCCTCTCCTTCATCTGTGTTTGTTTGAAGTCTCTCATTCTCAAAAGATCAAAGAAAAGCCACATTCTTGTAAAATGCTCCTTCCTAAACTACAATTATTTCAGACTTTCCGGAGTTGATTCAGATGGTGAAAGAGGGTACCTTTACAAAACCCATTCAGTGATTTACCAGCACTTGACTCCTGAAGACTTTTTCAGTTCCAAGCCTGTAGTGGGTTTGTTTTCAGTTTGCTTTAAATAAACAAACAAACAAAATCTTCCAAAACCGAGTTCTGCCTCTAAAAGCACCTTCAACAAGCTTTACAGTTTGTTCTGCTTTTCATCTTTTCACTCTAAGCTGTGGCCTTATATCTCAGCTGCAAGAAGCTGAGTGTTGATTTCTGAGCACACTATTTTTTGAGGAAAATACAGCAGAGCAGAGCTAGCCTCTAAATCAAGTAAATAAGTCTGTATCAATTCTGCTGTAGAGTGGAAAACAACAGTGAAGGCAGTTGTCTTCAAGGTTGCAGTAAGAAAGTATTCTCTGCAGGCAATATAAGAATAAAAATGCCATTACCTGCTGTTTAGTACCTCATTTCTTTTAATCACACTTGCATTCTCCCTGTAATCCCTCTTAGGGTGTTTTTCATGGAGAAATTCACTCTCTGTAATTTCTTAGATGATAAAATGATTAAATACTTCAGGCTCCATTTTGCTTTCTGTGTAGCTTCAGTTTCAAGTTACAGCTGAGCTGGATAGTGAGGCATCACAGGGTCAGTACAAGTACAAAGGCTCAGGCTAGGGGAGTCAGCCTTCAAGTAGGTTTGTTGTATCCAGCTAAGATAGCTTGTCAATATGCCAAAGCAAAAACAAACACAATTTCTTTTAGTAGTTGTAACTACTTATTTAAAATACCAGACTCTTAAAAACAGCACTGTTGAACAATAAGGTATAATGTTGCTGAGCTATGCATTGATTTTTTTTTTTTTTAGTTTTTTATCAGACAAAGCTTGATGCTGATACCAGGGATGGAGATGGAAGCTGCTCACATTCTTCCCTACACCAGATTAGATTTAGAAAAATCTAAAAAGAGTCTATAAACCTTTGTTTTGGACCAATTGAAATGTTTTATATTGATTTTTGACTGTATTTGATTTCCTAAGTACACTTAGCACCTACATCTACAGAAATTTTGAAGTGGTATTTTGTTTTGATGTGAAAAAACATATTTTTCTATATAAAATGTCAACAGACTTCCTCTAAAGCTGCAAGTCTGTTCAGAATTTTCCTGGTTCAGAAAATAATTTTTATTTAAATGAAGCAACAATTTCAGGCAATAAATAAATCACTGGAAATAATTCAAAACAATTTATAGTCGACCGAGTTATTCCTGAAATGCATTTCTTTGAAGAAGACCAGAATGATTACTCTCATGTCACAGCCGTGAGATAGATTCGCAGGATGTAATCTACAGTGGCTAAGAAGGTTACAGATCCCAAAAGAAGTTACGAAAAAGCAAAGGATAGGTTTGCCAAACCATGTGCATAAAAGTTCTTATTTTTCTCTAAATGTTAAATGTTTTGAGAGTGCTGACAACTATTTTAAAATGTTATTAATCATGTATATTGACCTTAGTATATGGTACCTGAACACTCCAAGTTTCAAAGCTGCAGAAGTGGCTGGGCAAGGCCGATTTTCATCTTTACTCCCACAGTGAAGAATGTATCTCAGCTTCTTCATGTCTGTTTTTCTGCCTTTCAGATAGAGGAATTTCGTAGACTGAGGACACATGTTAAAGGTGCAGAACTTTTAGAGGGCTGTGATGGAATCCTAGGAGATAACTTCAGACCAACTCAGCCACTTAGCGATAGAGTCATCAGGGCTGCATTTCAGTAGCAGAAGAGGAAGAACAACAAAAATAAATCTTTATTCAGGTAAGTGAAAGCTTAGCAGAAAAATCAAAACATTGAAATAATTTTCATGGGGGAGATTTAGTTAAAGGCGAAAACGCACTGAGTTCATTTCAGCTAATGTTATGATATATTGTTACAATTGTAAATTTTGACACTGTACTGTTTTATTTTATCCTGTGGTATAATAGTTTGGTTACTATTGGTTCTTTAGTGGCTGGAATAGTTTGGTTACTATTAGGTTATTTAGTAGTTGGAATCCAATACGTGATTTAGTGAATTAAAATATTTGTATTGACTTCAGTAGGCCGTGGATCACGCACAGTTAGATCACAGTTACTGTTTGTAGCTTTAAATTTCTCCTACTGCAGTGAGTAACAGCACAGGATGCCTGGGTTATGTTGTAGATTTCCCCACTTACTGATGTTCACTGGTTGATTTCTTACTGTGTTTTTAGAAGACCAGTCATTGGTGAATCTTTCTAGTGTTATCTGTTAAATACTAGGGTAGTAGTTCTGGAAGGAGGCCTTTAATTCTCAAAGGAGGCCTTTTTTTTTGGATCCCTTCTCCCTGCTTTACAATGCTGTTCTTTCCCAAGAAGACTGAATCTTGGGCAAAACCAGTGCAGATACAAGAGGAAACTAATTAACTTCTGTCATGGCTAATTTTTCATATTTCATTCATCAAAGTAGTTGCTTCTTCTTGTCCTCAGTGATGTTTTCAGCCTTTGTTGGCTCACAGAGCAAGAATTTAAGGATGACGTTGGATTCAATGCATAAGAGCCAATACACATGTGAACCTGCATTATCTCCACTTCAGTTGTTAAAACCTCCCATGTCATGTTCCCCTAGCCTCTATCAGTTACAAGATAAATTCCCTCAATGCTCAATGGTTACTCCTAAACCTCATTATACTTAGTTAATCTATGTTTTACTATAATGAAAAACCTGGTAATGAGATTCTTAGAGAGTTAAAGAAAATTTGCTATCAAGACAACTAGTTACCTTGAAAGTAGTGAGTCAAGGCACCAACATTTATGGTTGATTTTGTCATGAAGTGGCCCCACCTTGATACAAATAGTAAGACAGCTAATCTGGGAAGTCTTCAAGAAAAGAATGAATCTGTTCACTTGCTTTCTTTAATAAGTGCTACTACTTTTTAACATAGTAAAATTTTTCATCTACTATCCTACAATAAACTTTATTTAAATAATAAAAACATTGGGTACTCCCCATTACCCTATTTTGCTGGTAGAATCCATTATATAAAAGCATCAGTTTTTTCTATCTGCACATTTCTTTAAAGCCATATGCTCACAAGAGAACCAGTTCATCCAGAGTTTCACCTGGAAGCATGCTGCTGAAAGGTTTTTGATATACGCTTTTGGGTGAGGACATCTATTTGTACATTAAATTCTTGCCCTATCTAGGTCAATGATGGAACTCCTTAGTTCACTTCAGGCTCTGTTGTGGAGTTAAGCTTCTTCAGAGCGTGCTCTTGGTCCAGCCCCCAACTTCATATGAAGTTAACAAATGATCAGGCAGCAGATAACCCCTAAAAGAGATTAATAATTCAGTGCTTCCAAAAATGGATCCATTAAAACCGAGTGGAAAGATTATCTTTCCTCCTGCATGTGACAGAAATTATTAAATGGGCAGGGACAGTGTCCAACAAGTTCATGGTCTTTCTGTATAGCGTAAGCGTTCAATATAGTGTATGCATCTGAACATTTTTGAAGTAAGGGTTTATTTGTATTTTATAACCCTATTTAATATCTGCATCCCAGAAGTTAAGCAAAGAAAGCAAAACATTGGTCCTTTTATTAATATTGTTTTCTCATTCCCATATTTAAATTTTGGCACATCCCTAAGCCCAATTCTCAATTACATGGTTCTCTGCAGTCACCAAATGTCGTCACTTTAATCTTGAAATGGATGTTTCACATTCATCCTGGCTTCTGCATAAAAATTACTTGGGAAAATCACAGCAATATTAAAGTACAGTTTTTCTCAGAGAGTGAATAATGCCCTCAGGCCAGTGCAGGTAATTCAAGTCTGTAACAGTGAAATTACTTGACATGCTGAGTTTGAATTTTAAGCGTGAAAGAGTTTCCTTTACAATGCTGGAATTGAAATATAAAAATTTCCCTTTTGCTTTCATGTTTGAAATTTTATTACATTTGTCTATACTTATAAAGATTTGTTTTAAATAATAAGATTTATCTTGGCCATGCTTCACAAAGTAATCTGCAATTTTAATTCCCAAATGATGGAATTTTTAATGTAAAATGATAGTCCTCACTGTAGGGCTATGCTAATTATGGACTTTCAAGCACTGAGAAAGAACTATGACTCCTGGCATTGTGTAGCCTACAGAAGAAATGGCACTTGGCTTTCTTCACCTGATTGAATTATTGATCAGAAATTAATTTGGCTGGGTCTCCTTTTTAGTTTTGGATGCATCAGTCAAAATAGCACTGAAGCAATCAAAGGTTCACAATATATTCTTGCTATTGAGTTTGTCTCTGGGGAGCTGGAAACTAGATATATGAAGTGTAAAAAGAAATCATGTGGCTTTGATCACCTTTCTTCTATGCAAAGAGGGAGAAAGGGAAGAAAACAATCCTACCTACTTGGTAGTGATTTCCGCACACGGTTCCCTCCAGGAGGAAGGTGTTGAGGAACAGTAGCTCCTCACACAGACCTCAGACATCCTCAGAAAAGACACCTTCCCTCATTCATAGGCACAGGTAATGGTCCTTAAGCTGGGACTGCTGACATCGGCTGAATATTGCTATGAAGATTCAGTAGTAGATGGGGAGGTAATAGTTTTCAGGGTGGCATCTACATAGTGATCCAAGAGGGAGCATTTCTTCCTTTCAGAGGGGAGATTACCTCTTATTTTAAAGCTCTGGGATGTCTTGAATATTACAATTACAAACACACTGGTGGACTTTCCTGACACAATGTCCCTCTGTCAAGGCTGCTGGAACTCCTGTCAGTGGAGTTTTCAATATTTTCTTTTATTCCAAGCCAGTGTGGTGCAGCCACTTGAAGAACCTTGAGGAACATTAGTTTTCCATGACCTCATCACTTTGTCAGGGAAAGCAGCAGATACACGTTTCCATAAGTTTCGTATACACAGGAGTAGAAGGAGGATGCTTGAAAGGTCTAATTAGTTTTGACTGAATCAGAATGCAGGCTCTACACATGCCATGCTCACAAATCTTCAGGATGTCTGCTCTCCAGCCTTGATTGAACCCTTGACAGAACCGAACCCTTTGTGGCTTATGATCAAATGGCGTATGTTGATCTTTGATGCAGTTTGTGGTAGTTTGTCGAATTGAAGGCAGAGGTGACACGAACATGATATATCATGGTGTGTAATCTCAGGTAAAGAACTGATTTTTTTTTTAATATGTTCCTCTAACATGGTAAAGCCCAGATCTCAAAATACGCCCCTGCAGTTCTAGAACAAAGTTTGGCTAGGCTCTGAAGGGAGCCTTCAGGAGGACAAAACAGGTAGAACTTTGTAGCTTCACAGCTTTCTTTAACCCATTGGGCTTTAGAATATGTTTGTTGCTATCTAGTTGGCCTCTTTTGACTCTGCTTTTCTGCTAAAAATGCATCTCTTTCCTGTATCCTGGGGTTAATGAGTCTCTGGACTCTTATGTGGGTGTTTTTTAAATACATCCCTTAGAGAACAGCCTTTACATCCTTTCTCTCCTGCAGTTGCCAAAGTTTTCACATACATTTCCTTTGAAAAAGCCATTTTTTTCTTATTTCTGACCTTTTCAAGTCATATTCAGTAGTGATAGAACTGGTCAGGTGTTAAGGAATTTGGAGGGAAAGCTCAGTACAGATTTGCTTTCAGACATGGAAGGTGAAAAAATGAGTTCAGTTTTAGACAGTGAAGAACAATAGAATCACAGAATAGTTGCGGTTAGAAGGTGCCTCTGGAGATCTACTAGTCCAACCCTCTGCTCAAAGAAGCGTTAACTACAGAGGGTTGCTCAGGGCCATGTCCAGCTGGGTTTTTGAATATCCTAAGGATGAAGACTCCACAACCTCTTTGAACAACCTGTACCTGTGTTTGACCACCCTTGCAGGGAAAAAGTTTTTTCTTAATTGTAAATGAAATTTCCTGTATTTCAATTTGTACCCATTCCCTCTTCTCCTTTCACTGGATACCACTGAAGAGTCTGGTGCCATCTTCTGTACTTCTTCTCACAAAGTATTTATACACGTTGATAAGATTCCTCTTGAAACCTCTCTTCTTGAGGCTAAACAGTCTCATCTCTCTCAGCCTATCCTATGACAGGTGCTCCAATGCCTTAATCGTCTTTGTGGCCTGTTGCTGGACTCACTCCAGTATATCCATGCTTCTTTTGAATTGGAGAGCCCAGAACTGGACCCAGTACTCCAGATGTTTCATCAGTGCTGAGTAGAAGTGAAGGATCATCTCCCTCCACCTGCTGGCAATGCGCTTTCTAGTGCTCCTTCCCAGGAGGCTGTTGGCCTTCTTTGTTGCATAGGTGCATTACTGGCTCATGTTCAACTTGTTGTTTACCAGGATGTCCAGATCCTTTTCCAAAAGAAAAGAGAGAACGAGTAACATTGTGACTTCCTCAGTGTTACCACTAGTTTTTTTGATACTTCGTACTTGACTCAGAGCCCTTGCTATGGGCAGCAGGGTATTTCTTGATAATCTCAGGTGATCTTGGAAAAAGATTTGTAATTCTTATTGTTATACAGCAAAGCTTAACAATGGGGACATCAAATGTTACCACTCCTAGAAATCAAATAAGAAAAACCTTAAATATTCCATTTTATTAAAAACTAGTTTTTTGGCAATTTGAGTCCTGACTCGCTATTTTTAAACATGTGAATTGTGAGTATACCAGCAGGCTATTTTATTTTGGGGCTTGCCACCTTGCCTAATGCATAAGTACTTTTTCAGTAGTGTATTCTTCACTGAAGACAGGATCGTTTGTGGTTTCCAATGGATTTATTACCCTCTCTTTAATCCTTGTTGCTTTACATGTAACTGATTTGATAGACATGTGTCGTGGTTTAGACCTAGTTGGCAACCATGCACCACACAGCTGCTCGCTCAACCTCCCCCCAATGGGATGGGGGAGAGAATCTGAAGAGCGAAAGTAAGAAAACTCATGGGTTAGGATAACAGTTTAATAATTGAAACAAAATAAATAATAATAAATTATATTAGGAAATTGAAAGGAAAATGAGGGGGGGGAACAAAACCCAAGAAAATAACAAGTGGTGCAGCTGCTCACCACCTGCCGACCAACGCCCAGCCAGTCCCCGAGCAGCAATCGCTGCCCCCTGGCCAACTCCCCCCAGCTTTATATACTGAGCATGATGGCATATGGTATGGAATAGCCCTTTGGCCACTTGTGGTCAGCTGTCCTGGCTGTGCCCCCTTCCAGCTTCTGGTGCACCTGGCAGAGCATGGGAAGCTGAAAAGTCCTTGATTAGTGTAAGCATTACTTAACACACTGATGTTTTAGTTGTTGCTGTCAAAATTATTCTCATACTAAATCCAAAACACAGCACTATACCAGCTACTAGAAAGAAAATTAACTCTATCCCAGCTGAAACTAGGACAACATGCCTTTCTCCTCTATTACATCAGTGGAACAGCTTTATCTGTGAATGAGCAAGATGTTTGATTTCAAACACTTGAATATGAACTTGAATTGATAATAATACTGAATTCAGTATGGCATACCTACATGTCTTCATCCCTTTATAAATCAGGGTGTATAAGCATGATTCCATGCATAGGATAGTTAAATGGCATTGCTGCCATTTGCTAAGAGGAGGTCAAATAAGTGCCTGGTACAGAAGTCATTGAAATCAGTGAGATTCTTTTATTAGAAGACAGTAAGACCTTGTTCTAAAAAATAACTTGCTAAAATTATATTGAAAGAATATTTTATTTTGAAAGTGATAGGCTTTAATTTACTTTCCACTGAGCATAACCAATAAACTAAAGAATTTTGTCTTCAATGTATTGTCTCAAAAGTGCACATCCAAGACACAAATTAATTTATTTTGTATCCGTAAATGAAGAATTGTTCTCCAAGTGTGATGACAGTTTATACCTACTCCATCTACCTGTCTACATTACTCCAGTTTTCCTGAACATTTTTTTTGTGACTGATTCAGAAACTCCTGAAAAAGCATCAATTTTTATATATACAAATGCATGTACACATTCATACATACACTTACATCTTTGGTAGACCTCAGGTTGTCAGTAGCTGCAAGTTTATCCAATGTCCTGTAAATTATGATAGCAGAAATTAATTGGATTAAAAACCATTCTTAATATAATTACCATTTTCCTAGTTGTACATTCAAGATTAGAGGAAAAAAAATAAATGACATCATTAAAATATCAAGATTGTGCTACGCCTGAGGAACAGGAAGGAGTAATTTCGGGTGGGAGGAACAGAGACTGCATGCCTGTTACTGCAGAGACTGTCTGCATGGTATTGAGAACTCTGAGCAAACAAGCAGAAAGTGGCACAGCATTAGTTTCACAGTAAGGAGAGAGGGCAATGTGGTGACTGTATCTGGTGCGTTCAGTGAGTGGATAGTGCAAATTACTTGCTTTTGAAGCTGCTGAGCTGCTCTTGTGGCAGCAAAACTATACTGCCCTTTCCATAGGACATAGATCAGTGTTGCCAGTGGGAATGAGCTAGTACTTAACAGGTAGTGGTGCACTTCCCTCTTTGTGGCATTGCACGTTGTATGGTAACAGTAGATTAAGAGAATATGAAGGGACATTGAAATCCAGAGTGAGCTGTGGAGCTGTGCCTTCCCTTTGAGAAACGGAGGTAGGAGTGGCACGATGCTATGGTCTGTATTTCTATGCCTAAGCAGATCTCAGTGAACTTTGCATTTGAATGGAGGTTTACATTACCAATTAATATGTGTCTTTGCTCTCAGTTTACTAGTAGCCTTTGTAGTTCCTGAAGTTCAGAAATAAGTTGCTTTGCAGAAGTTCCAACACTTGAGGATTTTATGCTTTCCTGTTGTGTAGATCGAGAGCTGGAGTGAGCTTTCAGCACCATGCATCATTAGGCTACTATGACCATTCTTCTCTTTTTCCTGGTTTTAAAAAAAACAACACAAAGATTATAAACACTAGTTCTTTAGAAACACAAACACCAATTTCCTAGATTTGATGAAATACGGGTATTTATGCTCCTTCTCAGCAAGTGATTTTTCATCGGTCATTGTTTGTCTCCATGACTTTAGGTTTTGTGCTTGAAAGGTGGTTGGTTTAATTGTTAAGTTTCAGACTTTGAAAGAAACTCAACTTCATGTTATCAACAAAACTGACTATTGTTCTCCTGTTTTTAAGAGCTTATGTATAGTGCCCAACACTCTGCTGCCACTTCAGAGTACTTGAGAATGTGCTTACATTTGAGTGTGTGACTATAGGACAGAGGGCCAAACACCTTTGGCTTGTGAGCCACACACCATAATCGGAGACCTACTGGAAACATACCAAAACTTTTGGAGCATTCAGGGGACCAAGAGCTTCAGGAATGGCTGAAAGGTGGTGCCTTTTCAGGTTGCTTCCCACTACTCTGTTGTAATGGCAGGGAATGAGGTATGCACTGAGATTGTAAGCGAACCCTGTAATGCCAGCCTAACTTGTTTTCCCACTGCTGAGGATTCAAATTAGTGAGTAGCAAAACACTTTTGTTGCTTGTGTGACATACCTCTGACACAGGAGCCACAACTTAGGATGTGGTAGCCACAGGCAGCCCAAGAGTCATAGACTGGTCACTGCTGTAGTAGGAATTTATGCTGTGTCCAGGCCAAAGCATCAGTATAGGGAGTGATCAAGCCCTAAAAGAGGAAGAAAACCATTTTGAGTTGTAGCTGTTTCCAGAATGAGTACCATATTGTAATTGTCCTTGTTCAGTCCTTTACTGAGCTCTTCTTAGAAATACACAAATACTGGTGGAGGAATGGAAAACAGTTGAAATCCCTTAGCACATAAAGAAGCAGCAAAGAAGTAACACCACACTGTGCTTCCTTTTCAAAGCTAAAAAAATCATAAGGTAGCCTAGGAATCAGCCCCCTGCTTATGCTTCAAATAAGATACTTCAAGCTGACAAGGGCTCCCAAATTTCTTAACCTGTGACTCTCTATCAGCATCACGCGTTCTTTGCTATCCACAATGCACTGCTATCATCAGCTTTTTTAGGAAAAGCATTTTGAGAGTATAATTTCCAGCTGCTTACCATAAACCATGTATGGTTTGTACACTGCTACTTGGGAAGTGATAATGTAGCTGGGAGTGCCTGTCATAAAAAACCCACCCTCACAGCATGTTTATTGGCAATTTCAACACAAAAGCTAGAGTCTGAACACACACTGAAACTCTGCCATGTTATTTTCACTTATGGGGAAAATGCTGTAAATTAGTAGTGAGGCAAAATGGTAGGAAGCTTAAATCATCTTTGATAAAACTATACCTGTTTTTTTAAATATAGAGACTGCAGATTAGTACGTGTGAAATATAGTAACGTAACAGCTCACAAATGTCAAGGATATGAGAAGGACATACAGGTGCATGTGTCTGACCACAGACAGAGAAGAAAGCCTACAATATGCATTCCTCCTTCAGCGATGTTATACATGTTAAGCAGTGGGAGTGCACTCTGTTTTACCTAGATGAAATCACACAGGGAGTTTTAAGCAGAACATTATTACTCCATTGAAACTGAAGATCCAGGTAGTCACAGGTCCTTACTCTTATTGGAATTTGTAATTCTAATTATTTCATATGGATGAAAACAATGCAATGAAAGTATGCAAGCAAACTCTTGCTAAGCAGACAGCAATGTTTTGAAAATAAATAGCAAACAAAATCCACTAAGTTATCTGGGTTACTGAAAATGTTTTTGCAACTGATAATTGTCACTCAAAGAAGAGAATACCAGCAGTGACTGTTGTTAGCAATGTTTTAAGACTAACACCACATTTTATGACAGAGCAGTGCTACAGAGCAAAACTTACTGTAATTTAAAAAATATTTTTATGCATTCCCTGAGCTCAAGAGAAACAAAGGTACACTTTAGTTAGCTAGATGTTGTTAAATGCCCACAGAACTAGATGAAGACTCAAGAAATTGTGACCTTTTCATGGAAGGAATGTTTCAGGAAAGATAAGGATTCATAAGGTAGTCAGTTCTCTTCTCTGAGACATTCTGAATCCGTGCCTGACCATACTTTCAGATGCTGTTTTTAGGAAGGTATAGGATAATGGTAGTGTGTAGTCAGTGTTAAAGTGGTTTTGCCTTTGATTTTTTTAAAAACTCTTAAACTTCTTGGTTTAACCTAGTGTTAAGGAGGAGAAGGCAAGATGCTTCTGTAAGGAAAAAAGAGGCATTGTGTGAGACAATAATGGTAAGGAATATGGTAAGACAAAAGAGGTGGAAAACCTCTCCAGAAAGCAGATTGACTACTTTTAAGTAGCAGAAGAAAGTTTTTGATCTTGTGTAGTGATCTTGACCTCAGGTTGCTACAGTGGGGTATCTTATTTCCTCCCTATCAGATGGAAAGGCATGTTATCATGGCCATCCTATTTCATTTCTCCATAGTCCGTTTATTTGCACTTTCTCAACAGTTTTGGAAGACTTTGAAAAATAATCCTTTTCACTGAAGTTTTCTTACATCTTCTCTTTTAAATGTGTTCTGTCTATTACTATGGGAACATTGGGACCTTTGGTTCTTAAAAATATACCAGCTTGGCCCTATCTTTGCTCCTGCCGCTGCTCCTTGTTTCTGAGCTAAAGTTACAGTCTTGCATTTTGCAGTTTTGTACAAGAAAATGTATTCTCTGTGAGGAATCTAAGTACATAAAATTGTTATATGAAAGAATTAGAAATAAATATTGTTGGAAACATAATGATTTTTTTACATTATGTGGATGATTTCCGAACTTTGATCGATCTTGTTAATATTTATTTTTTTTAAAACGTGGGTATTGTGATAATAGCTCTCAGATTTGCCAGGTATTTACACTTTATGGCACTGATCCTGGAAGCTTTTCTTTGAGAATGATTGCCTGATCTGTAGAGGACTCCACCAGAAGCAGTTGGACTCTCTCTATGTATAGGACTTAACCCAAGCAAAGGAAATTTCAGAGGCAGAAATATAATCTGTAAACAAGCAAGGCATCTAGGCAATTTTATGATTATAATACACATGCCCATTTGTACTATTTTAGCTCAAATATTACATTTCCAAAAACTTTTCAGAAGAGTAAGAGAAGCAGGTATCTTCATATCTATATAAACCTTCAGCCTGAATAGTGTGTTACTTGACCATGGAACAGTTTTATATTATGGAACAGTGCTATTAATTTAGCATGGTAGAAAAATTACTCTTAAACAAGAACATGAATAGCAACAGTACCAATATATACAATCAGTCTTAACAACACTACCAATATATACAATCAGTCTTAACAATATGTTAAGTATTTCTAAAACAAACACAACTGAAATCTTCAGACTGGCTCATAATTAGGCTCCTTTCCAAAAGTAATCCATTAATACAATAGCTGCCAAATCACAGTTCAACTTAATTTCACTGACTTTGATTTTTGTACCAAAAGCATTAAGCTTGAACTAGTGAAAAATGTACAAAATGTGCATTCGATTAAGGAGTAATTAGATACTCAATCACCCTTACATCACACTAGGGATTATCCAAGAAAGGAGATAGATACTACTCACTGCAGTGTATAAAACAGTTTTGTTAATTAGTTTAGCACTAATTGAGATTGAGAAAATGTCACTGTGTCACAGCGTTAGTTTGCCTACACGGAACCTTAAGAACACAAAGTTTTGGGTTTCTTTTGAGCTTACTCAGATTTTTCAGTCTAATTCCCTGATCCAATATCTTCTGTCCACACAAGAGGAACCTTTCTGTTCACTTCAGGGAGCGGGTTGGTCCCTGCATCCTCATATCCATAGCCCACTGAAAAACATGCCAAGAGTTTTTCCAGAGACGGAGAATAACTCGTTATTATTACATGTTTCTTTATGTTCCACCTTTATACCAAACCCTAGGAAGAACTGGGAGTCCTCTGTGCTATTACATAAAGTGTGACTCTGGCTAAAACCAGCTACTCTGTGACTAAAACCAGCTGCTCTGTGACAGACTTACAGCCTCCATTAGAAGGCAGCTGGTAGAAAGTTCTTCAAGTTGACCATCAAATGGTCCTGCTGCCAGACACCATGACTTTTGGGGTATTGGATGATAACCAGGGAGCACATGGAAATCATGGCACAGATTGTCTCGTGGGTAGACACTGACTTCTTAACAGCACTGCTGGTGACTGACAGCCTCTACACTCCCTTCCTGTTTAAGAAAAAGAGTGAGAACTCTAGAGATGTGTTGACCCTGCAAGCAATTGTAGCCCCAGGTGACCATTTGCACCCAAGCACTTACGGATTTTTTGTGTGTATGTACTGAGCTATAGTTGGCACTAAAATAACCTCAGGAAAAAAATGAGATTATTAGTACAACAGAATGAAATGACTCGGCACTCTCATACGTACCGCTTCTGAACTGAGAGCACTGGGGCAACCTGAGCAGCTGATTTCCTAAGGTTATGCTGAAGCACATGAACATGTGTTTGCATGAAACCAAGTATTGATTTATCTCTGCTTCTAATGAATAAGAATATTACTGCTATTAGGAGGGACAAATTGGGTGGTTGCTTTCTATCTCCTGAGCCCACCTGACTCCTGTAACAGCTGCGTACTCAGCACTTCACTTGGTAGGGCTCCTAAAATGGTAAACAGTAAACAATTCTCTGTGACTAGTCTATTTTCCTTTCTAGTTTACCGCCATGCTCTCCACATTAGAATCAATTACCTGATTGATTCAGAAAGCCAATTGTAAAGCTTTGTTTCAAGTTAATAATTTTAGCACTGCATTTAACTTTGCGTTTTTATTGCCATTTCCTCCAGTGTAAGTAAATCTTCCAGCACTGGCTTTACCCTAAAAGAGAAGAATCAGGACCATTATATCACTGAAGTATATACCCTGAAACTGCCCCCACCTGCTGTCATGAAATCCCTGCTTTTAGTTTTCCCTGTCTCCCTGGCTGGACATAAACAGTCTTTCAGACCCACTACGGAGGAATTTCAGTAACATAATTGTTCCATTCTCTTTTCAGAGAGGGGGAAGACAATGCTCCCACAGTGCCCTTGGATGAGAAATGGAAACTTTTGAAGCTGCTGCTTCAGTTGAACCACAAAGCCTGTATTGTTTGTCTTCATCTAATTCAGCCTTGATAGACAGCTTTGACAGTTGGTCTGTCCGCATGGTCCAGTGAAATTCTGGGAATGGGGCTGTACATTAAAAGAAGAAAACACATTAAATCTTCCAATTCACACTGTTAACTATTTTTAAATGGTAATTACCATTGCTTAGATAATTTCTTTGCCATAGCATTCAATAGTGGTCTGTGATCCAAATAGTACTAATTTTAAGCTTGGTATGAATGTTAATATGTAGAAGTACTCATTCTTGTTTTCAGTGTTAGATTTAAATTTATTCTGTATCATCTCTTGTGCTGTCAGTAACCATCTTTTCTGTAGAGGGGAGGTGCATTCTGTAAAGCTAATAAAAACATTGTTTTTCACAGAGACTATTACACAGATTCAGAATTAATTTTGGGGCAGAAAGGAACGCTTCTCTGCTAAACCTATGTACTTACCATGGTTAATCTGAATAAAGCTGAATAACTTTTGCATTACTAGGAACCTTACTGAAATAAAGGACAATTTTGAAATAAGGAAAATTAACCAATATAACAATAAACAGAATCATCTGGATTATTTTCTACTTGGTCAGTCATGGAACTTTGCAAAGAAATGTTCAGTTCAGGCAGAAAATGATCGGCCTTTGTTCTCCTGTGAATTATGACAGTTCTGTTTGTTTCTGTACATTGCTGAGGATGGTGGTCTGGGGACCTGCTCTGCATGTCCTGAGCTCACTGCACAGCATGGGGATTGCCACGCTGGGCCACACATGACACATCTGACAGAACAGATAAGGGAATGGTAGTCTAAGCTGGTTAGTCACAGCTTCTGATTCCTGCAAAACACCAAGATCTGAGGGACAGAGTCAATAATGTGGTGGGCAGTAGCTTTGATCACCATAGCTATCAGTGAGGTCCACTTTACTAGCATGAGGAGGGCAGGTTTATGCAGAGACCTGTGTGAGTGGAAGAACGCCGGAGGCACAGGTGACAAGCTCCAGGCATGGAGATGCAAACCGAGGGTTCACAAAGGGGAGGTTACTCCCTTGGAGCAGATCGGTGAGTCATCAATCACAAAGTCATCACCAGGCAATGGTAAATGCAGTGTCAGAAGGCATGCTTCATCCCCCTCTTCAAGGGCTATGGGGAGAGCTGCTGCTGACTAATGAGTTACGAATTCTCTGAGTCATTTATGTGTATATTAGGGACAGCAGAAACAATAGGACAAAGCCACACACCACACGTGAGCTGGGTGGGGAGGAGTGGATACTGCTGACTACTTCATGTGTTCATAACTGTGTGTACTGCAGAAACATGTGCTTCCTTTGGAGAGGCACACAGCTGCCCTTGACAACATGCATTGCAATAAATGCATAGAAAATGTACAGCAAGCAGCCTACCATGAAGTCATCTGTTTATTTTGGGCTTAGCAGGGTAGCAATTGGCAAGTTGCTCCTTGGGCCTAGAGAAACTTGTATTTCTTAGGGTTATGTTTAAGGAAGTCCCTTTCCACCTTCTACCAAAATTTAATGACGTATAACCCCATTATCTAGTCAAGGGGTTAAAGATTTCAGTGCTGGCCAAAAACACACATTCCATCTGCAATGTCCCCAGCACTTCCATAATGTCCATGTAGCAGCTTCACTGGCTGCTGCCCCTCTCCCTTCAGCAATGACTCCCCAGGCAGCTCCAGCCAGAGCCCAACCCCAACACGCTGGTCACCAGAGCCCAGCCTCCCACCGGCACAAAGTCTGCATAAAGTCTGCTGCAATGGCCCGCAATGGATAGGCTGGACTGTCCACAGTTTTTGACAGGAGCCTGATAATTTGTCCTAGTTGTCAGGTTTGGTACTAAAATCTTGAAAAAAACCCAAAGCAAAGCCCTGCGAGGTGGAAGTCAACTGGTTTCTGCCAATTGAAGACCTGTTCCTATCTCCTTCCACCGAGCAATGAAGGAACCCTCCAAAAGTGGAGTGAACCAGGTTCCTAACCTGGAAATTCCCAGGTTATACGCACAGCTCATTCGGAAGATCTTTTCCCTTTGCTCACAACATATTATTAACTACTGAGTATTAACTGAGAGGAACTGTAGTATTAATATGGCAAATATTGACATTATGATGAAATCTGAACTAGATTTATTCTCTAAATAAACATGTTCCTTATCTTGGAGCTGGCTGATATTATTCTGCCTGTGAAATACAGATACATTGCAAAGCAAATGATGTAATGCCTCCACCAAAAACCTGAAGTCCATTATTTCCCTTTCCTGTGCTCCCTTCCTGTGTTTGCTGTTCTTTCCTGCATTGCCTTGTGCAGTGAACTTCTAGTCGTATAAATACTACTACTGAGGAACTGAGGTTAGCAAATTTGTCTCAGCATTTGTCAGACTTTTTTTTCTAGGCTTGGCTTTGAAAGAGAAAAAAACCCCACTGGTAAAAAACCTTATAACTGTATTTTGTCTTTAGAACCAGATCTAATTATAACAACTTCATTCACAAAACACACCCATTCTAATTAGAGATTGGTCAACTCAAATTTGTGGTGTGTTGGGAAAGTTTGAATTAGTCTTTCTGGTTTTGATAGGAATCCGCAGGGAGGAATTTGCAGGAAGGTCTCTCTGTGTATTACTTCAGTTACACTGCACCCATGAGAGGTTTTACTGAGTGTGGCGAGGCTCTGCTACTCTCCAATTAGAGTTCCACATGCCTGCCTTTGTATTAACATTTTCAAGAAAACATAAAAACTGATAAAGGTGTTCTGAGGGTAGTGTAAGGCCCTAAATTAATAATTTATTCTTGAAGCCTACAGCTGCTAAAATTCTGAATCAGATTGCTATGTGCACTGAAAGTATTTTTAAAGGTAAGTATTAATGTGTGTGATGGTCCACATAATTTTACAGATTTATTAGGAAAGTGAATTACAAATTTCCAAGAGGTATTGAGCAGTTACACACTTGATCAAGAAATTAATGACATAATACTTAAAAGCAGCTATGTGCCTCATGAGGCAAAAGCTGGCTCTGCAGCTCTCTGGTAAACTTTAGGAAGGTATTGGGAAGGAGAAGAAATCTAGCTCTTGGGAGAAGACAGTTGAGTTGGGGCAGGACATCTGCTGTTGGTGACCTTCCCTCTGCAGGTGACGTGTTCTTTGGGTTCCTCTGTAATTTTCTGGAGCTCCCAGGAAAACTTAGAAGCTTTAAGCTCTTAGCTTGACTTCAGACTATGGTGTGATGCGCTTTGCACCCTGGGCTGTGATCCTGGGCTCCGGCCTGTTCAGATCAGAGGAGCCTCTCAGAGAACACCATGCCTCCCCATGGCTGCCTTCTGCCCTGGCTCCCACGTTTCCTTTGCATGAAAATCAAGGCATAGGTAGAACAATAATGTATATTAGGTCTGTTCCCAAAATACACCTGTGAGGTAACCAGGCATAAATTGGTGTGGATTAAAGGATAGGCTTGATCCCAGACATTACGGTGGCAAGCATGGTATGGTAGCCATGTATAGAAACAGGCGTGAACTAGGACACTGAGTCTAAGAGGAAGTAAGGGTGGTCCCTGGCCAGCATCCCTGTCTGTCTCCTAAAGGTAGATTCATTTGTGTTCCTGAATCCTAGTGGGTCATTGAAGGCTACCATTGCTGAAGAGTTAAAAGTGCTTAACAACAGGGCAACATAAAGAAAAAATAATTTTACTGAGACATTTCAGCTGAATTTTGCTGAGACTGCAGAAGCAATGAGCAGGGGGAGATCCATGCACAGGCACCTTCACAAGAAGTCATACACATCGGTGTTCTCTAGAACCTGCTGGGGTGCAGCAGCCATATGTTCAGACTCGCCTTCATTGAGTTTGGTAGGCACAGCACTGGTACAGTAATGGCCTTGTGCAAATGAATCCTTTCATGGTTGTCACATGAACTCCAGCGAGAATGAAGAGAAGTTTCCTTCCCTGTAGAAATGGGGGAACCCCATGGTGAATGATAGCTGCAGAGGAAAAGGGGAAAACCCTTTCTTAGGGTTGAGAACTTTGGAAAGAGGACAAATTCAAGGATGAGGAAAAGGCTGAGGTACTTAATGCCTTCTTTGCCTCAGTCTTTAATAGTCAGATGAGTTATCCCCAGGGAATTCAGCCCCCTGAGCAGGAAGACAGGGATGGAGAGCAGAATAAACACCCCATAATCGAGGAGGAAGCAGTTAATGACCTGCTACGCCACCTGGACACTCACAAGTCTATGGGGCCGGATGGGATCCACCCGAGAGTACTGAGAGAACTGGTGGAGGAGCTTGCCAAGCCACTCTCCATCATTTATCAGCAGTCCTGGTTAACAGGGGAGGTCCCAGATGACTGGAGGCTTGCCAATGTGTCACCCAGCTACAAGAAGGGCCGAAAGGAAGATCCAGGGAACTACAGGCCTGTCAGCCTGACCTCGGTACCAGGGAAAATTATGGAATGGTTCATCTTGAGTGCACTCAACAGGCATGTGCAGGCCAACCAGGGGATCAGGCCCAGCCAGCATGGGTTCATGAAAGGCAGGTCCTGCTTGACCAACCTGATCTCCTTCTACGACAAGGTGACCTGCCTAGTGGATGAGGGAAAGGCTGTGGATGTTATCTACCTGGACTTTAGTAAAGCCTTTGACACTGTCTCCCACAGCATTCTCCTGGAGAAGCTGGCGGCTCATGGCTTAGGCAGGTGTACTCTTCGCTGGATAAAAAACTGGCTGGATGGCTGAGCCCAGAGAGTTGTGGTGAATGGAGTTAATCCAGTTGGTGGCCATCACAAGCGGTGTTTTCCAGGGCTCAGTTTTGGGGCCAGTCTTGTTTAATATCTGTATCAATGATCTGGACGAGGGGATTGAGTGTGCCCTCAGTAAGTTTGCAGATGACACCAAGTTGGGCAGAACTGTTGATCTGCTTGAGGGGAGGAAGGCTCTGCAGAGGGATCTGGACAGGCTGGATCCATGGACCGAGGCCAGTTGTATGAGGTTCAACAAGGCCAAGTGCTGGGTCCTGCAGTTCGGTCACAACAACCCCATGCAACGCTACAGGTGTGGGGAAGAGTGGCTGGAAAGGACCTGGGGGTGTTGGTTGACAGCTGGCTGAACATGAGCCAGCAGTGTGCCCAGGTGGCCAAGAAAGCCAACAGTATCCTGGCTTGTATCAGGAATAGCGTGGCCAGCAGGACTAGGGAAGTGATCGTCCCCCTGTCCTCGGCACTGGTGAGGCCGCACCTCAAATACTGTGTTCAGTTTTGGGCCCCTCATTACAAGAGAGACACTGAGGTGCTGGAGCGTGTCCAGAGAAGGGCAACGAAGCTGGTGAAGGGTCTAGAGCGCAAGTCTTATGAGGAACGGCTGAGGGAACTGGGATTGTTTAGTCTGGAGAAGCGGAGGCTGAGGGAAGACCTTATTGCTCTCTACAACTACCTGAAAGGGCTTTGTAGAGAGGTGGGTGTCAGTCTCTTCTCCCAAGTAACAAGTGACAGGATGAGAGGAAATGGCCTCAAGTTGCGCCAGGGGAGGTTTAGATTGGATATTAGGAAAAATTTCTTCACTGAAAGGGTGGTCAAGCATTGGAACAGGCTGCCCAGAGAGGTGGTGGAGTCACCGTCCCTGGAGGAGATCAAAAAACGTGTAGATGTGGCACTTCAGGACACGGTTTAGTAGGCATGGAGGTGTTGGGTTGATGGTTGGACTAGATGATCCTAGATGTCTTTTCCAACCTTAATGATTCTATGATTCAATGACATTTTGGCCTGCCTTTTCCTCCTTGGCTGGGTTTCATGGTGGCATTGTCAGCCATAGAGTCAAACTTTGAGATGTATTCTTCCTTTATACACCAGTGCTGCCTGCTGAAATGTCAGGCAGCTGGAGAACCATCCACCACATCTCCTGAGGCTGAACCACGTAGGATGTGTTTGGAAGTCTTTATTTGCGCATTTATTTATGAAACCATAACTGTCCTTGTAAGCATACATCCGTGTGCACGTTCGTATCTTTAGAATGCTGTACATAGAAAAACTATTTTTAAAACAAGGACAATTTAAAATGAATTTTAGAAATTCTAATTAAAGCTAAGAAATTCCAGTATGAAGACTGTGTGCCTAGCATTAGTTCACCAGCACTGTATGTATACTGTTGGTATTTGTATGATTGTATATTTTTCCCTTTGCTTAGTGAACATGTGTTCACTAAGTCCTGTTCCCTTCTCTTTTCCCCCATTGTTCATTATTCAGTCGCAGGTCCTTTATACTGAGTGCTGTTCGACACTTGCTCTGAAGACATAATAATTCATTTTCTCATGGGGCTTTCTCTCTTACAGTATTCATTTGAATGCTTCAGATGTATTAATGAACTTATCTTTACGCTCACTTTGCAAATGCCTTCTCCCCTGTATCACCTGAGGGATATTTCTCTCTGATCATAGACTGACTATCCATATGATGCCAGGAATAAGAAAAAGACTCAGCAGTCAGCCATTTTAGAGAGACACTCTTCATATTGCCTTGCAACACATGTGGTCCTTGTCCAGGAGAACTTGTTAGGACCTTATCTGCAAAGTTAAAAACCCAGCATTGACTCAGTAGTCAGGTCACCTCTTCAGTCTTCTCCCTGATAAAATTGCTGAGATGATGACTTCTATTGCAAGGTTTGCTTTTCATTGCTGGGTCATTTTTTGTGACCCTTCTGTCCAGTATCTTCACATCCTTCTCACCAGTGTTCCTACCATGCTGTGTGCAGAGGCAGTGGCAGCTCTTAATTTCTGCTTGGTCTTCCCCAGAGCCTTGACCCCATGTTGATCCAAAGAGGCCCTTCTCCTCCCCAGATATCAGGCAAACAAGTGAAGAAGGGGCCTGAGAATATTAGATAAACTTGAAAATAACTTGCCCAAGAAAGTACACAATGAGCTATTTATGCCTTGAATAACAAAGAAAAAAGAAAGCATAAGGATAGCATGAAGCTAAAACAGCATAAAGAAACTTCCTTAATTGTCTTTTTCTCTAGCAGGGATGTGGTTGGAAATATTCCTTCTCTATTTCCATCTCAACTCGATTGTGTTGGAAGTGGTCTATTCGGGGTTGGGTAAAACCAGCTGACTAACTCACAGTCAGCTCCCAGATCCGTGATTAGAACCACATCTAGCAAGCCTTGTTCCCAAGTCTGCTGATCTCTGGCCCCTCTCCCACCAGTGCCAGGCAATTGGCTGCTCATCCTTGGGCAGCACACACCAATCCTTATCCCAAACCCTGCCTGTTCACTACGTTCCCTGTGTTGGGTTACCCCCCCACGCCTGGAAGACAATAAAGAAATAAGGTCATAAAACAAACTCCATTCTTTTAGAAAGTGAAGCACTTGAGAAGGCTGGAGATTCAAGTGCATAAGCAACTCTTGTGCTTATTATTTAAGCTGATGTTTGTGTCTGAGATGGAGACAAAAACATCTTGATCTTACATAGACATAAACTCCATGCATCCCTTAGGCTTTAATATAAATGTACACTACAAACAGTGCTTTCTGAAGTGCTTCCCATGTAAACGTCTGACAGTGGTGAGCATGAAACAGATGAAAGCTATGATAAGTCAGTGAAGCACATACAACTGCATATGATACACTATGTCAGCAGTGTTTTAAATAGCAGGTATAAAGCAGTTCTGGAAAACGTGTGTTTAACCTCATGTTGTGAAGATACCAGATTTTTTTGATGCACTATAGGTCAGTTGGAAGTGAATTTCATTATCTTGAATCATAATTAGGAAAAAGCTTGGTCTCTTTAGTTGGATAATCATATGTGTGGCTGAGCAAGAAGAAAAAAATGCAAACCAAAGGTAGCGGAAAGATTTATTCATGGCTTAGAAACATGTAGTAATTCACATAGATAAGGAGATGTTTACTCAAGAGGCAAATCAAAAACAAACACAAAAAACCCTGAGAGCTGTGTGCTCTTGGCAGGGAAGCCAGTAATGATTATCAAGTGCATGAGTCTCAGTGTGAAATTATAGGCTGTGATTTAGCAGATGTGCTGCAGCATTTTGAACCTTCCTGATTTCTTGGCATTTTATGTTTTGACCACCCTAGTTCCACACAATTTAAAATGAAATCCTAGAAACACACGAGGCCAGAGCGTCTCAAAATAACCGTGACTAGAGCCATAATGAATGAAAAAAGGACTTACAGAGCCAAAGAATCTGTTTTCAACAGGAGCCAAGGTATCTGGCCTTCAGATGATGATGTGACTGTGCAAAATTTTTACAGGTGTCCTGTAAAGATGTTTAATTGCACTATATTATCCAGCCACTAGATGTCTGCATACTATAGAGCTTCAGGCAGGGTTTGTTCCCCAGCATAAAAGGCAGACAAAGAAAATTCATATCTGTGTATGTCTCTCTCTGCATCATAATTTGGTATCTGTTTTTTTCTGACCTATGCCCCTTGTTCAAGGAGGAATCTGTGGGCAAAGAGATACCCTGCAAGAAAAATTACTTGTATGAAAATTGAGGCTGGTTTCTACTAAAAATGGAAAGAAAACTGTAGATTAAGCCATTTGTCGAGATCACATCTACTCAGATAAAAATCACAAATAAACGCTGGAAATCAAATCCAAATTGCCACTACATAAGTCGTCACGAATTCCAATTAAGTGGGTCGTGTCGTGCCACGAAGCAACAGTAACCTGCAACAAAGGCAGTGGCAAGTCAGGCTGCAGTAGCAGTGTCCCCAGGAGTAAGGGTGGCTACGAAGCCAGTCCTGCGGCCCCAGCAGGTGCTCGGTGCACCCATGGCTCAGGGCACTGCTCTCCCGGCACCACTGCAGTTGCATTGGAAATCTTTGTAGTGTTGGGGCCAGCGGCAACAGAGTCACCAGTGGCTTTGAGGAGCACCATGAGTCCCGGTACTGGTTTGCCTCCAACTCTTCAGGGAGTCCCACTGGTTTTTGCTGCTTCTTACTTGCAAAGTGGAGCTCATCTGTTTGATTTTAATGCAATCAGTGCTGTTAGGAAACGCAAAGCTGAGAGCTGTGTGCGCTGTGAGCCCAGGTATAGTCCCCAAGGGCTTCCCTTGTAATAATAAAGATAAGGTAACAATTTATTATGTTAAAGCAATGCACACATCTTTCCTGAACAATAAGACAACCCAGCCTAAGTGTGCACTGCACGGACAGATGTTTACATACCTGTTTGGCATAAACACTTTTCTCACAGGATTTCCTCAAGGCACAATGATCAGCAGCCCTTCCTAGGTGCTCACTGTGCTGAAATGCCAAGAATGGGATGGGGAAAAAAAATCCTCTGCTTTCAAGGCTGTCCTGGTTTAAGCTGAGATAGAGTTAATTTTCTTTATAGTGGCTGGTATGGGGCTATGTTTTGGATTTGTGCTGAAAACAGTGTTGATAATACAGAGATGTTTTAGTTGTTGCTGCACTAGTCAAGGACTTTTCAGCTTCCCATGCTCTGCCAGGTGCACCAGAAGCTGGGAGGGGGCACAGCCAGGACAGTTGATCCAAACTGACCAAAGGGCTATTCCATACCACATGGCGTCATGCTCAGTATATAAAGCTGGGGAAGAAGAAGGAAGGGGGGGACATTTGGAGTGATGGCGTTTGTCTTCCCAAGTAACCGTTACGCGTGACGGAGCCCTGCTTTCCTGGAGATGGCTGAACACCTGCCTGCCCATGGGAAGTAGTGAATGCATTCCTTGCTTTGCTTTGCTTGCGTGCGCAGCTTTTGCTTTCCCTATTAAACTGTCTTTATCTCAACCCATGAGTTTTCTTACTTTTGCTCTTCCGATTCTCTCCCGCATCCCACCAGGGGGGAGTGAGCGAGCGGCTGCGTGGTGCTTAGTTGCCAACTGGGGCTAAACCACGACAAAGGCCTTTGGCACCACCTGGAAAGCGAGTATTGCTTGAGTTCAGACACCCAGCTTCAGAGGTCCCTGTCACCTGTGTCCACAGTCTGGGAATAAGTGGAGTTCGTGAAGATTCGTGAAAATTATTGATTTATGCAAAGACAGTACCTGCAGTACCTCAAAGGAGCATCACTATAGAGGCAGATTAATGGATCATTTACCATGTCCTCTAACCCTTAAATTTGAACTCTGCCTCCTCCCTCTAAGGCCTCTTGACACCTCTATCATGTTGCTTTTGTTTGCTTGCTCCAAGGCACAACCTCCTCTTGCTTCTCCTGATCGGACACCTTCCCTTGCCTGTGTGGGTTCTTTCCCAAATGCATTTAGTAGTGGGTGGCTGCAGAGCTTTTTGTGTGCTACTTGATATTATAGTATTACCCTTTCCCAAAAGGATTTGAGTGGTATATTATGTTCAAGCTTTCCCTGCTTCTTTACATCTCTTGGTTAGTTAATCAAGTAACAGTTCTTAAATCCAGTTTCTCATTAACAAAATTGAATCTAATATTAAGGATTCATTCCCATTTTAGAGTTGATTACCATAATTGTGGTTAGTGTTCCATCACAATTAACTTTGTTTTTAATCACTAAAAGGCTAACAAGCTAATTTCACACCCTTTTCATTTGGTAAATGCAGAGAAGGAAGATATGATTGGGGTCTTGCAGTTACGAGCTGCAGAACCTTTTTTTCACTGTCCATAACAGCGAGTGTCAAATTCATGAAGCTGAGGGACAGAGTGATGAGGATATTTTTCCATTTTTAAGAAGTGGATGTGCAACCAGTAGGTTGCCATTGCCAATTGTTTTTGAATTAGAGCAGAATCCCATGTCCATTTATGTGAGTGCTAACCTGTGTCATTTGTTGCATTTCTGCACAGTAATGCTTTTGTTTTAATTCACAAAAAACCTGAAATTATTTTGGGCGGATGATTTGTCTTGAGAGAAGAGCCTACAGTGTGCATAATCTTGGGGTCTCAAAAGTAAGGAGCCTTGGAAGATGGATCTTTGTTTCAGCTGCAAGGAAGGAAAGTGCCCTTTTTGACATTTCTGGTATTTTTCTGAACCAGAATGAAATTTCAATTATGTCAGAATACCCTAAATTATCAAGATTTCAGATTTCAACCAGTTTTAGTAATGCTCTATAGGACTTTTGTTATATTAGCTAAATTTCTCTTTTCATTTAGCCTCCAGCTCCTTTCTAGACCAACCTGCATTCTACCTTTGTTTTGTTAAGTAATTGTTTTTATTTCTCAAAGAGAGAGAGAAAAAAAAGGAATGCTCTTTGAGAAAGTATCTGGCAGTTGTCCTGTAAATGAAGAGACTGATAATGTGAAGTAACATTACCTTGTCTAAACAGGAGAGACTTTGTGATCTTAAATAAACACCTCCTCTTGCTGATTAGCCAGTTAGAAAAGAGCGATCTGGTATTACTTTGGTAATCTTTTCATATAGAAAGACATCTAGCTATGCATAGATGAGATTGCTTTTACAGTTTTTTAATAATGCTGCTTTCCCACCAATTTCTAAGAAGGAAGAACCCAAATATCTTCAATTTTGGTGAGCTCATTAGGCAACAAGAGACCAGGTGATGACATACCCCTCTTCCCCTCACTTTCCTTAATGCCTGTCCCTTTCCCTAGCAGCCAGAAGAAGGAGAGAAAAAAATCAAAACATGGTCTTCTTCCCAGCAACGAATTCCAGCTGACATTTTAGCTGTGATGGATGTCTACATGCAGGGGTAGAGCTGTTGTCACCCAAAACAAAGCAGCTGCACCTGTAAGAGTAGGACATTTGCCTAGAGGAAAGGAAGAAGTTAGAAATCTGTCAAGCCTAAATCTGCTCTCAAGAGTTTTTCAATTGCTAATTTAATGAGATCATGTGGTATTTTTTATCTCCTTAGTCTCTTAAATTGTCTTTCATTAGCTTTTAATGAGATTTTCTTCATCTCCTCCAGATAGAGTCCTCCCATTTTATCTGTGCATTCTTCCTGTTTGTTTCCAGCTGTACAGCCTCACGTTCAGAGCTGTAGTAAAAATGTATTCAAGTCCACATGTGCAATCCAGACTGCATCACCAAAGTGACTTGCAGTTACTTAAGATCAACCAACATTAAAGCGGAAAGGTTCACTCTATTTGGCCTGGTCTTCATAAAATAGACCACAGATTTTCACTCAGTAATTCCTTCATCAAGTCAAGAAGTTTGCATTGATCTTCTGCCTAATCTCGAATTACCTTTAATCCGTATTCTCAATGCTTTACATCTGGTACTATGTATAACTGTATTTGAATTACATGCAGTGTTGTGCGTGGTTTTCACATCTTTTGCTTCACATATTTTTTTGGTTTTGTTTTTTTTTTCTTTTTCTTTTTAAGTCAGATCTCATTCTTCTTTGCTCATCAGCTTTCCTCCAGCTTTTATACTTTTTACTTTCTTCCTAGATTCTTTCTGTCACATACCATTTCTGTCAACAGGGCATGCATGGGCTCTGCTTCCACAGCACAAGATCTGTGTGCTCCTGGATCATCCCATGGTACAAATCTGATCTGAATGAGGCATGGGCATATTTCTGATGAATTAGCCAGAGTACAGGGTATGGATATATGCCAGGCTTTATCCCAACTATGGGTAAACAGATGATATGTATTCAGCATAAAATTAGAGTGGGCAGGATGAGCTAAAAACTGATCTGTCAAGACAGATTGAATTTGTACTAAGAATTCAAAATATTTGGAACAAATTTGAACTGACAGACTGAAGTTGTTTTAGTGTTTTGTGTCATATGGCCACAGGGTTTTTGATCTTGTAATAAGCATCTTAAAACAGGTTTACCATCTTGTCTAACTACAGCCCCAGTAATACCAATGTCAGCAAAGTAATAAACTTCCTGATATTAAGACCAGAAAGAATGCTTCGGGTAATTTCACCTGATCCCTGAACGACCCAGACAGTAGAATTTCCTTCATTAATCCACATTGTGTTCAATAACCTCCCACGTTCTTTAATATCAAGGCCACATGATAGAAAATAGGTGAAGCATCCAGTAATACAATGTTGTTTGGCCAATAGTGTCAACACATCATTTAGGCAGCATGTGTCTGGGATTTGTACCTTGAGTCACTCTTTCACTCCGCACCTTGGCAAACCTCTTAGCTTCGGAACAGCCATCCTCAACCTGAGTCTTGGCAGTCCCTGAGCCCCCTCCTTTCAGAGGATATTTAGCCCAGCACACTGATCCATACTGTGCTGTAAGGAGAGGCAGGTGAGACACACTTGCCCTAGGACGTTGCTCCCAGCTGTCTTTCAGTTGCTACTTGCAACTCACCCCTGGAGCATGGTACGAGAGGGCTCTGCTGCTCTTTTGCTTCTGGGAAACTGCTTTCTAGGAGACAGGGGTGTGGGCAGCTCTCCTATGGGCTGACGAGGAGAAGTCGCTCATTTGGACTGTGCCAGGAGACAGTACTGCCTGTTGCCTTCTGCCAGCAGAGATGGGGCAGAGACCGAGTGTGCTGCTTGGCTCAGCTCAGCAGCCCTCTGCTCCCCTGATGCTGGCAGCCAAATAGCCACCAGCAGAATAGAAAGAGGAGCTTAGGCAAGGGCTGGTCTTATCAAGAAGAGGCAGGCATCAGCGGCTGCCTGCGCTTAACCCATCTGCGAGAGCGCTCCTCTGCCAAGCTGAGTGGCGTGGCTGCCAGCGTCAGCCTGGCTGAGAGATGGCGGCTGCCAGTGCTGCCTCCCACATCTGGCCAGTGCCTGTAGCTCAGGGTAATGCACCAGCTGTGGATAAGAGACAGCTGTGGCTGATGGTTGCCACACCAGGTAACTCCATTGCCTCCTGCTTGCCAGCTGAGATCTACATTTGGCCATTGGAGGCAGACCACTCTTGCAAGGGGTTAGCAGGCTTGGCACATCCAGGGCTCGTGCCTTAGCCACACAGAAGGTGGAGATGCAGTCTAAGAGAGCACCACCAGCCCCGGAGACTGCAAAAGAGGGCTCCCTAAGGAATAGCTCCTCCAGCCCTGCCAGGGGAAAGCCAGAACTGATGCTGAACTCTGAACTTTATAAGATAAAAGTTGTCCTTGCTCATTTGTATACCTGCAGATTAGGTATACAATTAGGGGGGCAGTTGAGTGAGAAGATGAGAAGGAAAACAGACAGGACACAAATCAATCAAAACAAATCCAGAATCTTTCCTGTCACCGCAATCAGGTGATGGGTCTTAAGCAAAGAGCCAAAAAAGGGTGCTGACCACTTCCGACAGGGACACAGGAATCTCTTTGTGGATGCACCGGGAGTGACAAAGATCTTTTTACTTTTAAAAGTTTTAAATAAAATTATAAAATGAGGGATTAATGACATATTGAAGACCTTATGCACTTCTTGGGAAAAATGTTTATCCCTTTCTACCCACTTCAGTGCATAAGACCCCTTGATCTGATGGTGTAAGGATTGGATTTGGCCAAAGTGTAACACTTTTCTCCGAAAGTGACTGAGTCACCTTTGTAATCTAGTAAACAGTCTACCTCTGTGCACATTCAGGCATTACCTGACAGAAATAAGTTTCCACTCTTTCTCATTCCTGTTAGTCCTTCAGCTCCAGCTGCAGGACGAATGTCCCTCTTCTCTTTTTCTGACTCACAGATCTCCAGGATATGTGTTCATCCTGAAATATCTCTTTTCCAAGAAATATATCTTTATTTCCTGGATGGTCCAGGAAAATAGGGATGGTTCAAACACTTCACTTCTTCAAAGCTCTGTTCAGGACCTGTCTCTTACATAGTACCTCAGGCAAATTATCTCTGAGCAGTAGAAGACGGCCTGGAAGATATTTATTGTCTGCTTATGTTTGTTTTAGACTTGCACAAGTTTTCCTCTTGCCAGAGCTGTAGTAAAACATTCTAGTACCCAGAGTGTCTAATAGTTTTCCCTTCTAATAATGCAGTTTGAATAAATATTAGGCTTGCAGGCACCACTTATTGATTGTTCACAGCAAGTTACTACAAAATGGCATTGGTTCTGCCTAGCCATGTAGTCAGTCTCTTGAAAAAGGGTTTGCTGGTATGGCTGGAAATGGATGGGCTCAATGGTACCTGCAGTCAGATCACCTCTGCTTTGGGAGAGAAGGGCAGAGCCACCCCAGTGGCCCTGATGGACCTTTTGGAGGTCTGAAGTTTCACTGCTGGAAGCACTTAACGAAAGTGCTTGATCCCTCCTGGATCACTGAAGGAGGGTTGTAAAGCACTGGCCAAAATAATGATTCACCCTCCCTCCTATGGGCCCTACTTGGGCGAAGTCCGATGCAGCACCAAGGAGGCTTGCCAGGAGCATTTGCTCCCAGAGGAGGTCTCCCCTTGCTGTACATGAGCCTGTTGCTGCTGCAAAAACACAGGGATGTTGAGCTGCACTGTCTAGTCCTACCCCAGCACTGAGGCAATGGAAGCTGATGGATATTTGTCTAACCTGCTTTAGAGAGTTTCTCATGGGAGCCTTGCCTGTCTCCTTAGAAAGCTTTTCCTCTGGGCTAACCACACTCAGCTTCAGTGACCATGTCCCCCTACCTTGCCCTCGTCTCTCTTGGGTAGTGTGGAAATGGTAGTGCAGCAGGGCACCATGAGGACTGGGGGCTCCCCGGGGTGGCAGGGCAAGGCTTGGCAGCCCATCCTGTCCCACCACCTCAGCCAGGAGCAGCCAGGGACACCGGGGCAGCCCCTGTCCCAGCATCAGGCACCTCCCTGGGGACAGGGACAGGCCTGGCAGCACCCTCAGGCAGAGACCCAGAAGTTTGTCCTGTTCCTAATGGCCTGTTACACACCTCAAGGCTGTGATCTCACCTGCCAAAAGTCCTCTCCTCTGAAGAAAGCCTGGTGCCAACCCCGCTATTTTCTGCACCGGCCACTTTTCTTCATTTTGTTTAGTCTGTAATCTCCATGGTACAGAGAAGCCACCATCCCACCTGAAGACTGCAAGTGATGACCAGATGCTATCGATCCCATCTGGCACCATCTCCCAGTAGTTCCTGATGCCCCTCTTTCCTGTCCTCCTTGCCTCCCTCCCAGGGCTCACCCCTGAGGACAGAAATTCGCCCTCAGCACAGTCCACTCTCCGGGACTGAGAAATCTGCATGGCTTAATTTCATGGGCCTTGTCAATGTGTCTTGGGAAGCTGATTAAGTAGTTACTAATCTCCCTTTGCTGTTAGGGTGAAAACTAGTGCAGTAAAACATTTTGTATGTTGCCCATCTCCTGAACTTAAAAGGGTAAAAAAATCAAGAAAATCAAATAGCTATGTTTTGGGTAAAACAGAAAACCTCCTGATCAGAAAAGGAGCTATTTGCACATATTCCTCAGATGATCATGTGCTAACCAATTTTAAATTAATATAATTTCACACCTATTTTGTAGCTCTTTCTTTGTTCCTTGTGCAGATTATTAATCCGTAAGTGATGCCATCCTGCTCGCTGGCTTCCAGCCGTGAGGAGGAGCAGTGCCCGGGCTGCCTTGGAAGAAGAAGCAGGGAGAGGTGAGGGGACCTCATGGTGTTGCTTCTCAATATCCAGACTGTCACATTCTGCCCTGTCAGGCTCATCCATCCTAGTGGAAAACTGCTTCAATAATCCTTACTTTGTCCCGTTTGCATTGAATACAGAGAGCCGGCAGTATGTTCTCATCTATATTACCTCCCTCCCTGGCATGGAGTTTTGCCACCTGTGCCTGCCCTGAGTGCCAGCGCTTCACAAAGGGCTGCTGTGGTTTCTTTGAGCATGAGGGGCACTCCAGGGAAAACGAACCACAACCAAGACTTACACAACTTCACTTCTGTTCCATAAAAATGTAATAGTTTGAGGTGGCAGGATGGTACGGAGGGGTACAAACAGAGAGCTGTGGTGTGATGGTGCCATCAGCCCTCCAAACTCATGCAGTGGACAACCCCGTGGCTGGCAGCCCGTCCCAGGGCAGCCCAGCCTGTGGTGGAGGTGGTCTTCTGCTCCCCAAGGGCTCCTTCTGGATGCTCTTGCCCACAAGGTCTCCTCTGCCTAAGTGGGGAAAAGGTGGCTCTAATACATGAAGACAGAAACTGGAGAGTCAGTTCTTTGCACACCCAACTGATGTTTCCAAGTGTTGCCACCAGAGGATGTACCAAGCACATTTTTGCTGGATCAACACATAAACAGATTAAAATAGCCAGATTTACCAGCAGAGGTAGCATAACTTCTGTATAGAGACAGGAAATTTCAGTGTAAACAACAGTTCATGAAAAAGAGAATACATAGAGAGAGGCAAGGAAGTTATGCACTGTATTTGCTGATGCATTTATCCCACCAGTTCTTGAATCTTTAACATATTACACAGTAAATGCACTTCTGATTTCTTTAATACATTGCTAATACTGGGAATATCTAGGCTAGGCCACTTCCAGTCTTTAATGCAGTTTCTTGCAAAGACAGCAGCCATTTTGATGGTTGAATATTTTTCATTGCAGTAATTCATCTTCTAGATCTGGGATAGTCAGCAATTTAGGCACTGGGCAGAATAAAGAGTGTTCAAAGAGACAATGGCTACTAGACTGAGGCACTGGCTCAAAAGCCGTTTGAAAAATGGTTGCTATAAAAAGGAATGGTAAGAGCATCAACTGTAGATAACAAGACAGCCTTTAAAATTGGTGTTTTAGAGAAAGATCCGTAATCTTCTCAAAGAAAAATGTCAAAGATTACTTAGTGGTTACATCCTGTATCAACAAGAAAGTATACGTTTTTAACTGAAAAAAATAATCAATTTCCTTCCAGCATTTTTTCCCCTTATTACAGGCACTGAATATTTCTAGGAAGCCACAGGTATACTTCAAAATGTACATTCTGAAAGTATATAATATAGCAAAATATTCAGGAATACGCATTCTGCATTAATTGTTTTCAGACTTCATTAATGGTCTGATTCTGACGATTCAGTGTCTGGTTCAGTGGCAAACCATCCCATTCAGTGGAACAGGATCAGGCCTTTAAAAATATATTTTTAAACAAATTATTTGTTATTGCACTCTGAAATGAAAATGACTCTTTACAGGAGTTTTATCTTCCATGGATAAACTGAGTTATGTGGTTGTCATTCCTTCCTAGAACTGACTATAACTAGTTAACTCGTTTATGTCTCTGTGTTTGTTTAGGCACAAAGTCTCATCTAATAAATCAGGAGTTATTAACTTTCTAAAACAACCTGTTTACTCAGTACATGTCCCCTCTGTATTATGATAAACAAACATGAAATTAAATGGATTAAGGAAAGACTCACTGTTCTATGTTGAAGTCTGCAGAGAAGAGTTATTCTGGATAGATGGTAAATTGCTGTTATTGTTTATTTGAATGGGCTTGTCAGTATAAAAATTACCAGAATAATTTTCCTTCAGTTACAGTGCTCACAACATCTGCAATTGCTGTAGTAGAAAGCAGTGGATGAACAGATTCATCTTCCATATTGTAAATACAATCAGGTTCTTTCATCTGGCAGCATACTAGTGTTAATTTTTTAATCAATCATGCACTTTTTCAGTTATTGGTACCATCACTAGCGACTTAACCTGTCACTTTGAACTCAGCATGCAAGTGGTAGGAAGCTTGAATGTTGCAGTAAATTTGTTTATTGAGCAGCCAATTATAAAATGAGTATTTTTGTTACTTCTTCCTAATGGCAAACAAGCAAATCCTGAGTAATTTTTCATACTCTTGTCTTCTCATGGCCAGCGTTAAGTATCTGTCCATGACTGCTGGAGCCCCTGGCAGACCTGTAACACATCAGGTGCCTTGATCACTTCCTCTGAAAACGAGAAGTCACTCTTCACCCTCTGTCTCTGCGAGAGCAGGTAGACAGGGAATTTGGAGCCCTTGGCAGCGCAAGTCCCTGCTCACACTTTGGCCCATGCAGTTCACAAGCCATCATCATAAGTTTCTCATGGTACATTCTTGGAAATCCCTCTAGCTCTGAGAAGTTAGGATATAACATCCCTACTCTTGACTGCCTTTGAATCTTCTCTGTTTCCTTTATTTGAATAATACAAAGGGAAATAAAACACATCATAGGAGTCTTATACATATGGATACACAACTGAGCAAGCAAAACTCAATCAACTTCTAAGGCATAGAGGAAGAACACAATTCAAATATTAGCATTTTTTTGTTGTTAGAGCCTGACCATATCCCTCCTCATTCATGCACAGATCCCAACATGCTGGTGTAGGAGGAAGGTATCCTCTGGACTCTGTGCCCAGCTGTACCCCAAGCAAGTCCATTACAGCCAGAAACACCAGGTAAGCAGACACCAGAGACTCCACAGGGCAACTTGGTGAAGAGACTGCTTCTGAGATCCATAAACTAAAGAAGTTTATGAAGACACCAGAGATCCAGGCACATCTGGTCTAGTCCAGCCATTCCTTGCAATGAAGTCATTGCTGTTTGCTGCTACCATGGACCCAGCCCGCAGTCCCACACCTCTTGAGTCTCCATCTGAGCCTCAAAGCAGCACAACCTCCAGAGGAGCCTTCAAGCAGGGCTTGGGAAGCCTGCAGCCCCCTCCTCTCTTCTGCTGAACTGTATCTACACCCAAAACAGGATCCAATTCACTGTCCTCAGGTGCACCTGGCGCACGTCTCTTTTGCCCTTTCATTAGCACAGTGTCCGCAACAAGGTGCTGTCACTCGTGCAGCTGAAGAGTAGGCAACCCCCCCAGGATACAATAGGTAGGACAATGCCTAAGAAACTCCATCACTCAGGTAAACTGTGCCAGACAGAGCTGGTTAGAGCAGCCTTTCATCCTGGCAACACTTTTAGCTCTGGGGTTTATGTACATGCCCCTAAAACTGAATTTCTCTCACAACTGTGATGTCAGAAACCTCCAAAGCGTTGTTGTTAGCTTGTTGTGGGAAATTTCAGTTGTATTTCACGTGGTCTTCTCCTCTGTAGTCAACATATCTGGAGCCAATTGCTGGTGTGTAGCTTCATCCAAAACCTCACTGTAATCACTAGCACTTCTGAGGCTTCTCAGATGGGTGGCTGACAGGAAGCTGCCTGGTTACATGAGTTTTAACACATCTTTCAGCTAACTCTGAGACCCAAATGCAAAGTCTGCTAGAACATGCAAGGACGTCATGTGGATTTATGATATTTGCTTGAGGACTCTGCAGCCATAAACCAATGAATGGATTACAATGAAATAAATACAGTATTTTCTTCTGCCAAATGCAATTCTGTCCCGATACTTTTCATTGCATTATTTAATAGAAAGCAGCTCCCATTTTGCTCAAGCCAGCAATTTGAAAGTTTAAAAGATAAGCCACATTTCTTTGTTTGAATATACTGTCAAATGCATTTGAAAATAAAATGCTCAATCACGATAATGTTAAGTCTGCTCCTTATGTTTGTGGGTTTAAAATGTTAAACCTAATAATACTCCTTCTTTGAAACTGAGCCAATCCTGCTTCACTTGAATTCAATGGGAATTTTGCCAATGACTTAAATGAAAGCAAGGTTGGGGCCTATATATTATCTTCAGTCTTTAGGACTCCACAGGAGCCCAGAACTTCCACTTTCTGGAAATTAAATATTTCCAACTGCACTGAGCTGTCTGATTGCAGATTGCTGCCACTTCTCCAAAAAAGCATTGAAATGAACACTGACAAAGAGTGAAATATTTTTTTCATATTGCTGCCAGATTCTGAAGTTTTAAAGCAACAGTGATAAACTGGAAATATACCCTTTTTTTCCTGGAACAGTTGCATTTCTCAAAGACATGAGACACAGCGCCAATCCTGCAGGCAAGTACACACAAGGAGAATTGCAAAGCACAGGTACCGTCTGCTTGTCTTCAACAAGCCTGTGCACAGCCTGGGAACCCACCTACAGAAAGGAATTGGGTAGCAGTAGCTGCTATAGCTAGTTCAAAGATTTTTTGAAGAACACCATCTTTTAACAGATTATTAAAAAAATACAGATACATTTTTGTAGTACTGATCTTTTTTATTTTGACAGAATAGTTCAAAAGGAAGGGTAGGAAAGTTTTAAACACTTTTGTTGCCAATTCTAATCAAATTTATTTAATAACCTCTTTTTCAGTTATTATGAAATCCTAATAAACTCAGTAGGCAGATGAAAGATGGACCAGATAAGTTTAACCTGATGTAGAGAATGAATAGTCCTTTCAGCACTCAGTTCTTTTGAATGAACAGTCAACTTAGCTCATGGAAACAGTTTCTGCATTTGGACCAGAACTCTATGAAACCCCAAGTTATTTCAACCAATGCTTTAATTATGGCCCGAGAATGCAAGCAAACATGAAGGAAAGCAAGGGAGGACAGGACCAAACACACCACCTTACTTACTCATCAAATTTAAGATGTCACTATCCCCAGACACCAAATTAATCTCCTGGTTTTGGAGAGGCTTCCTCCCTCTCTTCATTTAGTGATCAGAGAGCTCAGAGACAAGCACTGCAGCTCAGGTACAAATCAGGTGCCTCAGTGACACAGTGTCACTATCCCTGTGTGCCTGGTTTCCTAGAACCAGAACACCTACAAGGCTCAAGCTGAGGCTTTACCTGCAAAGGAGTTCAGAAAAATTGTGAAGGTACTTCAGAGATCACAGAATCACAGAATGGTTTGGGTTGAAAGGGACCTTTAAAGATCATCTAGTCCAATCCTCCCTGCTGTGGATTGGTACATGTCATAAAAGTATTATATTTTACCCATAAAAACTTCACTAAAAGTTGTGTTATGATTGCTGTGACATACCACAAGTCGTGGTCTGTCTCCCTCCACCCCGCAAGCTTGAGGAACTAGTCTATCTTCCACTTGAAAAAACCCCCAGCATTTTACAAATAACTGAATAGCTCTGCACCCTTTGCAGGGAAACTCAGAGAATTCATCCTTTCCTTTCCTTTCCTTATATCACAGTAATTGGGGTCTGATTTAGAGACTCAGAGTATCTACAGATCCAACAGACTTTGAGTACTTTTGAACAGCAATACCTCCTGAAAACCAGCATAAAATGTCTGTGTGGAGTTCTTTCCACAGCAGGGTGTGCATTTGCAAGTTCAACTCAAAGCATGTTAAAAGTGCATTATTATGTCTTTCTATGAATTATATGTATGCAATAATAATTCCGTCTTACTTGGGATGGATAATGACGGATTTGTTTTATTTATCTGGGAAAGATGGAGTTTGGGGTACAATGTAGTGCTTAAATAATTGCCAAGTCACCATAAAGACATTACTCTCTTTAATGTGCACAATCATACATTCAGTCAACTGATGATAGAAGCCAAGCAGAACTAATCAAAACATTGAAGGTGGGTGCGTGCTGCCAGCATCTCTCCCGCATTTACCAGACAAGCTAGTTACAAACCTAGAATGTGAGCTACTTAACTGTGAATGAATTGAGTTTTAAAAATAAAATGTAGCTAAAATTAAATAAAAATGTTCACTAAGAAGAGTTAGAGTTACAGGCTGTCTACAGATTGGATTTTCAGTAGGCATATCATACATCCGTGATAATATCTTTACTTTTAGGCTGTTCACTGCCTTTCTACAGCCCAAATATCATTGTTAGTGAGAAATGGATGTTATCACTACATTTCCCAAAATCTTAGAAAACATGGCTCAAAATAATGTCCAGAGTTCATCTGCCAACCTCCTCAGCAGGATCAACTATACCTAGATCTTTCCTAAGGGATATTTACCCAGCCTGCTATCATTTGTCTCATGTCGTAGCCCGAGACGCTGTGAGCTGACACAGATGTCTTCAGCTGATTCCTCCAAGCTGGCACCAGCTCCAAGCTGGTGATCTCTTTAGGTGATGTCATTAGTTTGAATGTGCAAACATAAATGTGTTTTTTGTGTGTGATATCATCAGGAAAAAAAGGTAAAGGAAATCTGTTAGTGAAACTCACCAAGTTAGAAGGAAGATTATCAGGGTTAGTTAGATCTATCGGCCCGTTTTGCTTTCGGTGACAATCTGTTGCCCTCCCATTTTGGGCAGCAACGTACTGATCCCTGGGTTTGTGGCTCTCTGAGGAGCTGGCGCGTGTTTGCATACATTGAAGGGACATGTGGAGGTGATGGCACTTGTGCAGTACTTCTGCTTGTCACCCTTGGCAGATAGAGCACCTGCCGGTGTTCCCTGCAGGAGATGAGCCCAGGGCACCCAACGCACCTTAGAGTTGCTGTGCAGGCTGGGGTTTGATATTTTGCTATCTGTCAAGTGAGAAATAAAGCCAAAAAGCAGGAAGTGGGAACAACAGCCTGGTATTTTTGGCCTGGTTCACTGCAGTAACTAAAAGCCTCATAGTTACTTATGCATCTGCCCTCGTGGCAGTGAGATGCAAGGATAAGTATCATTGTCTGCATTTGGTTGGTATCTGTGGAGCTTGGGTGTCAGGAGACTGAGTGACTTCTGTGAGATCACAAATAACCAGGACTTCTCATACCTTTGGGTTACTGAAACATGTGGATGCCTGCTTGTACACACATGTGAGAGAGCGTTCTGTTTCTTCATTAGAGGAAATAGTTTCCCTCAGGCTCTGAAAGCAGTGGATGTTTATTGACCTCCTCAGAAGGAAGAATAGATCCAATCTGAATGTAGGAGGTAGGTTTTTTACTGACTGAAGCTTATTTGTGTCATTTGTAGAATCTTTACAGAAGATTTCAGATTTGTTACTTCCACCAAGATAATTTCCAGACAATGTGTCATTCTTTCAGAGTTGCCTATTTGTGCTCAGATGTATAACCTGACCAGTTCTTTACCTATTTATTGTCTTCTTACATACGTGACAGCTAGTGTGAAAAAGAAAATAAAGAGAGACTTGTGGGTTTTCTTGATTTTTTCATTGGCAGAAAAGTTTCTTGCAAAAAGTAAATAGAAAAGTTTGATTAAAATTTCTTCCCAACAAATTAAAGCAAGCCATTCCTAAGCACAAACGAATTAATAATACCCTTTAAGTGAATGGATTCCAAAACATATTTCCAGTTTTGTCTTAATTACATTAACAGTACCTATGTGGTGTCACAACAGATAATTTGTTTATTCGTCAGACCTGGAAGTTTATACATTCTTCTTATGTGTTCCCTTTTCACTTAAATAGTAGTCTCTTAGTTTGGTTTATTGAGCAATCACAAGCAGCTCATCAAGTTTTATTTCATAGTAACATTTAGTGGGATAGTGGCACTTCACTAATGTCACCTCACATTTTCCTCCAAAAACTCCAGTCATTCTACTCATGCATAGAAGCTGAGCTAGTTTTTTGGAATCCCCTTACTCTCAATTCATATCCATATTTCTCTAGAGTACAACAAAAATGGCTTCTCAGAGTGAGAACTAATTAATGTTTTGCATATACCTGTGGGTTGACCTTGGCTGGCTGCCAGGTGCCAACCAAGCTGCTCAATCACTTTCCCCTCCTCAGCAGGACAGGGGGAGAAAATATGATTAAAAAGCCCATGGGCTGTGATAAGGACAGGAAGATCACTCCCCATTTACTGTCTTTGGCAAAAGATACTTGACTTGGGGAAATAATTTGATTTATTGCCAATTAATAACAGAGTAGGATAGTGAGAAATAAAAACAATACTAAATCCACCTTCCACCCGTGCCCCCCTCCTTCCACCACCGTCTTCCCAGGCTCAACTTCACTCCCAACTCTTCTACCTTTTCCACCCCAAGTGGCACAGGAGGATGGAGAATGAGGGTTGCAGTCAGTTCATAACTCTTCTTCTCTGCTGCTTCTTCCTCCTCATGTTCTTTCCCTGCTCCAGCGTGGGGTCCATCCCATGGGATACAGTCCTTCACCAACTCCTCCAATGTGGGTCCATCCCATGGGCTGCTGTCGTTCAAGAACTGATCCAGCATGAGTCCTTTCCACAAGGTACAGTCTTTCAGGAACAGACTGCTCCAGTGTGAGTCCCCCGCAGAGTAACAGGTCCTGCCAGGAAACCTGCTCCTATGTGGGCTCCTCTTCATGGGACACAGCTTCTACCCAGGAGCCTGCTCTGGCATGGACTCTCCATGGGCTGCAGCTTCCTTTAGGGCACATCCACCTGCTCCAGTGTGGGGCTCTCCATGGGGGTCACCATGGTCTTCACTACAGGCTGCAGGTTTGGATAATTGCTCTACTGTGGTCCTCCATGGGCTGCAGGGGGACAACCTGCGTCACCATGGTCTTCACCAAGGGCAGCGGGAATCTCTGCTCTGGTACCTGGAGTACCGCCTCCCTCTCCTTCTTTACTGACCTTGGTGTCTACATAGTTAATTCTCTCACATTTTCTCACTCCTCTTTCACAGCTGCCGTACAGTGTTTTTTACCCTTTCTTATATGTTTTCACAGAGGCACCACCAGCATCTCTGACGGGCTCAGCTTTGAGCAGTGGTGGGTCCATCTTGGAGCTGGCTGGAACTGACTCTATCTGACATGGGGGTGGCTCCTGGTGTCTTCTCACAGAAGCCACCTCTGCAGTCCCCCTGCTACCAAAACCTTGCCACATACAATGTCTAGTACTTTCAGTACAAGATGGCAACTTGTCACCTTTTTTACAGCTGCTGCACATTGAATCAAGGAGTTAAATATCAATTAGTATTATGTTATTTTCATCTTCTCTTTAATTTTTGGTTTCACCCACTCTCATGTTTTCAGCATTCTTTCTGCATTGAGTTAGATAGTCTGAAATCTTTCACCTTCTATTCTCTGTACAATTTAAACTGGGCATTGGTTTAGCATTCTGCATAATCAGTAATCACCAGTCAGTGGTACTGTCCTTGCTTAACTATAGGCTCTTCCAGAAATGCCCACTACTTCATCCTGAGCTACTCAGTGACGTTCTGCTGCTGCTTTGCAGCCCTGTTGGAGTATGTACGCCATAGCTGAGGTACCAGAGCAGCACTCTGTCCATGAATCCATCATCCAGAACAACTACTACATTACTTTTTTGTTACAAATGCTGTATAGCGTTGAAAGAAGGATAGCTCTGACTTTTTGCAATACTCGATGTTACTAAATCCTGAGTCTTTACAGTAAGCAAAGCTTAAGTGTGCATGCAGTTTACCTGTATTAACTCTGTAGTTGTTGGTTATACTCTTTTCTGCACAGGTATGGAGACACCAACCTTTTCTTAAGAAACTTTAGCAACTATTAGATCATTTGTTAGTCTCTTCAGTAATATGTTTCCAAAGAACTTATGGAGAAAAATCTGCCTGGTAGACTCTATTACATTTTTTTATGCTAAGTAAAAATCTTGGCCACACTAAAACTATTTTGCACCATTTTGCACCATGTACTTTACACCATTAGTAGTTAAAGCTGCATGTCATAAAAATGGGGGATGAATAAAGTAGTGCAAGATATAACATGCTTACTAAAGGACCTTGATTCTGAAATATCCATGAAAATATAAAAGTTGTAATATTTATACAAATATGGTTGTTCTCGATACCCAACTCATTCGGAACCTTAAAATTTGGTAGGATAGTAGAACAGATATTGAGCTTATAATGTGTGTGTACATCACTCACATTAAAAACAATGTTTTTAAATTGAATATTATGTACTTCAGTGGTTAATTGTAATTAATGGACTTACTTAGGACCACTACCTAAGTAGTAGTCTTCATTTCGGAATTTTCTAATTTCTGTGTGCTTAAATATGGAATTTAGTATTCCATTGTCTTGTTTTTATCCAGAAATTTCTCTCTCTAGTAACAGGCAATATTTAAGTATGCCTTTGGTGCTAAGAGTTAGAAAAAGGGTTTTATCTATCTGAAAAAAATGTCAAGGAAATAGATGGTGGGATGGAAATACAGCAATATTCCAAAATCACCACATATGTAGGCTTAATAGAGTTGCTAACAATTTATGTATAAATCTTGACATTTGGTTTCATTATTTGTTTGTTGTTTATTTATATTCCTCAGCAGGCTTATGGATGTTCTCTAGTGTATGCTTTCATCAGCTATCTTTCTTCTTAACCTGTAAAAGCTCATTTTGATTCTCCTAGACAAAGCATCTTCCTCTGATACTAGCCTTCTCATGTCAGTAATTCTATTTCCTTCTGTGAAAGGTCTGATGATCTGGCTGCCTAGTAGCTACCACAATTATCTGACACACACTATATCTATACTACTTCTTCATTACTTTCCACCATTAAACCAGAGGGGAAAGTGATGTCAGGATACAAGAGGATGAGAGAATTATTTTGCATTAATAAAGCCCACAGTCATTGACTGACTGATAAGGAACTAAGTCGTGATCGCAGAAGTATGGTTTCACTCTCTGGATGGATGGAAGAGTGAAGTTATGTCTAAAAGTCATTGCAGCAACTGCAATTGGTCTTAATCAGGCACATCAGTACATGATAATTGAGTGGCTTAGTGAAATGCTGAATGATTAATCAAAATGGTCAACACATGCCTTGTGCATTTCGCTGCTTGGTTACATGCAACTGAGAAAGACTGGCATTGAAGACCCTATCCATCTCTTCAGTTAGGATGTTCCTATCTCCTTAACCAGAGACTAAGCTGAAAATAATAAGCAAAACTCTTTTTTTAACAGAAATTAATAAGCCAAACATTGGTAACATGAGGGAAAGAAGTGCAGGATTCCACAGGTGTCTGACAGGCAAGAGAAGACTTCTTGGCTAACTGCTGCAAGGAGGGCCACGCACCCTTTTTGTTTCACATCAGCTATAGGAAGATTAACTTTACATGTGTATTGGGTCTGGCTGACATGGAGTTAATTTTCCCTATAGCAGCCCTCAAAGTGCTGTGCTTTGTATTCGTAGCTAGAAAAGTGTTGATAACACACCAATGTTTTGGCTACTGCTGAACAGTGCTCACTCAGCATCAAGGCTGTCTCTCCAGCATTCCCCGCCCGTCACCAGTAGGCTGGGCATGGGCAAGATCTTGGGAGGGGACGTAGCCAGGTCAGCTGACCCAAACTGACCAAAGGGATATTCCATACCATATGACATCTGGTCAGTAATAAAAGCTAAGGGAAAGGAGGAGGAAGGGGGAACATTCGTTATTTACAACGTTTGTCCTCTGGAGCAACCACTGCACGTACTGAAGCCCTGCTTCCTGGGAAGTGGCTAGACATCACCTGCTGATGGGAAGTAGGGAATAAACCTTTTGTTTTTCTTTTGCTTCTGTGCGCGGCATTTGCTTTTGCTTTTATTAAACTGCCCTTATCTCGACCCATAAGCCTTTCATTATATTTTCTCTCCCCTGTCCAGCTGAGGAGGGGGAGTGACAGAATGGCTTTGGAGGGCATCTGGCATCCATCCAGGGTCAACCCACCACAACATGAGAACAGGAAGCTACTTGATGATAAAATAATAGTGGGGTTTTTTTTCATATTGCAACCAGAAATGGGCTCCATAAAATAGGAATTTTGATGACAGTGGATATGTCTTGTGATCATGACTAAGGGTTTGACATTCACATGGTCTGTGCCGAAGCTAGGGAAACCAGAACTGTTTGCAGGCTCATGGACAAGTGTGTGAACCTAGGCTGTGTCCTAAATTCAGCTAAGTCAGCAAAGATGGAGTCAAGGGCACATGGAATGCCAACAACCCATGCTCTGGTTAGGTCCCCAAGCCAGAAGGCTGAGACCCACCTGCATGTGTGCCCTTCTGACTTCTGCCAGATACAGCCACTGATGCGAATCCATCAATATTTATGATTTTATTCAGATTTAAAAATTAAGTAATTTTGGCTGTATGAGTGAGCCAAAAATTTCCTATGGTAGTATGTCAGCTTTCTATAAGTTTAATTTGTAACAAGAGTTTAAAGCAATACCCACAGTACTGTCCAGTCTATTCCCCTGCAGACTTATATTTATATTTACCATCTAGTCAATTAATTTCTGTTTCTTTAGAGCTAGCAATAAATATTGCATTACTTATAGGATGCCCAGTAATGAATATTGAACTGGTGATTTGGGCAGTCTCTGCTGAGAGACTTTGTGAGAGCAGACAAATTCTCACCAGGAAAGGACATAAAGTCATGAATAAGTATTTACCTAAGAATAATATCTAGCATGTAGAAGTTTTTAGGTGAGAAAAGCAAAGAAGGAATCCAAAATATGTTGTCACAATAAATCTATTCTTCTCATCTGCTCCTGGTTTAGCATTTTCACTTGACAGATTAATAGAGATGTGTAGCATATGGATTGCTCTGCTGTGAATTATTGCATGTGGTATTCAGGCCTAAAGTACATAACTCTTTTAAAATGATCTACAATGGAAAATTGTTAATAAATTTTTTCTGCTCAGATCAATGCTAGTGTTAGTGACAGGAAAATCAATTTAAGATTCAGCTAAACCCAGAGTTTCTTGAAATTCATAAGTATATGGCTAATTTTATTCATTTAATTCTTCTTCTTTGTTATTTCTGGTGATCCTGGTTACAGCTTGCACCAAAACCAAAAAAAGTACCAAAAACTGCAGAACCCATCCCCCAGTCCTCCAAGAAAAGCATTTCACATGCTGTTTATGGCTAAAACTGCAATGAAATGTATTTCAATTAGACACAGATGCACACTGACAACACTATGATGACAGTTCCATTACCATAATACATTCAACACAGAGTGCACTTGTGAATTCGTGACATGTTTTTTTTTAAATGACCCTACTGAGAGGTACCATAATTTTAAGCAATGTTTACTCAAGGTCCTGAATAGCTTTTACTAGTAGTTTTAGACACAGTGAGTGAAATCCAGGCCTTGTGAAGTAAATGCAACTTTTACTATATATGTAGTGGGTCCAATATCTGCATAATCTGATTCTCTCTCCCCAATTGACTATAAAGAGAGATGCTAAGAGCTTATGGGACAATCAAGGAATGTTCCTGGCACAATCCAGAGAGTCCTTTGCACACTTGATAATGGTATTTTAGTTCTTCGTCTGAAGAATCTGATTACCAGGGCTGTGGTCTTGTGTCCCATATCATACTATCTTTAATGACTGCAAAAAGATACTAGGTGAGGTCTTTATTTGAACTCTCAGGGGCGTCTTGTCTTTCAGCATTACCCTTTCATTTTACTAATTTCTGAATTTCATTTCACTATGTTTATTTTAAGCTCAAAACTAATAAAAACTATTCAGTGGGTGGTCAGAGCTGTGTTACAAGAATTTTCCAAGCAAAGCCTATATTTAAAATGAAGTATCTATAATTCAGTTGAAGAGAATGAATTTCACAGCTTTGAAAAAAATCCCTTTTTGATATGACTCATGGCCATGATGGCAATTACAGTCATCAGATGTACTTGCAAGAAATACGGGTATATACCTAAAATTGCTGTCAGTTTATTTTGCTGAATAAAAGAAATGTATAATAATAATTAATAGCTGTGAAAAATACCAGCCTTCTCATGTACATCTGTGGGTTTTTAATGTTTTTAACCCTGTCATGGCTTAACCCCAGCTGGCAACTAAGCACCACCCAGCCACTCACTCACTCCCTTCCCAGTGGGATGGGGGAGAGAATTGGAAGAGTAAAAGTGAGAAAACTCGTGGGCTGAGATAAAGACAGTTTAACAGGGAAAGCAAAAGCCACGCACGCAAGCAAAGCAAAACAAGGAATTCATTCACTGCTTCCCATGGGCAGGCAGGTGTTCAGCCATCTCCAGGAAAGCAGGGCTCCATCATGCGTAACAGTTACTTGGGAAGACAAAACACCATCACTCCGAATGTCCCCCCCTTCCTTCTTCTTCCCCCAGCTTTACATGCTGAGCATGACACCATATGGTATGGATTATCCCTTTGGTCAGTTGGGGTCAGCTGTCCCAGCCGTGTCCCCTCCCAGCTTCTTGTGCACCCCCAGCCTACTCGCTGGTGGGGTGGGGTGAGGAGCAGAAAAGGCCTTGACTCTGTGTAAGCACTGCTCAGCAGTGACTAAAACATCCCTGTATTATCAACCCTGTTTCCAGCACAAATCCAAAACATAGCCCCATACTAGCCCCCTACTATAAAGAAAATTAACTCTATCCCAGACAAAACCGGCACAAACCCAAATACATGAAAATGCTATTATGTTGAATTTGGCTACATTTAAAAAAATGTTTAAAGAGCAGGGCAGATCTGAGCGTATATGTTGCTGGACCACATAATTTTTGACCTGATTAGTTCATGTTGGCCTATTTTCAGACACAGAATATATAAAAACTCATACATGTAAGTCATCTGACTATTGAGACAGCTACTCTTGAGTGTCCAGGCCAGATGAAAGAGAACACAAGGCTACATGCATATATTTTTGGTTGAATACAGGTTGAAAATGCATGTAGACTGTTTTTGCAAAGCCTTAGATACATTAATACAGATACCAAAGTTAAGGTGAGTCTGTTATGTGAATGAGAACTGTTTAAACAGCAAAAAAAATTGTATGGTTAAGTTCACATGCTAACAGTTCTGGTATTTTATTCATTCAGTACTTTCTCATAAATATTTAAGTTTAACATCTGTCTCTTAAGCATAATATCTCTGAAAAAATGCATTTTGGAGTATACAACAACAAAAAAATTTAGCTCAAGTCAACACTAGTTATTTGAAGTGCTGCTTGCAGTGGAATATCACATGCCAATATTGTGTTCGACTATTGCATCTGAAGCATGTTACAAACTTTGGAAATCGCATCACCTCAATCATACAATGCATTTACTTTTCCTTCCCCCCAGATGAATAACTCAGCTCAAGTGGCTTCTTTTAGTCATGTATTTTTTCCTTAAGAAAGGGAAATTTGGTATTTTTCTTACCAGTGCTGATACTTGCCATCTATGAAAACAATTTTGGCTGGCTTTTCACAAATTCTTTTCACAGGCCTCATTGCTCTTCTATGGATAGACATATTGCCCATTTCTGACATCAACAGATGCAGTGCTTTCAGACTCTACAGAAAGTAATGGTGCCTGACATTTCTAGGGTGAAAGCCTCTCTTTGGTTTTAGTGCTAATGGAAACAGACTTTTTGTCTTCTTGAAAATCCAAAGCCAGCATGTAAATGGCTATGCAGTAAACAGAACAGATTCTTTTTTAATCCCAGAAAATAAAGGAAAAAAGTAAAAAACCCCTCTTATTGCAAAGTTATAGCAGAGCTTTGAAAAAACCCACTTTCTCTCCAAAGCTTGCTTTCTTTAATATTTATTAGATAACCATTCATACTGAAGGACTGCCAATATTTATACTTTATACATAAGGGAATTTGACAATGGCATGCATTACTTCAGTGACAAAGTATTTACGAATGAGAACAAACCTCAGACAGATTGGCTATAGTGATTCACAGAACCATTTTATGCTAGGATGGTGTGTTCAGATGGCTTATACTAAATGAAAATCTCAGTTACTTTGAATTAGTCCTACAGCAGTTCTGAAGACTAGATTCTCTACTTAGTGAAAGAGACCTGAAATAACATTTTATTTCTGTTCATAGGAGCTAAGGATCCAGTGCAAAGAATTCTCTATGGTCCAAAATAGGAAAAGAAAAGTATGAGGTATTTTAGAGGATAGTTTGAAGGGCAGGGAGGTTTCGTAACGGAAGGTTTCCTAACAATGGTAAATGCCTGTTCACAGTTAGCATCTGGAAAGTGATATTTCCTGAAAAATAAGTACTGAACAATGATCCTTGGATATCATCTAATTCCTATAATAACATATTTCCAGTGTATAGGATAGCTTCTTTTGAATTCTTGCTTCAGGCCTGAAAATCTATGATATTCTCAGTGTTTGATTGCTATCATATTTATGTTAGACTGAAAGAGGTTGCTAAAAGAGTGCTATTACTCAAGGCACTAAAGCCTTAACATCCCAACATACATATCCATTCTGCTGCATCTGTGTAATGCATATGCAACTGAATGTAATGGGGTGCATCCACACTTGATGTTAACTGCATACTTCAGTCTTTGTCAGACAGTGGTCTAAGTCCATAAAAGTCATGAATGGTCAAAATTTCAAGCTGACCAGAAAGTCTCAAGTTTTGTAGAGGTACTAGATTTTGCATGATGCACTTAGCGTTATGTCACTCAGATATTGCCCATCTTTGTCAGCTTTGTCATATTGTCTTATGGAAAAAATAGTTCTGCAGAGGCCAGTCCTTAGGAACAAGAGGGTTCCAACATTCCAAAGAAATCTGGCCAATTTTAAGAAGTTTTTCAAATTAAATGTTTTAGGTTCCTCAGTTCAATTAAATCTTTCAATCTGGGCAAAGCAATCTGAAACAATTCTCAATGGAGTTGGAAGACATAAAATCTAATTGAAATATCCCCATGGAACATATTAATTTACAAAAAACTGCATGTTCCATCAGAAAATTGTTCTGATTGAAAAAATTTGTGCAGGTCTGTTTGAAACTTTACTTCAAGTAATATGCAAGACATTTCCTTCCAGGTTTTGACCTCCTAAGAAACCATGTCTTGACACCTTAAACCAGAATGCCACTGATGTCAGGGGAATAGTTTGGTACTATCAGCAACTGTCCAGAGATATGATTTTATAGACATAAAAGAAGCAGGCTCTGAACAACTAATTTCTTGTTGGTTGTGCTCTCCTGGAAGTTCCAAGGAGAGCATTAGGTATTCTTCTTTTGAAAGCTAGGAGTCAAACAACTTATTTTAATTTTTTCATTTAATTTTTCTCTCTTCTTGTTTTCTCTAGCCTGTTTCCTCCTGGCCTCCATGGTGCAAAGAGTCTTTTATGTCACATTCCAAACACTGAGTCCATGATCATCTAAGTCTCCTTGGTCTGTGTAATGACTCTTTTAAATTCTGGATCTCTCAGATGTTATTGCCATGCCTGATATTATTTGGAGGAATTTTCAGAAGACCATAGTCCAGCTGTCTGGATCCTGAAAGAATTGCCCTAGCTATTAGACCAGCTGCTTAGCCTCTCTCCTGCCTTTACCTTCCCCATTCACTTGGCTGTAGGAACCAATTTTTCTGGTAACCTTGATTGTGTCAACAAAGCAAGGAGCTAAGCTCAGCTAAGTAAATCCTTATATGGATGTGCACACACACAAAGTGTGCAGTAGAAAAAGAACAGGAAAGTTACACACATAGAAAGCCATAAAACTCCTGAACACAGTAATTAATGCAGAATTTTGTCACCCACAAAAGTCTTGGTTTTGATATGAGTTATACTGGCCATTTCAGCTCTCAGTCTTTTTAGCCTGATCAGCTTGCATGTGGCAGTTTATTGGTTTCCACTGACTTGGAAAGTTTGCATTTGAGAGTTTTGCATTGGACTTTTGGTTTGGTTTTTGGTTTGGTTTTTTTGTTGTTGTTTTTAAAGCTCTGATGAAATTCCACCAAGGAATTTCATACTTCAGTTTTCTGTTATCTGAATACAGACCTCTTCAAAGTCAACAACCATCAGCTAGGCATAGCCACTTCAGAGCTCACCAGGAACAGTGACTCCAGAAGGTGTTATGTTCTTGCCATAAAATGAGAGAGCCAGAATGAAAGGTTACAACTAGAAAAGAACTCACAACATAAAAATGGGGTATATACACTTACACATGTGTATTCCCTAAATGGTCACACCACCTTTGTGTAACCTGGCCCAATGGAAGTTGTAACATCAATGCAAACTTATGTTTTATGTGAAAAGAGCATCTTCTCCAACACTTGACAATATTTTCTTTTATATGAAATGACATTCAGTGGTCCCAGAGTGATGTAAGTACTAAACACTCAAGCATTTCAGTACTTTCAGGGGAACAGAAAGACAACCAGGGTCTTTACTCTGGCAAAGCAATGCAAAATATAATGGCTAGGAGTTAAAAGAGTTAAACTGAAATTAGAAACAGGGCAATCATTTTTAATAGTGAAGTGATTAATTTCTGATACAGACTACCAAGAGAAATATGAAGATTTTGAAGGGAGATTTTGTTCCCTTCCAATCAAGATTTAGTATCTACTTTTGGAAACACCTTCATTCAAACACAGTAATGTGGAAAGCATCCTGTGCTTGATTCAGGAGCCAAAGCAAGGGTGTTTAATACCATCTGAGATGCTGTAGATGTGATCTGGTCTCCAGGTACTGTGCAATTATAGGTTCTCTTCACAGTGGTGTCACAGCTGCTTGTCCTGGGCATGTGTCTCATACCCTGGGGCATCCAAAATGGCATTAGATGCTTATGTCTGAGCACCTTGTACAATAGGAAACAAAGCTGGTCTGTTAATAGTTGGTCTTCCTGTATTAATTCTGACCATTTTCAGAAGGAAATGAAAAACAGATTGCCATTTCATTTTTCAGTTCTGTAATACCAAACTGGCAAATCCATGGAGAGAAGCCAGTAATCTTATTCTTGGATATTTGCAGGAAAGCATATGAGTTTGTTTGCTTTCTCTGAAACATTTTTAATGGCTTTATTCTGTGCTGCCTCATAGTAAAGGTAAGTTCATGTCAACAGCAAGCAATCACTTAGATCTTTATAGAATCGATACTCATAATTTTAAAATAGACGTGCATATGAAACTGTTTGAATGCAGTCTTCATTTTTGTCTTCCAGGCCAGATCAAAAATCTTTAACTAACTAGCTACCTAATGAAATAACTAACTGACTAAAGATCAAGCAATGGACACATTATTTTCCTGTTGCAATTCTTATCTGGATTTTTTATTCCTTTCTGAGTAATACTATTCATCCAGAAGAGCTCTATGAAAATGTAAGTGTAAGTGCTACTTATTGTGAGCCAGGAACAAAGAGAGAAGCAGCGGATTCAAGGCTTTTTGGCTATAATGTGCTGCTTTCCAGATAATGGGCTCTCTTGGTGTTATAATGAAAAGCAAACATATCATTAATAAAGAGCTCCATAAAAACTTCTGCCATATATCTTAAGCTTCATTAGCTTAGATTAATGACTTACTTCATATACATGACAATAGGTGAAGCAAATCTTTGTTTATTTATTGACAATTCAATGTGATTGTGACATGCATAAACAGGCTTCCTCCTGATTAGTTCCATGTTTTAAAGTAACTTTGTGTTATAAAACTTGTTAACTACAGTATCATTTTATTGAACTCTGCTCTGTGAATGATGTGATCTACATTGAAAGGCGTCAATATTGCAGTCATTCCTGGCAGGCACTGGAGCATTATGCACACAGATTGGAGTAGATATCTCATTGTACAAATCCACAGACCCAGAAAATGTCCAGTTATTGAGACTGCACGGAGAGGACAATGTTCTATTCATAGGCTCTGCAGTGCAAGGTCAGAGAATGAAACTTGAACTAAGTGTAAGGTTCAGATTAGTTTCACAGTTTTGCAGAGGACCTCCCTGAAAGTTAGGACTCTGAAAGCACCAATCCTTTCCCAGAGAACCCTGGCAAGGGTTCATAGCACACAGCATAGCACTCGTGTGAATAAGTAGTTGGGGAGTGATTTCCACTGTGAAGCTCCTGTAAAGCTCAGCAAGAGGGAGAAAGAGAGAGTGGTAGAAAGGAAGTTACATGAGCCTTTTTCGGAAAATGCTTGTGGAGTGAGGGTACAACGATGTTGAATTTTGACATGTTTTTTGCTTGGATTAAATAATTTGTATTTAGAATCAGTTACAACTTGGAAGCTATAATCCCATAGCACCATTGACATCCTGTGGTTCCCCTCTATTAATGCTCCTGAAAGCACATAGCTAGAAAAGGGTTTCTTTGACAGTAGCAATTTTAGGCAGAACTGGTAGTGTTGTTTCTTACTATGCCAGTTTCATGCTTTCCATTATCAAGATCTGTTTTCAGTGACTTCTAAATTTGCCAGCTTGTCTGGGCTGATATTTTACATCTTAAATGTTGACTTCAGGTTGCAATTCTTGGAAAAAGCCAACTGAAGTAGTTCAAATGAGCTGACATAAGGATCACAGGTCAAGGTCAAAGAAGGGAGGAATGGGAAAAAGAGTCTTTGCCCAGTATGCACACTGCTGGGTGAACACAAGTGTCCTGAGTCTCACTACTGTTCTGCTGCGAGTAAAAATGACAATGCGATGGCAAACTGTTATCTCAGGGCTCCATAGCTGACCTGCAAGAACTACATCGCTGCTATCTGCTCTCTGCTAAAGCCTCCAAAGTTCTTCTCCAGCTCTGTCATTTGTTGCCACAGGACAAAATTTCCTCCAGTTTCTTCTTTTAAAAAAACCCTAAGAGATCACACATAGAAACACACAGGAGGAAAGCTAATAAGATAACAAAATTAAAACATTTTTTTCTCCTAAAATGGGAACAAAAAGCCTTCAAGAAAATATGTGAGTCCAATAGTCAATCAGGTTGTAAAAGGAGCGTTCACTAAGGTGATGCTATTGGAGGAAAAAAAACAACTCAAAAATAATTCTTTGTGTCAACATTTATTCCAGAAGAGGTCAGAGAGATTCCTACCCCAGAACTATTATTTTCCAGAGGATAAGCCCACAGGTTTGTTTCCCTCAGGAATTCTTAAGCAACTGAAATAAGCAACTGCTGAACTATTAACTGTGAATAATAATCTGTCATTTAAACGAGTTGTGTTACCTGAAGAATGGAAAATGGCAAACATGACACCAATATTTTATAAGATTTTCTAGATTAACTCAGACAATTACAAACTGATAAATTATATTTGTATAAGAGCAAATTTGTAGGAAGATTCCATTCTGTAAGAACAGACTGAGTAATAAAATAGCAAAATATGATATACTAGGGAAAAACCAACCTAGCCTTTGCATAGAGAAGTCATGACTCACGTATCAGTTAGACAACTTTAGAGAAGCCACTGAGCATATGGTTCAGGTGATGTAACGTATAGACATTTTCAAAAAACTTTTGAGAAGGTCTCATTGCAAAATCACTGAAAGACACTAAGCTGTCATGGGATAAAAGAGAATGTCCCATGGTGGATTAAGAATTGGTTAAAATGTAAGAAACAGATGGTAGGAGTGGGTAGTTGGTTTTCAGAAAGAAGGGAGCTCAAACATATTCTACAAATAAAAAATGTGCCATTCAGCATATTCATAAATGGATATCACTTGAATGATAAGGAGGCAAAATCTGAAAATGATGCAGAATTATTTGGGATAATCTAAAGCTGATTGTGAGAAGTTGTCAAGGAACTCAAACTTGTAAGTAGATTATAAAAAGGTAGATGAAATCAAATGTTAGAAAGTGGCATATAAAGCCTAGGAAAAGAAATAACCTACATGTATTAATATATGATGGCCTTCACTTGAGTTACCATCATTCAGGAAAGAGATCTTGAAGCCGCTGCAAACTGTTCTTCAGAACAACAGCTCAGAGTTCAGCGGTGTCTATAAATGTAACTAGAATTTGAAGAATAATTAGGAAAATAATTAGGAGCCTAACAGAATGCATAATCACGTCTCAGTGTATATTAATCATCTATTAATATTTCAAGATTTCATTATTCTAAATTTAAGAAATGGAGCTTGTGGTCCTGGGCATGCCATAGCAAAAGAAAAAGGTGTAATAGAATTACCAAGGATCCAGACAAAGACAACAAAAATAAACAGAGATGTGGATTGTCTTTCATACAGCTACAGAGCAAATAAAAAAATAATCTGAATTTGGAACAAAAAGGTGACAAAGAATATGAGAGAGATTTGTGGAAAAGAGAATATCAATAGCAAACAACTCTTCTCACAGTACAGGTAACTCCACCAAATGAAATTGTCAAAATAGACTTTGAAAGACATGAAAGGTATACTTTTCATGCACAAAATGTATACTTTTCTAAATGAGTTTAGAAGAGGATCAGAGAAATTCATGCAGGCTAGATCCACTCTTGGCTAATACACATGACAAGCTGTAACCTCTAGAATAAGTAAGTCAGCTATTGATGAAGGTTGGCTCATTCTCTACACGCACTCCCCAATGGAGACATGGGGTTAGGCTCACCTTTGGTATCGCCTCTCTGGCAACATTTACATTCAACATTCACATTCAACATTCAGAAATGAGGAAACTGGAAAATTAAGGTTCTCTGTGCAACTTTAATTAAAAATTCCTTTTTGACTAAGTATTGTGACATCTATCACATGCTGTTTTGCCCTTTTAATCTCCTGTAGTGCCCTCCCATTCTCAGTACAAATCAGGGAACAGTTTGGGAATGAATGGAGCAATGCTGTATACAAAGGCGGCTCTGGCAGAACTTATTTTCACCAGTTGCAGTTGTTTGGTGACTGACACGGGGAACTGCAAGAAAATACTGAATCAAATAAGGCCAAAGTCCCTTGACTACAGCCTGGAGAACACTTTCCTACAGTTCCTTGGCTTGTGTGTTCATGCTCCAAGCAGGCAGATATCTACAAACCTCCTTCTGCCTTTGAACTGCATAGCATCAGCAATGTTATTGCAGCCAACCTACGGTTGTTGGACAGCAGCATGGTTTCCATACTCTGGTCCCCATTTGTGGGCTCAAACCCTTTTCTTAAAGAGGGGCTTAAATCCAGACCATCTGGACAAATTTAGGCTCCCGACCAAGAGGACATATAGCTGTAAAGTGACAGGAAGTCACATCAAATTGGAGTTTTCACAGCTCATCGCTAATTTTTACTGCAGTACCAGGGAATCTGATTTAGAAAAGTACTAGGAACTCGAACTTCAGCTAAAGTCAATAGGATTATGTAAACTGCTATATGACGTTAAGTGCTCTGAGGGGTCTGATCTTCCTGTGTCTCAAATTCTGCCTGCTAATCAGTGGAAATATTTGTTTTCACATATATGTTCAGGCACTCTGGCTACAAAATAATATTCACGCCACTCTTCAGTTCACAGAGATGTTGTGAAAATAAATTAATTAATATTTATGTGTCACTCAGTTGTGGAAGTGATGAGTGTCACTGAATAGAAAAATTCATTTTTCCATCTTTAAGTCTACATTTGAGCAACAAATATGGCCTGAGGTTGCAGACTGAACACTAAGGAAAAAACAGAATATTCATTAGATTATTCTTAAGACCATTTTGCATACTGAATGAGGTAGGTGGTGTGTGAGGAATTATTTTGTAATTGTATAATTAAAGACAATAATAGAAAAATGTGCACACAACCTTACAAAGGGCAACCTTAATTCTGACATTTCCTAACTACTGAGAGCTTGCTTTGAAAGCCTGTTTTTTTGTATGTATGATTAGCGTGTCTGTAATATAAACAACGAGGTTTATATCAGCATTGATTGTTAGAAATTTTATATACATCCATCCCACACTTTTACTGTAACATTTTTATATAAATTGAAAATAAACATATTCTAAGGCAATTTTAGAAACATTCACACTTTATCGTTTAGCCAGTCCAGAGTGGTGCTAGATTTCTGCATAATAATATCATCACATTCAAAGGAAATAGAGAGTTCGATGGTGGATGGGTTATTGCAGATCAGTGAAAACAGAAAGATTGGTTTTCCCCTTCATATAAGGTCTGTATTTAGTAGAGTGTGACCATGCCATCACACCATACAGAAAAAATGATATAAGCAAGGCTCTACATCCAGGCCACTTATCTTAAAAAACAATTTACTTTCTATTACACCAAAGTGGTGAGAATAATGTTGTCTGGGAATTTTTAATATTTGTAGACTATACTTCCATTTCCAGTCTCTTGGGCAGCAAGATCACATACTCTATTTCAACAGGTAGAGGCTGAATAATATTATTTGTAATTTTTTTTTAAAATAACAGGTACTAAAACAATCACAATAGCCTAGAGCAGAAACCACAAAATCTGCTTGTAATTCACCATTCTCCACAAGAAATTGGCTTCCTTCTATGACATCCTAGAAGACTCTGGCCTGAAGTTTCAAGAAGAGGAGATTAGGACAGAAAGATTTAAAAAAATTCTTCAGCTCCAAGATGCAATGAGGAGAGTGGTCATCTGTTGCCTATACTGCTTTCATGTCATGTTGATCTGAAGGAACTCAAGTTGTAAAGTTTCTCAGGCAGCATAGAAAAAAAAATCCATATTCTTCTGTCCTTCAGACGACAGTCCTGGAGGAAATTGGCTTATCCCTGTAGGAGATTGTTAATGAATTTGATGGAGGGGCAGCGAACATGAATTTTTATGTATTGTGTGTAGGATTTTTTTCTTAAATTAATAACTGTAATTTATCCTTTCTTTCTCTAGCCACTTTTTATGTGGTTGCTAGCTATTTTGTATCACAAGCATCTGGAAGATAAATGTTCAGAGCATGAAATATTACCTTCATTCCCCATCCATGCTGCAGATCATACATCCAGGTTAATGTTAACAAAATAATCTGTAGGTAGACTCAGGGAAGCAATCAGAAGGAACTACTTTCAGGTCAGGAACTGATATGTGCAATTTTCCTTGAAATTTTTGTATGGTGAAGCACTTCAGCTGTGCAGGACGGGCACAGAGGTTTGGTCCCAGGATTCTTGGCTCTTCTAGTCATACTGATTACTGCTCAAATCTGATATGATGTGCTCTTTGCCATATAGCTGTCTTTCTTTGAGGCAAAATCTGAACCAAGTCCCTTCACCGAGCTGCTGGTATTGTCTTCAGCAGATACCAGCACCAGCAGGAAGGCACAGAGCTCCCCACATGGCAGCAACACAGTGTCCCTGTCCAGAGGAAAACAACTCTTTCTAGCTCCAGCAGCTACAAATTCGCTGATCTCAGAAGCAGTAAGGTTTATATCCCTTTCTAATTTAAAACAAATCCTGTTTAACTGAATTTAAAGCACACTTACTGCCAGTATAAATGCATGATCCTTTTCAAATCCTACTAAATCATTGGTCTCAGTGATTTCCCTGGCATGGGAAGAGCCAAAGGAAGCTCAGTGCAGATTAGGATGTGCATCTCTGACTGTGAAAGAATGATCTCGGGGACCAGGCAACTGAGAAAGGAGTGTGTTAAAAGGTACAGCTCCTCTCCCTGTCTGGTTTGGGAATGTTCCTGTTCAAGGGTGGCACAGGGGAAGAGATTTAGGTATAGCTAGATGTCTAAGACTTATCTGTTGAGATGTCTATAGACAGATATTTTGCCCTACATAACCCAATTCCAGACAAGTAAACCAATTTTCCTTCAACTTGGTAACCCCACATAACAGGACATTCATGAATATCCTTTACTCTAAAAAGAAAGTGATGGTTGGAAAGCTCAGCCACATGGAGGTATAGGTGCACAGTGAAACTTTGTAAGGCCAGCTCTTCACTGGTTTAAATCAGCATAGCATCAATGCCTTCAAGAAAACAATGTCAATTTACCTTAGCTGAGGATTCAATATCTAGTGATATATTGAAATGAAGGGATGTTTTTTCCCATCACTCAGGTGCCTAAATCAGCTACCAAACTGTGAGAAAGGAAAATCTTCCTCTTAAAGGGTGACTCTGAATCTGAACCTGACCTTGTTGTGCCAAACTGCTGCCTGAAGGAGCCTGACCCCATCCCTTCATCAGATCTCAGGGAATCCAGTCAACTGTGTGGGATACAGTAGGTACCTAAAGCTGAGGGGGTTGATTTATCGCATAAAAAATATTTTTAACTGGAAATTATGTAAGAGCATCTCCTTCGTCAAAGCGGATAAAAATATACATCAGCCAAAGAGAGACCCAATCTTGTAGCCTCTAATCACATGAATAACCATACTGAAACCTACAGAGTCCTGCAAAATGGCCTACTGGATAAAGACCATCATGTTTAATAAATCTGATATACATTTTTTTTCCCATTGAGAAAGAACAATAGAGCACATCTAATTCATTTCAGTTTGGAAAAGAAAGAATGACTCAGAAGCCACAAACTGATTAGCAAACAGGAAATGGAGAAAGACTTCTGAGTTGTAATTTTGAGACAATATTCTACAGTTAATCTCTTTGAAAAATAATGGAACCAGACTTTAATATTAACCTGTCATTGCACTGCAAAAGGATCTAGAGAGAACAGTAAGCAGTATCAATGAAATGAATCTAATGACATTTTATTGTTGACACAGACTAGAAATCCAGAGATTCAGCAGACAAAAGGAAAACATTCTAGATTTTCTTATTAAATTATGCAGTTGCAACACTTTTATAGATTATAGTGTAAGGTAAAAATTGTGCCATTTCAAATTTAAAAGCCCAATTTTCGTAAAAGCCCTGTTTAGCTTGGTTGTGTGATCCTTCCTTACTGCCAGAACAAATTTCAGCAGTGCTCTTCTCCAACAGGACGCTCAATACTTTTCACCACGCTGCTAAAACTCCCTGCCACTAGAACACAGATGTGTAAGAAGCATGAGACCCTCAGAACTTAATCCAAAGATTTTTAAACCCTCCTTATATTAGCTTGAGTTTGTCTTTATTAAATATATAACATTTCTTTTATAAAATAACAATTAGTGATCTAATATAATGTAAATTACTGCCTCCAGATAGGGTGCTAAAAGAAAAATACATCATTCGATTGGGATGGTGAATAAGAACAAATCTCAAAATAAGAATAAACGGAGGTATTATCCCATGAGAATCTTCTGAATCGATCTATTATTTTGCAGCTTGAAATGTGCCACTGTTGTACTTCCACTTGATTATGAGTCTTGTTTTCACTTCCGTCAGTTGATCCAAATTGAGTACTTCTGACATTTGCAAAGTTACTCACATATTCCACTGCGCAGTAGGGAAAACCTTGTTAATGAAGAAATAACAAGCAGAAGAATCAAATAAATATTTAGTTGATTGTAAAGAGGTACAGTTGCTGGTATTTAAATGCTAAAAATAAAATAAGGCAAGCGACAGTAACATGCTTGCTCATGTCCTCTAAAAAGGGGTGCTAGTGGTGTTTCTTTCTGTGCCACAGGGCACTTTCATTTCCTGATTCTATTATATACTAAGTGGCCACCTGAACCTGCCAATGAACTTGTTCTATTGTGTTTTTCTATTTTTAATCCAAAAGGAGTAAACACATTTCTCATCAGATGTGTCACACACTGCTCTACATTGGTGAGATTTATGAAGGTGTCAACGAGTTATTACAGAGCCATTCATTTATAAATAGGTGTCCATTCTTCAGGAAATCATAAATGATAGGAGTATTTCCACCATTTCCCAAAACCTCTATTGTAAGAAGGATGCCCATTTGTGGTTTTTTTTGACTGCACTACACTGGTGTAATTTGTTTTTTGTCCCTCCCCCCTCACCCATTCAAGGCTTTCTCTCTACTTTATGATTACTTTCAGCCAGATTAATGCATTGGATGGCTAACAGTAGTACAGCAAGGAACATAACAACTATTTCAATACTCATTTACAGACAAAAAAAAGAAAATCTCAAAAAATCTTCTCTTTAACCACTAGGCTTGCAAACTCTGAGTCAGCTGTACTGCTCTGTATAATTTTTTTGGTGGTCTTTAGAAGTTGATGTAGGGCTACTCTTAGTAGATATTCTTCATTAAACACCTACCAAGTCTGCCCAGGAGTGGATATGAATGCAGCTGTAGCCATTTGACAATGACATCTCTTATGACCTCCAGTTGTATTTCTTACTTGGGAAGAATCTTTCTCTAATATATCATTAGTGGCACTTTAAAGTAACTTGAGAAAAAAACTTTTCTTGCCAATCACGAGGAAAACTAGTCTGATAGGAGGATTGCTCCAGAGACATAAGAAGCAAAGGCAAATCTTACAGAACAATATCCGTGTTTTAAAGAGTTCAGAAAAAGCAAAAAAGGAGAAAGAATAACAAAGTATCAGCATCCTCTAGATTTACAGTTCTTCTAAATGTCATATGGGATATTATGGCAATGTAATTAGGCTGCATTAAAAAATACCGGAGCACTATTTCCTGGCTTATTAATCTTTCTTTAACATTCATTTGGCACATTACACACCCTGTCACATTTTTCACTATTCAAATATTATTTTGACAATCACCAGCACCACAACCCAGAATAGAAATGTTTGCTTAGCGTGTTGGATGTCACCAGTGTTGGGTATGTCACTCAACCATCTAAGCAAAAATGAAGAGTCACCTTCCACACTGTGGGGATTTTTTTTTTTTTTTTTTTTGTGTGACTCATTTGCAGTGAAAGGGTCTGGGAAACATCCAGAAAAAAACCTATTTACCTTTGCGGATGTCATCTAATTTCCATTTAAAAATAGCTTAATGGGATGGTAATTCTCCAAATTTGATTTTCATTTAATATAGAGGAGTAACAATAGTACCTTTTAGCAACTGATGTCTGTTATCCTCAGCTATGATGTCCTCAGTAAAGTTATGATTTGGTTCCGACAACAGGAGCTTTGTTCTACTTTTGAAGTCCTCTTTCACACATATAGAACATTGTGTTAGAAAAACAAATGCCTTCATTCTGACATAAACTTTAACAGCCAAGAAATAACATGAAAATCCACGTACAGCGTCCAAACAGCAAATGGGATTGATTGATTGACATATGTTTAAAATAGATCCCTTTCTGCACTGTAACTGATTTCCATGCCCAATCTTTGAAGTCTAAGAAGCACCCATGAGTGTAAAGTCTGTCTGGGCTCCAAAAGGAGAATTGTGCCTGCATGTGTCACGTTAGATGAGAACTTCCCACTCACCTTTGCAACGCACTACCCTTAGATATAGAAGGATCCTTGCTCCTTATTCTGAGCTGCCTTTACAAACCACTGCAAAAATGTATGTTGGCAAATAGCTTCCAAAACCATAAAAAAGCGCTGTGGAACTTCTGTAAGCGTATGGAGTGACAGAGGTTCCACAGACTATCTGATAGCACAACTAAAGGCACAAAAGCCTTACTTAGCCAAATAGATTTAACAAAAGGCAAGAAGGGATTTTTTTTTTATTATTCATCCATCCTCCATCATGAAGCCACTCCTCTTCAAGTCTTCCCACTGGCTCCCATGCATTGCAGAAAGTGTAGCACTCTTTTCCACTGCTGCACTGCTGTGTCCCCATGCCTCCAGTTTCTCTGCTTCTCTCAGTCTCCATCTTCACAGAATCACAGAATCGTATAGGTTGGAAAAGACCTTTAAGATCATCGAGTCCAACTGTAGTTCACATTTAGCTCTATCTACGCATTTCTATTCTTCTCCCTTTTGTGCATTTTTTTTCATGCTGACCGGTAATAAAAGGGTTCCTTCCCAGCCTTATGCATGAAAATATTACCTTTTCTCTGCTCATGTCCCTCTTAAAACACTCATCTCCTGCGCTATGTAGCAGAGCTGTCATTCATCCGTTAAAACAAATCAGCCAGTTCTAATGGAAAGGTGCACTGGCACAACTCGCTCTCAGCTTCAGCTGTTGGTCAGCATCCAAGAGGAAACCCCACCACGCTCGTCTCTCTTTTTCTGTGTCTTTCTTATTCTACTTTGAAGACAAGAAGGTAAAGCTCCAATAAGTATACCAGAAAAAAAAGCCCCACAAAGGCTCCTAAGCATTGCTGCGTTAAAGGAGTAAGCCAGCAGTTCCTTTAGCCTGAATCCAGCTCTTAATTGTTTCATGTTGTAGCAGGGAATAGGTTTTAATAATATCTAGATCTACTACTTGCTTTTCCAGCGGAACACATAGCAAGCTCCTTGGGACAAAGGAGTTGTTCTGTATAGATCTGCTCAATAAGTAAATAATAAATGGTTCGACCTAGGGGCATTAATGGCGATCAATGCTACCCTACTTCTAATGCAATGATACCAGCTATGTTGTGATACTGAGTTAGATACAGGCAAATGTATCTAACAGAGATAGATTAGACTTTGCTCAAAACATATCTGTGAAAAAGGTGACCCAGTTTTTTTGTGCAGAGGGTATGGCATATCTGAATCTTGGTCTGCCTTGTAGTTGAGTAACTGGCACCTGATGTACCAATCCCCCCAAAAGGGGTTACTTTCATTTGTTATTTCTTCTCTCACCTGTACCTCGCAGTAGTTTGCATCTAGTGATGAGATGGTGATAAGAGGTTTTGTGTTTGAATTTTCCCTCCTGACCTTTGAACTTCTTAGAAAAACAAGTTGCTTCCCTTTATTTTATGGAATAACACCTTTCTAACTGACACAAACTCCCTGGGGGGAGCAGGAGGAGCTGATAGCAACCCAGGCCAGTTTTCATCATGTGGTGCTGAGCCCTGAATAGAGTATCTTTAGTTATTATAGCAGTGTACAAAAATCAGTGACCTGAATACAATAGCTGTGACCCATAGATTGCAGTGGCAAGGAATTTTTCCAGGATACAGTGAAAACTGAGTAACTGGCAGTATCTTATTTGCTGTGCCTGTGGGCACACATAAAACCTTGTGGGCGTGACTTAACAGAACTAGTCCATAGCTTGGAGAATTAATCCAGATAATTAGAGAGCATGGTGCTTTCTGCCATGTCACATTCCTCTGTGCAGAGGGAAAAATGATATTTTAAGGGCTTACCTGCGAGAACAGGATTCACGTGCCAAAGTATTGCAGATAATTTAGGTAATGCCTAGCCATCTTTGCAGCTTACGTCCACCAGGTTTAGGAAGCATATGATGCATGATGTGTTGGGAATTATGGTTTTGTCATTTTTTGATCATTGTCTGAAGAAGACACAGACCTGCAAAGAAGCAGCATCAATGTCAGTACTGATGATACCATGCTATGTTCCAGTATCGCTGGCAGCAGATGATCTTCTTATATCTGCATAGCGATGGTGTTGTAGGAATCACATAAGGAGGATTGCAGGCCATCTGACTGCTTGTCTTTTTACTTTGCTTTTGCAGTCCTAGACATTTCCATTAAAACTGACATTCGAGTGAATGAACAGAGGACTTTAAATCTGATGTGTATTTGCCACATATAGAAAGAACCTTGGTGTTATTTCTGCTTACAGACTTTTGCAACTGCATTGAAGCAGAGGCAGAAAAGGAGGGTTTGCAAACTAACTGCAGGTTGTGGCCACATATCTAACAGTGGCAAGCACATATTTTGTGTTGCAACGTGGCCCCAGAGGATATTGCAGCATCATCCCAGACACTGTGTGTGACTCACCCAATGGTTATGGACATATGGACATCTAAACTATGTACATTTTAATTTACTGAGGAAGTTAACCATACTGCCTACTGGAAAAGAAAAAAGTCCATTATAAGAAACTTGGACTTGAAGAGCATTGGGACTGAGTCTGAGCAGACAGCTGGCAAGATAATCAAGTGTGTGGTTCCTTATGTCATCCACAATTCAGGTGTACAGGGGTCTATAGAAAGTTATATTCTGCAGAAGTAATATATACTGTAAATAAATCAAGCTAGAATAAATTATTTAGTCTCTTTCTGATATTTAGCAGCACATTGCCCATCAAATTTAGTGGAAGCGGCAATTGCTCAGTCTTGGAAAAAAACCCTGACTCTTCTCTAGCTCAGCTGTGAGACTAACTGTATCTGAATTTATATATATCACACCACAACCATGCAGCTCCCCCCCCCCCGCCAAAGAAATAACCTTCACTGTATGTGAGAAGCATCTTCAGTGGAAAGTCCTGAGTTTAGGAATTGCAGGCTAGGCCACATAGCGTCTCTTTTAAGATTTTTTCGCCTTAGGAGGACAGAAGGACACGCCAGGATGCTCTTTCCGAGCCCAGTACTAGCAAGCCACAGGGACAGCCTGAATCACTGCTCAGTGGCACCAGCCATGGGCCACTTGAACCTATTTTTTTTTTTTTGGCTCTGTGATTTAAGCCGTCCGTGGGGAAGGAGGTTGATGATATAATACTGCCATCTGGTGACCACTGCCAGAAAATTTAATCTGGAGGAGAAAACCAAAACCCTAACGACTGTAGGATTTAACTTCTTAAGTCAGTGGGTGAGGAAGGGGCGAGGCAGCAGGGGCAGCAGCGGCCGGGGCAGGGGCAGCAGCGGCCGGGGCAGGGGCAGCAGCGGCCGGCGCGGGGGCAGCAGGGGCCGGGCAGCAGGGGCAGCGCTCGCTCCTTCCTTGCCATGTGCCTGGGCCGCCTCTCCTCGCCGCACAGGTCCTCAGAGAGAGGTGCTGCGCAGGGCTGGCTTTAAATTTAATTATCAGGAGAGCTCATTCATTCAGGCACTAAGAGGACCTGAATATGCAGAACATAGGGTTTCTTTTTTTTTTTTTAAGAGTGGCTTAAATACAGTTTCCATGGCAGTTAATCCAACTTTGACCCAAATTAAATTTCAATGTCTAAAAATTCATTCAGCCAGAGAAGGACAATGTTTAGCCCCCTCTGAACCAGGCACAGAGCTGTGTGAGAACATTTCTCCTCCCCTGGCTTGCTCTTTGCAGCAGAAACCTATATAATCATGAAGCCAGCTGGTGCTGCTGAAACACTTGCCCGGGTGCAGGAGGCAGCCCGGTGACGTTCCCAGGGATCCTGCTCCTAAACATGGCCTGCTCAGGGTCTAAGGATTTGGTGGCATATCACAGCCCCACAAGGCAAGGGTAGGAAAGGCAACCTTTCAAAAGTATCTTATTGCTGTAAGGGAGTTCTGTGTTCAAAATGAAGATGAATCCATTTTGTGTCCTTCCGAGAAAATAATATTCTCATTGATGTTCACTCTCATAAAACACTCTCTATTTTATTACACTATCAGTACAAAACAAGTCATTTAGATATTATAACAGTATTTTAGATGATACCTACTATCAAAGACTCTCTCACCATAATGGTGGTGAAGCACAATAGAGGTTTTATAATATAAAAAGAACTTTCCCTACCTGTTATCATGCTGATGGGGACATAGTCCCTGTTTCAGTCCTGCCTGTAGTGGCAAATTACTTTTAACATGCTATATATTTCAATGCTATCTAGTTAAGGTTTCATTATGACATCTCAGTATAAAATATAATGTACAATTTCTACCATGTTTTCCTAAAACATTACTGTGGGTGAGATTTTTCACATTAACCACAATTGCAGGAATAACTGATGTTTAAATCTGAAGACAATTTTAGTCATTATTAAACTTCATTATAAAATGAAGTACGTGGGTGGAATTGTAGTTTGATGCTTTTGTAATTTGCTCTACCTTTTCAATGTACTTTTCAGTTACATTAACTGAATCATTTCATCTTATAGATGCAAAGATGAAGAAGAACAAAAACATGCCCATTAACTGAAGCAGTGCAAATGTGCATAGTTAATGGAAACCATTTTGACATTTTGTATTTGATTCCATGGTGTGTCTACTCAAACAATTTCAATGGCATATTAGAACAAAATGCTACATTGTACTCTTCACTAAGAATGCAAGTAATAGACTTCAAAAATTACCTTTCGACTGAAAGTATTATCTGTTGGAAATGAAGAAATGTTTTACATTATGAAAGGCTAATAGCAGTAAGGGGGAGCAATGGGCTGTAATGAGAATTCAGGCAGAGAGGGTTTTTTGACCCTGTGTTTCCCAAATGCATGTGTTTTTACAAGTTATAGCAGAATTGCTTAGATAGTGACATAAACTCCTGTATTTAATGGCAATTATTTCACTGTGTTACAATTAAAGGCTTCTTAATGCAAGATCATGTTAAATATTGTGGCAATATTTTTTTTCTGTCACAGAACAGATAATTGATTGCTTTTCCAAAACCAATTGGCTTTTTTTTTCCATGACTGAATCAATTCAAGGACCAGATGCAGTCCAAAATATATTTCCACTCTGATGCTAAAGCAAGGTTTACCTATTAAACAAATTCTGCATTTCACCACAGGATAATTTATCTGTTGGTAAAAGCATATCATAAATAATTTTTACATGCATTTAAGCCTGATTGATGAAAGTATTTCCATTTCTTGTCATTTTCAGGCCAGCTAAAAATTGCTGTATCTTACATTTCACATTTGAAAATTCATAGAGGTAGCATTCTTCTGATTGCCTCAAAAATATTACCTTATAACCACTTCTCTGTGGCAATACACCCAGTATACTTAAGAACAGCTGGACTGCAACTCTGGAATGTAACTAGAAAAACAAAAACCTCTGCATATACATTTCAGCTAAGTGCTGGTTTTGGCATTTCAGTGAAATGTTTGGCTACAGAATTTTGCCTCATTCAGATGCACGATTGAGTGTTTGGCTGATGGATAGACTGCAAGCCTCTACAAGCCAATTCATTTTAACAAGAGCTGAGGCTATGCTTGCCTTCCTTCTGTCCTCCTGCCTGCTTTTCTGCGTCAGGTTTTCTTTCCAGGTGATGTCTGGAAATTCCACAACTGGCATCAAAAACTTGTTATAATTTCTAGTTGTTATCCTTGATTCACTCCAGGGAAGAAGATTGTCACTTTTTGGCTTCACTTGATTGCTCTACCATATACGTACCATTTCTGGTGACTATTGCAATCTCTCACAAGAATGAGATATCAGAATTTCAGCACTCCTTAGGCATTTCAAAAGAGAAGTAAACCTCATTCCCTTTAGCTTCTTAGTCTTCTCTAGTTCACTGCTACTCAGTCTTTGCTCTGTAAGTCACTTGTGCCTGACAGACGCTCAAAAAGTGAAAATATTGTAAATGAAACAAAAAAAATTCCCAATTCTATACACATTTATTTCCACTTAATAAAGAAAATAAGCAAGTTGAATGAAGGAAAACAGAAGCGAGAGACTAACATTTAGGCTAGCTCTTACCATATCGGTGCCAGCTGAAAGGTATATGTAGGAGCCAGCCACTGATTCCTATCCGTGCCTGCCTGCAGGCAGAGATGCCTTCCTTACTAATTAATTTTTTATCATAGTGTCCATTTAATACTTCTAATGCTTGCATAATGATCAGTATTTTTACTATAAAATAGTTGTAAATGAAAGAGTGGAATTAATATCTTGAAAGAAAGGGGAATGCTACTTCTGCTTACAAAGCTAAGCATGTTGCCTACCCTCTTCTGCCCCATCACCATCAGGATTGGGATGAAAGATAGTCTGTTATTTTTTCCCCTAAATCTTAAGCTATTTTTCAGCTAAAAAAGGAGGAAAAATATCTGCTTTGCCTCTTACAGATAATTCCCATTAATTGAAGATCGAGTTCTCTGTTTTTACTGGCTGCTTACTTCTTTTATATAGTTTAAAACCCTGTGGAAAACATAACCGCAAAGCAAAACATCACATATTCAAAAGGTTAAGGCTTGAGTGCTACCAGTGCTTTATAGCTTTTTTCTCTGTGTGTGTAGGCTATTGGAAATATTACAAATCTTGTGTCTTACAGTCTTAGGCACCCTGATTATGAAAAGATTTGAAAACAGAAGAGCGTCTAGCTAATGTGTCTGCACACAGGGGGTATAATCTCAGAGACTGATTCACCATGATGTTATTTGTGTTGTATGCTACTGAAATTCTATTGGCATAAAACTGGACTAACAAACAGGAAAATTAGGCCCTCAAACTCTTTTTATAGAAGCTGAGCTGCTTTGTTGTGTTATCCTCCTATCCAGAGCATAAAATATGTATGAATAAGGCAGTTTCTGTTGAGTCATCATGTTGGAAACATTCTGTTAACTCCAGCCAGCATAAAGATTTGCAATGTTTCCTGGACAAAGGTGGAACTTGGGGTCAGGACACAGGTGGGCCTGTGGGAAAAAGACTATAAGACAATGTTTGTGGGAGAGAGGGGAAATCCTGCATTTTTATTGTTATTTTATTGTTTTATTTATTGTTTTATTTTATTGTTTTTATTTTATTTTATTGTTATTTTTATTTTAAGTGAACGGCAAAGCCAAATTCAAGTAAAATTATCAGAAAAATAATCATAATACAGAAAACAAATTAATTTTACATTAAACTGCTAGGGATAACTCTTACCCAAGCCTCAGATGCAAAGTTGCAAAGAAGTCCCAGTACACCTGAAGATAGGGAGTTCAATGCTAGGCAAATACATCTTCGCTGCAGAACCCTTCTTTCATCATTTAATCCTTAGTATGAAGCAGCTTTAATACAAAGATGCCTGGCATATGAACTTGATTTGTCAATCAACCTCTGTGCTTATAATTTCTAAACTTTAGCCTTTTTATTTTTACGTTAACCCTAGCCTAAAATTGTGGTCAGTCTTAACTAACAGAAGTGAAATGTTCTTTGCAGCTTCTGCTCTTGCCAATGATTAAATTTTTTATTATGTTTCCCCCAAATACAAAAGCTTTAAAATCTTCATTTAAAAAATATTCTAACATTGTTAACTAAAACTTCTCCAAAGGTCTGTTAGCTTTTTCATCTGTTTTTCTGTTTTGCTTTTCTTTGTCACTTTTTGGTTTAGGATCAGCCTTTGCTTTTGGATCTGTCTTTGATTTTTTTTTTTAAAGGCAGATACCATAAGGTGACCTGGATATGTGACTTGGTCTTGTTGATGCTAAAGGCAAGGTAGGGCAGGAGGCGTAACCATCAGAGCTATAATGCCATTTGAGGTTGTGACTAAGTTCCTGGTAGATGATGAGCATAACTGAGCACAGGCCATTTTCCAGCCATCCATTCTGTTATTGAACAGGTGGTAAATCACCCTTTGGAAAGTAGCGAAGTGCTTACAGACCTGTGACATATTAGTTTAATATTGGCAACTCCACCTCTGCTGTAGTCACCTCAGAGATCTGTAATTTTATATTTTGGCTAATCAGCCTTTGAGTTCTTCTTGGGTGTGGTTCTCTTCACTGGAAGAGACGGAATCTTGATAGATTAACTATCTTCTCTCTCTTCTTAAAGCAGTGCTACTGTCTTTTATAGCATTAGTACTACAATTCCTAGATATTAAATCCTTACTATCTTCTTCATGCCCATAGCCAACACAGCAGGCCTTACTGGAATATGATTTTTGGCAAGACAATAAAGTTATCCTAGTTTTAGATCACCCTGTACAGGTTTCATATTTAAGCCTTTCATATTAACAGCAGTTTCATTTCAATAAGCTAATAACAGCACCTAAAAATCCTACATATCAGCAGAAAAATTCCTCACAGTTGCAGCTATGAGGAAAAACAAATATTTAAGAGTTTATACTGTGCAAGAATAAGTGACAAGGAAGCGCATTCTCAACGACCCAAGATTTTTTTAAAGTGTAGGCCCATTTTAGCTTAAGCAGCACTATGGCACGGCTTTGGGTGCATTATGGCAGTGTTTTTAGCTGGAGTACCATTCATGGTGTCTGAATGCTCTAGACCTCTAATCGCAGGGGAACCCTATACTTGAGGAAGATGAATCTGTATCACGTTACATTACAAGTTTGCTGTGGTTTGAGCAGGGCTTGTCCTGTAAGGGTCCGCCTCAGAGGAAATGCTCTCTTCCATATGTTACAGCACATACGTACACACCAAAACAAGTATCTTTCCATAACTGGGACATCTGTTGGGATATTGGGCCATGGCACGATGGCACAATTTCACCCTGGGTGGACCGGTGGGACAGACATTTGTGTACTTAGAGTGTGCTCCAAGGGGAGAACTCAGATGTAAGTCATGCTAAACAATGTTGAAAGACAGGCTGAAAGTTAGGTGGGTCATGTGCTATGGAAAGCACTGAAAGCATAACCGATCAGGAAATCATGTCTGGGCTTATCCGTCCTTCTCTGAACATACCTCCTGGGTGGAGCCTTTCAGGACACTTATAGAAATCCCCGGTTTCTAAAACAAGAGTATGCTAGATGCAGAGCTATTCAGCATAAGACATGTCTGATGGCACAGTTCCTAGGGGAATTTAAATGAAAGAGAAAGATTAGGCACCTCTGGTATTGGTTGGTAGCTTACTGAGGTTTTTCAGATCATAATTTTGAGCTGAGGCATCCTTTACTGGATACAGACATACCTCAGTAGTCTTCTACATAAACTTAACAGATTCTGCAGCTAATTCTTTAGACTCTTTTAGGACTTATAGCACATGAGATTTCTCAGAGCATGATATATATATGTGTATATATAAATGTATTAAAAATTCCATACAAATCTTTGGCTATTAAGTTTCACTGGACTAGCCAGAGGATTGTAAGTAATACTATTTTATAGATACAAAGAAGAAGACATAAAAAATATCTGAAACAATACTCTTTGCCATTGTATATACAAAGCCTGGGCTATTTGTGTTTTGTCCTTATACTTTTGCCTGATGATATGTATATGTTCCAGAGAAATCATCTGGGTAAATGTGGTCAGACTTAACTTTGCACCTCCTAAGTTTAAGCATTCATTCATGAAATGAACAAAGATTTTAAGTCATTAGTTCGTCTTGCTGTCTTTATGGGATAGAGTGCTTCAGCTTCTTTTCTGGGAACCACTTTTTCTGGTTTTATTCCAAAACAGAATACTTATAAACCAAACACAATCAAAAAAGAAATTCAAGATAGTACACTCAGCTTGTTACCAGCTTGCTCATTAATCAATGTGATTTATTTGTTTAATAGTATGCTGCAGTTAATTTTTTAAGAAATTAAATAAAGTAAAACATTAAGTGTTTTTGAAAACTACTAAGTTAAATATTTGCTTCTAAATTGCTTATAAAGACAAATATAAATGATTTTAAAAGAACTAATATTTTGGGAATCCTCAAATTTTCATTTTCCACTTTCATATGTATAAGAAGGCTTCATTTTCATGGTCACATCATTAGGCAATTTCTAACAAAGCAGTTCCATTAGGATGATCCAAACTGGCATTTGAAAATGTCTGGAGTGAGCTTCTCCACAGTACAAAATATCCAAGGACTACCCAAAATTTATCATGCCACCACTCTAGAGAAGAGATTAACTGTAAGGAGATCCAGTTTTCAGGGCTTTCTGTGTAGATGTGACACTCCTGTGCAGTACTTTATTAGAACAGTTTTGCTAGTGAGTCAGAGCTTTTATTAGCAAAAAAGGAAGAGCAGACACGTTTCTTTCACTCTGCCTTTCAAGCTCTCTGTTTGTTGCTTTGCCTGTTAAAGACTCACTTAGTTTCAAGCTCCAACAGAGATTTCTCATTAGGCAGTGCATCAGAACACCACAATGGTGTAACTTCCATATCATTAAATCTTTGATGCATCTGTCAAGACTACTGACACCACCTGTCATAACTGTGAAGAAGATATTTGTCCATGGGAAATTTGAATAGCACTGTGAATTTCTATCATGCAGGTCCTTTTACAACCATCACTTTTGGCTGCCACCAAAGATAGGTCAAATGGAGTGCTGGGTGTGAAATCTCTTGGCCTGTTACTTTTACCGGAAACTCAAATCCAGGTTAAACTATAGCCCTGAACATCAAAATACCCAAGTCTATTTGTGATGACTGCACATCCAAGGGAAATGTCTCCTAATTTAAACTACGGAACTAGCAGTTGGGTTGGCTGGGATTTATTCCATGTCCTGATGTAGGTCTTCAACAGCAAGTTACTTGATTCTTTTCTATGTAACAGTTTCACCACGGGTGTTGAGGTGCATAAACTAGATTAACTAGTTAATATGTTTTGCATATTTGTAACACCTAAATTAGGAGCAAACTTCCTACCTTTGTTTTCACTGTTGAGTTTCCAAACTCATAGAAAAGCAGTATTTTGTTTCTAGTATTAAGTCGTATGTGTTGATTTGATATTGATTCTGAGATAGCCTCAGAGGCAGCATAATAGAAGTGCAAGATGTTAATTTCTTTAGCACTAGACTATCAGACTGTTTTCAGAATATGAAAAATTAGAGAACATAGGAAAGAACTGTATTATCACTAAAACTTACAGGATGGCCACCTTCATCTAGCACTTACCTGGAAAAATTCTGTGGTTGAAAAGATCATATAAATTGTACACTGGACAATGGAACTAGAGCTGGGGAAAAATGTATTCCCAAAATAAAGGGAGAAATCCACTAATTTCAGCATTTGCAGAAACACTGTTTGCCTTACTCTGACATACACTGTAGAAGAACATCAACCAAACCAAGATGTAACAATCTTTGAGAAAAGCAAGATGGTGCAGAAAGGTGATGCTAGCAAGAACTAGTATCTGTCTCAGAGTCTGAGCCCATGTCCTACTAGAGGCCACCCAGGGTACAGTCCCAGGAACTCTGCTGGACATGGAAGCAGCTTCCACTTTACAGGCACAAGATTTTAATAATTTAGGGCTACGTATTTACATGTACTGTATTCCATAGTTAGTGTGGACTTGGATTTTAAGACACTTAAAACACCCCTATGATTATTTCAGTACCTCGCTTGCTCTTTATCCAGTGACTTATGTGCCCAGCTTTTTTCTAACATTGCAACCCACCAAATAAACAGTGGCCATTTAAAACAATAGAGTTACACAGACACAAAAATGTTTCTTCATACTACGAAAGGGCATTTCCCACATCCTTCCCCTGGGGGTCCATCTTCCTACAGTGGCACAGAATTGATTCTGATTCACAGAAAATTGATTCTGAACCAGGTGTACCTTTTCTGTATGCCCCAAATTTCACACCTTCAAGACTGAATCTGCTGTAGATTTAGGATCTCTTTGGATCACTATGTGTAGACTCATACCTGGAAGAGACACAGGAGTGCCACGTTAAAGGTGCTGTTCTGCTTCTGGTTCCTAATCTGCCTCGGAGTTCATTTGGATATCCTTGTGTGACACTGCATTGTGCCAGGCAAACATTATCTCCATGATTAAGGGCTAACTCCATCAAGGTGCTTAGACACCTAACTACCAGTAAGTCTAAACTTAGATACTGAGAAGCCTTGAGGAGCTGCTTCAAGTCCATAGGCAGCAAAATCCACTACATTTCTGTCACTCAGAGCTATGGTCATCACGCTGATGACAGGAAAGGTGTCTTTACCTTTGAAGAACATACAGAAGGAGGAAATGTCCAATATACATCCCTCAAATCCCTCCTTTCACTGATTTGCTACTGGTAATTGAACAAAGTTTCTATGAAAGTGTGTTAACAACTAGATTTTTATAAGATGACTCTTTCTTTCCTCTCCCGAATGAAGCAGCATGACTTTGTATATTCAACATCAAAGCATTACACTTAGAATTAATATCATAGACAATTAAAAAGTCAGAAACTATCAGAAACTATCAACGTTCTAATGTTGAACACTCAGTTGCCTGTTGGAAGCAATGCACACATGATAAAGTGAAAATTACAATAAGCAACATTTTTTTTTTCTTTTGGTGTGGGAATGATAGAAGAAGAAACTTTCTTTAAAAAAACATGGGTAGAAGACTGGGAAGAGGCTTTATGAAAAGATTATCGTAATGTTACACTCTATTCAAACAGAAGAGTGCTCAGCTCCTGGAAAACAGCAGTGACTAACCTCACAAGAGTTTGATCCTTAGGATCAGTGATCAAAGTATTGCTCAGCTCAGCCTCTACTTTTATTTTTGAGCTGAGTACCAGCAATTACCAGTGTACCCAAGCACTAGCAATTACCAGTGTACCCAAGCATCTCCTCTTTTTTATCATATGAATGTTGCTATGGATTGCGTTATGGCCCTCAGAGTTGGACCTCATACCTCTGAAGTCTGTGGCAGTTCTTCCATTGATTTATAAACATTTTGGATTCGACCTTTAGGAACCATACTGATAGGCAAAGTAGATATAGATTTAAATGAATCTACATACAAGTCCTTCTTATGGCATACTTTATCAATAGGACATGAACAATCTCCCTGCCCATTCTGTCCTGCTCTTCACATGTCCCTTTAGTTAAAACCCATTAGTTTTTCCTTCTCCAATACCATTCAGCAGGAGGATGCTTTCACTCATCCATTTTGTGTGCCGCTCCAGCTGCCATGACAGGTGCTCTGACTAATTACAGGCCCCAGCTATTTTTTTTCATACCTTTCGGATAATTTAACAGTGAAAGGGATCAATGAATTCTTTGATAAATCTCAACATTTGTTATAAATTTGCCCTTTTAAGTTTCTAGTTCTTTTCCAACAGTAAATAAATTATGACAGTAGGTTATTTGGGTGTTGTAACAATGACCACAATTTCTTAGCCTAGATGGGCAGAATTATCATCCCGCGTCATGGTTCACCATGTCTAGCATCCTGTTCCTATGAAAGATCACAGCAAGTCGCATGAGGTCACATAGCTACAAGTGAAATTATGTGCACAGGTGCTACATGTGCTTCTTTGGAGTTTTAAAGGAATTGTAGCTGAAAGTGTATGAGGCTTGTACTGAGCTAAGTGGATTTATAGTGATATTCTCTACAGGGTGGAGGTGGTACTGGAAGAAAGAGCTCATCTGTGAAAGGTTATGAAGGGCTACAGAGGTCATGTGGGCAGGCTCAGCTGTTCTCAGACTGTTGAGGAAAATTTTCATCTCTTTCCCACCTCTCCCCTTTGGCAGTTGATAAAGGGCATAAAATTCAAGTTTTGTTTCAGGTTTTAAAAGTGGTTTTTTTCACTTAACTCCTAGTTTTTAGTATAAAAATCATTGGCATTGTGGAGTTGGTCCATTTCATTTTTTCACTTATCTTGAATCGCTCCACTCCATATAAGCTGCTCTGGAGGAAGGTGGAAAACCCTTTGCAACTGACATCTAAACATCAGGTTTCCCAGAGGGGTTTGCCTGTAAGTGTAGCAAGTTCTTTTCTTTTGGCCTGAATAATTGGGTGACTGCCCAGAAAGAAAAAGAATGAACTCTCCCAACTTTTACTGGATCTTCCTGAAAATGTTAGTTTCTGTACCAGACTGAAAGCAAAGGCTTTCCTTATAAAACCATTAATATGTCTAAAATGTTACTACCGATATGGACTGCATATCTGCACATCAAAGTCTACTTTTCCCCCCACAAAAGGTCATACCACACTGATCGCACTTCTGTGCTTTCTCAAGAAATCAGGATTTTTTTATCTGTTAGCTTTAGAGAAACTGTGGGAGATGCTGGATGTAGATTCTGTATCATCTGAATGAGCAGTAAATACATAGTTGAAAAGGATCCGTAGGAACCGTTACAAACCATTTTCCAACCACCCCGTAACAACTTTAAGACTGAAACTTAAAACCTAAAGCTGGAACTATTACTGTGCCTCGGGAAGAAAGCAGAAGAGAATAAGGGCTATGTGCCCCCACAAGGACAGTTTTCTCTAGTAAAATTTCCCCAAGGATCCTAGGAGCACCCCTACAGAGGAAAGCAAAGATAACCCCATGGTCACTTCCATCTGAATCTGTGGGAAAATTGCCTCCTCTTCTTAAAGCTGGTAACTGGTTTAGCTGTGGGTGGGTGAGTTGCTCCAGTGAGCATTTGCAAAACCTGACTAGATAGGTTTACAAGTACCCTCCATCCTGTATTCTGTCTCTGTCAGGGATCCATGCCCAGTGATGCTGAGGAGGGTATAAACCCCACCAAAGGAGCGGATTATACAATAAAAGGAGAAAAAAAAAGAGCTGCTTTTTTTTCTTTCAGGGCCATGTATAAAACTGTAATTCCTGGACTAATAAAAAGTATATACACAAATGATGACTAAATCTCCTTTTAATCCCCATTAAAGATGGGTAAGGACCTACCATCCTCCATATACACTAGGTGCTATGGCTTTACCCATGCTACAGACTGCAGCTTTAATAAAAAGGTGTCTCTAAACAAGGGAGCTAAAGTGCCAGCACAGATCTCAAGTGAATTTATTTAACACTAATACATGTTTCTTTTGTGCTTTTCTCAACCCTCTGAAATATCTTGTGCTTTCCTTTTCACACAAGAAGCTAGTAAACTTTCTTATTTATTTATTTTTTAAAAATTAGTCTACTTTTCCTGGTCAGTCCCTTGAACTATCCCCCATTTTTGCTGAGAGCAAGGGAGAATTTCTCTCTTTTTCCCCAATGCAAATGAAATGAAAGCTGGGGCAGAAGATCCTCTGGATATTCTGGAGAATTTCCTCTTTACACTATGTGTGTCTCCCATACAATGGATGAGTGCATTTTGGGATGGTTCATGGTGACAGAGGCTCCTCAAACAGAGTGAGAGGGATGGGCATGTTCTCCACATCCAAGACCCAAGAGGGAGGGAAGTCCTGTTCAGGGATAACATGCTGAGCTAGGCTGGCAGCTCCATGGCTGCTGCCGCTGTGGGGTCTTCCCAGAGGCAATGGGTGGAGATGACTGGTACAAGGGGAGAAACATCTCTGCCTACAGAGCTACGGAGGAGCCTGATTGAACAGCCACAAATCTTGGCTTGATACTAAGTGGCAGTATTAAGGACAGGAACATTACAGGCCATATGGCAAGCATTTTTGATTGATAATAGATGTTTATACATTTCATGCTGCCTCTCTGGAGATATGCCTAGAAAGATGAGATGACAGGTCCCAAAGGAACAGTAGTTCGGATTTCTGCCTCATCATTCAGCCTACCTCTTTATTAAAAATGTGAAGCCAATGAAGTTACATTAATGGCTATAAGCATGGGTTTAGATCACTATTTCGAGGACAGAAAAACTGTATTTTCAAAAGATTTTCTTCCTTGAGCATTCAGATGATGTGATATTTGATCCCATCTGTTTTTTTGTTTTTATTTAGAATGCCTTCCCTTATCCTTTTTTATATGGTTTTTTTTGTCCTAATATCTAATATTACTGAAGCAGGTGATGCATAATTTATGTAAAGAATGATCTTCATTTAGCACTTAGAGAAGTGAGAAAGTTCAATGCAATTACCAGCTTTTCTTTTTGATAAACAGGCAACCAGCATCTGTGCATTAAACAGGCTACTGTAGGTGTGTTGCTTCCAAAGCAAAGGAAATGACTAAAAAGACAACCCCACCAACCTTTGTCACTGGGTTATCTTTTGTAGCCAGTTGTCTCCCATCATATAGTGTTTCAGTATGATTGTCTGAAACTGGATGCATCTGAGCTGCCAAAACCACCAGCAAGGTTACATGAAGAACGGATAGTTGTACTGTCTTCCTCAGCCTACACACTGACTCATTAATATGTTTTTTGAAGTCCTGGGAGCTCTATCAAGAAGTCTGTGAAGGAATCTTCAAAAAGGAAACTACTGGAGATAATAACAGAGAAAATGTGCAAAGCAAGTACATATTTGGCAGACTGGCAGAATCTATAGAACAGTTTTTTCCTAATTGCTCAGATAACATAATGCAATTCAAGAAACAATACTGGACTAGAATGCTATAAAATAAAAATAATGCTTTTCAACTGGAAAATAATTTCTGGAAAAAAAAAATAATTTTGCAGCCATAAAAGTTTCATAAACAGAAGAACATCTACTGTGCTAAAGCAAGATGGAAAGAGCAAAGACCAAGCTTTGAAATATACAGAAAGCAGATGAGATTTCTGTATTGTACTTACAATGTTTTGTTGTACTGATTTTGATGGAATAAATAGGCTTCAAAGATGTTAACAGGACCAACAGTAAATAATCAAATAAGGTTCAAATTTTAATTACAGAGGACTTGACCTGTTTAGTCCTATGACATACAATTACCATTACAAGTATTTTAGGCAAAATTAAATATTATACAAAAGAAAGCTTTTGTAATACAGCTTAGTAGTTTAGTCTTTTGTTTTAATAACATTCCTTATTCCCATTCCCTTCAACAGCAGACAATTTTGGAAGGAAAATCCTTTGATTGACAGGATTTCAGACTGTTTATGGAAAAAAGAAATACATTCAAGGTTTGTCTATTGATGTTAGAGTCCTGAAGGCAAAGTGAGAACAATAGATGCAAAATGGGTAGAAAAGAATAACCAATAATGTAAAGAAAACATCTGCTTCTGGTTCACAGTTTAACTTTTCAGTCTTACCTCCTGAAAATATAATTGGAATCGCATAGGTTCTTGCTAACTGCTCTTATACCTGGCAAAATCCATACCAACGTGAGGCTATTTAAAGACCTCATTATTACCACGTCTTTTTATTCATAGATTTATGCATGCTGCCAACATGTAATATCTGACTAAGTGAGACTTATACTAAACAGTAGCCAAAAGAAAAAAAATGAGTACCCAGTTCCAAGTTGTAAAGGTTCTTCAGGACTGAAGATAGCAAGAGAGGTGCTGATGCTATCTGAATCGTTCTCTGTAGCTCAGTATGGACAGACTTACTGTGTAAAACAGTATGATGGAGGCCTGAAGATGTCATAGTGGAGTTTAACATCTATGAGAGGGATGCTAGACTTCACTTCTTACTTCACCTGTTCCTTAGGCATTACTGACAAATCAAGGACTGCTCCCAAAGGCAATTAATAGAATATGCTACTCTCTGTTTTGCCCATTAATTATGCTTAATTTCTGATATAACAATTTTGGTCCATAAATTTCCAATCTTAGGCTCTTTTGTTTATCATATATCATTTCAGTACAGTCCTTGGACTGCATCAGGCACATTTCTGTTTGCTTTGTTTAACTCCATGTTTCCATCTTTAACTTCTGATGATTTTTGTAAACATTTTTATGCTTGATTTTTTTAAACATTTTAAGCATAGTGTTTTGTGCTTTTGTTACTTTGGATAGCAAAAGCATGTGTTAGATTCTATGTGCTAGCCATCTATCCTTTTGGATCAGCATGATTTTCCCTGAAGTTGTTGATTATATGTGTCCATACAACTTGTTTTGAACAAGATGGGATGCATGCAATTTACATAATCAGCTCTGTGTACTAATTAGAGGAACCGCTATTTTCAATATCCTAGAAAAATGATGCCAGGCTAACACAAGGATATTGAAAGCATCTGCTTCTCTAATTAGTAGACAAGGGGCTTATCTTCCAATTTTATTCAAAGTGTTAGTGTGTCAAAGTATTTTTGCTACACCACAGAGTAGTGACATTTTGATCTAGGAAGGTAAAAAGTAAGATGCCTCAACTAGTATTGCACAGAAGCTGCCCTTTATGCTTTACAAGGTAAACAAGACTCCGTACTTATTTCCCCTCCAAAGAATAATATATACACATATACAGGCCATATGAAGCTGCAGAATATAGTCATAAGGAGATAATCCATACATTAATGTTTTTGGTGAAGTTATTTACAGGAATAGTTCAAAACCAGCATTCTCGGGGTTCTGTGATAATGAGTAGATGACATAAAAAATGGAGAAGCTACCATTTCTCTTATTCCAGGCATATATATACACAGGACATTTTGACAAAATTTCCAGTATGAATTTCATTGTCAGGAAATTTTAGCCATTAGTTCCTGTCAATCCATTATCTCTGTATCAAGAAGTTCATGCTCACTGCTTCCTTCCCCTGAAAACACATAACATACCATAATTAGGCCATTGCAACATTATTACTATTTTTTTAAATCAGACTTTTTGAAACATTGACCACAAGACAATTTCTCTAGGCATCAAATAATTTTTATAGTTATTTTCTGCTTCCTCACCGAGTTTTTCAGTGTTCTTTAAAACTTATAGACAACGTAGCTCTACTCAGGATTCCAGTATAAGTTTCTGCATGTGTAAATGAAGCACCTCCACAGTCCTAGACATGAGTCCCCAAATTATGCACTGAGAAACACATAACTTGTTCTTATCTTCGTATTTTGCATGGAATTCAGGTGATGAATATAATTCAGCTGATAAACAGAGACATTGCATAGTGCTCTTTCTGGTTGTACCACGCTCTAAGTCATCGCAATTTACCAAGCAATGCAATTTACTATGCCTGTTTGCCTTTATTAATATTTAATATTCTGGTCAATCTCTGAATCTAGAAGAAAATTTATTATTTACTTCTGGGTAACTTAAGGAAATATGAATAGAGCTGGGTCGGTCTAGAGACAAAGGGGATTTATATTGTTCATAGAAGTCCTCAGACTGTAGTCAATATTACAGAAAATAATGGACCAAGATGTCACTTTATGGTCGTCTTTAAACTGCAAGAAAAAAGATTTCTATAGTCATCTAGGTGTCTTTCTTAATGAACTTCCTTCCCCTAACAAATAGAAATAGTGTTTTTACCATATTAGCTCAGATAAAATCTTGATGTGGGGTAGACCTAGAGACGGCTAATGGGATACAACGCTTTTCACCTTGAATCACCAACCCAAGGTTTAACTTTTTTCCAATGGATAGAAGGAATTTCCCTCTGGGGTGAGTTTGCGTTTCACTTCCAGGCCAGCTAAAATATAGTTTTCTGCACTCAACAAAGTGTTCACACTTATCTTGCAGCAGACCCCAAGGGGCCAGGAGCCAAGCCTGCCTGGGAGCCCCCAGTCCTCACTGCGTGGAGGGACAAGGCAGCACCATGGACTGGGTAGTGGAGCTTGCTTATGGGGGGGGTAGGCACCAACAAAGCTACAGCCCTCTGTCTGCAGTGGTATCTGTTGCAATTTGCCCTCTTTGGGTAGAGTACAATACGAAGATATTTTTGATTTTTCTTCAACCCCTCCTCTGCCTCCTCCCTGAGTCTTATCTGGACTGGAAGGAGGTAGAGGAGGTAAATGCTCTCCATCTGCTGGAACAGCTTCACACCACTCCCCTTCTACCAGGCTGCACTTTTTTTATGACCGTCATACAAAGACAGGAGACAGACATTTTTTCTCTGCAAGGCTTTCTGTTTAATTAAAGGCCTATTGTGCCTGAGCTAACTCTCTGGTTTTTAAGGAGGGCTCTGTTTAAAATCAGGGTAATGGGTTATTACAATTCTAGAGAAGAACATTTGCAGGGAAATATTTTGCCCTGGTTAAAATTTTTGTGGAATACCACAAAATACAAAATAGATCCCTTAATCTCAGTGGCTATCTTGAAAACTTATTACCAAAATATATATAAATGTGTAAGTACTATTCATTTTTTGAATGTTGGCGTGTTGTAAAATTCTGTTTTCTTTTCATTTCATGCTGTTGTAAATAAACTGAATCTGTACAGTAGGTTTTTGTCAGAATCCCAGAAAGACAATTTTATTTTATAGCACATCCTAGACTGACAGCCAGAAACTGTTCTGCACCACCTCAGTACAAACAAAATTAGCTTCTCACAATATTTTTGCAGATGTTAAAGGTCATTAATAGAATGAAACCAGATGACTAAAGCAATACATTTGGAATGATGGGGTTTTATTTTTCTCCCCAGCTTAAAGACACAGAGTCCTCTTTTCTTGACTACTTGGCTGCATTTCAAATGTTCTTTTTTTCTTTTTTTGCTATTTAATGGTTTCCAAAATCATAAAAGTGAAAGTAGTGGGATATGTATTTCTTGGCTTATGCAACCTCACTTGTGTGAAAGATTTGTGATTTTTTACAGAGATGAATATAATATTAACTGTTCAAACTACACATTCCTGGAACAATTGCCCAATCTCCACATTTTGATCAAGGTCACACTTTTGCAATGATCAAAAGAAAGATGGCTAGCAGATGCAAGAAAAATCATCTTCAAAATGCAACTATATCCAGGAATAAAAAGAAAAGTCTCCTTAGAAATGAAGGTAGTTCTATAGATTTTGAAGTGCATTGTTTAAGTAAAAGCCGATGTTGATAACAAGTAAAAATTAACCTTTTTCTTTCCTACAGGACAACTATGTCATAGTGTGATTACTGTTTTGTGGCTTATCTAGATGATAATGAAGAGCCTTATTTGTCTTCTAATTTTAAAATATTACTACTATGTATGCAATACTGTACCCATCAGTTTAAACTGTATTATGCTATTTATATGCTTCCAAAATGAAAGATAAATAATAATTAATTGCTTGTCAAGAAATAGCAATGTCTTAAGTGCTTTTAAAAACATACAATATGTCAACTTTTTCCAAAAAATTTTGGTATAAATTGAAAAATGCAAATCAGGTTCATCCTGAAAGCTGAGATAAGAATGCATGTGTCCCTACTTTGGAACACTTTTAAAACAGGTATAAAAAGAGAGAAGTGAGGCTACTCAGTCTGTGCAGGAATGGATGTTATCAGGACATGGCGAAAATGAAAAGGAAAGAAGTTAATGTGAAGGAGTGATGGAGTGGGTTTCACTGGGCAAATGAAAAGAGAAAGTTGATGAGATAGAGGGGCCATTGCAGGGTCCAGACATCCAGCAGGGGGAAGTGGGAGAAGCTGTCCTGTGGTAAGGATGCCTTAAGAAGCCTTTCCTTACCTTAAGAAAGGTCAGAAAAACGTTTCTTATGCAGAATGTAGAATACAAGCCAGAGAAAAAGGGATCGGTGGTTTCTTATCTTGATTAATGCAAATTCTGGACAAAGACTCCAACTCTACATCCAGCCAAAGAGAGAGGAAGAGAGATTTTTGAGATACTGGATAGAAGAAGAAGTGAGGTTTGAAACTAAGCATGAAAGAAGATGTATCAAGCATAAAACTATTTATGAAGAGGGATGAGCAGCAAGATCATAAATGTATTTGAAATGGGAGAAAAGGGAAAGAGCAAGCTAGGTTTTGGTGAAGCAAGGCAAGCAATTTCATTTTAATATGGTCTGTTTGAGATAGTGTTGGGATATTCAGGTTGAAATCCAGCCAAAGAGTCTCAAGTGAATGACTAGATTTGGCACAGAGAAATAAAGCAGTAATTCATCAGCAGAGGACTGCAGAACTGGTAGTCAAGTCTTGTTATTGGTTAGGTTAGAAAGGGGCACTACAGAGGAGGGAAGGCCAAGAATAAAAAGCTTTGAAGAAGCTTTGAAAACCTGATCTTCTCTAAATTAAGTCAGTTGAATGTATGAGAGGGAAATGCATAAGTTTATAAGCATAAAAACTAAAAAATATCCTGGTGAAGTAGCAAAAGAAACAAAAATACCCCCTGGAAATTATTCATTCTCTTTCTCAAGAATAAATAGAACAATGTGCTGTTTACCTGTCTAAAATAAATAAATAAATGAATGAATGAATAAATGAATAAAGAAATAAATATATATTTCCCCCCATGCCTTATAGCTGGAAAGTTGGCAAATAGGGAGTTTTTGGTTCTGGTACCTTCAAATATCACGGTGTGGCAAATTTCCTATGCTATTTATTACAAAACAATTGATGTGAATTTTCTGGCACATACCAGCACCGTCCTGATGCTGGATAGTTTTGCTAGGAAATCATCTAAAAAGATTTTTTCTTTCTCTTTTGAATTGCTTTATTTTTCTTAGAATCTGTTAGGAGGATTGTGCAATGCTTTTGTCTGACTAGATCTGACAAACAGCTGGGCTGCATGGCAAATAGAGCAAGGATGAATAACTGAGGTGGGTAGGGGGAAATCTTTAAAAATTAATGCAAAATATATGCAGAAGTTATATGAGCTAGACCTTTTAAATACCACTGCTCCTTAAACAGTTACGGCATAGGAATACTTCCTACAGCAAGCATATAATGAAAAAAAAGTCATGTATTAAACCAGTGGGTAACATTCCCCAGCACGTTAGAGATACGTGTGGTAGGACCCAATAGCTTGTCTTGCTCTCCTCAAAATGTATGTGGAGAGCTGGGTGAGCTGTAAATGCAATCATACCACCACTGTTTTACAAGAAAAAAATTGATGTGGTCAGTTTCTATTCTAGCTAGACAAATTTAGATGGATGAAAACCTCAACCAAGAGCAGTTAATTTTCATCAGAGTACACAAATTACAGAGTACACAGATTACAGAGTACACAAAATACAAACTACAGATCCTCTAGATCATTGATATTGTTAACAGCTAAGCAATCTCTGAGGGCAGGATTAGAGGAAAGCCCGCTCAGAAAGCAGTATTTTTCACGAAGGCAATTTGATAAATACTAACAGAGTGAATTTTCTTTCATTTTCTTTTTGTTGAATCTCATGGAAAACTGTTTTACTTAAGTACGAATGCTGTCACATTCCCCTTGATCTACTGGAGTATTTGTATACGCAGATGTCCAGGAGCCACGCTTTGTTGGTAACGATCTTAATCCTTTGCATTTATAGAACACTCTTTAACTACAGATCTTAAAGCACTTCCTTATGCAAAGATCAACCAATGAACTCCTCAAGCATCTCCGTGAATATTTTCATGCCCATTCTGCAGATCAGTTCAGTGCTGCATTCTGGTGTCACGTGCCAAGGTCACGCACCAGCAGAACACTCTGGGTCCTAACTTCTCTGGACCACTAAACGACAGCCTGTCAATGTGAAGTGCCCTGTAAGCAGAAAGTCTACTGCGTGTAGTGCTAATGATGAGCAACAAGTCTAACTCAAAAACCTGGCTATTATAGCTGTTTTTTTCTTTACTTAGAATTGTCAAAGTGAATCACACATTCTTTTAAAAGGATATAAAACTAACCTATCAGCTCTAAGAGGCACTGGCTAAACCCTTTTGTTCTCGTTTCCTTTAGAAAGTCCAATTTCCATTAAATATTAATATTTTTACAGTAGCTTTCCGCTCAGTTCTGAATGGGAGGCATCTGTGGTAACTGTGTTAACCTTTGGCAAATGTTGACTTGTTAAGTATCTTCTTTAGCTGCCAAAAAATAATTTACGTTATAATATGAAAATAATTTAATTCTGTCAAATAGCAAGCAATTTCAATATTATTCTTTGTATGTGTGAACAGGATTCCTATAATCAATTATGTAGTAAAGTAAATATATTTCGAAACTATTGAAGGTAGACAGGCTTCATTTAACTCATTTTAAACAATGCACAAAAGATATTGTATACAATTTTCCTGTATATTTAGATATATATTCATACACTGTATGTACACACTGATTTTCTTTTAACATTTAGGGTTATTTAGCTAACAAATTAATTCAACACAATGAGCTCATGCTGCAAAACACCATGGAAATGGAGTATTTACATATGCTAATGACTTCCAATTAAGAAACATGCAAATGATTGGGAGAAAGCTAAATTAAACCACTGTGCTAATAACCTGACAATTACAAGGAAAACTATTATGCAAGACTGCAAACATAATTGCACACACAAGGTCTATTTGACTACAAGGGTAGCTAATACAAAATATGCACCAAATCGTCACTTACTACAGTCCTTGACAGACTTCTTGCTGCAGGACTACAGCCCTTTTAAGTGCAAGGTGAAGTGCTGGGGTACCCCGTCAGGGTCAGTGACAGAGGCAGGATAAGTATCAGATCAGGAAATTCATCATTATGATGATCTGTCACAGCTCACTCTTTGGTGTAAGAGAGAAGTGGGACTGCAGATGGTTTTTTGAACTGTTGAACTAAGATAAGCTAAGCAGAGCAACAGAAGCTGCTTGATGGCTTGTGGTGATTAAGGATTTTCCCTTTCACAGAAAAAAAATAATTTCCTTCCACCAGAAGATCATCATTTCAGGACTTGGTTTTAATTCAAATTGTGATGGACTGTGGGAATTTAAAATATCTCAGTAGAAAGTCATTCTGAAAATAGAAATTCTGTTTTGAAAAGTCAAAATGTTTCCTTTAACAAGGTAGAAATTTGTTTCGATATTGCCACAACTTTATAATACTTTGTGGGCCCACAGTATGTTACTACCACTATAGAGTAACATCAGGTGATTACTTAGCTATAAAAATCTATGCTATATAAAGTGAGGAAGTAATTCTTACCCTTCCCAAGGGAAAATTTTCAGTGCTTTTGCAACAAAAAAGCAAACCCTTTAAAAGTAAAAAAAAAAACCAGTAAACCCGAGTGCCTCTTCTTATCTTACCTAACAAGAATTTGGTTGTTGGCTGCATGTAATCCATCTTTTTCGGCACACACATTCCAAAGAATGATTGTGTTGACTTTCTTCCCTGTACTTTTCCTGTCTCACAGACCCAATAATCTTTGTGATCTCCAGCTTTGCCCCACAAGCACTGAGGTAAGGACACCTCTGCAGGAACAGAGGTACAAATTCTTGTATGGTACTAACTATGAAGGCTATAGCATGCTGATTCAAAGAGGTACTGCTCACCTTTGCCAGCATACATCATTGCCTGCGTATTTCTTGTGACCCAGAAATTAAGGCAACTTTGCTGCTAATGGTAGGGGTGAACCAATGCAGGAAGAGAAAAGCTGCTTTTCCTACCACTTCTGTTGTTTTAATCTAGTTTTTATATTTTGTTCACAATGCTATTAAGTCTGCCAGTCTTTATAGATATTTAGGACTTGATTACTTCAACGGATGAGATTCATCTTCGTATTTGTATTGCCAGATTCTAACCCTGCATCATATTTTATCTACTAGAAAATAACTTTTAACCTTACAGTGAATGCATGATATTTCCCCAGCAGGTCATTTCAAAAACTCTTCTTAATGATAATACTAATGATACAGAAATTGAACAGAATTTAGTTTCACATATCACCTTTCAGACTTCAAGAATTTCAAATGTATTTGCAATAGGTAATGATGGTGGCAGTGGTGACTGTGACTGACATTCCAGTTGGCAGGCACCTTAGCTTGCATACCATCTTGAATGTTAACACTTTTCTTTAGAGAGGGAACATTGGTTCCCACTGGGTTTTAAACTTGGCAAATCACATATTACATCGCAGTTTAGGCATTTTTGCACAAATTTAGGTAGATACCAGAGTTAGGGTTCTTCCCTACCAAACTCTCCTTAAGACCTCTGTGGAGATTTCTATACAAGATGTAGAAAAGGCCAGAGGAACAGAGGTAACGCTGTAAGACTCTACTGCGCTACAGTCACGCTACTGCAAGATGTGCCTTTAATATGAATGCTTACAACCATATCCCTGGCACCTCCTCTGACAGGTGAAAAAAATAAAAGTCAATACTAGTTTATATTACTGCCTTTGCCTGGTCAAACAGCTGTTGGCATTGCTTGAAGTTGTGGTCACTGAAAAACAAATCTGTCCTGAATTAGCAATGGGCAGTCTTCAAAAAGTTCAGAGTTCTGGTTTGATTCAGATAAGCTTACCCAAAGCTTATCCAATCCTCAAGACTGCAAAATTGAGCTGGAAATAATACAGGAGCATGCTTTCTGATGAGATTTAAGGTACTTCTGTTTCCAGCTGAAATTACTGCAAACGCAGCCTCTTGCACTGAATTTCTACACTTTTATTCTGTTTAGAACAAAGGAAATATTTCAGAGCACTGCATGAATGACTAATTTTAACTATCCAAACAGCTACTATGAACCCATCAGGAAACAAACCATATGTCCTGCAAATCTGATCAAAATTAATCAGCAGATCCAGAGTAATAAAGCTCACAGCTGATGAAAAACAATGTAGAGACCAAGAAATACTCATAAAAAAACCTTTGATAGATATTTTATGTTTACTAATAAATGTAAAACTTCATATTCTTTTATTTACCCAACTGTGAACAGCAAATGTGACTATAGAAAGTCCTAAACCCTCACCCACTCAGGGAAGACTGTTTTGGTGTTTAGAGCAGCAGTTTGAGAGTCAGGAAACTCCATCCCTAATCACCCCTCTGCCTGGTCATATCCTTGGTTTCCAGGTCCTCCGAGGCTTTGCGTTGACCAGAGAAATGACTGCAGCTTTTGACCATGGCTGAGGTAATGCTAGCTGAGGTAACGCTAAACTAGCCTGGGTACAGACATCATGTCACTGGAGATGCATTCATGTCATCGCTGGCCCAGACCATGGGGCTCTGAGCAAGTACTCAGTATGTTGATATTGATGGCCCTGTGGCTACAGCAGCAACCTCTGGACAAACCTCTCCCACACTACCTCATCACATTAAATGAGTCTTAATCCATGTAACCAATAAGCTGTTTGTGGTCGTATGGCAAGTAGGGTTAGGTGTGTGTACACTTGACCATTTGCTAGCGTTTGCGTAAGAAAGACACTTGGTCTTTTTGGAAATTTTGGAAGGTCTTGATCCAAAGTCCTCTGAAGTCAGACAGAGGACTTTCTATAGACACACAGTATCGCTGCTGGAAGAGCTCTGTGTAAACAACCAGTTTTGTCAGCAGCTTATGCTGCTGCTTGAGGCAGGTTTCTCTGTGGTGCAGGTTCACTAATTTTTTTTTCTCTTTTAATTGTAACCCAGGGGTGATTCAATTTCTAAAAGGAAAACATTGACACTTTTTTTTTTTTTTTTTTAGCTAAAGGGATGTTTCTATTATATATTAGGTATGGGTCACCCACAAAAAGGTTTAGCTGATCTGAGTGCAGGTATCATTATGTTTATTCTTGGTAGAAGTTTTCTTTGCTTTCTTTGCTCTTTTCCTCCCTACAGCATGCAAATTTTATTTTATCCCATGCCCAATTATTTCTGTGTAATTTTTCCTTTCCTCTCATTTTGACTTTCCAATTTTTTTTTCAGTCTTAAGCAGAATGTGAACTCTACAAAGCATGAGGTTGTTTTAAACTCACTGTGTTCAACCACATTTGGACTTAGGCAATCTTGCTCAGCCCATCTGTTGGTTTGGCAGTCTCCTGCTGTTGGTCAGCCAGTGGAAGAGGTCTCTGAAGACTGAGTAAAATTGCACAACTGAACAACCCCCCATCACATACCATTTGACCACCTTGCAAGTTGAAAGAACAGGCAACACAAGCAACTGAAACCAGAATGCTTAAGCACAGTGTTGTAAAAGTTGTTGTTCTCAGACCTTATCTCTTTAAGAAAAAAATGAAGTGCTATTCCAAGTCTCCACCACTGATACACAGCTGAGTAGAAAATACGGAATCAAAAGGAAGGTATTGCAATCCAGTGTTTAGCCTTTTCTTTCCGTGTAGTGGCTTACTGATGTGGGAAAGTAGATGTGCATGGTGTTTGACAGGCAGACAGGGAAGAAACTACATGAACCAAAGGATCTGCAATCTGCAGACCACTTGTGTGATTAGAGCTGTTTGAGGAAATATCTATAGCCATGCAGAGTCTCCTGGTGCCAGCTGTGCTCCCTACAGGGCACAGACATTTGATTTCAGTGTATGAGACAGAGAAGACAAACTGTAAATGGAAGATGTAGTGGATGGATGTCACTAAATGTAGCAATTTCATAAGATGGTGAGTCTAAGTAAATGTATAACCAGGTACCAGACATATGCAAGGACCACACTCATTCGTTCTAATGTTTTCATTTCTTTGATTATTTCCTTAATTTCTTTTTTAATATTCTCATAACTCTTTTTTTCCCCACTTAAAAGGAAGCTGAATGAAAGAATGGTGATGTGTGGGAGCAGAGCGGGGACTGGCAGATTGTGTTCAGCATCCTCCACATTCCCTTATTAGTTTAGTCAGACACATTAGTTCACATTATGAGAAACAGATGAGAAACTGCTAAAACATACATTATGAGAAACATTAGGAGAAGCTGTTAAGCATACATCTAAATAATGTTAAACCAACAGCGACTCCAGCTGAGGGCCAGCTGACTCACCAAGCTCTGTAAATCTAAGCTTCATAACACTCACACAGTATGTATATTCCCGCTAACCATTGGACAGGTTGAGTTGTAATGCTGAGTAATCATTGCATAAACCCTGTGTGGGAGAGATGAAGGGGGGCAAAAAAATAGAGGCGGCAGCAGCACTTCAGTGAAAGGAATTGATGACAGCATCCACCTTGTCTAGGTTATACCTGTTCTTCAGCACAATATACAACTTTCAGCTACTCCAGATGCTTTGTTGGGTGAATTACACCATGTTTCCACATGCTTTTCTTTTCCGTGAGTTTTTTTCTTGTGTTGCAGAAAGGTCAATTTATGTTCTGTGCAAGACAATCAGCTAGAATGTGTCAAGTGTAATGAAGTTCTAAGGAAATAAAAAAGGGTATTTCATAGAATCATCCATGGAAAATCATCTGTGGCTTGGCTGAACCTTTAGAATAAACGCTTGTGGTTGCATGACTCACCTTTGTTTTGAGCTGACCTGTGGAAGGCATCAGCAGGACTGGTATGATATTCAGCTCTGCTAATATTTTGACTATTTCAGTTAGCCTGGCTTGATGATCAGTTCTCAGCAGAATGGAAAATGCAGTGTCTGTGAGATGAGGTCACTCCATGTCACCCAGAATGATTTTTCCATAAAAGTCTTTTCTTACACTGGGATTCAGCACCGCAAGCATCTCCAACCCTTTGAGTATCTTTAGGTAATAAATTTTGCAAACATTTCAGGTAAGATGGCTCAGATCTTTGTGCAATACTGCAAAAAAAAAAGGACAAGTTGCTCCTCTTCACACAGGCATATTCATGCCAACAGTTTGATTTCTAGGAAAATTCTATCTCTTGTAAGACAGACTTATACATGTTTTGGTTTTGGTAGTCCACAGAAATTAACCTATGATATATTTTATCTGTGGTTTTGGTTGTTGTTTTTTTTTAAGTATGACACAGGTAAAATCTTTGATTTGACTTGTCCTTTTTAGATACTTTGGAAATGTCAATAATTGTGTGATAAACATTGCCAATAAAGACTAAAATGCTATGTAAGATATTAAATTTTCCTTGTAAAGCATGAATAAATATAAATATGACAAGCGTGTAGCCTCTGGTAGCAAATGTTGGGTTTTTAATAATTACTAAAGAGAGACAAATCATTCCTAATAAATAATGTACACTATGCAGTAGATGAGTCCCCTAACAGGATGGCAATAATTTTGAGTGTACATGTTGTGTGCAAAATCAGATATCTTCCTCTTCCAAAGCAACTAGAATTAGAAAGCAACGCAGGGTCACCATTCTCCTGGTTTTGGCTCTCTCCTTGTTCAAGCCCATCTGGCTGTGTTCCTGCATGTGGTACCTCATCAGCTCATCTGCCTGCCAGTGCTTACCTTTACAAGGCCTTGTGGCATTCTGCCATCTGTCTGTCTGACAAACTTTTCCATTGTTGCCATGTTGTGCCTTGATTTCACATGCCTTTAAGATCTTCCTGGTTTCTGCTTGCTGTTGGTGGAAGAACTTTCTCTCTTACTGTCTCCAGCCATGGCTTCCAGCCTGTAGTCCGGTTCTGTTAGCACAGTGGTTTCACAGGTTTGAACTACATACAACTACGTACATGAACTACATACACATTGCGCTCCAAACCAGAAAAAAGTTTCTTAAGGCTGAGTTCTCATACCGTAAATGGAGTCTGGTTGTACCACGTTCTTTAGGCAAGGAGACCTCTCCTATGAGTTTTTCTGATCATGCTCAGATTTCTTAACTTCCTTGGTATCCCTCCACGGATGGATGAAGTTTGTTATTTTCACTTTCTCCATTAAGGCTGATGAACATAGTATGGACTGGCATTTGCTGCTCTGTGTCTAAAATATATTGTGCATCAAATTACAGATGCTTGCTGACTGTTTTGCTATTATAATTTTTAAAAATTCAGCCAGGCTAATATAGAAGGTGGAAGTAGACTGCTAGCTTTGCTCGACAAGTTTTCCTTCACATTTTAAATGGGATTTGCTCCAGCCATGCTTGAACCTCTTCTGCAATGATTTTCCATTAGCTCTCTTGCTAATGAGAAAACACTGACACAAATGTCATTAAAAAACAAATTTGAAATTTCCACACGCAAATATTTGCAACAAATATGGTTGTGTGTAACAGGGAAACAGACAATGATATGTGATTTATTTAAGAAATGATGACTAGCTAACATTGACCAAAGAGAGGTTATTAAACAGAAAATAATTGCAGACTTTCTGTGTTTGATCTGCAGTTAAACAAAATGTAGCCAAAAATGTGGTTGGTTAATTTTGAGCAACAAATGTAGCTGATTGATTGAGAAAAAAACTTTTGTTTGCTTACAGATACTGCACAAACAGAATTTGAGGTTAAGAGGGTTAGGTAAATAATTTATGGTGAATTATTTGCCCAGCAATAATACAGCTTCACTTTTTCCTATTGTTACTTTTAACATTGCCTCCTTTTTTCCCTTCTCAATTCTTCTTCAGAGAGAAAAAATTGATAGCTACATAGGAGGAGTAGCTGACAGCTTAACGAACAATTATTAGGGTTGGAGGCATATTTCCGAACAGTTGTTCATGAAGAGATGGGTGGTGTAATCCACTGCAGTGTTTAAGTGGAGCCTCTTTTGTCAGCACCTGCTATTAGAGAGCATAACACTCGGTGGAACTAGAGTGTTTGCATCTCTTTTTAGGGAATTTGCAGTCGTAGGTGGCTGGAAGCAAGCTGCAGCACAAGGGGGACCTTGCTTTCTGTCTCAGTGGATACAGACAAGCCACGGACTGTTTGGAGAAACTAAGCATTGGCTGTGTTTTGGACAGATTTTTTGAAGTGAAATACCGTCTCAGCAAATTATTTCTCTACTTGTTTAAAAACAATGGAAAATAATGATGGTGGAATCGTACAAGATTTACAAAATAGCTAATAGCAAATATTGAGAGAGTCTCAGAGTTCATCTTAGTAATTCAAACCTGTTCTCTACCAGTGAATGGTCAAAGTGTCAGAGGAAAGTGGAGATTTTTCTCATTTACTGAGCCACATTTGGTAAGGGTTTGGTGGTAAGAGCAGGGAAGTATAACTCCATTTTTTCCGTCAGCCCAGGTAGTTAAAGAGAGCTTCATGATTAATTGTGAATGTTATTACCCAAATTGTAAGCTAAAAGGGCAGAGACTGCTTTTTCTTATCTCGTCCCATCTATTCTTCCTACTGAGTAGCCTGATTTCCAAGATTGTCCTGGTTTGGGTGGCACTAATGGAAGTTGTGTGCTGTCAGGATTGTAGCCCGTTAGCCTACAAAATTACTATGGAGACACATTTATCTTGGTCAAGCTAATTTTGTGATTGCTATTAAGACCCTCAAGACAACATAAAAATCAATATCCTGTGTAGCTATGTGTAAGGTCCATGTGAAACTTTTATAATAAACTCTTCATTTAAGGCAAAGGCAATTTTTCTGGAAAGCTAAAATCTATGGGTTTTTGCCTTACTTTACAGTCCTCTATTAATTCTCAGAGGATACTCAACAGAAGGACTCAAGGAGATGATCTGCATTGATTTTGGCAAGGTAGACTGTGATAGTCACAATTACGCTGTGGAGTTTTTAATGTATCTACAATCAAGAGCAATCAGACCTCCAAATATGATTGTCAGAATTAACAGCATAGGAAAATCTGGTACAAGTACCAGCTAAGAAACCTATTCAATTGGAGCAAAGAAAATAGCATCAATATTGAGCTGCATGATCACCTTACCTCTAGTGAGCTTTAGCTAAAAGAACCAATGCTGTCTATAATTATAGTTAGTGGTAAATTTTACTTTGTTTGCATTTAAATAATGCTATTATACTAATTATTGTAATAATTATTTTTTTTAAAAGGCAAATTCTAGCCATTTTATAAATTATCTTCCTAAGCCCAATGCTTATGTTTTGGGGTAATGAGCAATTTTAGTGTATTTTTTCTTAAATAGCATGTTTAGGAAGAATACTTCCAATGAAACACCTTATTTGTTCCTCCAGTAAGAGAACAGCACTGCACTTTTCTTGGATTAGGAATAAAATCAAAATAAATACAATGTATGGATGTTACAGGAAATGTCATCCTGCCAAAATATAAGTTAATATTGCAACATCACAGTGATCAAGTTGTCAGTTTGTATGAAACAGTGCTTCATATAAAATGCACTGTTTGGAAATAACACTGTACCAATTATAAAAGACAGAAACAAAGTCTTGTCTTTTCATGATTTGAAATATTAATGCCTTAACTCAAATATATGAAGAAATTTTAGCTAGTGCAGCAACAATTAAAACTCAAAATACAGATAGCACTTAAGAAATAAAATGTTAAGATGTACCATGTTTTGTCAAGATTGATATATACAAAGTAATTGACAACAGTGAGTTGGAAGAGATTAAATGGACAGGATTGTCATTTGTAAACCCAAATAGAGTACCAGGACATTTTTATTGACATGGTATTCCTTCTATTTTTTTGTTCCCCAAAACAAAGACTTCTTTACCTAATTCTGTTCTTTTAAACCTCATCTGAACTGGACCTGAAGCTTTTATAATAATTTTTAGTTTTGCGACAGCAGTAGAGAAAAGTGAGGTGTGCTTTAACTAGGTATCATAAGTATTTTGTGGTCACAGGGGAAAAGCTACAAATACCACTGGAGAATATATAGTCCTAATTCATGGTGCAGTCTCCTTCTCAACTTTCTGATGTTATTTACTTTAATTCCAATAATATATTCCATATTCAGCAAAACAGCATTAGATAAGTACAGAAGGGAAGTTTTACCTTCATTTTCTCTTGTGTCAGTGTTTCATTTTAACAATTTTAACTGATATTAATACTACTTAGCTTTTTTATGTGTGAAGTGACTATTCTTGCAAGCCTCTTGGGAGATGGAAAATCACTCTTAATTTCATTTTACATCAAAACCTTGATTCATAGAGATGCTGAGATACTTGCCTGAGGTTACATACCAAGGACCAAATCTAGCAAAAAATGTAAAAATGTGCACAAGTACAATAACACTGAAGTCAGAGACAGATCCAGATCTTAAGGACTGATCACCAGGAAAATATGATTTCCCCTTAGGTGCTTCAGGAATGGATGGTTGTGGCTGGTTACCGTATTGCCATGCAAAATTTTGACATGGAAGTTTAAAAAACGAGTTATCTTGACCAAAGACAGTTTTCAGTTTAATGGGTTAGAAATGCAACCTTAAGTATAAAGGTGGTCCAGATGTAAGTCAAGTATATCTCACTTAATAATTTTGCTTACTGGGTTATAAAAGTGTTTTCTTGTAATTCTGTCTTCAAACTGGGATGCAGAGCTGCTGATATGATTATGACAGAACAAGGTTTAACAGGGGGAAATTGGGCCAGGAAGGCAACACTGTGAAGGTCCATGAGAACCAGCTGTGTCCCTCATAGCCCAGAACATTTTCAATGCATCTTCTTGAATATTGCATCTTCAATAGTTTCAGCTTTGTAAAGGTCAAAGCTTTGGATCTAGACTTCACTGCACTACATAAAAATACCCAAATCCACACTGTAGTCAGTGTATTTGCTTTGTTTTTTGAATAATTCTGTGTACCTATACTTTCTCCTTGCAATCTATGGCATGTCTTCAGTAATCCTTTTATGGGGTCCTTCAGGATCACAAGGCACAACTCGGCATTTATATCTAAAAGGCAATGGATCGATCTCCTATGTTTAGTTTATTTACAAAGTGATCTTAATTTTTTACTCATTAAAAGAGATTTGGGGACCTGAAGAGATGTCTCAAACCTACAGCAAAGATCCAGAAGTCACACCAAGAAGGCGAGGAAAGAAGACAATATTTTATAAGAGCAAATAATTCAAGTGTAATAAGTGTCAGCTGATGAAACTGATTTGGATTCTCTTTTTCTCAGTACCATCTGACAATCTTCCTGCAGATATTTGTTATTTTAGGCTTTTCGTCCAAGGGCAAACAGTGAAATAAATTTAGTAATTTAATTCCTTATCTCTACCAGCACTCCATTAAGACTGCAGTCATGCTCAACACATGCAACTTCTGTTTCGCTGATATCAAACAGTTGTGGGTTGTTAGGAAACTCTTATTATTTTTCTGTAGCTCATGAACAATTGTACAATAGTTGCATTTAATTGAAGAGGTTCTTATAAACGGAAAAAAATAAGTATGGGAATACTTACATTTTATTTTTAATTTAATTTAATTTAATTTTTAAATAAGATTTACATGGTCCTGATGTTTTCATATGTCATGGCCTATACGGTTTTTATTTGAAAACTTTTCTTAATTCTGTTTAAGAATTTTTCAGGAGCCGTCTGATCTACCAAAATTATTGGATTATTTGGGGTTTCAGGTGATCATTCTTAGATAAATGCTAAAGGTCACTGTGGATATTAATTATGAATTTTGAGCTCAGTATCCCACGTGAATCCTCTCTCATCATGTGCCTGCAGTTGCATAGCCTTCACATTAGAGATGACAGTCAAGGTGAAACCGTGAAATATCTTCAGGAGACATCCCTTATCCTCTTCTGTCTCACTACTGAGATGGTACCTTCTGGCTTCAGAATTACCCAGGGTTTTCTGTATGGTTTTGACTATTTGGTGACGGCAGCAGTGGTGGAAAGAGATGCTCATGCACAATCTAAGTTCAGATGCTTGCTAAAGGTAAATGTCAGAAGAACGCTATCTCTCACCTTGGAAATCTCATCCCTGGAAATCTCATCAGAAAATTGTTAGGCCAAATCTCCACTTTTCTTTTCTTTGTTTTCCTGTTTTGAATTCAGAAACTGAGCCTTAAAGGTACTTCATACAGATGGTAAAACCTTACAAGGTCAGATTTGCTAAGGTATTCTTGCTCCTTTTGTATATTGCTGTGGATCACACTAAACGTTGACGGCTGGCTGCATTACCCAGAGAAATTGCCATTTGATCATTGACGGGCACAGCTGAAGCCTTATCGTAATTATAAAATGATTCCATGACAATATTATTAGGAAGAAGTAGAAACCATAGATTTATTTAGCACTTCATTGAGTTTTATCCAAGTTAGAATCAGATGTGCAATAACTCACTATAACACCACTGGAGACTTACACAAGACCTACTTTTGTCCAATTGTTCTGCCAAGAAATAGAATTCCTAGTTAAAATGGATTGAAATAAAATGTAAAAGTAGGTTAAAAAAAATGCTTGATATCTTTCTGTTCTTGTCAGATTTCCTGAGCTTTTTCAAAGTCTTTTGAATCCCTCTCACTCCCTCCTGATCTGTTCACCCGTTGTTCATCCTTTTACTCGGCCCTGGTCCTGCCATAAATAATAATTTGACTCAATGTCTGCAAAAGTGTGTGGGACCAACTGCATGTAACTCTGTGCAAACTTATCACAGGAACAGGCACAAAAGTCAGCTGGAAATTCTGCAAGTTAATATGTAAATTGAGCTCACATGGCTTTGTCCTAGATACTGAACTACTACTAAGATGCTGCTTGAAGCTACAGAGATGGTCAATTCAGAGGGCAATACTTCTTTCTCTAAGCCAGTAAGTCAGATCTGCTTTTGCTTGTCTTCATAATGGAAATAACATGTCTTCTAAAAGAGAAGACATGGGGTATGCTGGCAAAGGAAGACTACTGAAGGGGGACACAGCAAGCAAGGGCACAGGTAATCAAAACAGGTTATCGGGATTCTTCATGCCTGGAATGGAGGAAATCCTCAGACTGGTTTCTGACTGACATTTCCAGTTTGGCCTGATCTTTTACAGGCTTGGGGATCAGTCCCTTATGGCTACAGCCATGCTCTGAATGTGACGTGGTAAGGCGAAACCTTTGCCTACTCCTAAAACTACCACCGCCTTTGAAACGGTGCTCTTTTATTCCTCACACTACATTTGCAAGGGCAAAGACGAATATTGCTGCACAACCTCAGGTGAAAATTCAACTCTGTTGGGGGAGGAAACACTGAACAGGGCTATCATGGAGAGTGCTCACCCCATGGGCCAGGGATAACACCCAACGTGGTGAGTCAAGGGGAATGGGTCTTTGAAGCACCTTACTGACTGAGGGGGTCACAGCCTAGGGGTATGGGACTCACTAGGGGATGCAGGGGAATAGCACTTCGGGATTGCACAAGACATACTATGGGTTGTTTAGAGGAGGAGCTAAAGGCAGGGAAGGGGAGGGATCTAGGTGGTTTGGGGAGAAACAAGCATGGGCAACTAGAGACATAAGGGGATAAAAGGGACCTGGTTGAGTGTGAGCAGGTTCCTGGTCAGTATGCTTCCCTGGCCATGCCCTGCGCTTGATCAGTGCTGCCTGCCCTGTCTTCTCATTAAACTCCATTTCTAAGTATTTTACTGTGCAAGGGACTCCCTGTTCAGTGTGCATGTGTGTGTATGGGGGTGTGAGTGCCAGCAAACAGAGTCAGACCACGGGGCGGGGTGGGGCGTGTGTCCATGGTGCCAGCGACTGGAGGGGGTGAGCAATTTGTAGGTCAGGGCATGATCGTTAGCAATATATATATATATGTGTGTGTGTGTGTATATATATGTATACACACACACACACATATTTGCCACTGGTGGACATTCATCGCACTCAGCTGGAGAGGAATGCAGGATGAGGGTGCTGGTGCTGGGTTTGTGTGAGTGCTCTGTGTCTGTAGGTGTTGATCTGTGTGGCCGGTCATGTATATATGGATGTATGAAGTATATATGTGTGATATGTGTGCCTGTGCCTACTGGGAACACATGCTCAGCCTTGCTGCTCGTTAGACCTGGGGGCATGGAGCTGTGGCAGCCTCATGTCTGTTGGGCTGCCAGATTTGGCAGCCCCTAACAAGTAGTACATAAGTAATGTGTAGGCTTTGTTGTAGCTCTCAGCAGGAAAGTGAATTTTGTTGTTACTGGGTTGAGACAAGGTACCATACTTTGAAAGAATTGATCAAGAAATATTTAATACTAATGGAGAATAAACATAATCATAACATGCCATTTAACATCTAAATAATAATGAAATTAAAAAAGAAATCAGTAGCAATAGAAGAAAAAAAATGATGCCTCCATACTTTGAGTAACCAGATTTAGGGAAGTTCTGTTAATCTTCGTGCCAAATTTCTATTATTTCCGTAGCAAAAAAATTGTAAGCATACCATTAGTAGTGGGGGAAGGCCTACACATCATTTAAGTACTGCCTACTTTCTCTTTGGAGTGTATAAGTAGCTATTAAAGTTGCTGCTCACCTCCACTGAGGTGAAATTTCACTTATACTTGTGAGACAATGATCAACTCAGTCTTTAAAAATTTAATTTTAAAAAAACTTAATTGTAAAAAAAATTATTCTTTTTTTATTACATTCTTTATCCTTATGTGCAGATCGTGCTTTCTATGACTGGAAAATAGAAAACACATTCTGTACTTAAAAGTGAAAGGAAAATGACCTGGCTTACCACACGCTTCTCAGCTTAGCATTTACTTTATTCCAGCTGTGGAAATAACATTTTGAAGAAGACACTCATTTAAGACCATGGTAATAAGTAGAGATGAGTTTATAATGAAATACAAATTTACCAAAGATATATTTTGTCAGACTAAACTGGCACCTTTCCTTTTTTAAACAGCAGATTTTTCCAACAGAAAGATCTCAGCAGTATCGATGCAGTAAAGTATTTGATGTGGTACAACATGGAACATTATTAATTACATTGGAGCAGGCAGAGTGGAAAGATCATAAGATGGCTAAGGAGCTAGCTACAGGAAGGATGACAACAGTCTGCTGGTGAGAAGAAAATATTGGCCAGAGGGAAATTAGCAATGGAAGCCCCACCAGGTCAGTGCTGGGAGCAATGTTATACAAAATTTCACTAATGATTTTGGCACAAAGAATAGGAGGTGGCTGATGAAATCTGCTGGCAAAAGTAAGAGGTGTTAGAAAGAATCAGAGGATCCCCAGTATTTGAATCACAGCAATGGGATAAAACTCATTAATAGGAAGTGGAAATTTGTGGACTTACAGACTTCAAGCACTAAGAACTGGGAGTCAGCATGTGGAAATGGCTGAGGGAAGGACTGGATGAATTACTTTACCATAGGATGTTTCTCGGTTGCCAAAATTGCGTAACATAAACCGACAAATCAAATAAATAGAACAGATGCATTCGTAACATGTAATACTAGAGGTATTTCCAGTAGAAACAAAAATCTGTCAGTGATGCTGTACAAGGCACTGGTGGCAACAGATCTAGCATATAATTTTGATTTCCCATTTCCTACAAAAGGTGGTAAAAGCTAGAAGAGGTGCAGAGGACAGCTACCAGGGCAATGAGAGGAACAGACAGTTTTTCTCGGAAGTGTACTATGTAGGTTTTTCCTAGGAGGCTGCAATGTTTTAAAAATTATATGAAGAAACAATCTGGAATTTTAAGCAAGATGAAAAAAAAAATTAAAGTATTGAGAAAATTGGGCAATTTAGCACATTCTTTCAAACTTCAGATTGAATTCGCTCAGATGAAGACTGTAAAGCAACTATAGGAAAACTGCACAGGGATGAATTTCCTTCAACATATGCAGCCTTTCTTACGCAGAAGAACTTGAATGAATTCTGGCATTTTTCAGAGATTTCTCCTGACTTTAAAAAAAAAGCTATTAATTTATAAGTGCCCCTATGTACCCATCTTCGGCTGTTTGGAAGCGCCCAGTACTCTAATATTTAGGCATGGTGTTTTCATTTAAAGATAAAGGTGAAAGAAAGCATGTGGGAGAAAAAAAATCCCCAAAGGACTGAATTTTGAAAGGTTAATTCCAAGTGCTGAGGGTGTAGTGTCCAAAATCATAGAATCTTTTTGACTGTATCTGATATTATCCTTCTTTATAGCTGACAAATGTTAACATTAAAAAAATGAAAATGCCCTCTAGTTCTCTTCCCTTAATCTTAACACTGGATGACTGCTCCACTACATTAATACTTGCTCTGACTGTTCTTTTGACTCCCTTGGTGATTTGATCCATAAATCGCTTCTCTCTGGAGCCCAACAAAAATTACATATTTATTTTTCTACCAGGAGTTTATGTTCCTGAATTTTCAATGTGTTTTCCCGCTATAGTGATACAATGGTTCTGTTTTACTTAGTGTCTTATTTCTTGTATGCAAAACTTCTACAGAGGTGGGTCATCATCTCATATGGGGAAAATAGTGACATTTTCAAAATATATATTAAAACCAGTTGAACATCCAATTTACAGATTTGCTATGGTTGCGACACACATTTGTTTCAAATATGCTCTATTGACAGGTCTTCTATAAACACACACAAATGACATATTTTCAAATCACTGTGCTTTTATTCAGTAAACAAAAAAGAAGTACAAGGTTATGGCTCTATAATCTGGTATTAAATCAAACTAGTGCATCAACCCACACAGCGTAAGAGCGCACCACTGGGAGATGTCTACCACTGATCTCCCTGCCTTGGAAGGCTTAAGATTACATAAACGCGTTCTCTTTCATTTAACCTACTCAAAGCCTGTCTCTTTGAATCAAAACTCATGTTGGCCACTCCAAATTATCAAGACACAACTTATCTACAATAGACTGCTCCAAAAGATTACCGACAAATTATAAGCAATTTCAGCTGCCTGTAAATGTTTCCTGTGGATCATTTTGACTGACCTTGAGATCAACCTTAAGCAATTCGGGTATTTGTCTTTCATATATTTCCCTAGTGGATATGAATATCAGTTGTATAAAAAATGATGGATGTCGGCAATTTCCTATTAATTGCTACAGAAAAAAAAAATCTTAGCACTTCTGATGGGTAGCACTGACCACAGAGAAAGGGGAACTGTATTTCAGGTGAATATTTTCTCTGGCAATTTTTGGGTAAACAAGTCTTGAATGATGCCTTTGAATAGTTGTGAAAATGTGTCATTGGCAATTGTCCTAGAATTACAAACAGAGTAAGGGAAAGATGAAGTCACTTATTCAACAGAAGTAACTGCCAGAAACAAGGAAGAAAATATGCTATTTCTTCTTCCTCTTACAGTTTATCTTTATCTACTACAGGGAAGCTGAGTCAGTCATCTAAGACTATCAAGCTCAGTGAGTGTTCCGGTTTCTGAATATTGACAGATATACCATTATCTTAAGTATAACTATTTATTGTATTTCAATGGCCACATTTTTACTATCTAATTGCATTTTCAAGCAATTCTAGAAACTTTAAGTGAAAATTTAGGAACAAATGAAAATGCAGTATTTCTACTGAAGAGCAAGTAAGCCCCAGTGATATTTGATTTCCAACAACGTTATTTGAGTGGTCTTTACTGAAAAACTTTATGTAAACAGTTGTCACCTGATATATACACTTTTCTGGACACACAAGAAATGTTCTTATGTTCTTACTAAAATGAAATTAGATGCTATCATACAGAAGAGCAAGAAGTTATTATTCTCATACTAAATTCTTTAACCTGTGCATTACTTATTATTTTCTGGAGTGGATTCATTATTCTAGGGATTTATAACAGCTAATCTTCATAATCTGTCACAAATCAGAATAAGTATTTATGGAGTATTTGGCCATTAGTAGCGGTTGTGAGCTAAAGCATAAGATAACATATTTTTTAACACTCTCATTCCAGCCATAGCTTGAAAGTCCAGTTCACACTAAGGGGTTTTGTGGCCTGAAGGATGGGAAATGAAGACAGCCTGAAGGAATGTGCTTCATGGTGATAGTCTCAGGGACAGCATTTTAAAGTGTTTTGATACTCAAAGATGCAGATAGGCACTTAATAGTATTTAAAAAAAATGACTGGGTTCCTGCTAGCTGAGATGCTTAAGTGTCTTTTTTTAAACTCAGCTGGGCATCTGTTTGCACTGTATCTAGCTTTTCACTACTTTCAAGTAAATTCTGATCAGTGAAAAAACATTTTCTTCTTCTAAGGATCTGTTTTATCCTTTCAAATTCAGCTGCATGTCTGAGAGTGAGTTTGGATTCTTCTTTTCCTTCCATCACTAGTAATATAGATTTTACAAGCCCAGAAATGTCCTTAGGCCTAGTTTTGGAACAGAGTGAACACTTTTTACAATGCTGCTCAAGAAATAAGAGAATCCCAATAATGTTTTGTTTGCGTTGTTCACCAGATGAAACCAGAAAAGTACACAGGAGCACAAATCTATTCAGATGGTGACATGCTTACTTAGTAACTATTACTCTGAAACGTACTTTAATAGGGAAAAGTAGGGACGTCTGCTTAAAACAATATAATTCTTTTTTATAAGACACATTTCCTCTCTGTTAATTACTTTGAGAGAGACCTTTAAGAGCTGTCTGTGCTGCTAGATTTTAGGGTGCCACATTTCCACACAGGCACTGAAGTTATGCTGGAAATGCTTTCCCCATTCACAATAAAGTCAGCACTGAACTTATATTGTCAGGTTTTTTTAAGATTTCTCTCCATCGGTCCTCCAGCTCTTCTATTCTTCTGAACAGAGATTCTCAGGGATTGTTCTCTGCTACAGAGTGTGGATATCTCTGGATTTCACATGGATCCCAGAATCCTTTTCAGCACACTTATTTCAGCACTCCCTTTTACAGTCCTTTCACAAACTGTAAATCAGAAGCAGGAATGAAAAGTCCAGGTGAGTGAGCAGAAATAAATGCTTTACAAGAGGAAAAGACGCAGCTGGAATACTGGGTTGATAGCTGAGACAATTTGGTGTGGGAAAAACACTTGGTTATGAGTAGAGAGACATGGGTTGAGTCCAGATTTTGCTCAGGACACTTAGTATGAGTAGGGCTGGCCTTGCTTAGCTGACCTTAATTGCATTATTTTTTTTCTGTGCAATCTAAATAAGGCTTTTAATAGTTTAGTTTCAAGTAATAAAGTGCCATTCATGTGTGTAATTTATTACTAAGTACATTAATATTTATAGACAGAGCTGAAATTCTTTAGCCAACATTAAAGAATTTTCTCAGTCAAGAAAATCGTCTTTGGTCCAATTTATTTAGCAAGTGAGGAACTGTCTAATAGAAACCCTTTGCATGGTTGCTGTAGGTCAAGCTAAGCTGATAGAATAATAAAATGAAGTTGAGTTTTACTGCATTCCCATCTCTTTTATAAACCTTTTGGCTCTGATGTCTGGCATAAAGTTTCAAAACAAATCCAAGTCAGAATGTAATTCTTGGAATCATAAAATACTATGTAACTTAGAATTATCTTAACATGCTGATTTTAAAATTCAGTGGGGCAAATTCATTTGTACTCTCTCTCCACTGTGGATGGGATCAATTTAGCTGAATATAGTTCATTTGCTTTGTAAAGAGTGTAGCTGTGATTTTTCTATATGACTAAGAGTATGATGGTATGGAAATTTTCTTGCACTCTCTGTATGGGTTATAGGGAGCAGAATGGCTCCTATGCATATATCATTCCTTCTGTTGAAGTAGGTCAGCATTGACTAAGCAAAGACACAGCATGAAAGGACATTTGTTTCTATGCCTTTAATGTACTGGACAGCATAGTGGAGCATGTGAAGGATTTATCAATTTAAGGAGTACAAGTGACCATTAAGTGCACAGATAAAAGATTTCTGTACATTAATCAGACACCTGCAATTAAGTTTGGAGAAAAATGCCAGCTCTTTGTAAAATCTGAGAAACATTAGAGAAAGACAGCATGTGTCTGTGAATTAAAATGCCATTAAAATGATTATGACTTCAAAAACATTTAAAAAAAAAGATTCTGGAGGATGCTGAAGTTTGTTCTGTACAAAACCAGAATTAAAAAAGCTCCAGTGTTTGACATTATCAAAGTAACATCTCATATTTCCCATTCAATTGCATTCTGTATACATAGTTACCGCAATGTTCTTTTTCCAGCTTCACTTTGAGTCATTGCTGTGGCTATGAATTTAACAATGCTTATCATCAAAGATATACTCTGAGTCACAAATGCTGCAAAATGATAAGAGTTTAAAAGTTATAATTGAACATCCAAATAGCTCATAGTTAATGTGGATGAACAGATCACTTCTAATTGGCATAGAAAGGAGTCTTTCCTTGTATGAGCACTCATGGTTTCCAAGTAGCTGCCGGAAGTGCATGTAACTTTAGGGAATGGCAGAAGTTTTGAAATAACAAACATGAAGCTCTTGCACCACCAGGTTTCTTAAACTTCCTTTATGTGTACATGTCTTAGTGATCTGTGTCTTTTTCTAAACATCTGGAATAAAGAGAGCTGACTCCACCCTACAGACAGACCATGTGGCTGCAGAATAGAGAAGGCAAGAGGGAAAATAAACCTTATGACCAAGTAAAATAAACCAGAGCTGGCTGAACATTGCAAAAAAGCACTCCCCAACATGTTATTCCAAAAGTTGCAAAATTCATATCTGATTTCAAATAAACACACATTATTTATCTAATTTTTATAAGCCAGTGGAAAGATAATGAGCTTGCATCCTCCCTGAAGGGTTCTTCAGAGTTACACTGTTAAGTCCATTATACCTAAAACACACCTTCTCCATGCTATAGCCCTGGATTAGGACATGAGACATCCTTCCATCCCATTGTCCTCTTGTCCTCATTCTTTTACCCTCAGAAATCATCTGATTAAGCCCAGCCTTCAGCTGCTTAGTGTGCTAAGGCAAGAGGCGTGGGGTCTAGAATTAGGACTCTAATTCTCTTTGCTCATTCAAATTATCCAGCAAGTCAGTTGGGATTCATTCAAGCCATGACATTTAGGAAGGCCAGACTAACACTGTTCACTTGGTGGAGGATGAAAGGTAGTATTTCCTCTGAGCAGCCTCCTGGCACGTGGGAAAGTGTTCCCTGTAGAGAGTACAGTCTGTGGGAGTGCAGGTAATCTGTGAACGAGGGGATGGCTGTCTGTGGGGAACAACTATGTCACATGAGGTGCTTGTGAATGAAGATATAGTGTGGCATGGTTCATGCATATAAAATAAGTATCCCATCAAGTATGGGTGTGTGATAAATTATTTCATATTCAGGAGGTACCCAATCAACAGAGCTGTGTGGAAATCTGAAGAAATGTGCCAGTAAAATCTTACAATAAAGAATGAGATCTTTTAATATAATAAAAAGTCTGTAGAGTTCCCAAACTCAGATGCAATTCTTTATTAATTTACCTAGAAGTTTTCTAGGAAGGAGAATGAACAGACATGATGAGCAATGGGATGAAGGGAACAGTAGCTGTGTTTGCATGTTGCTCAGAAAATTAAGACTGTGTATACGGAGATGGCAGAGCTGGAAAACACCAGGTCTGTGCTCACATGAAGATCTGCAAAGGAAAATATGAAAGGATAGCTCACAGTAGGAGAGCCAGGACTGTGGCGATTTTTATGTGGAGGGCACTGAACAGAGAGAGTCAGAAGGTGGAGATAGCTGGTGAAATTCAGAAAGATGGACACATTTTATTCTTCACGAGAATAAATCTGAAGGGAAATATTGAGAAGCAGGATGGAAAATGTATGACCAGATATGCTATTAGCAGAAAGGAAAAGGACTGTAGGAAATACAAAGAGAAGAAGATTCAACAGAAAGGTCATGTACAGTAGCAAGATTTATATAAATATTTCTTAGAAGACACTTGATCTCAGTATGTTGAGCTAAATAAGAAGTTTGAAGGTAAAAAAAGAAAAGAAAAAGAAATGTGAGGAGAAAGACCAGTGGGCTTAGGGGACAGGGGCCATCCCATGCAATTCGCCCAGGGCAGTGCAGTGCCCAAGGCTGGCCCCAGGTAGGAAGTAGCATTTGCATTAGATGGTGAGTTGTGAGCAAACCCATCCACTCTAATCATTATTTTAGCCTTTGGCTCTTGTATTCAAGAACTGTCATGTCTTTTGAAATGTGTTTACAGCTTCTGACACACATCCTGTCATTGTTGTAGGGCTCACAGTAATAGGGGTAATTCTGATCCAGGCCTTTGTTGCTAACAATAATGAAAGCCAATACATGGGCATCTTATCCAATCATCTTAATAATGGTCTGTACTGGGTAGTGAGTTATAATGACTTTGTGTAACATGGGTTTGTTCCATGGCACTATTACAGTTTTTTAATTATTATTATTATTTGAGTAAACTGTACGGATTCAGACATCAAGAAAACCTTTGATCTCTATACTGTTTACTTAGGCTCCATGCTGTATTCCATTTTCCTTGACTTCCCAACATTATTTATCATTTCAATAAATGTCACTGATCCAAAAGCCATTGATCAGAACTTTCAGGTAAATTGATTGAGAGGGAGAAAAAAACTTAAAGCAAAACAAATCCACAGACTTCCTATAAATAAACATATCAAACTCTTCCATCTTAAATGAGCTTCTATGCTGCTTCTTTTCATTTTAACAAGTTTTTACATGTTGGAATGACAAAGTCATTTGTCAAGTTATCAAATAATATTTAAGAAAACCCTAATGCTACTTATTTAAGCTAGGATCATTTTTCCATGGATATGTCTGTCTTGCTTTCTCAAATTCTTGCTATCTTTCTCAGACTGAGTGCTTGTTGGTTACAATAATGGACAGAAAAATACTATATGCTTTTCCTCTTGGTATAACATATCCTGACAAAAGAAATGCCTTGGCTTCTGTTCTAGGAAAGTGTCTTCCTGTAATGTTCATACACCTGCCTGTAACATCACAGGCCAACAGGCTGTATGATCCTTTAGAATTACAAGCTGAACTGCAGCACTTAAACTTTATTTGAAAAGCACTGAAATTGTTTTAAGTGAATACATAAAAGTAGGGGGAGGGCAACTAATCAGTATATTGTTATTTTGACACATTTGGTTGCCTTTTAGAAAATGCATTCATAATTTTCTGTTTGACGTGATCTCAGCATCCAGTAAAAAGCTGAGAATTTTTCATCCTACTGACAGGACTCCATTAATAAAACAACAATCTTTTGTGTGTAGTAATCTTTAATCTTATTTTGTCACACACTTCTCAGTAGCATTTCCACTCGTTTTACAGTATAATTTATGGCACTGAAACAACTCTCTGCCCTGAAAAAGGTCACTCTGTCAAGGTTTACTTGTCTTTGAAGAAAAGTAATAGAGCATTATTTATGAAGCACAGAATACGCTTCAATACTTTAATCAATCAGAAAGATACTTGCATTATTGTATCTTTTGCCAAAAAATACCATGAGCAAAGGATACATCAACCTTGCATTCTCTTTTATGTCGTGAAAAGCCTTTTACCTTTATGTCTCCTTCTCTGTTTGTGTTTACTGCAGTATGAAAATAACAAGGCTGATGATGTCTGATATCTGGGAACAATTTGTAAATTATGAGAATAGGGATTGATCTTATCTGAAGAGTAGAGAGTCTCTGGACAGATTAACTAGAGCTATCCACTGCGCTCATCACAATAAATTCATCTGATAAAATGTTGGGGGTTTGGGTCATGTGATGTAAACTGACATCTCTAGAGAGAAAACTGCAAAGGTTTAAGGGACCTTTAGGGTACCTCAAAGATGATCAGCATAAGGCATAACCACATTTGGTACCCATATGTTTTTAGACATCGTCATAAGCACAAATTAGAACATGCAATGTGGAGAAACAAATCGGTAGTTCATTAGAGAAAACAGTCACAGTTTAAATTAAGTCTCTCAAATAAGAATTTAATTTAGGTTTAGTAAGACAGCTTTATGTGAATGAAATGCCAATACATTATTTGAACTGCTCTGTTGATGTTTAACAAGTGTGTAATAAGATACATATTATCTATTAGATGTTAGATACTAGCAACTATTTTTTGCTAATTAGTCCCTATCTGACATGAAAAATCTATTACAACTGGGAAGAGTTACTTCTTGTTTAAATTTCTAAACAATGAAATCTGTTTCCTTCCCCGGAACAGCTAACTCACTTGCCACCTATCTCCATAAGGTACTTGGTAACTAGTTGAAGTCCTCTGCATTTTACTCTTGCTATACCATCAGCTTTACTCACAGAGTTCCTTTTCTGAAGAGATGGACATTATCTCTTTCCTAAATCTCTGTTGCAGCCCAGACAAGGTTGACAGAAACCTGAACTGTGCCTGAATCCTCATGATAAGTCAAAGCAAATTAGATGTCTGTACTACACGTAAGTTCAGCTGGTGATCACGGAGTCCTCTTTTACATGTTTGTGTGCCTGAGCACTCATAAGGGAAGCAAATGTGCTAAACCTTAAGACCAGATCCAAAGTAGATGGAAAATATCTGCAACACCATCATCAAGATTTCTCAGTACTTCTGTATCTTAAGAAGATGATTAGAACATAAAAGCCCATGCAGATATGTGGGTTAATATATCTACCAAGCCACTTTCTGTCAGAGCGATATCCAGAAAGGAAGAACTGGCAAAGGTGCAATGTTAATATTTCCTATTGATTTTTTATACACTTGGTGGATATGTAGATTCTCAAGGTGAGTAGATGGTCCTTTCACAGTTAGTGGAGACTGCCATCTCAGTTAAGCCTAACAAACTAAATTTTGGGTGCCATACTACCTAATCATATGAGACACTTTAGTATGGTGGATCTAGCTGTCTTTCTCTGGCTGTTAAAAAAAGATTTGCCTATTTTACTTCTGATAAAATAGTTTTTAAGATTTAGCATACATGATAAGGCATATTATGTCTTTGTAGGACGTTTGATTGCAGACCTATTTGCAGTAAGCAAGTCTATTGTCCTGCAAAGATGAATGTATGCCATAAATTTTGCTTTCTGATAATGATGGTATTTTAAATTAGCAAATGTTGTGTAACACAAGAAAGAGGGGAATAGTAATACTGATTGCCAAATAAACATGGGGCTGTACAGACTGCATTAAATTAAATAGTGGCATAAATGTTGATTGTGACCAGGTTATAGTTATGAAATATGAAATAATTATCATATTAAGTGCACTTTAAGTGCCCCAAATACCCATGTACCTGAACTGAATCTGTACTGACAGTTACAGAACCCCAAGCAAGAGAATTTTGTTTTGAACTACAGCTTCTAAAGTCAGAGCTGATATAAATGATGATGAATATTAGTAGCCAAATAAAAATGAGTCAATAGGGTGTTAAAAGTGTGACATACCTGAGCACTCTCAGGGACAGATAGACCACAACAATAGTGACCAGATCTCACAGTGGAGGTTGATATGAACGGGTATGTGAATGATTTTAAAACATCGTTTGTGACTGAACGGGACCTTGCAGATAAAGGTAAGCATGTGTTAAATTGATTTGGTATAATGAGAGCCAAATTGTTCTGTGCTTTACAAGAGCAACCTCTAAAGCACAGTGGTAATGCACGGTGTTGCACTTCAAGTGCTAGTGGCATGGAGCTGAAATGTCATAGCCAGCTCATGATCCAGTGGTCTGCTGTTCTTTTGTCACAGTTCTGTATAATTCCTCTGTAAGCCAGAATCCCCTGCAATGAATGAAAAGCTTCCAGGAACTCAAATGGGCCTTGGAACAAATCCCTGGAATACGACACCTGCTTTTCACATTCAAATTAAAATTTAAAAAAAGAGAGAAAAGCAATTACTCAGTTAAAAAATCTATTACAAATCAATTTTGTAAAGACTTTCTTAGGTTTGTCTTCATATTTGTACATATCTTCCAACATACCATTTAGATCTTGCAGAACATATCTTTGTGAAGTGTTACCAGACTTTAATTTTCATTGACTATTTCCATTTCTTTCCAATTCCAGGCTCCTTTTGCATTTTAAGATCTGGTCTGTAGATGTAGTTCAGATCAGGACTGTGTGTTAAACCATTTTCATTACAACTTTTATCCTTCCTGTCCACCTCTTTTCTATTATGTTCTGGACAGAATTTTTCCAAGTAAAACCAGACATTTCAAGAGGGGAAATTATTACCCTCTGCAAAGGTGTGTTAGATTTTTTCTTCAACTGTGCTTTCTGCTTAAGAAAAATATACCAGGAAAATATGAAAAGGAAATAAAAGTGTGAATGACACAAGCAAGGGCTTCATTCTGTGTGATAAAGATAGTAACAAGAAAGGGTCTGTTGGTTTATACTGTTTCCCATTCTTGATACAATCATTGTCTCAAGAACAGATTCATATTCTGCATCATTTTCTGTTACCTTTATAGTCTTTCTTATGAGAATGAGGAATGAAAATTTTAATGCCTCATATATTCTGTGAATTACTGTAGGCGAGTATGCTGTACTACTTTGATCTTTCCTATATTCTGTGGTTTGATTGGGTCGTGATGTGAATGGAAAGCAGCACAAAACAAATCACTTTCTGAGAGAACAATTGCAATGCGAATAGGTGCAGAAAGAAAAAGGTACCAGTTCAGCCCATTCCATTATGCAGTAGATTGGGTAGAAACAGAGTTCAAATATCTGCTTTTAGAGGTACTAAAGATTATCTCAATTTTTGGGTTAACCAACCTATCAATTCCTAGCAAAAATTTTGACTGGGTGTCCATAATCTGAATATAACTCTATAGACTTAGATCCAGCATTGCTTTATCAAAGTTCAGTAGTGCTATAGCACAGAAGTAACGGGGAGATGAAGAAAGACATAAAGGAAATTAAAAGATAAAAAAAAAAAAAACAGTTGGAGAATTAAACATGTCTTAACTGCCTTAAAAATTTGCATCACGTGTGTAGTCATAACTGGAAAAAAACAAGCAGGAGGAAATGCAGGGGGAGGAGACTGAGGCAAAGGGGAGGCTGGGTTGTCCCGGGGCAGAACTACCCCTATACATTTCCAGCTGCCTGTAGCACAGAGGGTTCTCCCACACTGGGTAGCGACGCCGTCCCTGCCTGCCCCATACCCAGTGCTCCCTTGGCCAACAGAGCACTGGAGTCAGAAATCGTGAAGGCCGACAGCTTGTGCCTGTGATGGATAACAGCATCTCCAGCAAACATCACGGGCACTCGACTTCTCCTTTCCTCTTTCACTGAACCCTTTCTCCAGTCAGCCCTGGTTTTTATACAAGTGGTATGTGGTTTTGTTACAAGCAAATGTGCCAGGGTGCACTATATTTGGGAAACTATGGACAGTTTTTAACACTGTGGAAGACCTGCCATGAAACATTGTTTCAGGCTTGCTTGGAGCAATGAACAAAATGAAAGAGGAGGAAGAAGAGGAAAAATTATGAACAGCTTGCTGCTACTAACCATACCCATGATTAGAGTCAGCCATTTTTGAACAGGGCAGAAATGTAGATTGCATTGTATTAGGGATATGAAGCAAGCTTTTCCCTGGGTCTGAAACCAGCAGATGGTTGTGCTAGGTTTTTAGATGTGGCACTTACAACCCCTCTGCCACATCCCTGTGCTTATATTCCATATCTCTTTGTAGTCATTTCCCTGTTCAGTGGGATTTGCATAAGTACATTTTATAGACAAAAATTTTGCATCTATATTATAATATCTAAATCTATGACATACAAAAGCTAGAGCTCTGAAAATATTTTAGAGTTCTTTAAGTGTTCACTTCACTACTTAGATTTTAATATATAACAACAGATCAAAACTGTGACATAGTTCAGAATATAACTCTGATAGACTTGATATACATTTATTTTACATGGTTATCTTGTAAGTATTGTCACAAACTGTGTTTGCTAATCTGTGTGAAAAGAGTACAATAAAATCTGTCTACCTCTCCATGAGCAAAGACAAAGTTACCACACCTCCTGTGAAACCACAGTGTCCTATTTGACTCCTCTTTTCACACATGCACATCTACTTTAATAGTGAAGAGAATGAGTGCTGTATCAGACACAAAAGAGATTTTTTTCTTCGGGATGCTGCATGCATATAACAAACACTAGTAGTTCTCTATTTCCAGACTGAAAAGCAAATGTCTGTATTAAAGTGATAGATTGCAGACAGCATAATATGCTACAACAAAGCTATGGTTGTTTGCATAACATTTCTAATACCTTTACTTTCTTTACCATGACTGTTGCTAAAATCTTTGAATACTGGAAGCTTCTCCATTCTGTCTTGCCTATGATATAGTTTGTTGTATTTCAGGCTTTATAACCACCTGTGTATATTACTAGTCTCACAGAAAAATCTTTTCTTAGCTACTCTTGACTCAGGCATCACGGCCAAGCAGTGTACTACATCACATAACCGCATTGTGTCCAGGTCATTATGTCCAAATAGCACAAGTAGGGGCTTTTACTCTAGATGTAGGGCTGCTTCCATGCTGAATCTGATCTCTGCAACAGCTCTTTCAATACAAACCAATGATATCTGCCTGGCACTATGTTACCTACATACCTTGAAATGTCCAAATTTTTTTTAGCTTCCTTTCAAAGATTCCTCTCTTGTTCCTTCATCCCATCTTTGACCTTTTGCTTTCTTATGTCTTATTCTGCAGTCTGTTTCCTAATTACCATTAAAGTAGCCCTTTCAATTTGTGTTTGCAAAAACCTACAGAAATTTATCTGAAAGAAGATAAACTTGGCAAACCTTTGGCTAAAAATTTTTTGGCATGATTAAAAATAGACACATTTTCACTTCTCTATTTTGTTATGGCTCTATGAGCCCAGAGAGATTTTTGCTTTTTGTTTCACTTTTCCCATCTTGTTTCAGTGTTTCCATTTCAATTTCCAACTTGAGTGTTTTATTCTGAGGTGTTTTTTTTGCCTTTGTTTCATTCCAGCATTGTACCTTTAGTTTCTAGTTTTATTTTGACTTAGTGCCTGGATATTTCCACTACTCTCTCATGCTGCCCTATTTTTATTTACTTTTTATTCAGATGAGGATGCATCATTTAAAATTGCTTCAGTGTAGCCACTTGAAGTCACACTTGAAGTCAGTCTGTCCTCATGAGGAAGAGCTTATTAATTTGTTTGTTTGAAGATGTGCCTGGCTGCAGCCCCAAATCAGAGCAAAGAGCATGTTTGGTGAAAACAATATAGGAAGTGAAACCACTTAGAGAGATTCTCTCAGCATAGCAGACAGGTATTGTTGTTCTGTTACCCCCACTGCAGTGCTGGACTGATATTTTGTACTGTTTGCAAGACAGAAATTATGCATTTCATTCACTTTCCCACTCCAAAACTTGCCCTTTCCCTTCTGCACTGGAAAAGGTGCAGTAAAGCAGTAAAGTAGAAATACCCCCCAAAGGCATTTTTTTATCCTGGTGCCAGTTCCAGCAGCAATGTCAATACCTTGCTTTTCCAGCCACAGCCTGGGCTACAACAGTGATCCTGAGAACCAGCAGCATGAGGCTGGGCAGCAGCAGCCTTGTTTTGTGGACTGGCCCACAGGTTAGCTCTTATGGAAACTGGCTAGGTAGAAATACTCTAGTAGGAAGTTTTCAGGGCAAAATCTGGAAAATGAAGGTATGGTAGACCCAGTAAATTAAGAGGAAAGGTATGTGTGGTACAGCTGGCTGGGTGCAGCAGATAATTTTGAAGAGGGAGAAAAAAAATAAAAAAGAGTTGACTGATCCTCAGACAGTCAACAGAAATGTGCCTCTAAACCATCACAGCAGCAAGCTATGGTCCAGGCTATCCAACCATTGAACTGTACTTGGGTAATGCTTATTTTTGGAAAGGACACTTCTGTTAGTCTGAGAGCTCATACTGGAAACGTCATGATCTTTATCTCCACAAAACATGTTTTTTAACAGGAAATCTACTGAGGAACCAGGTAGTGCTCCCATGGTATATTTAACTTTGCCACCTTCACTGCAGTTTTTCATTGCTGGGGATGCTGGGAACAAATGTGTATCATACAGGAATTCTCTAAATGAAGTTAGTGAGATTTTGTGATCTGTTATCTGGGCATATGCTAAAATGCATGAAAGGCAATTCCAGAGCAAACATTGTAAAAAATTAGCTCAAGAGAAAAACCAAAGACGCACTGAGTTTGTTCAAGGGCCAAAAGGGACTGCACCAATTCTCTCCAGGATTCAAGCTAAGTCAAAATAACTTAGTGGAACCTTTTCAGAACAAGCAAAAATGTTGTTGCAACCATCCTACAGACAGCTGGGAGCAAAGGCCACTGAAGCCAAAGTGATTCTGGCTCCAAGCCTGCTTCCCGTGTGACTCTCCTGCTTCAGATGCTCTGTCACTGTGGTCTGCGGTGGTGAAGCCTGGACTCTCCCGTTTTGCTAGAAAGAGCGATCAGATCTCTGTGATACCATGGGAAGCACAGTATAACATGGCCTGAATAGCTGGGGAAGTGTACTGCTGAACCAAAGTGAACTGCAAAGGGTACTGCTGAACCACAGTATGCATGTAAGGTACCACAGCATCACAGCGAGGCGCTTAGTCCCTCCTATTAATGATGCCATTTAGCCTAACCTTCCTGCCGCAGTGCTGCTGCTATACTACTTCCAGTATTGGAGATAGCATATTCAGTACTAGATTTTGGATCCCGGCGCTGTGCTGGATTGCAGCGTAAGTATGATCTCGGTGTACTAGAAAGAGCATTAGATGATGGAAAACTAATGAGAGGTGGAGTAGGAACCAGTGGCAGCTCAAAAACATTAGCATCTCTCTCCAACATGAGTTGTGCTTTGTTCCACAAGACCAAGGGCCGCTAGTCTTGTTTCCTTTCCCCTTAGATACACAGCAGTCACTGAAACAACGGGATGTTGCTGCTATGTCTGGGTGCCCTGTGAACCACTGCAAAAGGCTTGCGCATAGCAGAATGCTGCCTGATGGACAAGAGGGGGGCTCCTTCCCTCTCCATGTTCAACCACCTCCTTCCCTACTACTCTGTGTCTCTTCATCTCACCTCTAAGGGATATTACTCTATATCATTGTGTGAAAGAGACAAATTCCTGCACCCTTCTCACTCTTACCCCTGTACTTCAGTGAAATTGTGAGACAAAATGGCTACCTGTCAGCTTCCAACTTCTGAACTCAAAATAAACCTGAAGAAACTGAATTCTTAATTTTCCACTAGAAGTGTCTTAACTACATTTTAATGCTGATAATTCAAGATGTTTGAATTAATCATTTCAATATATGAAAAGCAGTTAGGAGGGGGACATTTTGGTTTCATAAAAAAACCGAAAATTCTGATTCTTCACCTTTTTCATATTATAGCAAGATCACCTTTGTGAGATGAATATTTCATTTTCATTCTTTGTAGCATATTTTTTCCAAGTATTCTGGAATCATTCATTTATCAAATGTAATACAGTTATAGCATGTCACATTTTAAAATCATCACTTTAAGAACTTAATTTGCAAGCACTTTTGCACTTTACAATTTAGTCATATAAGTAGTATACTTGAAGTCAACCATACTAACCTTGTAAGTGTTGGTTGAGATGAATCACAATATCAGGCCTGATGATTTTCTCTTAAACATGTATACCATTCATGTTGGAGCTGTATAAGACTGTTTGAATTAGCCTACAAGCTCCTCAGGGCAAGACACATGTCTTTGTCTACATTTGCAGAGTGTGAACAGACAGTTGGCTCCTGATAAATAATACAATACAATTACCTAACTATAGGATGCAGAAATTTGCAAGGAAATGAAATTTCATGTTGCCTGTAGAGAAATGCTCAGAAAACATATTTCAAAGAATGAAAGGTGGAGGACAAGAGAAACAATTGTTTTACTTTACAAAATCCTGGGGTTAGAGGTTCAAGGATGGGCATTGTCAAATTAATTCCATTTAGTTAGCATGGCATTAAAATAAACTGTGAAGATTTCTAGGGATTAATAGTAAAGAAATTGAAATCTTCCTCTTTTTTTAATAAAAAGAGATAAAAACTTTTCAGGTTTGTACCATTCCCTTTTGCTAGAGATAAGAATTCTCCTGTACTGGCTGTCTGTAATCAAGATGATGTGACCTTTACTGGATTAATATCTCCCTCTTTTCCTAACTAATCTTCTCTAATAGAGAAGGAAGGTATTTTGGGGTATAAAAAACACTCTGGGGGACTGGAACTGGTCATAAGAAAAAGTAAAATCATTATGGCAGGATATATAGAGGTGTTAAAATCTTACACACAAATTCATAATTATGGCATACAAAAGGCTTTATTTCCAGTGATATGGTTTCCACTTTCTTATTTCTTTGCTAAGTAAACTGCAATACACTGTTGTAAAATTTATACAGAAACATACCAAAAAAGCCCCCTACACCAAAGCCAGCTCATAGATATATAAACAATCAGTTGCCTGCTCCAAATCAGTTCCTGCCCCTCATGTCCCAGGAGAGGATTCATCCTGAGGGAAAACAGCAGATTTTAGGTGCTACTGTCTTTCAGCATTTCCACGGAGGACAACAACCAAATTCCTGTTGGAAATGAAAAGATGGTGTCCTGGTAAAAGTACAGAACAGTCTATTTATCCCAGTAGTGCTGCTTTCTCACCCAGCTTCACTCACTTTTTGACTTTATAGAACTCTCTGGTTAAAACTTGTCACTATTTTTACCTTTGTAACCATATTCCCTAGAAATCTTCTGCTCAGGAAGTTCTACTTTTCTGCTATAAACACCTATGTAGGAAGTGATGGGTCTGGAATTAACTTAGATTTCTGTTTTATTTTATCTTGCCCATTTTTCTACTTATAAAGGTTTGCTATTTTTCCTATCTCAGAATCCTCGGAGATATTAAGGGTTTGGCTTGGATGGATTTCACCCATCTGACTATCATCTGTGTTACTGTTCAGACATTAAAATCAACACAGTTTCTTCTGATAAGGTCAAAATTAGACAGCTTCTACACATCTGCTATGCCATCAACTTTCAAAGAGGGATAGAGACCAAAGAATGGCCTACAGAACTGGGGCAAAAGGAAGATATGCAACCTCAATCCTCATGTAAGAAGGGGAAATGGCTATCATAGTTAATGCTGTAACCAAAATTTGCTAAAACCATTCCAGCTATCAGCATAGATATTCAACACAATTAGCCAGTGTGAAGTCAATGCAAGATGACAGGCTAACTCATACTAAGCATCACCACATCCATGACTTCCCACTCAGCTTTGACCAGTGCAGAAATTTACCCTCAAAGCACTGGAGAACCTGCCTTTTCTTGGAGACAAGGAGAAAATGGATTTCTGCAAGGAAGTGGGTGAGTCAGATCAGCATTTTCATAGATTTATTCATAGATTCATAGCGTGTGAGGCCAGAAGGGACTATTAGATAGTCTAGTCTGACCTGTTGTAAATCACAGGTCATTAAGTTTCCTTCAGCTTCCCCTGTATCAAGACCAACAGTTCCGTGTTTTGCTAAAATACCTTTCTTGCTCAAGTATGAGGTATTTATTTGAAGACATGCAGAGACAGAAAAGCCACCAGTCCTCTTAAGGTTTGGTTCTAACGATTTATGACATTTTTTAAGAAGCATCTGTGGTTTATTTTTATTTGGAATTTTGCTTGCCTTATGCTTTGAGCCGTTTGGTTCCAGTTATGCCTTTCTCTGTTAGATTAAATTACCTATTAGTATCTACTATTTTCTGCCCAGTGCTTAGGGTCTGTGATCAAGATCTTTAAAATCTCTTTTTATTAAAGTGAATAAATCAGGCTCTTTAAATGTCTCACTGTGAAGTATCTTCTCAGGACCTATAATATTTTTGTATTCCAACTTTCCCTCTCCAATTTCTGTCATTTTCTGAAGTGTGGAATTAAGGATCAGTTTCCTATTAGCCTCACCAAAACTGTACACCAGGCTCTCACCTGACTACTTTTAATTACTTTTCCCATTATTTATCCCTGAATCATAAGCAGCTATTTCTTCCATCATACTACCTACAAACTCATATGCAACAACATATCCACTATATTTTCACAGCTTTACAATACGTATATCTGTCCTCTGGTTGTCCCTCCAATCTTCATATAAATATACTGTACTTCCTTGTCTCTGAATGTATAACTTTGCACTTAGCTGTATTAAAACCACAATTTTTTTTAAAAGATCTCCTTCATCAATTATGTCTGTAAGCCCAAGCTCCACCTACACAACAGGTTCTAAGAGCAAAAGCAAAATGATGGTGATTATAAATAAAGGTACAGAAGATCATATGTCAACTGCTGCCTGTAATAAATGTTATCAGTATAGTGACAAAACAAAACATATTAAAGAATTCATAAATTGTATTCTTACAGAAACACAGACAGCCTCATACCAGAACAAATAGCATCTAAATGGACCTGCAAATACATGAAGATTACTGGGGGCTTGGTTGAAGCTTATCCAGTCCATGCAGTGTTGGTTTCCTCTTTGTGAAAGTTCAAGCCTCAAAGAAGGCAGCCATATGTCATACCAGGACATGCAGCTGGGATGTGCCTGGGCTTCATGGTGAACCCAGGAGCCTGAAAACACGGTCACATCCTCAATTTTGGACACTTATAATGCTGTCCAAAGACCCAGAATTGGTACGCTAGCCATGCATGCCTTTCTATGTCTGTGATTGCTCCTTCCATAAGTGCTTTTTTTAATTAGCATTTCCCAGTTATTCACAAAAGTTAAATCCATATGATATGGACAGATTGATTTCTTGACCAACTTTATTTCTAGCTCTGCTCATTGGTATCCATCTCAGATCATGTTTATATCATCTTTGAATCAACATTCTCTCTCGTACACGCAAGGCAGCTAATTTTACATACTGTGTCATTTCAGGATTATTGTCCTGCACTTAGATAATGCTAAGAATTGATAGAAGTGATAGAAAAGAAAGTCAGTCCTGAGACACCTAGACAGTCAGCTTATAAAAAAGGAAGACTTTCAGGAACACAGTGAATAGCTCTTCAATTTAGTTAAATTTTAGATGCAGTATTTTAAACTTCTCATTCAACAGTCCTGCATGAAGGACAGCATTCTCCACCTTCCACTTGACACATCACTAAGTTTTTTCTTATTCTTTTTTTCATCTCTTGGCAATATGATTTATCTCATGCTTTGTTCCTCATGAGAGTCTCTGTTGTCATCTGCTTTGTCTTTTCCTCTAAAGACATCCTCTTCATTCAGTTTCTCCTATTTTTCTCTTGCAATTAACCATCTTACTCTCCTACTTCTGAAATGCTGCACTTGTTTGTTTGTTTTTATGGTCATACTTACAAATGCCTGAGGATAAAGAATGATAACCTATCCCCATTGCAGGGAAATGATAATTCTTGCAAGACTGTAAGCAGATTCTACAACACATCTGATTTTCACTACCTTTTTACTTTTAAAAATTCTTATTTTTAGTATTATATTTTTTAGTTTTACATTTTCAGCATTCTTTCATTCCCTTTTTGTGTCAATTCAGAAACTGAGAAAGTTGAGTGATTTATGGATATGAGAAGCTTTTAAAATCTCCATTGAACTTTTTCTTGAGTGAAATTACCCAATCTTTCTTTGTGTCCTGAGCAGGCAAATCAAATCATCTGGCTGAACTGTCAAAATCTGAAACAAAAGAAAATATGAACATTGTCTTATAAGTGCGCCTCGAAGCCTGGGACCTCAGCTGTTTTTGAGGTGCTAAAACAAAGAATTATGTTCCAAAGACAGTGATGATTTAGGAAAGCAGCGTGTCTGTAAAAATAATGTCAACCAGCAGGCCTGTCAAAACATAACAGAGCCAAAGAACAAGAGTGACCACAGCTACCCCACCTTTCACTGTGTGAGGTTTCCTCCGGTCCGGATCATCTTCCCTTCCAGCTGCTTGATAGCATGGCCATTGGAGTCAGCACCAATTTTCACAGAATCACAGAATCATTATAGGTTGGAAAAGACCTAACACTCAACCATAAACCTGACGCTACCAAGACCACCACTACACCATGTCCATAAGCACCTCATCCAAACATCTTAAATACCTCCAGGGATGGCGACTCAACCACTTCCCTGGGCAGCCTCTTCCAACGCTTGATAACCCTTTCAGTGAAGTAAAATTTCCTAATATCCAATCTAAACCTCCCCTGGCACAACTTGAGGCCATTTCCTCTTGTCCTATCACTTGTTACCCGGGAGAAGAGACCAGCCCCCACCTCTCTACAACCTCCTTTCAGGTAGCTGTAGAGAGCGATAAGGTCTCCCCTCAGCCTCCTTTTCTCCAGGCTGAACAACCCCAGTTCCCTCAGCCACTCCTCATCAGACTTGTGCTCCAGACCCTTCACCAGCTTCGTTGCCCTTCTCTGGACACGCTCCAGCACCTCAGTGTCTTTCTTGTAGTGAGGGGCCCAAAACTGAACACAGTATTTGAGGTGCGGCCTCACCAGTGCCGAGTACAGGGGGACAATCACTTCCTTAGTCCTGCTGGCCACACTGTTTCTGATACAAGCCAGGATGCCATGGGCCTTCTTGGCCACCTGGGCACACTGCTGGCTCATGTTCAGCCAGCTATCAACCAACACCCCCAGGTTGTTTTCCACGAGGCAGCTTTCCAGCCACTCTTCCCCAAGCCTGTAGCATTGCATGGGGTTGTTGTGACCCAAGTGCAGGACCTGGCACTTGGCCTTGTTGAACCTCATACAATTGGCCTCGGCCCATCGATCCAGCCTGTCCAGATCCCTCTGCAGAGCCTTCCTGCCCTCAAGCAGATCAACGCTCCCGCACAACTTGGTGTCATCTGCAAACTTACTGAGGGTGCACTCAATCCCCTCATCCAGATCATTGATAAAGATATTAAACAGAACTGGCCCCAAAACTGAGCCCTGGGGAGCACCACTTGTGACCGGCCGCCAGCTGGAGTAAACTCCATTCACCACCACACTTTGGGCCCAGCCATCCAGACAGTCCTTTACTCAGCAAAGAGTACACTGGTCCAAGCCATGAGCAACCAGTTTCTCCAGGAGAATGCTGTGGGAAACTGTGTCAAAGGCTTTACTGCAGTCTAGATAGACAACATCCACAGCCTTTCCCTCATCCATTAGGCAGGTCACCTTGTCATAGAAGGAGATCAGGTTGGTCAAGCAGGACCTGCCTTTCCTAAACCCATGCTGGCTGGGCTTGATCCCTTGGTTATCCTCTACATGCCATGTGATGGCACTCAAGTAATTCCAGGTGAGGTCAGTGGAATGTTCAGTCATGTCAGCTGGGTTCAGTTCAGTCAGCTGGAATGACTGGAGTGGAGACTGCCTCTGCTAACCGTGGCATTCGTGCTCATGCTCTCACTTCACACAGGCTTCTGAAAAGTGCAGTGGTTGTGCTGCACTATCCTCAGCAGTGGGCTTTGCTAAGAGCTCAGCCATCGGAGGTCATGACAGCCACTATCCTGAAGATAAACCGTATAGTTTGTCAGGTATGGCAGGATGTTGGCCTGTTTGTGTGGACTTTCAGATGTATTGATGCCGTAGTAATGACATTGTTCTAAATGTGTTTAGAGCTCAGGATAAGGTCTTGAAATGAGACTGGAATGAACTGTCTCATACATACGTCGGGGGGACCTAAACATTCAACAAGATACAGGCACAAAGTGAGCTTTAAATAATGCAAAAGCCACTAGAATTCAGTGTTGTGTTGAGTGAAATGGAGGAAAAGGTGTTAAATCTTGTCTTGGTACCTTTATTCCCAGCTTGTGTACTGCTGAAGTTTACCCAGTGAGATGACTTTCTTAGAGCCCTTTGTATATTGTAATAAACTGTTTCTGCCTTTATCTGACTGCTAGAGCTCAGATAGGAATGAGACTGCCCAATAAATGCATTAGACTTTGAATGTGCTGTCAACCTTCACTCCATTCTGCAGAGAAATTTCATGATTTTTTTTCTGTTTCATTATAGCTATTGCATGTGGGATCAACCAGGTTTTGTATTTTCCACAGCAATCACTCTAGGACTATTGGATTGTTTTGCTTTCCTGTTGTTAGAAACAGCAGCCATAACGTCTGTCTTTGTGTTACTATTTTGGTATATTCATTTTTTCTATATTTTTAAATGTACCACCCATCTAACCCAATTACCTTTTAATTCAGGAAATTCTATTGCAGCTCAAAGAAGAGAAAAATTATCATCACACAGTCAGAAGAGCATGCCTTTTTATTAAAAGGAAACAAACAAACAACTGGCCTATATCAAATGTAATCAACTATACTATAAAAATAAAAATAACTACTTTGGAATTTTAAAAGAGCTTATAATTCTGCATAAAAATGATTTAAAGTAATTTTAATAAATATTTTGCAGTGTGGGTAGGTATAACTCTGCTTGTCAGCACATCTGTATTTTTCTCTCATCTAATAAACTAGCTAGGACAGTGCAGCAAAGGAACATTATAATATTAACAATGTTGCTGGAAAGCTCTGTGCTTTAGAATGAATTAACTTTCACTGCACTGCAGAACATACAAAGTGAAATTGGCTCAGCTCAGAATAGCAAGTTTAACCCCTTAGGAGCTGCTAAGCTCTACTTACGTCTTGACAACGGTTTTTGAGCAGCCCTGGCATGGGAATCATGGAGGTAGCCGGTATGTTTGGCAAATTTGGAAAAGCAACTGCCTAGGAAAAATCTGAGAAAACATTTTTATTTTATGCAACAAAAAAAATGTTGCAACTTTGCATTCCAGGGAATGTGCCAAGAGACAGCAGTCAGGTTCCAGGGGGTTAATGTCGTGGGAGTAGAACTGAGATGTGTATCTTCTTATCTGAATATTCACGATGCCAGAAAGAACAATCCTCTTCTGTGGTTGCACCCAGGTTTTGATTTTCTTACTCTTAAAAATTTATCAGCTAAATGACTGAAGAATGATTCAGTGAAAATATGAGAGCTGCTCAGGACTTGGCCCCTTCTGCATTGGTCCATGTAGAAAGGTTTATTGGAGAAGCTTTCATCATCCCACTGACTTCCATGGGATGTCCTTAGACACTTTTTCTCCCAGGGGTGAGAATAGTGTGTGGGGCAGCTGCTTTTGTTATATGGCCAGAAAAGCATGAATTGGGACCACTTAGTGCCTTTTGTACAGGTCATAAACCAGATGATAATCTTTTATTACTACCATACTGGACTACAGTCAGCCTAGAGATCTAAAAGAGAAACATTCTGGATACCAGATTAAAAAAAAAACAAACCAAAAACCAACCACAACAAAACAAATAATCAAGACTATCTTTTCACTGAAACAAAATAAAATATGTTGATTATTATTATAAGTATATATATAAATATATATAAGTATATATTATAATTATAAGTATTATTTTTCTATTTGTATCATGGAACACATTTACTGGGAGTTTGGCAGAGTTGGGAAGGCTGAGGAGTTATCATTTTATGTGATACCTGTTTTACGCATTTCCCGGTCAAAAACTGCCAAATCCCTAGACTGAGACGCCTCACATAGGTTAATTTTCTTCTTTATATTTTGCATTACTAATTTTCCTCCCTCCACTTTTAAACAATCCCTATTCATTTCAAATGCCATGGGAAATCTGGAGAGGGTGATATGTCTAATACTGCTGAGTTGCTGCTCATCCTTAAGGTTTGCTGTACTTTGTTTTTGTGGTTTTCTAATCCATGGCTTTTGACTTTTAAATACTCATAGCAGAGTGAATATATTCTAATGTGATGCTTTTTACTTGGTCTATTCACTCAATAAAACTAAAGCAGCCAAATGTATATATGAGAAGAAAAAACAGAAACTCACTTGGTAAAGTGAGTTGCAAAGAAATTCTAGTGCATTAAATACTGAAGAGTTAAAAGAGGCAAATGAAGTCCAACCTTAATGCATTCTTGCTAAAACCTCCAGTTGGACAATTTCCTACTGTATTTTTCCTTAGCCAGCTCACAGCCTTACTATACTTACCAAAATTCAAAACTTTTAATGCTCCATTGGTTTTACATCTCCAGAATTTCTCACACATCCAAACAAAACAAACTCTCTGCTCTGATTTCCTACCATGGGCCCAATTAAAGGACTACTAATCCTGCTATGCCTTTCAATAAAGCTCTTGATCCCTTCTTTGCTGACTATTTCTATCTCATCTTTTATGTTAAACACCTACTTTGCTGAAATGATTCCTTGGAGAACTTATCTGATTAATTTGATTACTAGTTTTGAGATCTAGTCTCCGTTACTTACACAGATCCACTTGTGACTCTATTACTTGTCATACACAAATGGCCCACTCCAAAGCTAGTAAAGCGGTTTTCTGGATGAGCTCCACTTATCAGTAGATATGTTCTGCTTTTAACAGCTTGTGAGATGTGTCTATCATATACATGTACAAGTATATGTGCATGTAGGTATACATACACATACAAGCAACAGAATGTGCAAGAAAGCCTGATATATAAAAATGTAAATATATAAGAATTTTTTAACATTACTAGATTCCATATCTCACCCAAAAATCTCATTGGGTCCATAAAAGTCTATTCTACTCAGTTTTAATTGGAAAATAAAAATCATTGTTCCCTTCCTCATACTTTTTATCCTCTTCTCTACTCACTTCATTTGCTTTTCCTGTCTTTCTTTATGTCAGGTGAAAAAAAATGGATTTTCTCTGAAAGTAGTACAAATTCTCCTTTATGCCTCTGTCAATGTGCCCTCAAGAAAAGTCCCTTACTTATTTCAGTCATGCATAACCAAATATTGGTAATTCATACTACACTCAGAGTGTGTTAGGTGCTGTAGATGTCTTCCCAGAAGAGCTTAAACACAAGTGAAGTTCTGAAGAAAATACTGAGAAGCTGTATTTTCTCAGGGAAATGCTGAGATGGAAGAATGATCTATCTTCATATCTTCTGGAATAGTCTTAAACAGAACAGTTGCTGACTTCATAACTGAAAACTGATGCAAGAATTATTTCAACACTGTTTCTTATCTTTATTGTAGCATTACCACAGAAAGACCCTAATATAGTCAAATATTAAAAAAGGGTGGTTTAAAATACTTGTGTCTCCAGTAACTATCTGTTATCACTATGGTTGCAACAACAAATATTCACTATTGGAATGAAGTTCATAAGAATAAAAGAATTAAGAGGAATGGAAAAGCTTACTGCTTGCATTAGGATGGGAGCTGAACAATTTAAGGAATAATGAAGCAGACAGGATCAGCTCTGATCTTCCTGAGGGGTGGCTGTGTGACCCAGGTCCTGATTCTATGAGGGTATGTACATAGACTTCAATGTACCTTCTTATGACGCAGCAATATATTTCACAAGATTAAGTTTGGTTTTGAGGCATAATCTTGGTAACTCAGAAAGAGCTACAGATGATTTATGTAAGTGTATGTGCAATTGGAACTCAGCTCATTACTACATTTTTGCTAATGACCCTGGAGACCACGTTGTCCTCTAGTCATGTATAAATAACATGATTATACACAATGGTATAATGATTAATAATAATTGATCTAATTTTTTTAATCTCATCACCTCAGTAGCCCCAGCTTCATAGTATTTGCTTATTTGTTTTTTTTTCCTGAAACCCTCTCATTACTTTAAAATGCAAAATTGTGACATAAGAAAATAAAGCCTGCTTTATTTTGTAAGCAAATTCTTGATTTTAATAATGAATTAATTACTAAAATAGTTGTAGATTTTCACCTGTCTCTGGTGTTTTCATCTTTCTTCCCATCTCCTTTTCTTATCCCATTCTCTGCTTCTCAGCTTAACCTTTTTTAACTTCAACCCTGAGAAACTCAAAGGTGCCAGTGAACAATAGACTTGAATCAGTCATAGGGTCAGTATCGCATTTGCCAAAGATTGCAACAGCTGCTCTAAACACATAGTACCCTCAAAAAGTAACCCTCATCAATGAAGACTTAATTAATACACCAGGATGAAGTCAATTAGATGACAGATGAGAGGATTATCTTGTTTGTTATCAGATACCTGTCAGTAACTGCTATCTCTGATCCTCGGTGACTTTCTGATTTATGTGTTCCATCTCAGAAATGTTTCTTATGCTGATATTCCAATGAATGTTCTTATGCTTTTGGTGTTTATACATTGTTGGTGATTGACTGGGCACGTAAGTATCAGTCACTAGCATTTATGTGTCTTAAAGAGGGAAATATCTTCTATTCCCCTCAAAAGTGAGTCCTATTTCCCTTGTGGAAGTAGAAAAATACTAATAGAAGTGAATCTTTCTTTATTTCAGCTGATCTATTTCAGCCTTAGACAAAGAGCTATTAGGAAATCCATGTGGGTTGAGATGGACTTTTATATTGTAGTTCCTGTATACATTACAGATTTCATATTCTTATCTTCTTTGGCATCATTCCTGTCTGGTCAGGGTAGACCTTGTCAGACAATTATTTTTCTTAGTCCTCAGATGGGCTCCGTGGATCATGCTGTTCCCTAACAGCATCTAGCAATTATATATTATACACAGATGATTCTTATATGCTACAATTGCATTTATATATTCCTGGTTTTTTAACTCTTGAAGCTGCCCACTTTTATTTTGCTTTATTTGTGTTTTTTTAACCATCTACCTAAAAGTATTTTTCATTTTATCTCATTTAATACTTGGTCATTTTGAATTCATCAAAAAAATAACAGTCAGGATATGAAAACAAATACAAACAAAATTCCAACCTCAAGTAAATATGTCATTTGAGAGGAAAGGTATGGAAATTGCTGGTTTAATTGGTAATCTACCTAAATCTAAAACCAGAATCAAGGCTTCTAAAAAAACCCCTGCATATTAATGTTAATTTTGCTGTATGTCATCTTTCTTTTCTCGAATGTGTGCAAAAGTTCAGGGAGGAGAAAGACTGGGAAAAACGTCAAAGGGATATGGCCTTTTGAAGAACAATAAACTTTTTAGTTTGCCTTCTTGCCCTAAGGATGCACTGGCATCTGAGGACTCCTTCCTTCTAGGTTTGATGGCAATCTGCATTTTCATGAACTGTCAGACATGATTGCCAAAGGTGATGATATTATGGCAATGAGATTATGACAAAAAGATGACAAAAAGATTTGATTCTGTGTTAGAAACCTTCATACATGTTGTCAGAAAATGTGAAGAATTTGAAACTATAGGCAATGAGAATAGACATAAAATTTCTAACCTAAAATTTGCAACTGTGTGACATTACCTATTTATTTTACATCAACATATAAAGTCTCAGCAAAATAAACTGGAATGAGTGGACAGGGTGTTATCAGATAGGAGTTTTGAATTGTAAGTCTTTTCTCCAGCTCAGAGAGCCACTCTGTAAATATTGTCTTTTAAAATGGCTACCTGAGATACTTGGAGCCTAGAACATCTCCTCCCAGTTATGTCTATCAAAGCAAATAATAAGCAGAGCTCTTGCTGTGCCACTTTTTCCATTATGCTTGTCAATGAAGAAGCAGAATAAAATTCTCAAGATGTGAGAAAAATGGAACATATTTAGTTAGAGGGATCTTGGATTCACTTATGAAGTATATATTTTCTTTGAAAATGTTAAATTGTTTGAGAGACAGGAACTGAGAATAACAGCTTTTATTTTCTAAACACCAATTACATATGAGTGAAAAATATGTATCTGTGTAACTCAAAGAATAGGCTTAATTTTTTGAAGGATCACACAGACAAGCACTTCAAGGAAAGGTACAGATGGTTGCATGTACATCCTGCAAACTCATGGATGTTATAACAAAAGCCAAATCCTTTGACAGAAGCATCGGCTTGTTCCTGTACATATACATCTATCTTTACGTTGGTTTAGAGTTCTGCAGGCATAAAGAACTCAGTTGCACGTAAGAGCAGAAATAGGGGCATCCATTAAAAGGCATTGAAGCATTTGTGTAGTAAAATACAAACTGTGTTCTCTTAAATTGAATAAATTCTTTTAAAACACCCATAAATATTCCTGTTATATTTTGAGAAAATATTTTTAATATGGGTCTGATCTTCAGCAACATATACTGGCTGGTGTGGCTGTGTTTTGTTATGGTTTCTTGGTTCCCAATTCTTCTGGCAGACAACCTGTGCTTGATTTCTGAACTTACATACGCTGGCAGATATTCCTGCCTAGCTTGTTAAATCAGCTTCTGAATAACAGCTGATTTCACATTTTAAGCATCAATATGTAACCACGTAGTTGAAATCAGAATCAAGTGTCTTCAATCAAAAATGTGAAAAATAAGAAAAAGCAGTCGTTCCCCCACCCTCCAGCTTTCTGGCTGCCTGCCATTTTGTAAAGATATTTCAGTCTCTGCAGCTCAGGCCTTTTTTTATTCTAATGCCTCCTTGTGCAAATGCTTCTTCTCATGTGTCTTTCTCTTTGCTGCGGGCATAGTGCACCTGTTTGAAAGGAGCACATTACTTTTTTTTTTTCTTTCCCAATTTCCCAACTGTTAGCCCGTTTGGCAGGAATCTGTCTCCAACAGCTGAGAAAGCAGAAAAGCTAAAGCCCTTTTGCTACTTAGAGAGCTACCTTCAACTCTGTGAAGAGCCATGTGACGCTACTGGAACTTTGCTTCCCTTGGATTCTCGCTCTGAGGCTGAAATTTCCGTGGTAGTGGAGCTTCCCAGTTGTGTAATGAGAGGGATATGTTTCTGAGGGACATGCAGTCAAGGGCATGGGTAACCTTTTTCTGGCCTGCTGCTTAGCTCTTCGACTTTGTCAGCACTCCTTAGAAAAATATGGATCTATTCCATATTGCAGAATTTGATATACCCATTTCTCTTTTACAGAGCTCAAGCCCATATGGCATTTGCTTCCTGCTGATACCTCCACACCAGGAATCTCTTCAGCAAGTAACCAAGACTCAAAGAGAAATACATGAGAAAAGTTCTTTGCTCCATGTGCTCACATACGTAAGCCCTGTTTTCTAAATCAGAGGCCCAGAGAACCCTCTGGTGAAGACCAGGAAATCCTACCTCCAGTTCAACCTGGATGTTGAAGAATTTCCTGTTCTGGTAGTCACAGGAATGAATCACCCCTCCATGCTAGATGCCTAATAGCAGTACTGCCCCCTACATCTATCCAGATCCCCTTGGAGTACAAATGTCAAGCCACAGTGCTTCTGCCTTCTGTGCCACCAGCAATAAAGCTGGTGACGTCAGGGTATAGTCAGCAATTCTGCAGATGATGCATGAGGCAGATCAGAATCCTGCTCATGGTCCCACAGCTCTTCTGGCTCTGAAGGGCTGTCAGGTGGAAAAAAGTAGTAAAAACTTATTCCAGTCAATAAAGAAGATGTGGTTTTGAATACACACAGGAAGCAGTTCTTTTGAGTAAGGAGGTACAGTTGCATCTGGTCACTCTCAGCGTACGCTTGCACGCTGAACAAAGACAAGCTAGATAACAATTATACTGTTCTGGCAATGAATTAATGAGAAAAAGGAAAAACAAAAAGTACACGTGCTTTTTCACTGAAATGACACAACTTGCTTTCCCTTCTCTCCCATTTGATGTCTGTCCTTTTGCTCTTGTCCCTGTCTATTCTTTATATTGTGTTCCTACATTAGCCGTATGTTTTTCAGCACATCTTATTGTATTTTAGCCCAGGCAAAATGAATTTTAGGATGGTGCCCCCAGAAAAGATTTACGAAGCTGCCTCTGTGAGACATGGCTGCTTCCAGATGTGAGTATAATGCTAGTGCAGCCACCTCTGTGTTTTAAATTTTTATAAACATGTGGTTTCCATTTTGGTAAACTCTACATGTCAGTCAGTTCAAAAGACCTGATACATTTTATATTACTGTTCTTCAATAAAAGGCATTGTCCTGGCGTATCTCCAGCCCAAGGGCAAGCAACCCCAGACTATGCTGGGATTTGTTCAGCTCTTCTTCTTAAATCTACAACACGCCAATGAGCTATATACACATAGTAAAATCAAGGTTAGTCACAGTGTGATCTTTAGGTGGTGAACATCCTCAAAACAAAACAAAACACCCACAAAAAAAAAAAAAGAAGTAGAAAAAGAAGGCCCAACACAAAATCTTCAATACTTATGGAAAAAAGAAGAATATGCTTTTGTAGGCCATGGTAAAGAGGGCATTGCATCAAAAAGTATTCAAATTAGGCATTGCCAAATGTAATAATGCATTGGAATTAATTGCAATTACTGAGCATTCATCACTGGAGGCTTCTTAGGACAAAGATAAAGAAATCAGATAGAACTGATGTTGTTTTGGAAGAGGAGGGCAGAGTAGATATTGTCTGAACTTCTGTTTGGTCATAGATGGCAGAGGAAAAAGGGTTATCCTTTGGATGTTGCTCAAGGCCTAGTTAGAAACCTGTTGTTTGCCCAGTAGCCCTGCAATGGATAGAAACTGTGGGGAAGCAGAAAGGTCATTTGGCATAAACATTCCTTACAAATTCTCGTGTGTATTCTTAATGTACTATGTTTGGTCTCTATAGAAACAGATCATATTACTACACACTTACATTTTTATGATGTGTAAGGTGAAGAAAGATAATGCTTGAAAATACTTTTTACATGTGCACAAATGCCATCTCAAACAGAAGAGCCACTCAACTTGTCAATTTATTTACTTCTCAGAAAATTAGACAGGAGACAGAGACAGAAACCCTGGGAATGCTCTCAGTTTGAAAGGTGACCATTCCTCACTAAATCTAAAACATTCACATTAGAAGGAAGAAGGTTGTAGTTATGATGAGCACATAACCAAGAAACATGGTTATGGGAAGAGGCAACAGTCAAGGCAGGATTTTGTTGTATAAGGCACCAACTGCCTCTAGTGACTGGTGGGTGTTTTGGATTGTCAGCGTGACAGTGACTCACCTCTGTAGTGCAGAATTTGACCTGTTATGGGGATATAGGCTTTTCATAAAACATTAGCTTGTCTATACTTGCCAGTATGTCCATGGATGTGAGCTATTCCAAATACAGGTGCATGGGTAGATACTCTGGAGAAACTTCACCCTGAGACATGTTAAAGTGTTTTCTTACAAGCATCAGGAGTCAATGTTGGATGCTGGGCATGTGTCCCCTCTGGCATGCCCAATCCAGGACCCTTTTTACAAGCAAAAGGTAGCACAGGGGCACTGCCTTAGGCAAACATATGAACCCTCCCAAACATGCTGTGCGATCAGTACTTATATACGATACATGTTACATTGTATTATCCACAATAGCTTTCTTATCCATTCATTCATCTGACATTCACAGAATTAAAAAATGTGGGGTGATAGGAACATAAAGACATACAATACAAAGAAACCTATTAATGGGTGGATGATCATCTTTGGATTTAAAGGCAAGAAAAACATTCTTCTAAAGACTAAATTTACCTTTTGAATCCTAAAATTGGGATGTATCCATGATAGTCAGGTGGCCAAATGTAAAATTAAGTCAGCAGCTGGATTCCTACAAGGGCATTCGTTATGGGCACTGAGGAGAGTAGAAAAGTGAATGCAAAAAGTGAATTTTGACACAGCTAGAACAAACCAATGAGGTAATGCTTTGTCATTTATATTTAGCCGTGGTACTGCTGACATTGTTCCAAACTTTCCTTTTTTCATATTTCCATCACTCAAGACAGCAAGTTAATTATTTTTAGCTTCACTTGATGAGTATTTTTTATTTTTAATAAAAAAAAATTCCTGTTTTTTTTTTCTTCTGTTTTCTTGTTTGTACTCTTATGTCTTATTGTGCTATTTGTTTGTATTATTATAAAATCACCTGGGATAGGGTCTTAAAGTTTAACAGTGTAAGACTGCTTACCTCAGATGACAACCACAGATAAAACTAGGATGGTAACTGCAGAAGCTTGGCTTGGTGTTTTGACTCTTCATCAAAAAAACAAAACTAGAGTCCTTGCTGCATTTTTATGCTATAAAAGAGGAGAGTTATGAATTTCTGTTTTCAGACAAAAGGAAGTTACATTTTAAATGAAGGCAGACACTTTCCAAGAAAAAAAGAATCTGTTTAATCAAAAATGTATCTTTCTGTCAAAGAAAATGTGGAGTAGAAAATTTTCAGCCAGCTCACTTTTGTTTCCTATACATTCTCATGGGATTAAGCTTCTTATTTCAAATAGAAGAAAGAGACCTAAAATCCCCAAATCATACATTTCAACTTCCTATCATATGTCAGTCAATTTTTCCTTCAGTTTTCTTTTACTGCAGTTGGCTTGTATGTTTCTACTTAGACAATCAAGAATAAGAAATAGCCAGAAATTCATCATCAATCTTTATTCAGGTGCAAATTAATTTTGAATGGTCTGTAATTCCTCACAGAGACTTCTGTTTTTATCAGCACTTCAGGATATCCTAAAAAGGAACCCCCCAATATGATACCTTCTGATTTCAGTGTTTATTTTTTCAGTAAAAATTCCAAACATCCCCCAAAATAAAATGCAATATCTTTCCAACAGGGGGAAAATATTTTCACATTCTTTCTCCCAGTAATATTCTTTTATATAACTTTTTCTTAAACTCAATAGAAATGATGAAAAGGCAATCATATTGATTATATATATTTCAGACAACTGTCACCACAGAACACCATGATATTTGACTGTAGCTTTTAAATTACTGTCTTTGTTTTTGTATGTAGTTCTGCTACTAAAGTTAATAACTAATGGGAATAGTGGTCACGCACAAACAGATCTTTATTTTTCCAGTTCACTTTATATTTCATCTGATCCTCTTCCCATCTTTACTCTGTTTTTAATATGTGCAATTTCATTTTGTCGACATTATAAGAATGTTTATACTTAAAGAAATTGCCTATTTCTTTTCTCATAGCTGTAGGTACCAATTTTTGTCTCATAGACCAGAATACTGTGGAGTAAAAATTCTTGTCTGTTGTGGTTGCAGCATAGAGATATTATTTATTTTATTAATTCAGAAGTTCAAGGCTTAATGAACTTTCATGATACCACAACACCATGAAAAGTTCGTTAGTGAAATGGATGCAACTGAGGATTTAACTCTTTGCTACCATTGATAAAGATGTAGCCTGTAACACCATGCACTCACAATCCCCCCCTAAAGATATCAGCCACATCAGAAAATAATTTTCTCTAACCAGGTGTCTCCTGAACTGGCCATTATTTTGCAGCCCACAGCTTCTGACTGAATCCTTAACAGTAATTGCTGAATGCAGTACCTCTGAATTTAATTCCAGGAGTCTGTATCACCCAAAGAAACACCCAGCACTACAACCAACATAACCCCAGGATCATGGTCGTAGGTTGTCTAGTGGCTGATGGATGTACAACAAGAAAACACCCCAAAATAGTTCCCTGGCATAAGAGTGTGAGGACAGAGTAACCTTAGAGCTCTGCAATTTTAAAACATATATTTCTGTGAAGCTGCATTTCCCTTAGAGTCATGCTGTACTGGGTTGCTAGCATCTAAGAAGCAGCAAGTTCACACCATAACCTTCCCCTCCATGGGGATGTTTCCCCCCCTCTAGCTGACTATTTTCACAAAATGAGTAGGAAATTACTGTGTGTCAGCTGAGCTCTGCCAGCTGAAGTCTGTTCAGCTGAGACTGTCCAACAGGTTCAAAAGATAGTAGGGTGAGCTCACTAAAAATTCAGCAGGAACAGGTGCAAAGCTCTACATTTAGGAAAGAATAATCAGCTGTCCAAAGACAAGCTGAAGAACAGCTAACTAGGTAGAAAAGAAGAGCTATAGATTATCATTGATCACAATTTATAAACAAGGCTTTATTATTACGAAAAACAAATAGGAATACTTCCTGTAAGACATTCTGAAGTACTTTCTCCACCTTAAGATAATTATGGAACACTTGAAGAAAATCCAGAGAAGAGGAAAAAGAAGGATCGGAGTCTTTACAATACAACCTCCAAGGAAAGACTCAACAGGCAGCGATATCTGAATAAAGAAGAAAGCCCTGAGGGTGGATATGATGTCTGATGTCAAAAGGGTAAATAGCAAAGAGGAACAGAAAAATTTTATGTCAGATCTTAGTTGGGCAGGACAGAAAGCATAGACTGAAATTGCAGCAAGGAAGGTTCAGATTAGGTAGTATGAAATCCTTTTTAATGAAATCTACAGAAAACAGAGCACTGCAATAGATTGCTTGGAAAAATTACCATCGCAGAAAGTCTTTAAGACAGAGCTAGACTCAGGTGGATGAGAAATGTTTAAGGGAGAGCTGATCATGCCTTAGAAAAGGAGAATGGTCTACATGAGCCCTCGGGCTTTTTTGCCACCCACATTTTCTATTGGCTTGTTAATCTGTTGCTGATGCACAGACTTGCAAACAGTACAGCTGTTGAGCCTCGTCTTGTTAGAGAACAGGGCTAGAAATAAAAGCTAAAGATTTGAAGAGTGTCATCTTCCCTCTGTACTGCTCAGATCTGCTCCTCCTTTACAATTTGATGTTAGGCAAATGATTAAAATCAGATTGTTGGGGAGTTTGGTATTTGAACTATGGATGGCTTTTATCCAGAAACATGAATGAAACAATAAATACAGCTGGTAAACAATACAAAAGTGATTCTGAATATCTTTGTGCTTTAATGTAAGGAATCCTGTTTCGTTGTTATTAACGGAATTGTTATTTGCTGCTAAAGGTTAAAAATTCTCAGTCATGTTGTTCCCAGAACATATACTACTTCAAATACAAATAATTTCTTATCTGAATTTTTTTGGGGAGTGAAATTGCAATGTTTGTTAGTGTCCAATTATTATTCATTGTCTTGCCAGACATCCAGATAGGAAGCAGGAATCATACAATATTGTTCACATGACTTTCCCACACGCCATGAACAATAGCTAGTGAACAGCAAATAGCTAAAGCAATCATTTGCATGAATCCTCTAGAGTGAAATGTGTACATATGTTTGAAAATAATTAAGGCAGCTACAAACACAGGAGTAAGTTTACAAGTAATTCACAAACACAAAAACTAGATGGCTTTTAAGCTAATTTAAGTCTAATTAATCAGTAAGCCAGTCCTCATCATGACCAAATTAGTCAAAAAATCTTTTGCTGAGGCAGCATGTGAACCTTTAAGTCTGCTTTTTGCATGTTCTATCAGCTCAGTGGAACAAGAGGGAGCACAGGCAACATTAAAGACGTAGAGGAGGAAGGAAGATAATGTCTTCACCTATCCTGATTTGAATGTGACTGCTGCTTTGGTTTTCATCCTCCAATTATCAGAAGTGATCACACAGAAACTAAGAGCTGATGGAACATCTTTAAGCCAGGTGCTGCCACTTATCAGCTCTAGTATCTACTTTTTGCTCCCACACTAATGAAAAATGATTTCAAAAGAAATGAAGATCCTGTTTCAATAAGATTGGGGAAAAGATGTAACCTAAAAGCTGTCTACAGACTCAGGAATAAGTGAAATGTTTTGACAGGGAGAAATATGTGTTGGCAACATTGCTCGACTCAGATTTCAAAAGTAAAATTGAAACCATACTTCTACAGGGTGCAGACGCTGACAACTGGAAGCCTGTTCTGCAATATATAGTAGTTCAGAATATGCCAGCCAGCTCCTCCTCTCCCCACTTTCTTTCATGTACAGGACAAATACATTTCAGGGAAAAGAACAGTCTGACTTGGTAAATTCTTGAAAACAAACAAACAAAATCCAAATCTGACTCTCATCTGACTGCAAAGGGTTCAGACAATACACACAGCATCTGTATCTAACTATATAAAACTGCAAGGAAGACGATATTCTTCAGACTTCTGTGGTCAATCCAGGCTAAACCTGGGCTGAGCCCATGTCTGTGTGGTGTCAGCCTACATGAGGTGCAAAACTGGACCTACGAAAGAGTCACAGCTGAAGAATCCAGACTTCAATTTTAAGAAGGGTGGTTTCAATTAAGGTTGTGAAGATAGGTTTTGTCAATTAATTAGAATAGTTTGAGCAACAGCTATGGAATGTGAAGTTCCCAAATTTGTATGGCCAGGGAAGTATCAACACTTAAGAGTAATAAAGAAGCCCAGAAAACAAACATTTCAAATGATGTGTGTTGTGTTCTTAATTTCTTAGTCATGGTCACTGCAAGATAGCCATGCACCATTTGTCTTTGTGCAATCAGTAAAATAGTTTTGGACCAGAAACTGTGAAGGACAAAGACAGTCAAGTAATTCACTGGATCATTCAAAAATAAAATCTAAAAGAAAGGCAAATAATTCTCTCTCAGTCTCCTTCTGTTGTGTTCATATGAGGAGATCTAGAGATAAAGCGAAGATTCCCTTTCTTGAAACCTATTTCAAGCAAAAACATTAAATAAATCTAGAATATTGATTTTTCTCTTTCCTTTTGGACAGATATTAGTTGTTTCACTGTCTTTCCCTTGATTTTTTTCATTTTCCTCCTGCAACATTATACAAGCTCATATAAGGTCAAACTCCTTAAGGAATTTGTTCTACAACCTTCCTCTAAGGTTTCCCAACTCTATATATTAACTTTCTGCTGACATCTGAAGCTTTGTTTCTCAGGGCACTTAGCAGAGGAGGGAGCATATGTCTGAGTCTTTTTTCAAAGAATCCATTCTGCAGATTCTGTTCCCAAAGAAGTGTATTTATAAGAGATACTTCAGCACTTCTTGATTTGGTTCGCAACACAGATACTGTTATACTATATCTCCTGTCTACATTTTTTGGTGCTGCAGTGCACAGGGAGTTTGTATGTATATATGATTCTTCCCAAAGTAAGAACTTGACACGGGAGTTGAAATTATGTGGGTCCATGTGTGGTCCAGTTAGAGACGAAGTCCCTCAGTAACCTTTGGGTGATGGTCCTCTCTATCTCACATGAAGACAGGGCAGTGCAGAGCACCCTCCTGTCTGCTCCAGTCATGTCCAGACAGGCTTTGTCCTAGAGGAGCAGGCATGCAGTGGCTCTGGCTCTGCCTCCAGCAAAGGGGGCAAAAAGGGCTTCCTGGGAGGCAGCAATTATCCACAGCACCTTCCTCTTCATGTGAGCCATCACAATGTCAAGAAAACCCTTTAGCTGACCCCACAGACAAAGCGGTGTCATACAGCAGCACCCTGAAATGCTGAGAGATCAGTTTGTGGGTGTGGTGATGGATGTGCTTAAGGAATACACTCATGTGAAACTGCAGCCTAGGGGGTAACTGTGCTGACATATTTCCCACACTCTTTCTCTTGCTTTAATTTCTCCCGTGGCTTTGTGGAGTTGAGATAGGTACAGAGCATCTCACCTTCATTCTTACACTCTGCATTCAAATTAGGTTAACAAAGTGGATTTCAAGTGCATTATAAGCCTTACATTCATTAACCACCAAAAAATGAAAATGAAAAGTGTGGGGGAACTGGCAGAAAAGAAGAGAAGGATGTAAAAGTAAGGAGAAGAAAATGAGAAAACGCAGAGCAAATGGAAAGCAGGGAAGAGTCAGAAATGAATGAGAATTTTGTTCTTCTCATTTTAAAGGTCATTTCTTCCCTCTGGCTGGCTTCTGTAACAATAGTAATATATACCACCAACACCAACACTTCAGGGGTTATTTTTTAACCTATTGAAAGGATGGGAACACTTTAGGCTGAAAATATTAAAACATTTCAGGTAAAAAAAAAAAACCACTGAAAATCATCTATCACCGTGCTCATTGCAACAGTCTCTCTCTTTCACTTTCTCACACTTAACATTCAAGACTTCTGTGGCTGAATAGGTCCCTGGATAATAAGTAGGGATGTGTGAGGGATGGTTAAGAAAACTAAAAGTAGGGATAGAGGGAAAAAAAAGTATGAAGGAAGGCAAGGAAGAGGAATGGAAAGGACTGAAAGAGAGAAAGTGAATAGACGTAAAAAAGAATAAGAGATAAATGGGAAAGAACTTTGCTTTCACTTGCACTGACTCCTTTGTACAAATCTGACAGTGAAAACTTGTCCTTATTCTTTTTTACCTCTATTCCAATAAATCTAAATTGCAGATAGACCTTTCTGATTCAGACCTACAAGGAAAGAGAAGGAAGAAAAAATAGTGTTAGAAAAAAGGAAGCAGGAGAAAAGATAACTAGGGCTAAAATAAGGAAAAAAAATCTGGAAAAGTTCTTATGAACTTCAGGCTTTTCCCTTTTAGTTGTTACTTACAGTTTTTAATAGTTTTCTAGATTTCCAAGTGATTCAATTAACATTTTGAAAATTTTCCCCCAAACTGTGCTATTGAAAAATTTCATTGATGTGGCTAGCTTTCAGTCATTTCTACCCTAAATATAAAAATGAAAATGTAATTGAAGGGGAGGGAGTAAGATTTAAATAAGTATCAAGTTTTAGAAAACAGAAGAGGAAGGAAAATAGTGAAAAGCAAATGACATTGTTACACTGGAAAGACCCTAAGTAATAGTAATAATAACAATACTACAACTACTACTAACGATGACAACCAATCACTGAATTCAACATTTTAAAAAGAGGATGTCAGTTTATGACAAAATCAAAAGCTTACAGTTCACTACGGGAAAAATCATATGAGTGCTTTTTATAGAAAATATGAGAAATGGGGCAGAAATGAAATAAAAAAATGATGTTACAGTGAAAGCTATGAAAATAACTGCATATTTTTCAGTTCTCTGTCTGAAATGAAGACAAGATTTTGCATCCAAATGAACCCAAATGAAATGTTTTATTTCACTTTGATGTCCTTCGTTTACTTGCAAAATAGTTCTAATGTAAATTTAGACCAATTTTTAAGCAGAATAACATTTAAAAAAGTTTTTAAAACGTCAAAATAAGCCACTTAGAATGTTTTGCAACTCTTTTCCAGGGTTATTTTTTCCTCATGTTGAATCAGTTCCATAAATTTGACACTATTTACAAATAGTTACAGATGCTCTCATTTTGCATTTCCTGGCTTGTAAAACAGACGACCTTTTCTAACAGGCACTCTGTACAAAGTCAGAGATTTCTTTTAGGTTTCATTTTGTAGCCTTTTATTTCTTTTATTTTTCATCTTCTTTATTCATCAATCTGCTAGGAAGAATCTGGAAGGCCAAAAGCTTTCCAGATTTGACCTTTTCATTCAAGAGGCCTCCCAAACCCCAGCTCTTTCTCCTCTGAGCAGCCCAGTGTAGGCTGGGTGCAGCGGCACATCCTGATCTCAGGAGATCAGCATCCTCTGCTCTGAGGATGTCCGTCCGCATGGTCTTCTGCCCTGACTGGATGTTAGCTGGAACTGAAATGGCTCTGACAAAGTTTTATTTGATTTGTCTGAGGGCAGCACTAATCTTTGTTTCTCAGATACACTTTTGGAAGTGGCCAGACTTCATCTGCTCCGTGCAGCACCAAAGATAGCTTGCAGCTGCTGGCGGAGGATCAGGTGAACATACTTTCTTAACCCCTCCTCTGGTGAATGAGGGTGAGGGAGCAGGTACCATTAGTAAATGAGATTTTATTCCACTTCTTAGACAAAGGAAAACATCCTCTGAACAGGCATAAGCAGCAGATGTGGTAATCGTGAGTGCCTTGGGATCTAGAGAGATATTCTGCCTTACTAGAAGCCTGTGCTTCTCTGGGCACTGGCTCTGCTCCACTGGTTATATACCTGTCCAACTGATATAACTGATAAACTGTATTGATATAATTCCCTCTGCTCTTTGTCAGTAGATATCAAAGCTGTTAACAGTATCAGTATCCTTGTTTTAACTCCATGGGGTCAGAACCTCCGAGAGGGAAAGCGACTTGCCGATACTATTTTGGCAGAACTGGAAACTGAGCTTGTGAGTCCCATTATGGTGCCCTAAGCACAAGTTAGCCTTTTTAGCTCTGCCACAGACTATTGTGGTGTTATTATTGCCACACTCAGTTATGGTCTTATAAAGAATGTTTTGTGACCTAACGAATGGTTTGAATGCGTCTATTAGTTTTCAGGTTTCAGGGCAATGGCTGCTTTAAAATGAAGAATGTATTTCAGGTTTTTAAGCAGGATAGGCTCAGGTTTGATTTCGTACCAGCTTTATGCCAACATGCATTGACTTTTGTGAAGTAATTCATGATTTACTATGGAGAGAATGGGAACAGGATCAAACCTACTGGGCGAATGGTTTTTAAATTGCTTGTTTTCCCTTCCTTGTCTTTCAGTTCCTATTTTGTTAACCTTATGTTTTAAAGTAACTGTAGTTATATTTTCTGAAATCCGCTATGGGATATATTCTACTCTGAATGTATACACATAGCTTTTCCTAATACTAGTGGAAGTCATGAACATGTACTGAATAATACAATGCAGTGTGCATAAATCCTATGGGGAATCCAAGTCCTGACTACAAGAAAAAGAAATCACAGTATTTCAAAATGCCAATTGTAACATTGCAATGAGTTCCAGGCACATGTTTGCCAATAATGAATGGAGGGGTATAGTACAATATTGGAACTGTCTCCTGCAGAGCGGTATCATATATAATCATACATACTGTCAGCTTACTTGATTATGTTCAGGATTGCAACCAGCTCACTCAAAAACAGAAGAGAATTTCTTATGTCCCCCAAATTTAATTTTCATGAGAGACATATGGAGGAATTTAATCGGTGATTACAGCAAAGGAACAAAAGCGCCTGTATCTATATTTGCATAATAAACACACCTTTGTGCATTCCTTTTAGAAAGATAACCGCACATTCAGTTATATTCACTTCCTTAACTTAGCAAAAACCTTTACAGTGTTAAATCTTTATTCTGTCATTTTAATTCATTGTCACAGTGTTTCATTTAATGTACAGAAGCAGCCCACATTACTAATTATCTTAATTTTGTAAAATCCACGATCACAATTCAATCATTAATCAATATATCAGAACCTCACTCCATTAGCTGTTGTTTGTAGCAGGGCATCTCAATTGATTAGGCTGTAGATTTTTTATGGGTCTTGTTTTATAAATTGAACCTAGTCAAGTAAACATAACATTTGGTAATAGTCTTCATAGCAACTGTCAAAATGACTTATTGTTTTTCCAGTCCTGCATTCCTTCAGAATTAATAATACCTTTGTGCCCTTTATAACACTTATTATTAAAGCCATAAAAGTTCTCTGTGTTTAATGAGTGGATGTTTCATTATATGTATGGTTTGCTTGACAGACTGAAAATTTTTCTAATCTGTTTCTCTTTTCCTCTTGATTGAAGGATTGTAAATATGCAATTAGCAGCTGGAGTAGAAGTAAAAGCAGAAAATGTCAACTGTCAAGTAGCTCCATTGAAAGACACATGATGCTTCAAGCTAAGACAGAAAGACAAAGCATCTACCAACAAGGATGAAGGTTGCAAAATCTCTGTTTAAACATTCCATTAATCTCTTCCATGAAATAAATATAGTCAATACAACCAGGAATGAGGAATCCACTATCAAAACTGTAGTTTACTTTTGTAATAAAGCTCTGTGTGGTAATGCTATACTCCATTGCCAGTAGACATTCTGGATCCCATCTCTGTTATAATTCATAACATATAGCCCTTTATGTAACATACAGCTGGCCATATCACAGTAATGTTATCAAGTTCCCAAGAGTATACATGCGAAAAGAGTGCAATGTATCATTGTACTCTAGAGTATATTTCTCTTCTAGACCTAAACTTCTAGTTCTGCTTCCAAGCAGAAGATTTCTTTTGTCCTCTGTACGAAAACCTGGATACCCCTTGGCTCTCATATGCAATGGCTGACTGTACTTTAGTCCAGTACTGTGGGAGAGGAATGCTGAAAGGAAGCAAGAGGGACATATAGAGATACTTGTTTTCATTGACAAGCCAAGAAAAACTGTTTGCTGCAACACGTTATATTTTAAAGCCCTATAAAAGCTCTAAATAATTACAGGAGACTGAATTCTCTAGACACTCCTGGTTATCCATATCAGTAGGAGAGGTTTATTGTGAGACACAATGAAAAGAATAAGGCCGGTTTTAACCTACAAAATTAAAGACTTTGCCAAGCCAAACTATGAAGAGGTATGAACTCTTGCCTGGACAGCTGCCCTGTTAGACTGTCGTATTAGCCCAGGACTAACCTTCATGTGTTTTCTCAGAAGCAGCCACCACAGAGGTCCTCAGGGTTTAATGCTGTGAAACAAATGGTTGTTCAATGTGTGGCTAAATAATAAAGGGTTGTGGGAATAATCTGCCTACCAACAATTACAACAGCTTTTGGTGGCTTTCTGGCCAAGAGACTAGTAACTCAATCCTTTTCCCCATCTTCTTCATTTATTTTCTTAGAACTTTTAAAAATGTAAATACGTGCTTCTGTTCTCTCACATAGCAGATTTCCACATTCTACTGGTCATACATGTTCAGGTTTATTCCAAGTTTTCACAGTTCTTAACACTCTAGTTTTGCCTGTCATATACTAGCTAACATGGCTGTTATGCTTTAGGTATATAATCTAAAAATGGCATGCATATTCTGTCATCCAGTAGGACGACACCTAGAGAAATATCTCAAAAAGCATCTGTATAATGTTAGACAGCTCTGGTATTGATCAAAACAGAAACGGGTCCACTGTTGGTGTCCCCGTTATGTTAAAAACAAAATTTATTCCTCGAAATCCCACTGATGATTCTTTGGTGATTCAGCTGTTTCACACAGGTAGGACAGATGAAACTGCTGAGCAGTCTCGTGTGCCACAGTCTCCCGTGGGAGAGGACTCCAGCCTCCCTGAGGTGCGTCTGCACAAAGCAGAAGCATGCTGCTGCAGGTCTGTGCACCAGCTCTGCTCCACTCTGCTCCCAGGGTGCTTCCCCAGCTTGATCACAGCTTCTGACAGAGCTCCATGGTAATAGATGTGTTGGCTTATAGTCTGCTTCTTTTGGAGCATGTGATAGCTGACACAACAGTGAATGGACTTTGCAAAACAATCTTTAAAAAAAAGCAAAACCCAGAGCAATGAAAAGTTTCTTAACCTATGTAAAATTCAAAATACCTGTCAGAAAGTGTCTTACTTTTCTCAGTACTTATTTCCCTCATATTACTCAAACTCTGAGTAGCAGGAATCTGGTTTGATGTACTAGTTACCACTAATCAAAACACAGTCTTATGGTTAATTATATGACACACTGTAAAGAAATAAAATGGGTCAGAATTGTAATGTGGTTGGGTCCAAATTATCCGGGGAAAACCATTAGAAGAGAATCAAGCAGGAACGTGTTGTCAGGGGCCAGCGAGGGCCAGCCAGGGGCAGGAGCCAGGCGCCGGCAGCCGAGTGCCATGATAAAGCTGGCCGAGGTAGTGTCCTCGCTGACAGGGACACCATCCCACTGCCCTGAGCAGGGCAGGTCTGGGGATGGCAGCCAGGGTCTCGGTAGAGACTGGAGGTCACAGCTAGGGCCAGGGTAACCCTGTTTCCTTCAGCAGGTGGCCATTGAACGAGAAAGAGGAAAGACCGCTGGCTCCACACCTTGAGTGAGCTAACCAGAGGTTGACCTAGTTTATATTAAACAGAAGAATTAACGAAGTCAGGCCTATAAAAGCAGTTCTAGGTTTCAGCAAGGGAAAACTTTGCAAATTAGTTAACAAAATCTGCTGGACTGAGGAGTCCAGGAATTTGTATGCAGAGAGAGAGTGGTATTTGTTTAGGACAAGGTGCTAAATTATCAGGGTTTGTACCCAAGCGACTGGAGAAACGGGAGGGATTACACAGCTATTTTGGTAAATGAGCACCTGGGAAAGTTATTAGTAATAAGGAGAAATCGGGCAAGAAATGAAAAAGGCCTGAAGCAAAGGTCAAAACAGAGGTCAAAAAATATAGGCCTTTAGTGAGAAATCCCACAAGTTAAGCTGACTTAATTTCCAAACAAATAACAAAAAGTTCTGTATATGTATAGCTAAAATTCCCAAAGAAAAAAGACAAAGGACCACTACTTTGCAAAGTGGGATAGAGATTAAAGAAGATCTAACTATGCCCTGAAAACTAACTGAATAGCTCATACTGGTCCTCAGTAAGAATGATACCATTTACTATAAGGATATACTTACTGATAATAAGTATCTCTGGAGCAGTCACAATTTCAACAATCTGGAAGTGACACTAATTTCTGTGCTTCAAGGTGTAAGTCTATTGTTAGTTAGGAGGATTAGGAAGAAATCCAGTGCTGGTGGGTAGATTACTCCCCATTTGCTTCTTGGTTTTGCTGCTTGTTATGAAGTGTCAGACACTGGCCCTTCTTAAAGCCAAAACCAGATATACTTCAAATTAGTGCAGCGAATGGCACATATAACTCAATTACTTTGTTTAGCATTACTTAAACAGACCTGTTAAGCATGCAAGTAAAACATTATCCTGTCTGAGAAGCAATAGCAAATTTGACGTACTCTATAGACAAATGGGAGTTTATTTGTGTGCAGAATTATTATCTTTGAGGTCCAGGGCTTTTAGTTTTTAAAAAAGATTTCTGTTCCTGAATGGAAGACTGGATTGGAAAGTTGCTCCACGTTCCACAGTTCATATTGCCTGTTTCTTTAAAGAAAAGAGAAAATCCTGCAGAGGAATCCAAGTTCCACCAAATTCTCTGCAGACTGTATTCTCCATCAGTCTCTTGCACGTAACATGTGACTTTGACAACCTATTTTGGGATTGTTTGTAGGACCTCGTTTTAAAACACCAAGTGAACAAATAGGAAGGTGGGCCAAAAAGAATGAGAAATAGTTTAAATTTATACCAGAGAGGACAATATTTTGTCTTGCAAAATGTTTTTTCTTCTCAGGACCCCAGGGAGGGGGTGTCACCCGCTGAGCATCTGAGCAGATGTCAGAGTCCCAGCTCTGCTCGTGACCGCTGTGCCTGGGATTGGCAGGCTGGGCAGTGGATCCCTCCCTTCTCCAGAGCACCGTCACCTCCCACCCTGCTCCGCCCCGTGCTAATCAGACATTTGCACCTTGTCTCTCCTTCTCTCCTGCTGCCAGAAAACAGACAAGCAGGGAAGAACTGGTAAGGAAAGTGGTTCAGACGAAAAGAAATAATTTCCACGCCACAGAGAATTTGTTCAAGAATTAAAGGATTTCAAGGTCAGATTTCAAAATTCTGAGTCATCTCCAGAAGAAGAGATATTGGATTTGGCCAAAAGATTAGATTTTTTTTTTCCTAAAAGAACACCCAGTTTTTCAATCTACTGAATTTGTGGATTGCACCACTTTATCAGTACAATGTAGGGACAGGAGGTAATCCTTGTCTCCACCTCAGATAAAACATTTGTGCAAAAATTCCTTCTAGACACATTTCCTCTCCATTTTTTTTCCTTTTCATGTCCATTCCTTTCCTCTTGCCCCCACCCCCCCAAGCTGGAGCCAGTTTTTCCCACCTAATCAATCCCATTTGAATGAGTAATTTTAAGGGCATTTAATTTAAAATTCTGTTAGATAATCTTGCTTAAACCAGGGGAAACAAACATACAGGACTGGAAGAAGGACCTAATTGAAACTAGAAAACGAAAACACTGTGATTATAGGATTCCAAAATGCCTGACTACCAAAGATATGAACGTGAAACAAAATGCTCTTTGTTTAACTCTCCATTGAGTGTTACCGCCAACATTGCCAGAACCTCCATTATTATTCATAAACACAGTTCTCCAGAACACCATATAACTGTCATACAAGCAATACGGATTGTATTGTGTCACAAGCAATTTTCTTTTTCTATAACAGCTTGGCACAACCTTTCTTTGTCCCTGGCACTGATGCCCATTTTCCTACAAATATATGTGGAGAAAAAATGAAGCCAACACCTGTAGCCACTCATACGCTGAGCTTTCACAGCTGCAACACCCATGTGCCAACCTCCAGAAAAGGTCTTTCCCAGGAGTGGCTGTGAGTTTGGGGCTGACTGGTTCCTAACTGGCTCCTTTGTTGTTGGTTAATCCAGTGCTCATGAGACACCACCATCAAAGGCAAACGCTACTCATGTATTGATAACCTTAGTACTCGACTATCCAAATTCATCAAGCTGTGTACTTTGTAAGGGGGAGAGAGGAAAGCCATTGTTTAACTATTTAAAAATAACTTAAATCAATTCCTGCCCACCTTTCTGAAAAGAATTCAAAAGTTTTAGGAAATGGATGACAGTCAGTGACAAGACCAAAACCATATGAATCTTCTGTCTGACACTTACTGAAGTGTTGACAGCCCAAGCCAGATGAAGTTGTATTATATTTAATGCAGATGTGTCCTTCACTTTAAAAGAAACAGCTGCTTTTAATTTAAATTTAATTTACAATGGAATCAGAGATTATCAAATGCCATTCCCCATTCACATCCAGACCCCATAGGAAGCAGTATTAGATAAAACTCATGCAAGGTGGTATTCTTTGCTAATGCTGGCTACACATGGGGGAATGTAAGGAAAAGTGAGAACAGTAGGCAAGGAATCAGGACACGGTGAGAACAGGCTATATTTGAAGCTAAACTTTCATAGGATCATAATCAAAGACTATGCAAGCTCATAGACCATAAGATCAAAGGTCTATCTAGCCTAGTATTATGTCTCTAGTAGAGGGACAGATACTGTGAAATGACTGTGAAAATCAGAGTTTGTGAGGAGGGATCATTCCCCTTCCTAGTTTGCAAGATTTATGATTTATGGTCTTCTTGAGGCAAAGAACCATCCAGGCCATCATATTTAATCCTGTCATTAACTGATGGTAGAAATACTGTAGGATTTGTTATATGAGTTGATCTATGATAAAGCACTCAGATCTACAGTCTACAATTTTAAGCTTTCTTTAAATCTTGAAATTTTTCCCTGTGACCTGCAACTCTAGGCCTTTCCACAAAGAGCTGTTAAAAACAAGGCAATAAGAACAACAGCTACAGGTCATTACCCTGTATATTATCCTACAAAAGTAGCTGATTTCTACTCTGTCATATTGTTGTCTTCTTTTCACTGAGTATTGTTTACTTAGATTACAAATGCTTAGCATCAAAGACATTTTATTTTCTATTATATCCCTAACCCACTTCTGTTAATACAAATAAAATAGTAACCGAAAAGAACAAGGAGCCCAAATTCCATTCCAGTTCTTTGTTCAAAGATTAAAAAGAGATCAGTTAAAAACCATGACTGATGTCTCTGATATACCAAAGCAGAACTATCTGGATCCAGGGTTTTAATTCTAAATCATTTAATCTGCTTTCTTTTTCCATGTTTCAGCATGCAGTCTCAGCCTGATTTATATTTACACATTGGAAAATAATATAATTAAATGCTTGTTGAAGCATTGAAGCTTGTTGAAGTAACACTTGATATTTACAGAGCATGTTTTATCAAGGCAGTCTTGAAAATATGCCACAAACTTTTTTGCTTGATGATGTATACTAAATAAATGAAATTTTGCTCATCTGAGTAAATAAAGGTGAAATGCTGAACTTTTTGAAATAGTGGGTGTTGTGAGTGAAAATACATATAGTCCATCAAAAAGAAAAACAAAACCATTTGGTTTTTCCATTAATAGAATGCAGATATTGTAGTAAAATGAGTGAAACTGAATAAATTAACTCACTGTTTCTTACTAATGAACACTGAACAAAAATGTACATAAAGTTACACAAATGGTCTAATCATAAACACTTTGCTTTATGACAAAATTCCATGAATCTAGGAAAAATATTTTGGTTTTAATCTTTGCTTTTCCTGTGTTCACCTTATGTGGTAAAACTGATGATAAAAGAAGCAGTACTACTGAGAGTATGGAAAAATATTTTCAGTTCACTGCTAGCACGAGTGATGAAAGTAGAATTGTCAATAAAGACTACAATCTTTAAGCTTAAAGGTTTCAGAAAAGCCTAATAGTTTTTGGCCTATACAGCTAATTTATGTTGAATTTCAGTGGAAACTGTGCACTATTTAAAGTCACTCACTGTTTTGCATTGGCAAAATATTTTATTTTTTTGCTGACAGAAGGTTGTTGAAGAAGAAGAAAATGATGATGCTTCTGAATGCAAATCTTTGAGTAGAGAAGTTAACTTTTATATTTGCCTCAAAACCTGTGTTTTCTCAGAGAAATTATTACATTTTACCTTGGAATAAACCTAGAAAATATGCGCCAAAACCATTAGAAACTGTATATAAATATTTGCAGAATAAAAAGAAGTTATTGTCATAGTAACTTGGGCCCCAAATTTGCAGACCTACTTATACTGATATAACCCAGAGACACTCCATTCTCTGCCAGGTAATCCATGACATTGGTGAAATGCAAAATCAGAATTTAGCCCAGGGACCTCGAATTCATTTTTAATCCTGAATCAACCTTTAAAAATCTCATGTAGAGGAGGAGAAGTATAGCTCAACAGAAGTTACGTTTTACATTTCATGCAAACTTGCTTTAAACAAATCAGAACAAGTAATGTGTCTGTTGAATAAGTTATTTTAAATTTTGGTACATCTTAAGACTGACTAATATGCAGGGGAGAAGTTTTGGCGCTTTGGTGAAAGCTTATTTGTTATATAAGATGAGCAGCATTCAAGTGCAGAATACTCTCTCTATTCATCTATTGTACTCCCAAACCCAGGAAGTAGTTGCTGATAATGATTTTAGATGAGGCTTTATCAGCCTCATTTTATAACAGTTCTTCATTCATAAACAACAGCCACAGACTGAACAACAGTGAAAGCTGGAAGGAAAGAAAATATTGCTGAATCCTCAGATTCTCTAATAGTTGGAAGGGGAAAAAATTGAAAAAGTGGTTCTGCCTTGACAGCACTAGAATAATTTCTTTTGAAAAGAGCAAACCCTTTCAGAAATAGTAAAAACAAACCCACAAACAAAGCACAGGTTCTTTGTGACCTGATTATGAAACAGCCCTGTACTTACCTGCACTCCAGCTTTCACAGAGATAAGACTTTCAGCCTTCATGGACTGACAGAGACTGATGGTCCAGAAAGAAGCCTGAACAAGTTGTACACAGAATCTGGAATGCAGTGAGTTTAACATTAATAAAATGAAATCCTTTTCACTGAATATACAATTGACCCTTTGAACTTGTTGCATATTTTCTAGCAAGGCTTGCTAACACCCACATAAGGCTGAGTGTGTAACAACCTTACAGGAGTACTCAGCTACCAAAGCCAAGATTTAAAAAGACAAAGTTATCCAAACCCTCAATCATTCATTGGGGATTAATTAACAAACTCTACTTGCTACCTAATTATTTCCCAACAATTTAGTTCAGGATTTCATGTGTTTGTCTATGAATCAGCTGAAGGATCTGATATGATTACTGCTGGAAATAGGAAATTGGATAGATGGACTAGTGATATGTTTCTGTGTGGCAGTCGTATTCCTGGGTTCTTGTTTCGTACCTGAGCAGCATTCATGATACAGTCAATACAGGCTCTTCGTCTGGGTGCCAATGTCCAATGACCATTTGGAGCTTCTGTAGACTCAAATCAGATGTCTAGAGCTGGGCATTGCAGTACATACTTATGTTAAAACGTTCTGTATTTCATGCTGCAAAAGGGAAATGGGCATACATACATTCTTTTTTTTTTTTTCCCTGAAGCATTTCATTTCTGAAATGAAAATAAAGAAGGCAAAGCTAACTAGTTTCCTGCCTTGCTTTCTGGTGAGAAAATTTTGGATCAAGCTGAAAGTGAGACATGAAGTTTAAATTAGACACAGAGACACCAGAGCTAGAAAAATCCAGTAACTACAGTCATGATTTGACTTGATATAATGTGTTTTCAAGTTTACAGCCATGGGATTTCCACTTCAAAATAATGAGAAAGGAAGTGGATGCAAAGAAATTTGACTGCAGAAAGCTGCCAGAAGAGCTACAGTTTGATGGTGTTTTCCCCAGAGACAGTACTCGTATCATAGTGAAAATACAGAGCAGCAGTCCTGTAAATGTCAGCAAGGCCAGATACCATTAGAGACTTATACCGAGAGACAAAGCTGTTTTCCATTTAATTTGGAATTGAATTCAAAAGCAACCAATTTAGATCTTTGATTTGAAATGTTCTTTCAACGTCAAATCCCATTAGAAAATTAGGACCTGATTCTCATTTGTATGAGAATATAAATGAGAATGTACGACATTTGCAAAGGAGAAACGATGACAACACTAAGGTTTGGGGATTTTTTTTTTTTTTTTTCTGTTCTAGAGCAACCTGAACTGGACTTCACAGAGATGAGAATCATACCCCTGAAAAGTCTGAAACCTTCAGGAGCAGGAGCATAGGTATATACTATGGAGCTAAAGCAAACTGAGCTGAGAGAGAGAGTTAGGCTGTTACCTCAAGCTGTGCTAGAAACAAGTACTAGGTATAAACATGCATCCACGTCTCACACTTTCTCTTAAGAAAATTCCTCTCAGATGAGTAAGATCTCCAGTAGCAACCATAAGGGAGATAATTTTGTGAAGAACCTCAGTTATATTCCTACAAAATCTATGGATATGAACTTGGATTGGAGATGAGGTCAACACCATACAGGAAAAAAAAGTAAGTATTCTTTTTTAGTTCAGCGATAAAACATGGACAGCTGTGATTTGGCCTAATATAATGGCATCCAGGCTTGAAGAAACCTTTTGAAGCTAGTACACATAATAGTATGCTTTCTCCATAATAAATGTTAACTAACAGACCAGTAAAGTTTCTCAGTGGTACCAACAACAGGAATCAAGGAATCATCAACCTGAACAGGCCACTCACAAACTGCTTACAGGACTGATCCCTGTTTGAAAGGATTTTCCCATTTTACTAAGAAGAAGTGGGGGGCGGGGGGAAGGTGAGGGGTGGGATTTAAAAGAGCAGAGCAGAAACACTGCAGAAGAATGCAGAGCAATCAACAGGAAGCCTCACAGACACTTGTAGCAGAAACCTGAGGAACAGCTAAGAGTGAAAGAGCTTCTGGGCAGAGACTTGTTCAAGAGGCTTGAAATGAGGAAGGAATAAATTGGCTCCCCTTGCTTCATCCCTGCTGTCTGCAGAGAATTTGAACCTGAATAAACAGATGGCACCACAGAAATGCAAGTCCTAATCTGAAGTGGAAGCAAATTGCAAACCTCTTACTTCCCTCTGCAGCCCCAGTGGCTATCCTTGGGTCAAAAGGGATACCAATGATGAAACCAGACAAAGAGGAACCTAACTGTATTAAAAATTTCTGCTCTTCTAGTGCTCTATTAATTGTTTTGGGTGGCGTTCATCCCTTTTTGAAATTTTCTGTATCTTTTGGCAGTTAGATAGAATTTCAGCGGAAGTTTAATCTCCCACTCAAATTATGTCGCACATACGTGCAAAGTATAGCAGTGGGGAAATGCAAACAGTATACTGTTTCTGGTAGCTGGTACTGTGTGTATAATTATTTACAATGAGTAAGCAATTTCCTTCAGGTCAGACATGCAGAAAGCTTCTTAACATTTGTGAAGATAAAGGCAGTGATCTTTGTTACTAGTATGAGTAGTAGCTTATTTTACCTGAAGTAAAAAATAACATCAGCAGTGGAGAACTAAACAGAATTAGATAAAGGAATACATTCTGTATTAATATTATTCTAGGTTTTTAGAGGTGAGAAATGCAACCTTTTTTTAATGTGTGGCTTCTTTTGTCTCTGCTTATGCATTCAGTGAATACAGAGCTTCAGAACTCATCTTTTTATAAGGAAACATCATTTAGTGATTAAGCTAAAACTACTTTGTCAGGACCAGGAGATCCATGATGGGGTACCTCTGCAGAACTGGTCTTCGTGATTTGCTTCTTTTCTGTTGCAGACCAAACAGTAATCATGAATCTGAGACCCCCCCAAACACACAGAAAACTGTTCTGAGGATTGAAATCACTATCAGAGAAAGCTCTCTGTAACTAACAGCTAAATTCATCCCTGTTGTAACTTGGTTGGAGTCACTCAGTCACAGCCGATTGTTTATATGAAGCAGATAGTGTAGCTGAATGAGATTTAAGGGCATAGAGAACAGTTGGAGAAGCTGAATATGAGAAGCTCTTTTTTTCTGGATGCTAGTTTCTCCTCAAGAAAAAAACCCAAAATTATTATTATTATACTATATACCCAAGTCAATACTGTCTAGTATTTTACTTCATTTCAACACAAAGTTAAATTTATTGGCTAAAAGGAAAGAAGTACAAAGCAAACTGTTATTCTGTGTGTCTGATGCTGCCCCTAGCCTTCTCGCTTCTTATGCCTCCATCTATCTTTTTAGAGCTGTTTGAGTTCATAGTCATCAAAAGAACATGATGAAAGATGGTCGATGAACTGTTTTGCAGGGTTATAACAAAACTGGCTTATTAGGAGCTATTATTTTCTATACTGAGAACAAACCCCAATGTTTTTTAGTCCTCAGAGGATCTAACTGATGTCTTCACAAATTGTGTTGCAAACACAGTAAGTTGCAGGAGGAAATTCTGACCTTATTGAGGCCTAGGGGAAATGCTGAAGAATTCGATGGGGTCATGATTTCATGTGTTGTGGCTATCCTAAGGCTCTCTGCACTATACAAAAGTAGGCCATTGGTGTAAGGCTGCCTCAGACTTTGTACTTTCTTGTGCCTCACCCTACCAATGGATCCACACAGAAACAATCATGCTATTGTAAAGAGTGTGTGTTTGCTGTAGAAGGATGCTGTTTGCTTATTCACTGAAGTCTGTGAGTGTGAACAGGACCTGAAATCAGACAATGAGTGTCTGAAGTCAGCCAGCGTAGAAAGAAGCTCATAATATATCTGTTATCAGAGTGGTAACAAATGTTTTATGCTTACAACTTTTTTAAGCGTGCTAAGCAAACTCCTCTATAGCAATGCAGTACTATATGGCTGCTACTCCTCAACAGTGTTCTGCTTTGAACGATCTGTCCTTTGAATGAGGACAGATCTCAAGAAGAGGTGAAATTACAGGCAGAGGAAAATAATTTACACTGGTATGAAGCAATATTCCATTTTGCCACAGCAAGTACTATGCACTTCATGCTAACAGGAAGTATGTTAAGAGAAAGACGAACAATAAAAATGCTTCTAATGCATTTATTATTGTAAACATACATGCATTATATTCAAACACTCAGTATAACTTACTTACTGCCACAGGCCAATTAGATCATCTCCAATCACATGTGGAAAGAGCTCAAGCTAATCTAATTTGCCCAAGAATGCTCCATTTATTTCTGGGTTTCTGATGTTTTTATACTATTACAAAATGATCACTAAACATGCCCTCCAGTATGGAGCCTCTGTGCACTCAGAAATGAAAGTTTAGAGGACTGTCCTTCTAGCAAAACAGTGATAACTGACTGTACTTCTAAATCATGTTGCTTAATGGTCAATAGACATCTGATGCTAAATAGGGAATGCTTGGCTCTACACCTGCAAAGACTGCTACTAACATTCAATTGCAAGTAAAGTCAACTGCTTACTGTTTATCAGAGGAAAAAAAAACCACAGCAGCCCTAATTTTCTTAGTTCTGTGGCTTTTGACCTGTGGCAGTGTTGATCTTCTTTGTAGTGGATTGGATGACTCAGGAATTTTAGTTCTCAGGATCTTTTAGTTCTAAGTTATTTGTTATGCATTCAAACTCCAAACTGACAAATACGACAAATAATCTGAGGCTATAGTATTGTAAAACTTTGTGCAAAAAAAGAGAAAACCAGAAAACAGTGCATGAAGAAAAGTCTTCAGCGATATTTGGTGTCTTTGCTTATTTTGTTACAAGAAGGGTTGGCTCCATAGTGAAAATGGCAACAGAGAAGACATTAGTGCCTTTTTACTATACTGTCCCTAAATGCATGGATATTTTATAGTTAAAAATTTTGTTATACTTCATGAAAAATCTAGAGAGCGCTCACAATTTGACAGACACATCTAATTCATAGGCAAGGGGTACACATCACTGTGTAACAAGTTGAAGGCTTGGGTCTTATGACAGGAAACATTTTGTTTCTTCATGTTTCAGATGGGTTATATTATCTCATTATTTCTATCTAGTGGCATCAGAGTTTATCATATGGATCAAGTTAGCCCTAATAGTCTGTTTTTCCTCCTTGTCATCTTCACTAGAAACATTCAATCAGTATACTCGCACAGTCTGAACCACTAAGTTAAAGTTGGGTTCTTTTTTTTTTCTTTCCATCATATTTCTCTTAACTTAATGCATGTATTACATTGTATTTCACTGTCATTGGGGAGTGTCATAAACATCTAGAAGACTCCTACGCAGGTTTGTCTAAATATTTTCTCGATAAAACCAAGACTGGGACCGTATCCATCAAAAACCAGCAATATTCACTGCCATGTGAGCCTCATTCAGGCAGTGTTCTGCAGCTGTAGTTGTAACTGCATTAAATGTCTTCAATAAAACTGTACTTTTCCCTGGAGTGATTGAAGTAAAACATAATATTTTAGTTATATACTGTATCTCACATGAAATGTAATGATCTGAACTTACAGTATGTTAAAACCCTTCGTCACAGCACAAATTGAACAGTAGGCAAGGTCTAGTGTATGTTACAGGACATTAAAATGAGCATTCAACCAAAAGAAAATCATAAGCTGACTCTGCCATAAATCTTGTGCACCCCTGGTGGCTATTAAAATTCCACCAAAATTCACATGCTAACGATGTGATTCCAATCAATCCAATTTATCAACCTTGCGGGATGATTAAAGCTATCACACCATTATGATTAACTCATTGCTGCTGGAAGTAGGATTTTGCAAAGTGCAACACAAAGCGGAAGCTTTGGCTTGCTTAACACTGAGAAGTTAATAAGAAACTATAAACTTTAAGAAAAATGTTAGGCCAGTTCATAAAAATCTCTGTGTTCAGTAAGGAGTGATCCCTCTTCCTCTACATTTTTAAGCATTCGTCTGCTCAAGCAGCCAAATAATTTATACTGTAACCATTTTCAAACGCCGTTCATACATGCTCTTTAAAGCTAGGAGTTTCTTATCCATCCCACTCCCACTTGTGTTTTGGACTTCAGTCTCCTCTTTAACAAAGCAGGGAGGTGTCCATTTACAGACAGAGGGAAACAGCTCCATTAATCACAGAAAAGGATTCTTTATGTAGAAAAAAAGCATGCTGCACACTTTTTCCACATAAAGACGTGATATTCATGTGGAAATGGCCTGAATTAGTTTTTATGAATAGGGCCCTTGGTGACTAATTCTTTTCTGGGGAGGGTAATAGGCAAATGTTATCCAGATGCATTCCTCTGGAATTATTCCCAGTTTCTGGAAGTGAAAACTACTGTACCTGTAGTACAATACAGGGCAGTCAGTGAAACTTGATATCAGCGTACATAGTGCAACAGTGTTCCCTTCACTTCTCGCCATTGCTATAAAAATCTGATCTGTTGTAAACATCTACCAAATGACCTTCTAGTAATTCAGTAATACATGTACCTATTCACACACAGATCTGTGTATAGGAGGGGAAAGTAACTCTGGGAGATTGTAATTCACCTCAACAACTGAGTCAAAGAAAGCTCTTCCAGCTTTGAAAACTTTATAACTCTGGCCAACAAAGGGAAAGATGAGAAAATGAATGTATACTTATTCTATTTAAACTGATTTTTAGGATGGAATCACCATACCCACCCTGCTTAGGTAAGGTGAGTGCAGTGATTTAGGAGTCCAGCGCTACAAATAATCACAATGATACTAACAAAAATGCTCCTGCAACTTCCTTTTTACAGCTTATTCACTGTGTACTACCTTTCAGACAGAAAGGTCAAAGTACTTTAAAGAAACAGTAACTGGTATTACGCTCAAGGCATGGACATGGGGCAAGAGGATGTGAAGTGACTTGCACAAGCCATTCAGCAAACATCTCCAGTGGCAGCGTCAGGGATTAACAAAGTTAAGCATTAGTAAATCCTTAACAAAGAGTTCTAAGTAAAGACCAGCCTCTCAGTTTGTCTCCAGTGTGGAGATAAGTGGCTTCTTGTAACTGCTGGAACAGTTTGAAAATACTCCTTCAGAAGTGAGAACAAACACTGTGGTCATAACACACTGTCCAGCTGTTTGCCAAACGAAATAAGAAAAATCTCACATTTCTGGTATAACAAAGCCTATTTTTAACCCTACAAGGTTTATTTGTTCATATGTATTTTGATATTTCTTTGTAACTACAGAGCAAGAGACACTGTGTATGTATTTTATATCCTGTCAGTCCAACGGAGACTATGCTTCAATAGTATGTTTGATGGTCTACGTGATCTACATTGCAATATCATATAAGATACAAAGATTAAGGAAAAGTAGATTCAGTATTAGTTACCAATAAAGATGGTGAGATTTTTGCATTGGTTGTTCTCTGAAGCATAATCAAGGCTAGAAATCAGCTACGAACATTTCAGTGTCCAGCTGGGAAGATGGTCCAATGTGGATCCCTCATGGGACGTTTCTGACTGTTGTGATATTAAGAATTTCTAGACATTTGGAAAAGGGTGTTGAGTAGTGCTAGTCAGATACCCAATATCTCTAGATTGAGAAAGGTTGCCACTTAAACTTGAAATATAGGTTACAATAGTGTTGATAGATTCAAAAAATTGTATCAATGAGCAAAGAGATCTGTGCAAATATTCTCTCCTGTGGATTTCTGCAATAAATGATTGCGAAAGTGGACAAAGCAAAAGGAGGCATTACCAATGCAAGGATAATGCCAGTACTTGAGTACCCATGCATTATGTTCCTTCTATTTTTTTAACAGAATGCAGCGCTGTGCTGAGAACAGTCCCATTATAGATGATCCGCACCCATACTGAGACGTACGATCATATTTCCCTATTTTTCGCACTATCTTAAAATTAATAGGCAATCTGTAGAGTACAGTATTTTGGTGTTGTCTATCATCTCCATTTATGTCACTATCAGGTACGTGTCCACATGACTATTTGAAAGTGTCCAGCTCTATTTATTACTACCTCCAGGCATTCTCTTGTGCCTCCACTAAACACACTGACCACCCTCTGCAAGAAATAATATTTTGTCTTTCAATATTATCCAAACTGCAAAGCAGCTTTTAAACATTCACTGTCACATATATATGCTTTCACCAGAGAATCGTCTTCTTGCTCTAATCCCAAGCGTAGGTTTTCCTTCATAAAATATAATTAGGTTAAGGCCCATCATTAGTAATATTAAGCCTCATATTTCTGTCGTATTTAAGGCCCCACAACCTACCCATTATAATCAGGCACCTTTAGAAAGCTGGTACCTCTACTTTTTTAACAGCTTATAATTGCTTCCAGTAATTTGTGAGATATTGGATTGCAATTTCTATACATGAGTAGTTACTTGGGTTAAGAAACTCCTTTAGGCACTTTTTAGAAGTTTTAAAAATGTATCGGTGGCTCTTCTAATTGTAGCCATTAAAAATTCTTGCCTACCTCCATAACTGGTAGAGAGGTATAGGCATTTCCAGGGGCTGTTTCACTGCATTTAAGACAGGTATCTAAGATAAATCTTTTTTTTTTTTGAAATATAGCGCTTTCTCCACTGTCTGTAGAAAGAAAATAGGCAACTATCTTATACTGGAGGCTTACCTTTTAGACTGCTGCAGTTAGGGAAACCTGCCATTAGGGTCCACCTTGCTCTCTCAGACTTCTTGGTGAGTCCTATACAGGAGGAGACATGCTTAACTGACTCACAATCAGAAAATAAGGCATTCATACACATTTTAAAACTCTAGGATACAAGTCAACAGTTCCAGAGGAAGCTCCAACATAACGTTCTCATTAGGAAATGTGTGAGAAGTGCTGTGTTTGTGGTAGTGCAATGAGATACAGAGTTTATTGGCACTTCTCTGAGAAAAGCTACACAACCTTGGCTCCTGATTGCACCAGCACTCAACAGCACATAACCATCAGATCTTTATAGCAGATCGCCATTCTCTGAACATTGAATATTCTGAAGTGTATCAGCAAACATCATCTGCCATGGAGTATGCATTCAGATTTGCAAAGACACTCTCTCTACCCTTGCCATAGATAGGCATCTACTCAGGCTATGTAATTTAGATAAATATGTAAATATTTGTGATTTGAAAAATAAATCACAGCAAATTAGCTTTTTGTTCTTCTCTGTCAGGTACTCCTTGACTAGAAATTACCTTCAGATGTTCATAATTTAAATGTTCTTCTCTAATACAAGAATACCTGTTTCTTGAACAAAGAACAGTCCAGGATAGTGGTCAGAGCTCCTGTGCTATAATCTGAAAGGATGATTTAAAAGATTCACATTATATCAGCTTCTCTGGAAGCTAACTGATCTAATGAATTTAACCACAAAGCAATTTATTATGCAGGTTCCAAAAGCTTCCTTCTTTAACAAGCCAAAGAGTTGGTCTTCTGTTAATACACAAACTGAAGATGTTTCACAGCCCGTATGAGAAATAGTTCTTGTATTCAGGCACTGTTAAATGGACTTTTTTTTTTAGTGTAATATAAAAAGTGGGGATTGATCTGCATATCATATTTTGGTTCACCACGGCAAATAGATGTCCTATATTTTGCAGGGAAAGTAAGTATAAAGCATTATGGTGAAAATGGTGTACATACAAAGATGGCTAATCCTGCAAAACACTTAAACAGAGCTGTGGTTTTACTCATGAAATTCCTGTTTATCATGTGCTTAAGTATATGCAAAAGTTAGATCTTCAGATAGCAAAGGCTGGATTTTCAGTACTTAACAAATGTGGTAATGCACGCTTGTATGTTTTTTGAAACCTGTAGCCCAGTTCCCACAAATATTGTCTCCTACTGTTGGAACAAGGCACTAAGGCAGGACATTTTTCCAAATGTTCTTATTTGCTAGAGTACTGAAGAAAGTCCCAATGCTAAATGCCATACTGGACATCTTGAAAGATGTCACAACTTTTGTAATACCAACAGAAAAAAATTATACTGCCTTGTGCTGACTGGAGGAAAATCTTTCTACTGATGTTTTCTTCAGTTCTCTTTCTCTTTTGCCTTGTTTGTTTGTTTTATTTATTCTGTTTTTTTAAGAACTAGAAACGAATGGACTGGTTTCCCTGATAAGGAAAGGCCTTATAAAGATCCACTTTAAAATTAAAAAGGCCTTATAAATAGATCCACTCCTCACTAACATTGAAATGGATTCCTCCCCTTCTCTGCTTAATATAACCTGAATTTGACCTGCAGGGCATATTGCAAGGCTCATCTTTTTTTACTCTATTTGAAAATGGGGGTATAAAATAGCTATTGTAAAAGCAGGGCATTGATCAAGCAGGGAGGGAGGATCAGTGTGTGAAGGGATGTTTCCTAGATTGCTGTATCAGAAGGTATTTTCAGATTATATCAATGGCATTTAGGCCATATGGAGAAGTTACTTTTTCACATTTGCAGGAATCTAAATAAATAAATAACCCTGTTGCATGAGCTACGAGCTATGAGCTAAGAGTATTAGTTTTTCATGCTGCCTGTTACTAGCCTCAACAATCCTCCTCCTACAGCTGAGATTTCTGAGGTCAGGCAGTGATCCTGGCGGGGAGGGTAAAATGCTCAGTTTTCCAAGGAATATAAATAGGACTAATTTACCAGTATACTGTCCTTGTTTACAACTAAACCTATTTCTCCTTTTTCTTTCTGAGCTGTCAGAGAGTATATCCGTCTACAACAGTGAGTTTCTCTTCACTGTGTGATGCACACCTCTTGTGACTGCTATTTGCATGGCTCTGCCTGTTGAGCGGGTCAGGCAAGGCTCTCACTGTCCACCTGGGAACTGGCAGTGGCATCCCAGCATCATCCTAGTGATGCTAACTTGTAGCATCACCCCTGTTATTTTATTCTTGTGAAACAATCATGGTAAGCTGCTAATTAATGAGGGGTTGATGTTGATCGCATAGGCAGCATGAATCAGATTGCCATGCACAAGGTTTAGTAATGCCTGGGCCATAAGTCACTATGGCATATCCCACAAGCAAATCTGGCAGCCCTTTCCCCTCAAAAATCAATATGTTGCATTGAACTGAACTATGAATGCTCAGGTGTTGCGTGTGCCAGTAGCAGTACTAATCATTCTCATTTCAGTGTTGATATTAAAGACTTTATTCATGCCCAAAGGAGTGTTATGCAGCTGCTCAGAGCTTTCTTTTAGATATGCATGTGGGAGGTAGGTTGCATAATGAGACATAGCCCTGTATTATGTCCTCGTCTGTATGTGGGAGGGTTTGAGCAAGCAGAAGCACATCTCAGTTTAAAAAAGGCGTTGAAGAAACACCTCTTTTGGCTCGTAGAACAGATCACATGATCATTTCAAGATGTTTCTACAGCACCTCCAGAACAGCAAAACCCTTGATTTTCTTTCGAACAAAATGGAAGAAAGTTGCTTCCTGCAATTTTGTGCCACTGAAGCAGAGGTCTTACTGGCAACACGCACTGCTGCTGCTTAACAGTAGCCATTTGTCATCTAAGCTTGTGCTGATAATTTACCAATGATTTTGCTGAGATCAGTACATCTAAGGGAAAAACTGGGCCTAGTTTCTGTAAGAGTATATCTGCTGGCTCCAACTTGTAGAGCTAATAAGATATCAGTGGGCATCAGAATTGAATTTTTGAATAGAAATAAATTCTTATGGTGGACCAAATGCACAAAAGCTGCTCTTTCATTCCTTGCAGAGTGCCTTTTTGGGTGTCTTGTTCCTAGTGACCTCTTGGGCAATGCCTGTATTCTGTAGTTTCCATGCATTTGCTCTTTTTCTCAGATTCCTCTTTTTTTCCAGTTTGTCAGATCTTTCTCCCTTCGGACTGAGAAACCAAACAGCTCTCTTCTAGACCTCTTTCAACGTTACTCTGAGAAGCATGCACCACGCTCTTGCAGGGTGATCACCTCCTAAGTCCAGGCTTAGTACGGAGCTGTACTCACCAACTTTTTTCTCACAATCCCTATTGCGCTAGCTCCTGCCTAGTTCTCAAAAATAGCCAACAAAATTTCATAAAAACCTGAGAGAATTTTTTAAAGCATTTCAAGAAACTTTTACTCACTCTTCATTATAATACTTCTATTCTTATTTTCTCAGTCCAGGTATCTTTGTCAGATATACACCTGAAATATTAAGTATGTTATAAGAGGATTTTTGAAAATGTAAATAATTAAGTTTCTGAACACTGAGACCACCAAATAGCTTAATTTTAAAAATTTATGGGGTGTTTCCACTAACATTAGGAGAAGAAATAGGCCAAAACAATTTCTGATTTTGATAAACATACTTCCATTGAGTTTAATATGGTGTCTTCTATTTAATTTAGGACCAGATTTGTATCTCATAGTTTCTGAGAGTTTTCCATAGCAATGGTAGGGGCTTTATGTAGTGAAAAGTGAACTTTCAGAAAAATTGAAGTTTCTGAATGCAAATTTTTATTTCTCTGAAAATTACCATTTTTACCTTTGACAAAAATCAAGCTTTTTCACATTCTGAATCTGATGAACTTTATGACTGAAGTCAAAAAACCACTAAGTGATCTCATTTAAAATGTTCAGGTTCAATATTTTAAAGACACGTCTGTTGTTACCTTGCCCCAACAAGTTTGGGATTCCAGAAAAAGGTGCTTCTCAGAAAGAGGAAGAAAGGGAGAAACTGATGATTTTTAAGAGATTTCAATGCCTTCTTTATTCCTCTCAGAGCCATACTAAGCACAGGATTTGGACACACAAAAACTGCCACCTTCATGATTTTGGGTGATAATTTTTGACACTTTCTTCTCATTAGTTTCCTCAAGACCATCATGCTGTCCCAAGAAATGCCTTTCCACATGGACTGAACATCTACATCTTCCCTCACACAAAACATTCTGCTGTGTGCCTATCACCCTGGCAGTGGGCACAAAGATATGCCATACTTCAAGGTCCTCCGATGAAAGACCATGATTCATGTCTATGAAATACGGCTTCCAGTGCCAGGGCAGAGCCGTGGGGGCAACACCACACACCTGTGTGCAACTTCAGAACCATCTCTGTGACTGAGGCATCTGCGTACTGTCTGGTAAGTATTTAAAAAACACTCAGTGGATATATAGCTCTATTATCTGTTTCTATAACATTTTGTGTCAGTTTCTGAATTAGTAAAAATGTCATCGGTATTTGTATATTTTTCATGCTGATAGGTTTACATATAGTTGGCATACACTGACTAGATAATTTTAATTATTGCTATTTAATTTCTAACAAGGCTATTTATCCAATCTACATATGCCATTAGTATAAGCTTATTTAAATAACATTGTCTGGTTTTGCAGGCATTCATAAAATTGGAAAATTATCTACATTGAAGAGCACAACCTCTCGGCTGTCACATTATCAATACATCGAGTTCTTTATGAATAATTTTCTATTTATCTCTTCTAGAAGTAATCAGAAAGGAGTCACTTTAAATAAACTTCTCTTCACAGATGATTGATTGATTATAGAAAATGTAATTTCCTATCCTTTCCAAAGATCTAGTTTCATATATAACTAAACATTTAACTATATTGGAAGCAAGTTGATTTTACTTTTCTCATGACAGAAAGGTTAAATCAATGACTTATAGCTGAACGTTGAATCCTCTCTTACTTCAGGTAGAGTTCCCTTTGCAAGGACTGAGCAGAAAAGAAACCATCTGAATACATGGCAATTTCAGTCAAAATATTTTAATGGAGAAAGTGTGCAAGTATGTGCATGTATGTGTCTCTACATACAAGGATTCGTCATGACTTTTCTAGCCCAAAGCAATAAAATGTTGCATAACAATAAAACATGCTTATATTGGACATAACATGCTCTCAGCTACCCTGGTGCAACCGATGGAAAACAGCGAGGCAGCACCTAAGCAAACAAGCAAAGTGTGGCCTGTTACTGCTTACTCCTCAGGAAGAAAGCATATGGATATTAAGCAGTTTTCCACTTGTAAAACAGGGGAAGGGCACAGAGGTCCCTCTGAGCTGAACGGGCCGACCAGCAGGGGAGGCTCCAGGGGTGAAGGTGGCAGCTCCTCCTTGTCTCTGCTCCCTGAACCATCCCCAAAACAGGATGTGTGGGCCCGGGGAAGCCAGCCATGGACACCCTGCAGATGGTGAGCTGGACAGCCACTGCAGCCATGGGGACAGCACGTCTTATCTGGGCTTGTCTGGCCTTGTTGTGGTTTTCCTGCTGGGACAGCAGAGACCCTACCCCGCATCCCTTTCACTGACCCATATAGAGTGTTCCCTTCTGTTTTTTAAATATTTCTTGGGTTGCTGAACACTCAAACAACTTACAAATATTATGGTCATATCTTGATCGTTGTCAAATGTGCTGAGGCATAACTTCATCTCACAGCCTAAAATGGTTATGACTGCAGGTTTCTATCCACAGAAGTTTTCCTGCCAAAACTGAGTAGACTGTAGCTCGGGCCTTTAGAGAAGGGGAGGGATAAGCCATGCCATGTGATGAAATAGCCTTTCTTTGTCAAACAGAGTTGGTTTCAGTTATGACTCAATATGAAAAGACAGGTTCCTAAAGAAAGTTTCCACATTTTAGTGCCATTCATAAATATTTTAACTTGCTTTTACTTAATGCGCGAATGAAAAAACCATAAAGAGGATTTGACCTTAAACCCTTAATTGACAAAAACTAGTTTAAATTCTCTGCAATAGCCGACTAATGCAGTACCATTATGAATCATAAGGAATCTTAGCATGATGCATTCCCATTGTCAGTGAACTAGTTAAAGCCAGTGAAGCATGACTAAATTGTTGTGACATTTTCCCAGCCCTACTATTACCTGTCAGATGGGAAAAAATCAAGGCGTCAGGACAAGCTTCCATATTGATGTGCTTGCTGTTGATATTAATTGATGTAAATGGATAAGCTTGTCCATCAACAGTAACAAGCACATCTGCTCATTGTAAAAAAAAATCTTCTTAACCTTCTGTTCTTTCCAGACTCCTTTGATATGAAAAAATACTCAGTTCTATACTCAGCAAATATGATGTCTATTGTGTTTGTTTTTATATTTTTTTTCTAATTTGCTGACAAAATGAAATATGAACTATTCTGGTATTTCATGTTTTTGCTCACAATGGATTGAGTTATATAAAGTAGGACATGGACAAATTACAAAAGCCAGAACAAGCAGGGTACCTAATAGTCTTATATAACTGCAAACAGTCTGCATCTGCTTTAATCCATCATCTTCCTTACTGCTCTTTGAAAAAAAAAAAAAAATCTTTTTCTTTCTTTTTTTCTTTCTTTCCTTCTTTCCTTCTTTTTATTCATTTTAAGTACAAAGAAGTTTTCCATAGACTAAAAAAAACTTTTCCTGAGACGTATTACAAAGATCTACAGCAAAGAATCCTTTGGGTTCTTTCCTGCGTGAATTTACTAATTCCTGAGGAATACTACATGTTGTGATACAAACAGAGCTCTCCTAAAGATCTTATTGTCAGTATAGTACTTGTGACAACAAAGCCTGCTCATAGAGAGAATACATTTTTTCAAATGTCATCCTCTGCCCTATGATTATTTTTTCTTCTGTCTGGTAAAAGAAAAGTAATAACAATTAAAAGTACAATATAAATAATCATGCTGAATTCCATGTATTTTCATTCAGTTATGATTTGAGTTTAATTAGAAATATGATGTCTCCTAGCAGAAATAAAGTCTGCACTAAGCATCGTGTTTGTTGTTTTGAAATCATATTAATGAAGGCAGCCACTGCTGTGGACTATATTTAGCATTTCTGTTGATAGAAACAGAGTATAATTCAGAAATATCTTCATGTTGGTGAAATATTTACTGGAAAATAAAACCAAACATACTGAGAGAAAGGTAAATGGAAATGTAATCAAGGTAAACAGAAACACTTTCAATACAGTACATAAGAAAATTGAGATATCTTGAAGAGAAGTAAACTTAGATGGTTTTGAATACCTAAATATTGCCATCATCTGAGAAAAACTTTTTACTTATTTTCTTATGTTTTACCTAACACAGCTATACCATGAAGTTTGACTAATCTGAAAGTAATGCTGATGTCTGAAACAGGCATGAATACTGGTGAAGGGTAAAAAGATGCCAAATTAAACCTCAACTCATATCCTCTTTGTTATAAACTATGTTGGCGTATGTCTTTTTCCAGAAAGGTCTTCCAGTCCTTCTGAGACTGTGGCTACAAATCCAGACTGTATGCACCTCCTGGGAATAGTTTAAACAAAGAGAACAAGTTAGTCTATTGTTAAATTATCTTGGTTTTTCTTTGCACTTCAGTATGAACACTACTCCCACACCATTCCCCAGCAAATGAAATCTTGCTCTGAAGTCTGAAAGTTCCAGTTAGTCACTATTTAAAACATTCACACTCAAGGGAAAATGTAGAGGATTCAGTACTGTCCAGATTACAGCCTGGCAAGCTATTGTCTTCCAAGCACAGCTGATACAAGCAAGTTACTGGAAGGCTCTTTTCAGTTGTTTAAGACTTATTTAGAATAGCCAGGAAAATGTCAGCTAACACAAACACATCACAATGCTTGATGTGATACTTATCTTCTTTTGAATCATTCTTCCATTTCAGAACAGAAAAACAAAAACATGTTGAAAATTCATTTAAGTGTGATATGTCTTTTGACCGTTCATTTCACCTGGGTCCTATGGGAGTATTTATTTGTGAGGCCAAATTTTTCTGCTGATGTAAACAAGTAAAAGAACATTGAGGAATTTCATTGAGCTGTAGTCATTTACCAGAGCAGAGACTATGGCCCAAAGCCTTTTAAAGTTCATTTTCTACTATTAAACTGTTACATTTTAAACAATTCTGATTGAAATAAAAACTATCTTTATATCAAACCCAAAAAGACATACCATTCACTATGGAGATATAATTCACTTTGAACATAAATAAATAATGTAGTATTAGTTCTATTTTCTCTTTCTAATGGTTTTAAAGGATAAAAAGTTTTCCTTATAATTTAAAACTACATTAGTCAGTAACCCTTCCCAATATTTGATCTAAAGCAAGTTTGGAAATAAATATCATTGATAGGAAAGAATGGAAAAAATGTATAACAGGAAAGGATTAAAAAGAATAAATACTTCTTATAACCAAAAGAGGAGACCTTATATTCTCTGTATTTACATTGTGTACAAAGGAAGGTATTTTGTTACGACTCATCTGTAGGATATTAACTACCACTTGGCCAAATTTCAAGAGTTAGCAACAATTGCATTAAATCCCCCCCAGATACTAAATAACAGATATGATCTAATCAGAAATTATTCCTCTCAGGATTTGTTTTTACCTAAATATAAATCAGATAAATTAAGAAATATAGGAAGAAATAGCAGGTTCAAGCTCAGTAATGATTTTGAGCAATTACTGATCTCAATTGTATTTTAACTTAAAACCTAAAATTGAATGCTACCTCATTTCCCTAGCTGTCCAAACAACTCTTTGAAAACAGAAATAACTTTATGACAGTATTTAATTTCTACCATGGAAGCTATATCATATAATACAGTACAGACAACATTGCAATAATCATTGCAGTAATTATGCAGATGTTGAGCACCCAATAGGTCATGCCATGATTTATCACAGCATTCTCAATAACTACCAGCACAGTGGTCTAAACCTTTTATCATTTTCATTCTGAAGTAACTCAATTTAATTTAGAATAATTATTCAGTTCTGAACTGTTGTAACTCAGAGCAGAAATTGTCCCCCTCTTTGTGTGTGTTTGCGTGCATGTGTCTATGAATGTAAGTATTACTTTTCAGAGAAGTCAGATCTACTCTTAACACAACCGTATGGTTCAAGTCTTTGAGATTTATGATAGCTATATATGTTAAATGTCAAACAAATTAAAAGAAAAAAACTGGGAAAAAAAATCTTGCTTACTTAGACCAGAGATATGAGAAAAAAACCTATGAAGGGAGCTGTAACTTTCTTTTAACTAAAATGAATATTTCAGATGATGAAACAATTCACAAATTCATGTATAATTTATCATTTTTCAGTAAAAATATTTTAAAAAGTCAAAACACTTCACTCTGACATTTTCAAGTGGAATGTTTTGACTTTTTTTCATTTCAAAACAGCTTTTCAATTAGAAAAATTTACCACTTTTTAAGATGATCCCCTGAATATTTAATATTTTGGTCAATCTGAAAATAAAGTCTCAGATTTCATTTCTTTGGGAATATTAAAAATGTTCAAATTATTTTTTCTAATGTATTATTCTTTATCCACTCGATCAAAAAATCCAGTTATTCACACAGCTCTCCTCTAGCACTCCTGTAAGACTACTATGATAGGCTCAATAGCCATTTCAGCTCCATTCACCTGAGTGAAGTGTTTAAGCTTCCATCATTAGTGTTACTGCTCTGTAAATGTTAATGCAGCTTTGGCCAAGAAAAGATGTCCTATCTGAGGAGGAATGCTACATCAGCAGTAGCAGTAGATGGAAGACTGTCTATTTGGTTCCACATCCCCTAAAAGAGATCAGCTTTTTCTTTTAAGAGTGATATGGAAGCAGAGCTGAATTTGCTCAGGGAGCAACCAGGCTGATGCTTTCATGGGGATTCATCAGATGGACCTTGGACTTAGAGCTTATTCTAGGGTAAATTTAATATCTGCTGGGTGGACAGGTAGTGGCACTGCAACTGTGGAAGTTGGCACCGCAAGATTTAATTCTTTGGTCTTACTTTTTTTAGAGTGCATGCTGAAAGAAATTGGCAAAGCAGATCCCACAAATTTCAGCTAGCTGTAACTGCAAGTCACTGAACTAGGTAAATCTGTTGTCATTCTCCAAGTCGTTGAAAGAGTCAACAACAAAGAAACCATGAGCCTTGCTCTTGTTACAGTTGATCGTGAAGCACCGTGTGTGTCATGGTGTGAACTAGATGGTTCTCCACTCTGAAACAACTCTGTGGAGAAGGACAGCTCTCCTGGGCTTGGGCCTGTGGTCAAAAATCTGAGAAGCAGCCTTCTGTGTTAGCAATATCCCTGCATCCTAAATGCTCTCCAGATTCCCCCCCCCCCTTGGTTTTTTGGTAAAACTGCTGAAACTGTTATAAACAGCAGAAGGCAGAAACTTTTGCAAAGGGGACAGCTGCAAGAGACAACGGGTTAAATCTTGACCAAGTGAATCAAATGTACAGGGAGTCATCCACCTGCACAGTCTAGAAATAAGATCATTTCAAAGCTTATAAGTGAACTTGATGCTGTCCTTTAATGTGCCACTAAACAATTCATAAAGTTCATGGTTGGAGTTGACCCCTGTTACTGTACTCCTTCTTGGCAGTGTTTCTAGGAAAAAGCTATTGCACAGTTGTAGGAAGCTGAGCACAGGAGAACAGAGGTTTATTTGAAACAAACCAAGGATTATCGTGATCAGATCCCTGCAGACATACTGACTGTGAGCCCAACAATATATTACATATCAAACTGTACAGACCTGGGATCTTTTAGACTGGGAGATCTTCAGGCTTCCATATTCCCTATAATCAGATTCTTCACATGATTTCTTTTTAGTTTGTTATGTTTTAAAATTACTTAAAATTATACTCATCGTAGCAATTGTAAAAATGAGTTTGTCTGTAATTTATCCTAGTGTTTTGAAACCAGATTTATTTTATGCCAGGGAGCATATTGCTATAATACATGTGCTAGAGCAGTTAGGGCTTACCAGATTTAGTGATCAATCTGCCTTTTAATGTTCTCTATGCAGATCCCACTTGCTTATCAATTATATTTTATCTGATTACTGGGGTGTTTGCAGTTGTTAAGGAAAACATATAAGACACACTTTCATGATGCCCAGAATACTCCAAGCTACAACAGATAGCAGAGCTCCCAAAGTACTGTCAGATACCTAAGCATACTGAAAAACACAAAATCAGTCAGGAAAAGGTTCTCTCTCTTACACTTATTGAAGTACTTATGCTATACTAATGAATAAACATGAGCAATTTCAGTGGCCATTCCTAAACTTAATGGTTCAAATGATGCAGACATTTGCCTTGTGCACTCAGCCAGGATAATATCTGCCAATACAAAAACTCAAATCAGGTTTGAAATCAAAGAAGTAGCATGCTTGTATGTAGCAAAAATTTTGCTCCTAACCTGCTCCTCTGGTCCGAGAGGCTATTTGAAAGGGTCAAATAGTCTGAACAATCAATGATCCTTTGTCAAAGTTTGCTTTTAAGACTGCCTAGCTTTAGGCATTGAACTGATGTGATTCTTCAACATAAGAAGTTAAACCTTCTAGTCTCTCTAGAGCAGCTGCAAGGAGTAGCTTTCTATGAGGAGTGATTAATCTAAAAAATTCGTGACTCTAGAGTCAGGTAGTTAGTCAGTGTGAATATGCTCCCAAGGAACGGCACTGATAATAAGGATAATTAGATCTTTAAAATAATATTTTCTTAAACAAGGTGGCAAACATCCTGTTTTCATCTGCACTTTGAAACACGCACATGTAATCACATGCTTTCTTTTCAAGAGTTTTCTTCCCTTATAAAGTAGAATCCTTTCATAATAAATTATATGAATTAAACAACCAATAGCAACAAACATCACTAAGATCACCATCACGATCAACAAAAATAATGAAATGCAAACTAATAATTTCTGAATGTGAAGAGCACATAGTATCTGGAACTTTTCTCATCACTTGTGTGAGACAGGATTAATGATTCTAGGATTCTATGATTATGCGCTTTAAATTAACTTGTCTCTATAACCATGAAAATGCATTTCTCTTTTGTCATATAGGCACAACAAGCTCTTCAGGATAGGAATAACTGAAGTTACGAGAGGCCATTAGGCACATATGAAGTTCCTTTTTCAGTATAACCATATGTAGTAGTGCACTGTACCCATGGTGCTTGGCAGTATCATGGGATTCAGTAGGTTATTGTAAGCAGAAGTGCTCAGTGGAAAGTCCAGTGTGGAATGATCTGTTGGAGAAAAAAAATCAATCCAGAAGCTTTCCTAAGATACATTTCAACTCATGCCATTTACTTGATGAAGAACAGAACCCACTGTAGTATCAATAAGGGCAGGTAAAACTGAATTTGTTGTGCCAGCAGCTCTCTTTCTGACCTACCCTGCAGTGAGCTGTTGCTGCTGGATGAATGCATGGCACATGCCTGCTGGAAGTTATGTATCACAGGGCCAGGTCTGGACTGCGAATGCTCCTGCAACTCCAGCCATACCAGTCTCTCCTGGCAGAGTTAGCATTATTTCAGAGCCAGTCGAAGGAAAAAAAACATCTATAGTGCAGTTAAAAGGAACGCTACTCTTTCTCTTCTTCCTGCTAGCTGACTGATGTTTTCTTCTCATTTTCTTCTTTTTCTTGCCTTTGTTCGTACAGGAGTAGCATGGCAGCAATACCAATAGTGATGCTGCACTATGACAAAATATGCTGTAAGTCTGTGCATTTTTAGGTTGACTTCAAATGTTGATCTGTTCTTTTCTTGGATATGAGGATACCTTGGCAGAACACTCCTCCACTTGGTTTTAGCCACTACTCAGCTGTCAGCCCCCTATACGGTCAATAGGAAAAATAAGCACCTCCAAGAAGTCATTTAGATTTTAGGTGGCTGAATTGTTCTCTACATGAGCTTCCCTCTTCTTACTGAATACTGAAGAAGCCTAGGAGAGGTATTCTCTCAGCTTAGTTGCCTTGAGTAGATTGGATCAATTCAGGACTATGGGACAAATATAAATGCTCAGCTGAGAGCAAATTACCCAGTACGTAATCTCCACTGAATGTATGGCAATAATACAGAATAGCAAACTACTTGAGGAATGGAGTATTGCTGTCACATTTAGTTTAAACATCATAATATTTGCATATATTTGTTTATTTTTATATAATTAGTGGTATAATTCACCGTTTTGTAGGGAAATAACAAGTCATGGTCAACCACTAAAGATCTGTAGCCTAAACTACAAAGATACTGTACTAGGTGATGATAAAGGTGCCTGAATTGGAAATGTAATGCAAATAGTGAGAATGTGACCGTATACATCATCTATTTTCTGTCCGCTCACATCAAATGTATTTTGTTACTAGACATTTCAGCTGCTAACTGATCTTTTTTGCTCTCCTAGAGATGGAGTTTCAGACTAGGTTAGTATTATTCAGTTAAAGCTTTTTCTGATGTCTGGACTAAAGAGAATTGTAACTCCAGCTGTCAGCTTCCAGCAGCCAATAACAAACCTATTTACTTGGAAATTTTGCCAATTTTAATTAACTATTATGTATACTAGTATGTGCAAGCACGGCACTTAACGAGTGCAATGTCTGATTATGTGTTCTTTACCTTAAAAGGTCGGTGCAATCCTATGCTTTTATTAATAGAAGATAGAAAATAAAGCAATTTGTGGGTTTTTTTCCCCCCAGGTTTCCAATGTATCAAGATTTGTTTACTTGCTTGCTTTTTCCCAAACATACATCTACTCAGGAAGATATCTAATTGAGTCTAAAAAGCTTTTTGCAAACTTACCTGCAATGTTAATCTACTATTGTTACTTTATGTTTGTGTGTATGTGAGTATCCATATATGCTCACACATATGGCTGAACATATGCTTAGGACAATTAAAAGACAATATCAAGCAAAAACAAAAATCAAGACACCTCTCCCTTTTCTATGTTTATTTTAACATGTACCTTTTTATTGAGAAGGAGTATTTTAGGGGCATTTTGCAGGTAGGATAACCAAGTGACTTTCCAGTGAGGCAGTGGTTTCTGTCATGCCATTTTAATTATCCACGTCGCTTCATTTGTGACATGGTTAACACTTACAAAGCCATAAAGGTCAAGGAGTGTAAGTTTATAAAAGCTTGAACACTTTGCCTTTAGAGCCTTCCCAGGTTAGTATTTCTACTTTGTCATTGCCCATTCTTTGTTTTTTTACAGCTACAGCCAGTAAGCTGGCAGTAGGCAACTTCTTCTATAAGTATGTCTTAACTCTGACCTATGTGAAACATATCAGAATAACGGTGGGTATTTCTAATCACACTATAGGAAACAGCTCTCTGAAAGTGGCTGTCACAGCATGTCACTTTGTCATATTTACAGGCACACAGGTATTTGAAACACCCTGAGGTATCTGTAAGTAATTGGCATGATGACTCCAATCCATTGCTAGCTATGAATTAAATATCTAAACAGTTTTGGTTAACGAACTAATTATCCTAGTGGAAAATTTTATCTTTAGTTTATTCAGTGAGCTGGAAATAGAACAGAGGCTAGATATTGCTGTTCCCAGAGTAACTATGATTTTTGATGTGAAAGGAGAAGGCAAACAAGTTAAGATATATCTTACTGATGTACATTGTAGACGGTTTAAGACCCCTCACCTAATCCGAGTCTGTCAAAAGAATCTATGCATTCAATAAGCAGTTTGTAGCAAGAGGGGCGTAGCAGTGAATAAAGAGGACAGTAAGAAGAGTCTGACACTTGAAAGGTCTTTGACAGCCTGTGGCCGACTGCTGATAGTGTTTATAATAGACGACTTATCAGACCTGGTGTGTCTTATCAGAATGAACAGGGTTGTTTGAAAATTAAACAGTATGAAAAAAAAAAGTCTCACACTCAGTATTTGTAATTCTTTTGCATTAAAAGACGCATTTCCAAAAATAATAAAAAAACTTCTAGTGTAAATATTTTCTTCATTTTCTGCATAGAACAGGCACAATCAAACTACAGCATTATTTAAGTGTATTGTTATAGTACTATCTAAGCTTATGCCTATAAAGCCAGAATAAAGTATTTTTATTTAAAATAAGGAGTTTTGTAAATGGAAAGAAAAATACAAACATCTTTTTTTTAACCTCCTTTTGTTTGTTCCTTTGTTAATATCTTGCTCTGCTAGGTTTACAAATCCTAAATAAATAGAAATTAGTGCTCCTTACTTTGCAGTCCATTTGCTTTAGATGTTTGCCTTGAGGGACATTTGTGTATTCTACTAATGGCTGCAGCAGAGTGCTGTCTCATTTTCATTCTGGCAAAAAAAGGCCGTTTCCATGGTTACAGTTTCATTTGCTAGAGAGAAACTGATGGCTGTTAGTGATCCCATCATAAGCAACTTCTGTCAGATTTCTTATCAAGTAGACATATTTTGACAAAGTGAAAGATAACACCACAATAAGAGAACTAAGTTGCTACTCTATGTAATGAACCATTTAGCATTAAATGAAATGTGAAACCACGTTCTTAAGACTGAAGGTGGAGAGGAAAAAGTAATATTTATAATTTACAAAAATAAAAATATTCAGTGCTGGAATAATGATAGCCTGCTTGCTTTCTGTTGTCAAGGTAAATCTAGTAGCATAACATTGATTTATATTTTAGGGTCAGATACAAACCTTCACTATCATCTATTTCACAGAAAGGCTGCATGGGGCTATAATAACTTTTAGGTTTTCTTGTGTTAGCCCATTTGGCTAGGTATGGCCCAAGGCTGAGTTAAAGGCTAAATGCATGGCTGGTAGGTCAACCCCCCTTCCCCCTGCCCAGCTCAGCATATAAGGCTTAGTCTAGCATTTTGCCCCACAAAATGCATGCCATCTCTATTCAGAAGAAATGCTGCAGACTTAGAAACCTGGAAGAAATTGACCCAACCCTTTGTTCCTGTGAGCTGGGGCAGGATGCTAGACCACAGACAAGATTTGCCCCAAAATATTCTGTTGTGGAGAAAGTGTTTATTGGAGCCCTACATAACCTGAGGACTGAAGTGAAATATGGTTATTGAAGGGAGGAGAAGATAGTATACTGCTTAATTTTAGAGGGTTGTCTTGTGTTTTGAGTCTTGAAGGTATCATACGGAGACTACATCACCAGGTCTCCAGACTTTCTTGGTTCATTATCTAAGGAAAGTCTAAAAAAGCTTCCAAAAACTATCCAACAGAAGAGCAGAAGAATAGAGGGAGACAAATAAAACACATTGAAACATTAGGATAAAACAAAATACCATGAAAAATACATCCCAAGAGGTTGTTGAAGAGGACTGAAATAACAATGAAAGGAATTCTCAGGTAAAATTAAATACTAATACACTGTACATAAGGTGGATACCCTGGGGTTAAGTTGAAGATTTGTAGAGTATACTTGTATTAATGCATATCAAGCTTTTTCTCCTTAGACTCCTCTATAAATCTCCATCTATATACAGATATTTGTTTAAAATTTAATCTCACTTGAAGCAGAGTATCAGTTCATTATTGCCCTTCACTTTGTGTAGTCATTCAGCTTTACAAGTGATGTGAAATGCTACCAGACTAAAATGATAGTGCCTGATTCTTATCTAAATTAAAATTTTTTTGTATTTCGCCAGTACATTTGGAAATGGGATGTGACTCTTTAATCAGTTTTAAGTAATTCTTTATTACCTTGCTTTGGAAAGGCACTTTAGAATAGCTAAGAAAGAGGCCAGTATTGGTGTAGATCTACTTTGCACTCAAGATGCACTCTGGGATCAGGGCTATATGTGAATTTGAATTACCTTCAAAAAGCCTACAATCTCCCAAAGGCTTTTCTGAGATACAAAACCAGTTGATGTCCTGTAGATTCATCTTTAATTCTTTGTTATTATAAATGCTATATACTCCATGGAGGTTTGAAAGTGTTTGCTTGCCTGCCTTGATTTCTGTTATGCTTTAGCAGAATCTTAGCTTTAAGGTACCCATTCAGCACTTCAGGTTGCTTTTGCCATTTCAAATCTTACAACCACAGTGTGTAATATTGTCTGGAAATGTAGGCATTAGAACTCAAAATGAATGGCACTAAGCTCATTCTTACAGTGTCTTTCAGAACTGGATCCTGCAGCAGGACTGTTAATGTGCCAATGCATATGCGCCTGGAAACTGTTTGAATTGAGGAACCTATGTCAACATCTCTGGATGCATGGCTGAAGCCAAAGTCATCCTCTGAAGTCCTATTGCTGAGCTCCTGTTTCTTTCACAAGAGCCAGCCATTACTTTCTTTCACACCCAAAGATCCCATTGACTTGAATCTAAAATGAGTCCCTCTATAATCTTCCTTTCAATAATCATAAAGGATTGGATCTTCTACAGCAGTTGGTGCTGCCCTACTTCAGGTTCCACTGAAGTTAATGATAAAACTCTCTGGTTTGAACTCGAGCAGAGTTAGGTCCATGGTACATGCTTTTGAAAAATCCCACTCCATATGGTTTCTAAAGAGTTAGTGACGAACAAAAGGCACTGAAGTAATCTGTACCTTTCAGATGGGATTTCTAACATACATATAATAACATCAGTGACACAGGAATTGAATGCATGGCACTCTATTAAATTCCATGAGCTGTAATACCATATTTCTAAAGCTGTGGGAATGTTAATATCTATGTTTGCACTGCAGCTGTGCTTTGCCACAACCTTGGGAATCTGTTTATGAATTAGAGTTAGAGGCAGGGTGAGTGTATCCATAACATGAATAGGGGCTGAATGAGAAAGGATGCAGGGCCTGCATAATCCAAGAGCTGTAACTTCAACAAGTAGTGCTCCTCGAAAGAGATACAGCTTCCTTAATGCCTCTAATAAGAGACATTTAAGAGGACAGACAGAGAGACAACAGATAGGTTAGTTACTCCAGAAAGGCCTCCCCAGAACACCAAGTTTTGGAAATTCTTTCTTCCTTTACATTTTTCCGTAAACCCAAACTTTAGATGACCATGCTTCTGCATTTACTGAAGCTGCGGGTGTGAGGAGCACAGACAGATCTTTCCTTTACTTTTTATCCTATACATGATATTTACCACAATCTACACAAGGAATGAAATCGTCCTTTTTCTGAAAGATGACTTAACTGCATTGCCAAGATTATCCGAAATGTAAATTTAAGATGAGCCTTTTTGGTAGCATGATCAAAATACCTAAGTGATTTGGGGTTCGGGTTGCCACTGCAGTTCAGTCCTTCCTCGAGTACCTAAATAAGTGGCCTAATTTTCAGCAATGCTTCACTCTTACATGGTTTCTAATTTGAACAACAGTTGTTATGTTGTCAAGTCCTAGGAACAAGCAGTCCTAACATTTAAATGCCTAAGAGTTGTATATGTTTGACTTTCAGTGGGATTTGAGCACTTCATTCCCATAGCTCCTAAAAATCACAGATGAGGAATTTAACCATTACTCATTCTTTTAAAGAAGAAAAAAATCTTGTGTAAATATATTTATTTTTTAGTGCCTCAGTGAAAGATGCCATGTCACCTTCTGGTGCCAAGGATCTGCTTGGGAAAACTGACAACTGTGAGCAACAACTTAAACTGACAACTTCATAACCTTGCCAAGCATTAGGAAAAAATGGCTGTTCATTCTGCCCATGGTGCATAAAGGACTTTTCATGTCCTCGTGTCCAGGATGCTGCTCTGTGGGAAGAAGAAAGGTCCTGACTCAAGTTGTTTCCTGTTCAAATAAGAATTAGTAAACACAAACCTTGTAGCATTAGCAGTAACTTAACAAACCCGGGGTCTGACACATGTGAGTCATGAAAACAGAAGCAGAGAAGCTCCTTCAAGCTTATATGGTAAATACCAAGGAGCAGTTTGAATGCTTTCATTGGTGGTGGGATATATCACAGACAGTTGTCTCTTAAGAGGCAGGTCTCATCCTACATAAAAGAAAGAAATAAATTTTATGACATCCATGTTTAAGTCACTCTTGGTGCATTGATGAAACGTATTTCCAAAATGATTTGCCATTCAGCAAAGGCAGTGACATCGGTTTTCACAGGACATATCTCAGCACTCATGTGACAAATGGAAGGGAAGAGTAAATGTAGCAAAATTCACCATTTCCAAGAAAGCTAAGCTCAGATCGATACTACGTAAGGTATTCTACTGATAAGGTATTTTTCATTTCATGATATCACCTTAAATTTTGAGGTGAAATAAATTTCATTTTTTCATTCCAAACTGATTCCAGAACTGATGTCTTCAGAAATGTTAAGAATGGATAACATAAAAAAATAGACGGACAAACAGACAGATATCAGTGCATACTGTTTTAATAATATTAAGATCAAAGGCAACACATATTTTGTCCAGAAGGATGCACAGAAGATCTGTTCATGCTACATATACCACAAGTTGCAAATGTTTCCCAGCAGTAGAGAGCAGATTAGGCCAGAAGCCAGGAGTATGAAAGATTTCAAAAGGTTCCTGCAAACAGGGGCATGTAAGATGTGTTTCCTTTTTATTTAGTATACAGAAACCAAACTTTTGGAGCAAAAAGACTTTCCAAAATATTTTTTATTGAAAACACCATATGTAACATTTCCACATTGTACAAAGAAACCACTCTTTTTTTTTTTTTTCTATTCAGGAGCTTCAACAAAACTGACTCTTTCCTTCAAGTAAACTGCAAGCTTAGAATTTTCCAATGAGAAAATGAAATTTTCCAGGCAGCTTTCATGTATTTTTTTTCCTTCTACTTCAAGCATTCCTGAAGTTGAAAGAAACCATTTAGCAACGTAAAGCAATACTACACAATAGTTCAGTGACAGGAAGTGAAAAATAATGTATCATCTTGTGGGGAAATTACACAGTTATCTAACTAGACAGGATATTGTGACATATAATTAGTTTATGTTTGCTGAGTACTTAAAAAAAATAAAAGCTCTTTATAAATGCTAACCATTAATATTTAACCTAGGCATATATAATTAACAAAAGCCTGTTCTAGGCAAAGTATTAGAGCTAATTAACAACCTTACTTTCATGAAAAGTACTATCATATTCTACATTTTCCTAAGATGCTAGGACCTTGCTTTTAATAATGAAATACAGAACCTGTACAGTGGTCTTAAATATTAAAATAGGAATTTGAGTTGTTGGGGTTTTTTGTTTGTTTGCTTTTTTATAAAAAGATATCCCACAGAATATCATATAGTTACTCTTTTCCTAAGCACTTGTGGGTTGTTTTTGGAAGGTTTCCACTTAACCAAGTCTTACTTGACTTCTGGAAATTAATGAGATTACATTACAGAAGAATTTGGCAGCAGACTGAGCAGCCATCATTCCCATTTCACTGTCACAGATAAAAGTGGGAAGTAATTCCACAATGTCAGTGTGGTCACATCAGCATGACCCATGGCAAATGAGAATTGAACCAGGACTACCATATTCAAGGGAAAGATGAACTTTGGGATCTGAATTAGGTAGAGAAATGTGATGGGAGTTAGTAACAATCTTTGCTGATTGTGAGGAAAGTCCACTTTTTTGCATTCAAACAACTAGAGTTCAATTCAAAAGGCAGGAAAAAACCTAAATCCTGAATTGCAAAAATGAAGTGGCAAAAGTTTGATACATAGCGGCCCTATATTTAAGCCAAAACAAACTTTTATGACATATGGTATTTATACAAAGAATAATGACTTCTGCTATTTCCATTCAGCTACTCTATGTAGCTTTGTACCACTGTAAATTGTGCTTGTTACATGAACTTTAGCACCACATTTTAACAATAAAAATGTTGTGCACTGACATTTTTGTTTTGCTTCGGTTCTTCAAGCAAAGTTTAAAATTTTTGTTTTCTGTGAAGGAAATAGAATCTGATGTTCAAATACAAAACACTAGTCATAACCAAACTTTAATTTTGTGGTCTGTATGGCATGAATTTTCCTCAAATAGAAAGGTATTACTCTGCTGGCCAAAATGTCCCTTAATCCACATAAGATGAGCAATACCTGCATATTTATTAAATACTGCACTGATGAAAAAATAACTTAGAAAAGTCTTCCTAATCAGCAGGATTAAAATAGAGACAGTCTCCAAGGATTTATTAGCATGTTATTTTACTGAGAGATTGCACAGAACACACTCAAAGTGGGACAGAAACAGAAGGAAAAACATAGGGTGAGTAGCAAAAAAATCCAGCCGTGACACATATTAGTGCAATGTGAGAAAATAAAAAAGAAATAAACAAAAATAGATATTGAATGAAATCAGTGCCTGGAAAGCTAAGGGAACAAAATGTGCCTAATGACTGTCCTGCAAACCTTTACTTAGGCAAATGTTCTGTGCTCGAGCAAACAGCTCTATTTTTGTTAGCTGGACTGTCCATGTAAGGATAAAATTTTGCAGCTGAGCTCCTAAAAGACTTATGTATACTTACTTGCTTGCTCATGTCTCATTAATATAACGTAAGCTGCTATCTCCAGTTCCTCATCCTGGGAGACTCAAGTAAATCTTAACATTAATTTCTAAGATCCATCAGCAAAATATATTTACTATATATACACTGAGACAGAATCCTCAGCTTGTTTTGAATGAGCACTTATCCAGTGGTCTTTTTTTTCCCCAAAGCTGTAATTGAGGACATGACCCTTTAAATTTCTACCCATCGGGTCTAAGAATCAGAGCAATATTATAAATCATTTCACAAAAAGAATCCAGCTAATATCAAAGAAACCCCCAATACATTCAAAGTTCTAGCTTGATCTCTACAAGTTTTGCACCCTGAGCCCTGAGGATTACATACCAATGTTATTTTTCAAATTACTGTTTCAGTTTTCTGGACTCATGGTAACTTTAGATAAATGCATCCTTTCATTCCAGCTGATACATGATCTTCTTTTAGTCTGAAGCTGAATTCATTATAAACTATAGAAATATGCAGAAAATGGAGACACAAACCAAGTGGTCTTAACAGATGTGATCTCATCAGGGTTCCATTTGTTAAAGGAAATCATTGAATATTAACTAAAAGTTAATTAGACCTAATTGCCAATTAGAAAGAAAAAGTAATTTGAAACTATCCACTGCCAGTGTCTTCTTATTACCTTTAAGGCTAAATCTTGAAAAGGGTCCTTAAGTATGTTACCTGTCCATATATTAGTTCCAGTATGCTAAGTCCATTGCTAAATTCTCATTCATTAAAGGAAGTCTCACAGACCTCAAAAAATCCAAAGGAAAAGACAAACAACTTGTCTTGAAATACTAGAAATACTGAAGGACTCACTAACTTGCTCTCTTTAGAAAAACATACACTTTTCTTTTAGTTTTGTTTTCTGAAGTACTTCATTTTCAAAAATAGGTGAAGGGACACCAGACTATATTGGGGTGCAGAGATTATGCTGAAAGTGAAGGGACTTGCATCTGTCCAAATGATGTACACTTGGTAAGAAGAGAGTGGATCACAACATGTAAGCATAACACACTTCCATCAGCCTTTGCACCCCAGACCATTAGCTGTACAGTCAAGATGACTTCTACCCATCGCTAGAAAAAAACATGGGAATTCAGTGTACTTTGTCTAGTGAGCATCCTAGTAAAATAAAGGCCTGGAGAGACAAGAACTACAGCTTTCCACAGATCATAGTCTTTGAATATATATAGGAAAATAAAAGAATGCTATGACATCCACTGTAGTTAAGAAAGAAGGTAAGGACGGATGGCTGACAAGAATGCAAGTGCAGGCCATGAGGTGGTGAGGTCAACCAGCAACTATCTTCTGCACTGAGCTGTTCTGATCCTTCTTTGAAAATTGATGTGGGCAGTGGTGTGAGAGAGTTGCAGAAATACTTCCATGTATCTCCTCAATCTCTTTTCTCCCCCATCTTAAAGGAAACTCAAGATATGGTATAGCTGACACAGTCAGTCACAGGGAAAATAGTGCAAAATGTCAGATTTAGAAACTTACTTCAGGGCCTGTTTTTTTAAATATCTTGACCCTTAATTTTTCAAGTCAAATATTATTTTTATGAGAATTAAGTCTATACATAGCATAAGAAACTGTAACTTAGCTTTGAACCCAGCTCATAAAAAACCAGCACCTGTGCCTACCTAATCATTCCAATTCTTGAAGGGCCACCATTATGTTAATTAACCAGGTTGCTTCACCTGGCCTCTAAAATGCCAGAAAGAAGAGATAGGCAGTATATCCAACCAATTCAAGCACTTAGGAGGATAATCCTGCAATAATGGCAAGAGGAGTGGAAGTAGATGATCATTAAGGTCCCTTCCAACCCAAACCATTGTATGATTCTATGAATTCTTGGTGTAGCCTTCTTCAAGAAACGTTCCCTGTCACACCAAAAAAAATCCCATAATAATTCCAGTCTTGCTGCTTGACACCAAAAAAATGCCCAACACATTAATAATTTGAGCCTTTCTGCTTGAGATTTTCTATTGCCTTACAGGTATTATAAAGTGGGATCAGTACAAGTTGTCCTAGAGTTTCTTGATTTGAAGGGATCTGCTGCGAGTTAATACAAACTGCAATTTATTTTGCAATTAAAATATATATGTCAACTTCTACCTGTGAGTTTCCATACGTAGCCACTCAGCAGAGTCTACTGACACCTTTCACTGCAAAATCCACATGATCAACTGGATCCTCTTTTCCAAAACCAGTCCCAACACAGCAAATTTGTCAGCACTTCGGTGAAACATTGGTTGTTATCCCAACCCACTGGGCTGGTTTTGAAGATCTTTAAATAAGATAACATTACATTGTCTGAAGTAAGAATTGATGGATGTCTCCAGGCACCTTTCACTAAGTTTATGGTCTGGATTCACATTATAGTGTGCACTTTTATTAAAAGAATTATTAGACCCAGCCTTAAGGCTGCTATGGGAAAGTTTTGAAAGAAGGAATAGAAATTCACATCTCAGTTCTTGTTACGAAATGAAAGAGCTACTGAGACAAAGGTGACATGTAAGGTCTTTTCCATACTTCTACACATTAATAGTATTTCTGCCTTAACGATTTGGGGAAATATTTAATATTGCTTTTTAGGATCACAAAGAATTTTTTTTTTTTTTGAGATCTCTTCTTAAACTGACTGTCTATAATCTGGACTTTTTCCAGTTCCACAATGAGCTTTTTGTAGCATAATATTTATTCTTAATGGACAATTATTGTCAGAGGCCTGTGCAATTCCTTAGTAACCACAAAGACATTCTGTGGCAAAGAATCTAGCCACTTCTGTATTTGTTTATAGCTTCTGAGTATAAATACAAATAAAACAGCAAAGAATCAGTAAGAATGAAAGCAACAACAGAAATAATATTTAGTGAAATTGCAGGAGAAAAGTAGGGGCAGCAAAAATTCATCTATCAATACATTGCAGGAGATTACCTTACTGAATCTGTCTGGTTCCATAAATACCAGAAATACAGAGACATATTTGGTTTCTTCTTTTCTACTTTTGTTTCATGCTCTATGCCCTCATTCAGCACATATTTACTTATCTTAGGCTGAGTAGTTACATTGCTCTGTTGATCAAAAATATCTCAAGAAATCATAAAGCATATTCTGATAAAACTTTTTCATATTATGAAAGTATCTTCCAATTTATTTATTTTTAATTTTTTTCCAAATGACACATGCATTCATTAAAAGGTGGGATGGAAAATGAGAAGCCAGGGTACATCTGCTTTATAACAGTAACTTTCATTGCAGAAGAAAAACTTACCTCCTTGCCTCTTGTCTCCAGGAAAGCAAGTGACAAATTTTATTGCTTAACAGAATTACACAGAAGATGCTATTCAGAGCACAGAAAGTATACCTGAGTACTTATGATAGTAATCCTAACAGATAGCTAGTAAAATCACCTACCAAACGACCTTATGTGGAACTCTGTAGCTTGTCTAAACTATCAATATTAAATTTGTGTTTGTATTGTGCATGTTAAAGTTCACAGATATTTTCCAATCTCAAAAACCATAAGGAAATTCTTAACCACACAAAATTTCACAAATACTGTTTTGTCACACTTGATGGGAAAAACTGACCTTTTTGTTGTCACTGCAGAAACCTCTCCCTTGTCAGCAAACAAAAATCCATTATCTGTTAGTAATATAGGGCCTATGGCACAGAAACATGACTACTACTAACCCTTCTGTCTTGGTCCTGCATCCAGCCCAGGTCAAGCTTAAAATGCGACTGTTAAATTCTTCTGCACAAGGACCACATCTTCTTTTGTGTAAATAGTCATGACAAGTTGGGTAGGACAAATTATACATAATAGTAGAGGAGGCAAGAGAAGGCAAATATTAATATTAATTAATATTAAATTAATCAATATTAAATAAAATATTAATTAATCAATCCACTGATTTTATTCCTTCTGGCTAAATTTCTGTTAGCAGTGATTGCATGCTCACCTGGAATTTGTTATATTATTTAGCAGTGGAAGTTAGGCTTCCCACTCTATCAGTGGCTCACACAAAGCAGAGCAAAGGTGTAAGAAACGCCCCTCTCATCAGCTATTTTGTTTCTTAGGCTACTGTTAATTCATAAATTAAAATCATAACGTTTGCATTCCTTATGCTGGGGTTTCCAGTCTGTGAGGCCAAAACCAATTTTAAGTCATAGGCAAGTGTACCAGCAGGAGAGAGGAATGAGAGTTCTTGGTTTTGCAGACCACTGACAGCCATCGTGTGGAGCAGGAGACCGCAGCCAGGCTGTGGTGTGGGTGGGGAAGCTACACGCTGGGTGTCACTAATGAAAGATGTGGTAGAATCAGACAGTGGTAATCTCAATGGAGGCTCCACCTGAAGGCACAGCTACTGCGATGAGCAGTCAAAAGGGACCAAAGGACACCAGGCAGAGTTGTTAGCGTCTAAGGCGCAAGCAGTAGCACCCTGAATGAACATTTAGTTAAAGAAAATTCAGAACAAAGGCAGGGTTTTATGGCCTGATGTAAAGCCCATTAAAGTCAATGGAAAGATGCCTATCTGGAAGCATTTGAAAACCCCAGATGACATTAAGAAATGGGAAGGCTCTAGGGTTCCTAAAAATAAAGGAGCAACATCCGTAACTTAATGCACCTTACTGTTGGCAATAAACATGAAGAGGTTCCACTGAGAAAGTTGATGTAGAAATTAATACAGGACAAATGACAGAACCTTATCCAAGTCTGGGATAGAAACCTGAGGACAGTCACCGGAAAAGATATTTCACTTGAAGATCATTATGCATTTTTGTCTCTTACTTTGTCCCAATGACACATAAGACACTGAGTTCAATAGTGGCAGAAATTCAGTACAGGGTGAATGCTGAGTCATATTTTAGCTCTTTGGGATCTGACCCGTTTTTACTGTTTCACTGACTGAGTAGCCTGTGGCTTTTGTGCTTTAAAGCCTGATATTTGCATTTGGTGGACAATTTCAAATTGTTACAGTTATTTGTACAGTGGGTAAATTTCTCTTTTGTTTTGTGGCTAGTTTTCCATTGTTTTTTTTTATTTGGCTTCTTTTTCCTATGGTAATGGGGCTTGACAGCATGATTCCCTCTTGGGGAAATTGGACATATGTAGCTTTTAATTTCTTCTGGAGAAAGGAGCAGCTAAATTAAAAGTAGCAGGATATTTCTCACAAAAGGACAAATTTTCTACCCAGCTTGAGTTGTGGCTCAACTTGAGTAATTTTGTGGGAGAAATCATGCTCCCTACTGGGGAATAATTGCCAGTGGCTCAGCACATTCCCAGTGGGCATGTCATTTTAGCACAGTTTCCCTAAACCTTAATTCCATGCATAGTGGAGTCACCATGGAGTTGCAAGAGGGTTCACATAAGAGGGAAGGTCCCAGTCATTCCAATGAGAATGTTGTTTGGGTGAATAGTTCATGATTTGGCCTTCAAACAAGAACGATCTTTTAGGTAATACCTCAATGAAAATCTGAGTTCAGTTTCAGGGTATCTCATAAGCTCTTGTGTGGCCATGAATAAGGCTCCTTATTTCCCTGTCTCTGTTACCTATCAATCAGCAACTTCCTTTTCTCACAGAAGTGTTCTGAAAAGTTTAATATTTGCAAAGTATTTAAATGAAGCACTTACTGAAGTAGAAATAATTCAGGGCTGGGCACCTGGGTGCACACTATTATTCCCAGCACAAAACAAAACAAACCAAATCCCTAATTGATTCAGAGTGTTGAGGAAATGTTCTTCCATGTTCCCCAGATGGCAAAAAATCTCAATGTATACAAAATATCAATAGGACAAGCAATCGTGCTTGAAGCAGAAACTTTGACGCTGTGCCTCAACTTAACTAGAACCATCTGCTCGTGCATGAACAGTAGTAAAAGACTTGAAAAACCACAAAGCAGAGATAATACACAAACCCAGGTGATAAGTAAGTATCAGTAGAGTTCACTTCATTGCAAAGCGATGAGAAGTTTATCAGAAATACTCAAGAATAGGCAAACAGGTCCAATTAAAAAAAAAAATTCCTCAGCAATTCTGACCCTGCAATTAATCACGATAGCTTACTGAAGTAATAATTACCTTCAGCTTAAATGATAGTCTGAAGAGCAAGCGGCTTTCTGGGAGAAAGAATGCGTGATCTGGGAAATGGGACATGAATTTGATCATTTGTACCTGCAATTGGTACCTCATAAGATAATGTTCCCAATGTATTGCAAAACCAACATGGCTGGCCCGATTATCAGGCTGGACTGAGATCGCTTTGAAAACTTGGTTTACAGCCCATTTGAAAAGTTGCACAGTACATTACCAGAGGGAAAAGCAAGAGATTTGAATTTTAATGTAATGCTCAAAATTTTGATGTGTTTATTACTATGTTCCCTTAGATTGTCTTCAGTGTTTTAAATCTTCAGCCTTGAATTTACAAAAAAAAAGGTGTGAAGTGAGGGAGCAGTCAATGAATATAACAAAAAAAGTATTTTTAAGTTTTAGGTGGATACCCTTGAGATGTAAGTGGCAAGCAGGCTTGAATGAAATGAATACAGAATCTGAATCACATACAATTTACCTCAAGATTCTAGCAATATTGTCAATGTTCTCTGGTACATTTGATTTCAAGTAATATGTTTTATATTTCATTATTCTATCACATTAGAACAGTTACTCTACAATTAATAAGAACTGATTACTTTCTCTAATGAGTCATTGTTTACCATTGTAGACTATTAGTTTAGCTTAGGGTCTTGAGCCTAAAAGCACAATTTTTGCAAAACACTTAAGGCAATCATAAGTCCATAGAAGCCTTCTGTATAACCTATTTTACTGACAAACAATTACATTTTAGATTGAAGAGGTGAAATGATTAAGAATATTTGACTTAGTTGCCATGACAGCATGCATTTTTCATCAGGCAGAGTGTAATTACTACAATTTCAATGATGTAAAATCAAGAAAGATGATAACAAACAGCAGAACCATGGAGATATTGCCATTGCAACCAGGTTGCCATGGCAACAGTGATAATAATCTCAGTGATAGATGTTTTCTCTTGCTCTTTCCATTTTGTACGGTTATAACATTCAGAGCCAGTTTTTACCACAGCTTTTTATAGTTTATTAGACTGTCAAAATAGTTTATGAGATGTTGTTGCAAAGGAAATGACTGAGTTCCGCAGCCTAATAAAAATGCCAAATACTCTGTTTACATACTGCTCCAGCATTTAACAAACATTAAAAAATTGTATGAAAAATGATTTGATATTGTATCTGTATTAATCAATTTGCAAGGCATAAGCTCTGTCACTGAAGGTCAAATGAATACCTTCCAAGCATTACTTTTAGAGAGCCCTTTTAAAGTTTATTCTTGACATCATGCTGCCAAATCCTTTTACCTGAGCTATTGCAAAACATGCCGCTCACAGGATATACTTCATAAGACTAGAAGGTAGTTAGCTAGAAAAATCATGTTAATGATTTAAATAATGTAGGAACATTTAATAACTTAACATCAAAGAAGTGGTCAATGCAGATTAAAGAATACTTCATATAGTGAAAGACTACCATAGACATAAGATAGCACAAAAAAAGTAAGATAATGTGTGCAAGTTTCTCGTATCTATGTATGCATACACAAATACACAAACTATTGTATGCATATGCAATTTTATGCAGTATGTTTGTAGTGTATATACGAAGACAGAGAATAAATAACATCTTCACAATGTTACCTCCTATGCTATAGAAGTATCAGAAGGCATTGATTAGTAGAGGAGGCATTGAGATTTACTTCTGAAGCAGAAATAAACCCCCTTTTTTATAGTTTTAAAGATTGTCTTTCTAAATCTGAAGCAGTAACTCTTTTTGTAGCAATGTAATTTTAATGGGAATTTTTAGAATTGTTTGCAAAGGAAATATTTAAATATCCTTTTCTATTTTTCCCTATCTTTTTCTCCCTAAGCTTAGCAACAGTCACCATCCATCTTAAAAAAAATTATAGTCATACTCTGAGAAACAAACACATTTAAAATCTGAATATTGACTACAATAAATTATTGTTCTTCATTGAAGTTATCCCAAATTTATTTACATAACTGAAAGAATTGCTATAACTGCAGCTTTTCCTACCATCCGGTTTGGCCAGCTGCCTTATGCATTTGCTCAGCACTGAGACCTTCAGTAGAGAACAAAACCCAAAGAGAGGAAGGGAGGGACTCCTGAAATGTCGTGGTTAAACAGGTGGGTAATGGGGCAGGAAGATTCAGAAAGAGCATGAATGATTATGCACTGCTTTGAGGTGTTAATGTGGATTTGAGGACCAACATGGGAGACTATTGCCATAATACCAAGACAGTGGTGACTGATGGCATCAGTTTCAGTCATGCTGCTCCCCAAAACAGTTGTGTTACAACTCCTTCATCAGTTGTGCACAGCTCCTTCATCATGTGGACCTGACTCTGCTCATCCCATAACACACAGAGGCAAACGTACATACTGTAATTCCTCCATGAAAGTGAATAAATTTCCAGTTTAGAGAACAGTAAACAGGTCCTAAAGTTTTTCTTAAGTGTTATAGACAACTGTAACCCACAGTTACCAGTCACTGTTCAATCTAGGTTACCTTTCTTGAAAATAAAATAAAATAAAATAAAGCAAGAGTACTGAAAAAAGCCAAACATTTAGTTTGTTAGCAGAACACTACTAAGTGCTACTGACAGTTTATTCCTTTGGTGTTTATCTTGCAATAAACTAGAGGTTTTTAAATTTTAACTCATGCTTTGGGAAAAAATAAATTAATAGATATTTATCTATCCCAAACCAAATAAGAATTTAAATGTATATGCCTCATTACAGTTAACCAATAACATATGTTTACATTGTCTATGTTGCTTGGAAAACTTTTCTTTGTTGTATATGTTAAGTGTGTATACAGTATGTATGTGTGGGTGAGAGAGAGGAAGAGAAGGAAATCTGGTCTCCGAGAAGATCTACTGTAAAAGTTGACAAATGATATGCAGCAGCAGAGATTACATAATCATAGACAAAATCAAAGATGTTTTAAGACCTAATAACTTTGTTGACACTACAGAACTGATCTCAACAGTACATTTAGTAAAATTTCTTTAGTTTAATTTATCAGATTCTGAGAGCGGAGCACTTATTTTTTGATATCAAAATGGCTTGTGCTGTGAGAATGGGGTCCTGGTATTCAAATGTAATTTCCTTCTCTCAATTTCACATCATGACTCTTAATTATGCTTCCTTACAATTAAATGACTTGGTATAAAGTCTTGCTTTTAAGGGTCAAATATTTACAGTTCCATCTTCATTTTTATTTACAGTTTAGCTAAACTATGTGTACTAAGAGACACCATCAGTTTAACAGAAACACGCTTTTCTGTGAATGTCCTTTTGCTTTGTATTCTTATTCATACTACATATAAATTCTACAAAAAAACATAACTGAAAGAAATCCAAAGAAAAAATAATCTGATTGGCAGAGGGAGTCAAGGGAAAGAGTAAGAGTACTTTAAGCTACTTTAATTCTTTATTTGAAACTAAGCAGTTTTCAGGATGGTGGCATCTCTTTAATAAGCTTTTCTTCCCAAGGATATCCATCCCTCCAGCCAGCTCACCATTTCTGTTGCTGCTCTTTAAAATTCTTTCCAGATTCACAGTATCTTTTTTTGATAATGTGCAGCCAAAAAAAACCCCCACCATGCAATAGTCTAACTGGGATGACATAGGAGCTGTAGAGATACTGTTACTTGCCTCCTCCACCGTATGATGTCTTTGTGCATGCAGCCTAAAATTGCACTGCCCTTTTTCTGGCAGCTGTTACACATTGCAAATTGATGAATACTTTGCTGTCCACAGTTAATCCCATGTGTTTCTTGCACCATTATTACTTCCCAGGTTTGTCTCCTTCATCAAATGAACATCCTTGCGTTATGTCTGCCAAATATTATTATACATTATGCCAAATTTAATTTTTCTTTTTTGTTTATACAGTTACAGAACACAGTCCTTTTCATCTATTTCTCCTTGGCCTCCGAGGTGTTTAAACTTCTTCCAGTCTTTGAATTTCACTAATAGTCCTGACTACTAATGACTTAACAAAAATTATAAATAACTTCCACCGACCATCAATCCTGCTTGCGCCTCACTAGACTTTCTCCAACTCAGTGCATTCCATTTATCATTACTTTGTGTTTATTGTTTTTTTGATCACTTTTCAGATCTCAGATCAGTCTTTCTTTTCCAGCTTAACTACATTCTCAATTCTTATTTGTATCAAATGCTAGGTAGAAATGCTAGCTATCACTCATCCACCAATTTTGCAATTTGAAGGAAAGAAGGAAAGAATGAAAGCAAATTAAAAAAAAAGAAAAAGAAGTAATTCATCTGGAAAGCCATATGCTTGAGACTTGCCTAGTTTTTAAAATCTAATTTCTTATGCATTGATATTATGTTGGAGATTCTCATATCTTTTGTTTGGAATATACATAAAATATCCACTAATTGCAATGAACATTAATTATGGCCTTTAAGGGTCCGTCCCTGCTTTCTGACATGGCATTCAGCACATACAGCCTATCATTCTATAGATAGCCTTTTGTAAGGGATGTCCTTGGAGATTTTAAATGGTGAGGGGACTCTTTGCTGGTTTTCCAGACAACACATGAATTGCACTAACATGCAAATAAACAGAAGGAAATCTAAATACAGGAACAGAAATTACAGCTTTTCAACTTTATTTTGTGCACTTAATTGAAAATCCAGAGACATTTTGTAAACTCTAAGAGTTTCTGAGTCAACAGATAGTAAATTGGATTGATAGCCTACAAAAGAAGATGCAAGAGATTTACCAAGAATGACCTGTCTGCCAGGGAATGGGCTAACCCTCTCCCCCTGTGCCTCAGTTTTCAGTGCTGATTGTCAGTTTTGGAGTAGAGCTGAAACAATTCCTTTTGCTGGGTGTCTAAGTGCATGCTGCTTTCAAATGGAATTACATTATAGAGTATGGGATTATCACTCCCGACTTCCCTTGAAAAGGGGGGGAATTGGAAGCACTGAGTCTTAAGAAGCAGTTCACTTCTTCAAACAGAGAAAATGTAGGTGCCTGAAAAAATGGCATAAACCACTGAAAAAGAGTTGTATCCACACCGAAGTGGTGATACAAATTTGAAAGTCTGCACCCTGCTCTGAGCTGCTGATACCCTGGAAGACTACGTCCTTGCCTGTGACAGCCCTTCAGAAATGCTGATGTCGTTTTGCAGAATATGTCCCTCCTATATAACACTGTGAAGGAGAGATGCTGTTTTGTCCAAGGCAGTAAGTGATCCCCTGGACTTGGTCCCATGCTGACAACTGATACACCTTGAGGCATTTTAATCTGCTGGCTGTGTGCCAACACCTACTTCTATCTAAATGCAGGACGCATCTGCTTATGGGTGGGTATGTGACAAAAACCTGAGTCGCAGTAATCGAGTAAGATAGTGTTGCTAAAGAGCTTATAATGGAATTTCTTTCTAGAGAGAATTTCATCAATAATTAAAGTTCCCACCTGTCCACTGTTCCTTCTTTTAATTATACCTGATGTCTCTTGTCCCACAAAACGCTGATATATGGAACCACTGCTTGTCCCTTAATTTCAAGATTAATTAATTGTTGCCATTGTGTGTGATCTCATTAGGAACACTATAGAAAAAAAAATCATAACTAAGTATGGATAGGAATTATAAAATGTTATAGGTGAAGTTCTCAGCTGATGTTGAGCACAGCTTTATTCAGCAAAGTATCATTGATGTCACCTACTACAACAGCAATAATTACTTTGGAACAATATGCAGACAAAGTACATTCAGAAACAAGGATCCAAGATGTTGTAATGTGTTTCAAAGCCTGAGCAGATGCTTTGCTATCGTTTTCCTAGATGAAATTCTTCTTCCCACCTGCCTTTTCCTGCACCACTTAAAACACATGAAGGGTGGATGTTGGCATGAATGATAGAAAGACCTTGTGATGACCCTCTGCACCTGAGAGAATTTTCCTCCAAACAATATTTGGGTGATTTTTAAAACAGATGTGCAAGCCTTAAAACCCTCATCCCAATTGCCCGAGATAGAAGAAAAACGAATTAAAATATAGATTGAAAATGTCTTTTGATATTAAAAATCATTTTCTGAGGAACATTTTAGAGCAATTTTCTGTCTTATGCATTTTATCTTGCCGCTTTTCCCATTGACTATTATTTCCTTTGCTCTCATGTGGAAATATCCTGAATAACTTTCTGGAAGATATTAAGCCATGCAACAGTAAGAAAGAGCTCAAGGAAACTATTGCAGCTTAGTCTGCCTCTCATTCTACTTTAGATTTACATGGCCATGGTATTTAATTTTCAGGGATCCTAGCTCAAATTTCTTCTTCCAACTTATACAAACTTTCTGTGCTTTCCATCTGGTAACCTCTATAAAATCATGCATACCACTGCTAGTTGCCAGCATTTTTTCCAGACACCCTGTCTTTACTTGTTAATGTTTCTGGATTTTATTTTTTTTTTGCCCTTTGCCTTTCTACCAGAGAAAAGGAAATGCATTTAATGATACAGCCCACAGAAAGTCCTCTGCTTTAGGATTAAATGCAGTCTGTTCCCTTCCGTGATCCTAAAAACCCTGAATGCTTGATCAGATCTTTCAATTATGCAATATGCACATTTTTTGTAATATTAAAAATCCAAATCCTAAATGCAAAGAGATCTAGCTGAACTGGTCTTTTAAAAGACCCCAAATTATTAAACCTGCCTGCTGTGCATTTTTATAGGAAGGTTTTAAATTTTCCATTACTGTTTTTGCAAATGACATATATCTTAAAACTCTATAACTTAACATGATAGCTTTGGTATGATTTGATGTGTTTTTCACTATCACAGGTTACCTAGGAGAACATACATATTGCGAAGTCTAAATTACTTTTATTTCAAATGATGTAAAACAACAAAGAAAGAACAAATGGATATCATACAGGACAGAACAATCAGCCTTTTAGTAGCACTGTATGAGTCACATCTGTATTTATTTCAGTGGCTGTTTTTCCTGTTGCTGCTACACATACATTTAGAGATTACTTGTGCTGTGTGCCAGTAGACCATGGATGTAAGTATGCCAAGGGCATCTAGGGAGTAATTTTCAGTGATCATATACCCTTTGCTCTGTCTCAGCAATCTGGGTTTTCTATGACATCTTGTGTTCTCATCCTGGATGCTTCTGTGGGGCAAAGTGAGCACTTCTGTACTTCCTAACTAGGATCCACAGCTGACTGGGCAGTCATCTCTGTTCAGTTTCTATAGCAAGCTTCAGAGCAGGAACACTGAGGAAAAGGAGAAAATGAATAGCAGATGCAAAGAAAGAGAGATGAGAAGAAAGAGAAGAAAAAAATGGGTGTGTGCCTTTCTGATAGGGTCATTTGCAACATAGCACACACTACAGAAATACTATAGTAGTAATCAGTTGGCCATGCAACCTCTGAATTGCAGGGATGCAAATTACTGTGACTATTGCTGGTCCCTGGCTATTTCTGGAAGACAAAACATTCCTGGAATGATTCTGAACATTTCTTCTGCCTCTGAGACACTCAAAAGTCTGTACTCATCCAACTGAATTGTACACACTGAAGCACTCAAATCAGTATTTTCCTACCTTTAGGCTGCCACTAGAGAAAATGGAGTGAGATGGATACACCCAGGAAGCAATTCAGCTCACCTCAGACTTAAACTGTCATTTTAAAGGTCCTGATCTTTCTTTAGATAGGAGGTTGGATGAAACCATACTAGGTTGTTTGGTTTTTGCTTGGCTGAGGGTTTTTTTGGGGGGTTGGTTTCTTTTATTTTCTTTTTTTTTTTGGCTGTCTGCAGTCTGGATAAGCACTGTTACTGAGGAAACGCTTTGGTACACATTTGCTTCCAGATTTTTTCATAACTTAAAGTCTCAGACACTCTGTAGACACAGAGAAGTTAAAATATCAGCACTGCCTAAGGAGCAAACCATTGCAATATAATGAAGAAAGGCTAAAAAGGGGCTGCTGATCAAAGGAGCTTCTATTAGCAACAAACCTTGCAAAACAACACTGTATGCAAACATTTTGCCTCACAGTCATATCTCCTTACCCAAGCATGATGGATAAGAAACCGTTGTTCCTTATCACGATCATAGCATCTTTCTCTTCTCACAGCCCATTCCTTTGTCATTCATACTTCCTAGTGTAAGCTGTCTCTTAAATTGTGCTTAAGACTTTGCCCACAATATTCTTAAATTATTTGACCTGGAGAAGGATCAGCTGTCTTCAAAACTGCTAATGATTTTGTAAACACTTTTATGTTATTTGCTTGAAGGTGGAACTATCTGACTTCAGCTTTAAAGCCATTTGCTCCTGATAAATTAAAATAATGCACCTAAAGGGCCTCTTCATTAAAGCACTGAAGAGTAAAAGCTCCATTTAAGTGACATGTTTGACTCTCCCTCTCTTTTAAAGCTTCTATTTGTTGCTGATCTCTTCCCAACTCCCACTGTTTATTCTACTAAATATGTTATAGAGATAAAACCATATTCCACTCCATAGGCTTTTTCTAAGATTTCCACATGCAGCAGGAGGTAAATAGAAGAGTCAGATAAAAAGAATTACAATAGGACGTTATTTATGCATTAGAATATGTGGAAGAACTGGGGAACAAGAAGAATGCACTTAAAAGAAATGAAAATTGAGCTTGACAAGAAATACATGATTCTTTAAATGCTTTTGCCAATCTAAATGTTGGAGATAAGCTCCCCTTTCAAAGAAAAATGATACTTAGAAACATTTTTATTTCACAATAAAATAAAATAACCTGTGGGAGGTGAAAAGTTATTGTGGAAAATCAGAACTCAGAGTTTGTGAGACACTATCCCACTCAGGCAAGGAGGAGGAAAGGGGTTTATCAGACACTAGGTGGGAGAAAGCATGTAGAAGCTTCATCACACAAATATCATAGAATCATAGAGTGATTTGGGCTGGAAGGGACCTTTAATGGTCATCTAGTCCAAATAGTGCAGTTTCCATAATGATGTTCCACAGCTTTCAGGGTTTCATGCAAAATGCTTCTGTCCTCTTCCCAAGGTGCTATATCTCCACATTACGCCCTTACAATCTAATTTGCCAACCTAAGGCACTAGAAGTTATAAAACAAGATATTCAAAAGTGAACAGCAAGAAAGAGGGTCTTCATTTTATGTCCTCTTACTTTTATTGTACTTTATTCAATTCTAATACCTCAAACTTTCTCAGTAAGCCACATCTTCTCCATGGGTTCAAGGAGGGTCTTTTGCTGCCTCCCCAAGTTGCTTATAATTGTTTTCATCTTTTCTAAGCCACTCAGTACCAAGTCGAAAACCACTCAGAGTTGTCTTTTTTTGCAAAACTGTGTTCAAAAAGTCCTATACAAAGCACAGTTTATTAGTAAACGAACAGCTTCTGAAAATTCTATTTTGCAGAATTTTTCTGAATATTATAAATTGTTCCATTTACAGCAAGAAAGTGCTCAGATCCTGGAAAAGGAGTACTGAAGTCAGTAAAACCCACAGTCTGACAAAAACAGAACTGTTTTTCCAACAGAACAAAATAAGATTGTTTTTCTTCTAGGATGGATTATAAAGAGGTTGCTGTTGGGCTTGCTAGTATTCAGAATACATTGAAGCACACATATGCTTGTTTGGAAGATAAACTTAGCTGTCTGTGTTTTTTCCACTTGCCTCTACCTACTTCATCTGTCTTTGTGGAGTTGTCACTCTGTTTTCTCCAAGGCTGCTCAGGGCTCTTCCTCGAAGAGCCCTGGTGTCACTTGCAGATTTCCTAAGAAGCTACGCAGAGGCAGGCACAGGCACCCACTTGCTTCAGGATCTTCCCGGGATCCCACAGTACAAGTAGGGATATGCACAGCTAGAAAAGCTTTAAGCAAAAATTCCACCTATTTGCATCTCTAAATGAGTTTGAAAACCTGATTGCACATTATAAGAGAGGAGAGGCTTGCCCTCAGACAGCTTGACTCCTCCAGTATCCCACTCACTGCAATACAGCTCTTCTGAGCTCAGTAACATCTCTGAGGAGACCTTAAATCTTAAGGTCTTAAATCTATTACAGCTTTCTTCTGGTTAGGTATTGTTACATATTATTTTGTGCTGTTATTATTCCTGCAAAATGGCTTTGGCACTCTGTTGGCCTGACTTCAAGGATTCCTGCTGTTCATTGGGGCGCAGAAGCCAGCAGCCTTGCCAGATCCATAAAAGTGTGCATCATAATACCACATTAGAAGAAGAGAGGCCAGAATATTTTGATAAGGAAGGTAACCAAGTGAGTTTCTGAAACAAGTAATGGCTTGTGTTGTTTCCCTGTATTGGCTACACATAGTATGGGTGTGCTCTGTCATAGGAAGTGCCATCTGAAAATTAGAAATGGACATAAATAACTAGTGTTATTTATCTGCCTGGAACTGCAGTTATGAGGCAGTATATAGGACTAGTACAGTTACTGAAAGAATGTGGGGCAATTAATGTTTAATGTCTACTGAAATTAATTATCACACAATTTAAAAATAATTTTTATGCATCGATCCATTTTATGTATGAGTTGAAACTTCTTCAGAGTAAAGATGAGCTTTACAATTAAAATTCAGCCACATTAAGAAACAAAGTTTCTTGTTTTATGGAACTTCCAGAGAATCAGTTTTTTAAAACATAAGGCTGCTCTGCTCCCTCCTCTTTTTTTTTTTTATTTAGCAGAGATGAGATTTTTCGAAGTCAGACATATATCTGATTTTGATACCTTCATGTCTTTCTTGAATCTAAAATTTTGGTGTGAGAATCCTGGTCTCTGTGAGGCCAATGGGGAAAAATGTCTTCATTTTCCCTGGGGTTCAGATTTCATATGATGTCTTCTGCCATGATGCAGCTTTTTAATATAAACAAGTAAATGCCTTGTTAAGTAAATGAAGAAGAAGTTAACCAATTATAAAAACTCTATTGCCAGCATTAACAATTTTTTTAAATTTTATTTCAGTATTAGATTACATATGAGAAGCTTATTAAAAGAACATTACATTTGCAAAGTCAATTTCTGGAAAGTTGCTCAGTGCCAGGACGAGGGCTGCATAAATAGATTCTGTCATAAGTAATACTATGTTTTAATGCTGCTTTAACTCAGAAATGTTTATAACTATTGGAATTCCAAGTCCAGTACAATCTTGTTTTATGCAGGCCTGTTTCTCTATAGAGGCAACTTTAAAATCTCAAGCGTTATTCAAGTACTTACTGTTTCTAGGCTGAATTTAACTACTTTCCCAGAGTGATGGCTATGCCCCAGTTCCTTGACAAAAAAAAAAGATAATGCCATTTTTTACACTAATTTTCCTTTCTCTCGTACACGGCTTATTGAAATTGCAAACCGTATGTTTTATTGGGTAGGTGCAGACTGTCTAGTAAAGTGGTACCCATAATTTGGGAGACACTTCTAGGTACTGCTATAATATAGATGAATGAATAAAGAGCAACTTGTTACAGCAACACAGTTCTTCAAGATAAGAAAAATATGTCTTGGACCGCAAGAACTATGCTCCAATTCATACAGCTATGTGGCACATGTCTAAGGTTCTTATGACTTTTTAATGACTTTCCTAGGAGTCACTAGGTACACAACAAACCTGAAGGTCTACTTACTGCATTAATGGACAAGGGTGCCATCAATATTTGCTGTTAACACTATTATAAAGTCTACTTCTGTGTGAAATTTCATAAGCCAGAGGCTTAATCAAAGCAACTGTACTAAACAACTATTCATTATTTTAATTTAGTTGGAAATATCTCAAAAGCCAGTAATGATAGAGTACATGCCTTTTTATGCTAAAATAAATTGTTGGATATTTTGCTGTTTTTCTCTGCATTTACTTTTGTTAAAAACAGGATTTCCATGCAAAACTTAAAAACAAATTAAAATCCAGGACAGATTCAATGAGCAATTTAATTATCAATGTTCTGTTCAACTAATTGTTTCATGGAGACAGCGTGCTTAGTAAGAGGAGACTGCAAAAAAATGAGTATACAAATAGCAGTGTAAATACATTCTACCAGATCAGCACCTTGCCCAGATTTTTGCCGGTTTACTCAGATTTTACTCAGAGTGGATCCCTTTGCAAAATCTGAGAACCAGAATTAGACCTGAAACATGTATCTGAAAATTCAGAAAGGGAAATATTTGTGTTTAAGGACATTTTTGAAATGTTTGTAACACTGCTTTTTCTAGAACGGTCCAGAAGAAGAAGATAATGACCTGAGAACTTGCCTAGAAATAGGGTCTTTCAAGTTCATTTCTCTTTGCACGGTGTCTGAAGGAGGATGTGAAGCACCTGAACGGGTCAGGTCCTTGGTCCTTTCTGGGCACACACTTGCGGACCCAGCTCCTGGCTGGTTTGAGCAGATAAACAAGCAAGCAAGGAGAGTTAAGGTATCTTTCCTGAGCCACTCTGTGTCTGACAAACTACAGAGTCTGACAAAACCTGTTTGAGGGCATTAGCAGATGGGAGCCTATAAGCCATCACTGGAACTGTTTGACCTAATTCTGCCACCAGATGAAAGAACCAAACAAAAGAACAAACTTCCTCTGAGATTGCTCCATTGAAAACACCAGAGAGAGACGACGGATACACTTCTCGGGGAGAACGGGAGCCCTGATAAGGCTAGGAGGACCTGCACGACAGAGAAGGAATCCTTCAGCATTTTTACAACATGAGAAGTGTTGATTTCTTTAAGAGTAGTATCTCCTGAGAAAGACTTGTCAGTAGCCAATTTTCTGCTTGGTAAAAAGAACAGGAAAAGTTTGAAATTGTCAAAATATCCCATCTGAATTATTTATAAAGTTTTTTGTTGTTGTTGTTAAAAAGCAAGCTTTAATTCTCAATTTAGACAACTCAAAGGAGAAAGAAAACAATAATAATAATCCAAATGACTTTTTTTAAGTACACAGGAAAACACTTTCACTGATATGACCCAGTAGGGTGGGGTTTCTTTTGTTTTCATTCCACAGAGATATTGAATGTTCTTCTTTATTTTATCCCTAATGAGCTTGGAAAAACATTTGGCCTTATGAATTCTCACAGGATCAGAAAATTCCTTGTCCTAGAAACCTGCAGATTAGAAGACAGACAGGCTGAGGATGCTCTGTGAGAGGAGGCAGTGATATTTTTCAGTGTCAGAGTTTATTTGTAACAAGGTGTAGATATGATAACAGTTGTATTTATTGGGCTTTCAGGCAGAGATATAGATGTAGATAGATACAGGTAGTTATCACATTATTTTCCAACTTTAAAAAAAATGAGATATATTTTATAGAGCTTACTTTACAAATAGCACAGAGAAAATATGGTTCATACCCTGAAGAATTGGGACATTCATTTCAAAACACACTGAACAGGAAATTTTACATAAAGTAGCTCCAAGAGTTCAATCTCAAAGCAGCCTTGAGTGCTTTTGTTTGCTTGTTTGCACGTATTATTGGAAGGGAGGTTTTCATCATCATCTTCTTAGGCTGGCAGTCACTGACAAAGCTTCACCGAAGGGTTTGTTAGGGGGGATTTGCCTCACAGGGATGCATGCTGATAAGAAAACAAGGGAGTGAGTACATACAGGGTTGCACAGCCCTAATCCCTCAATCCTAAAACTAAAAAGAAGGACTGAAACAAGTTACTTTTCTAGGAAGGGGAGAGGAGAGAAGGCAAGACAAGGGGCACACTGCATAGCTGCTAACAGAGGAGCACCTATGTGTCATCTCCTAAATAGGAGCCAGAAAGCTATTTTTATTCTCCTGCTCCTCCCCCACTCTTTGCTGGAGCGGCTTTTCATACAATTGTTTTCTTGAACTATAAAATCCCATACTCTCCTTATCCCCAAGAACATTATTTAATCAACTCTTTACAGCAACAAACCCATACATTCCTTCAGTATAATTCAAACAGACATTTTGTAATCCAAAACACACCAGAAATAACGCTGCCTGTTCCCTTGCATTCAGGAGTCATCTTTTGTGTAATTATGAAGAAAAACTGCTGGAAACAAATTGAAAAATGTAATAACCGGTTTGCTGCCCATGATTTACATGAAGGGTACCCTGACAGCACAACAGCATTACTAATTATGATGATCCAAATCAAATTCCCTTTGAGGCTGGTCTCTATCTCACTGCACCTAACTGTAAGAGAGATATCTAAGAAAATCACCTATTACTTGTCACTTCAGAGCAACCGCAGCCAGCATCCTACATTGGGCTAGTGGTATCTCTCTGACAACCTCCCAGACTACACAAATTGTTGATGAGCACTGCGTTAATTCAGCCTGTCATCAGCTCTCCATTCTACCACTGTAATTCAAAAAGATGAAGTACCTGTGATCTCTTACAGAAAAACACTACTCTGGGAAAACATCTCTCCAGGTAGATGTTACAAACTACCATGCTATCTGCCTTCTAGATCTGCCGTAATTGACAGGTGCTGTGGTGAGCGTGCAGGAGCCCTCCTGGCTCCAGTGAAATTGAGCCTCCGTACCAATGCGCGCACCTGAAACGCGGCAGCAGAGCGTGGGCTGGCACGGGGATGCAATGCAAAACCGCATCAGGCCTGTTGTCAAGGCAAGGAGAGAAGTGACTGCACACTTCAGGTCCCAGCTCTGACATTGTCTCTCAAGACCATTTGCTCCTCAGACTTCTTACTCCAGCTTGTCCTCTGGAGTGCTGCAGAACATATCCTTTATCCACTGTCCCCTAACATACGCACTTTAGGCTCAATTCTCAAGCTTTTGTTTAGGAATACTATTCACAGAAGAATTTCTTTTTAAAGAAGAAAGGTTGCAAGATTGGGCCCAAGATGTTTGTTTGTAATGTGGGGATTGCTAAGCACACAGAGCACTGCAAACACATTTGCCAGCAGACCATCGTGGACTCAGGGTGTGCTTATGCCAAAGTGGCACAAAATTACCATTATTCTAGAAGAAGGGTTTTTTTCCCAGGTTATTTCATATCCATACATTTGTTCATATCTATGCAATGCAAATTAACAGGATGACTAGCATTTGAGGAAAAATACACTATTTTCAGACCAGATACCAGCTGTCAAGTTAGATAGAGAATACTGCATCAGAAATTTTACAGCCCAGTTCACAAAAATTTTATGTGTCTGTAATTCATGTTTTTGTGTGAAATAGTTGTTCGAATATGCCATGCACGGTGTGCCCAATAACTACATGCATAAAGAGCAGTCAAGGATTGTCTTGGGTCAGAGAATGGTCAAATGCATTCTAAAAAGAAGACATACATGATGGTAAAACACTCCTTATTGCACTGCTGAAAATCTGTATGCAAGTTCTTAACTGGAATTTAACTGGATTTATCTTATTTATTAAAAAACAAGCCACACACACATAAACACTTTTTTAAAATTTCATTGAGTGCCCCAGAGAGAAGTGAAATGGAAAAACTCATGGAAAAGTTAAACAATGTTAAGAGTCTCAGATTTTTGGACCAGATCTTTTGTTTATCCCATGTCTCTGGGACTCTCCAGGTAAAAGACCCTCATCTAACAAGCTTCTCCATTAAGCCCCAAACACAGTCTTCTGTGTGGCAAACTCTGTGGCAAATTTTAGGAAGCTGTTGTTCAAGGTAGACCATGGTTATTTCTTAGTCAAACTGATAAAGAAGTGGCTGGCACAAAAACAAAGATGCCAACCTCAGAAAACCTCAGTCACTTTCCATTTTTTTTGGTGAAAAGACAGTCACTTTATAACATACAAGTATTCAACAGGCTCTGATCCAGGAAATTATATATTACTTCCGCTGACCTCCAAGGTTAGATGAGTCCTTGAATTCACATCACAAATAAGTTGAACTTAATATCACAAAGACATTTTGAATGCGGTGGACAGGAAGTAAATTAATAATAGAGATTTTATGCTGAATGTGATCTTTTTACTATAGCCGTAGCATACACTCAGAGCTACAATAAAAATGCTGTACCAACCTATTTTTTTCATTTGCAACTGAATAATATTAATCTCATCTGAAAAGTAATGGTTCTAACAAAACTGACTGTAGTGCAAGCAGTCAGCATTTTCAAGTCTAACAGTTCCCAGAAGCACTGTATTTTGGAGGCAGTTTTTGTAGAATAAGATCAAAAATGCAGAGATATCTTCTGAGTTCTGATAAAGGTAGGGCTAACAGATTTTGTGGGTGTTGATCACCTACCAGCTCAGCTTCACTGAAGATAAAACTGTAAACTTCCATTCAAGTAAACTTGAAACTGACATCTCAAAAAGCCAGTCAATTTCTTAGGCATCAATATGCGTATGTGCATTTTAATTTCAGTCCCTCCAGCATGCAAATACTGTTTTACTAGACTTGTTCAAGTCTCTGTGTCACTGCCACGGGCCAGTCTTTGTCCCCCAGGAACCTTGCTTTTGGCCCAATACTCTTGGATTTTCAGTCAGCTGCTCAGAAAAATCAACCTGTCATTCAACCCTCAGTTATACAATTAAGAGACATCAGCATGATTAGAAAATATTGTTTGAAAGACTAAAGGCAACATAGATCTGGGGAAAGAAAAGATATGCTCTTTATTGTAATGTTAAGGTTGTATATCCATAATGACATTTTTGCCTTTTTAAAGTTTATTTTTCATTTGAGTAGCTGAACAAGACAAAGTGAGACAACTGGCAATTTATTAACTTATTCTTGATAGAGATAACTCAGCTCACACAGTCTCAATGTGTAAATGGAGGTGGCTACATGCTCAAACCTGCTGAGCACTGAGAATTGTGGGCCCAGTCCAGCAGAACACATTGTTTTACACTGGGAGAGGAGGCCTACTGATTTATGTGAAAACATGCATGTGTTTAAAGTGCTTTCCTGGAGAGCAGCCATAGTGCTTAGCATCTTACAGGAGTAGCATGCTCTTCTCTTCAGGAAGAGAATGACAGACAAAAGCTTCTTAATATGAATCTTAATATTAGCTGGTGTCAAATCGGAGCAGTGCCACTGTTATGAACAGAGCTCTCCTGAGGTTTTTTTTAACCAGCTGAGGGACTAGCTCATTGCATCAGCCCACTTGATGCTAAAAATCTACCCATCACTAAGCTCAGTTAATTGAATGCAGAATACTCTATGCATTTTCTCTCTCCTTTTTCCTTTCTTCTTTCTTTTTTTTTTTTTTTTTTTTGGCAAAGTGCCCTTATTATTTTGTTTCCTAAAGCATTAGAGGCTAATAAAGAGAGCAAATGGAGAAGGAGATGGAAAAGGAGTTTGTTTGTACTTCACTCTCCATTGGCCCATTATGTTTAAATCCATTATGTAGTTTACCTGATGCTGTGTTCAGAGCAACTGAATGCTGTAGTTCTTTGTAATACTGACATTTTCTTAACACAATTTAAATTTAAACCCTTTATTAGTCCAGAGAAGGCTGAGCACGAAACAATAGTATCTCTGGGAGAGTAATTATTTCTGTTCCATTGTCTGGGATGTTAGAGCTTTTGATTAGTTACACTATACAGTACTTAACAGCTAACCAGCCTCACCATGGTTAACAATACATGAGATTTTCCCTGTCCCAGCAGCACTCCAAGTACTCCTGAAATGTTGGCTCTGTCTTCAATCTTGTTATTCACAAATACCTCTAATTTTCTGGGGCGTGTGTGAAAACTACTGTACTGCCAGCAGCATAGAACACCATGCGGCAGGCTCTGTTGGGAAGGGATCTCTGTAAAATGGATGCATGAAGCTGTGGGTTGTAAGCCATTAAGCTTTCTCAGTACGCTTCTAATGAGCTTATGATAGCCTCACAAAATGACTGTTTTTACTGCAGCCTAGTAAATTACAGTATGTACAAATTAAATCAGTGGGACCCAATGCAAGCTGTTCCTCATCAGGTTCAACACTTCTTTTAAGAAGTGAAAAATTATGACATACTAGAACAGCTATATGTTTCACTCATGTCATATGCTGGAAGTGTAGTGTACTTAGCTAATTTCTACAATTAACTGTATAACACTTCTCATTGTGTCCCGCAGAAACCAAGTACTTCCTCTCTTGCGCTGTTCCTTCATGTTTCAAAATTGGTGTTGTAATGCATGTGAATAATAAATTTGTCTCAGCTGTTAAAAGTTAAATGCCAACAAAATAGCTCTCTGAGGCCTTGATCCTTCTCCCATGGAGGTCAGTGGCAAAATCCCAACTGATCTTTTTTGATCACTTGTAACCTTCTGCATTACATTAAAACCACTTTTCATATATTACCTCCTTGGCAGTCACAGGGCACCATTAAAAATGCTCATAGATGTTATTTCTACATCTTCACATATTGCCTCAATTCTTTCCTCCACCAGTTTTATTTTGGTGTGACCTGAATGGATTAGTTCCTGGTGTTCATCACTCCAGGTGACACCACTATGAAAGAAACCTTTTGGGGAATTGGTGTATATATTACAGGAAAACATGTCTCTCTCTCTGTTCCTTTCTCTGGCTTTCTCTCTACTTCTCTTTTAATACTATGGCATCTGAACAATATTAATTACAGTTTGCTAAACAGTCTGAACTGTTTTAAAATTACTACTTAAGCACCACTGGAAGTGGAATTGTATATATATATAAAAATACAATATATAAATACAATATATAATTCATCCTGCCGGCCTGCTTTCCTGCCTTTTCCTTCCTTTCTTTCTTTTTACCTTCTTTCCTTTCCTTTCCTTTCTTCCTTCCTTCGTTCCTTCCTTCTTTCCTTCCTCAGCTGTGTTTTAAAACCTGGCATCACATACCATGCATATGTGAAACATCAGAGATGATTAGTACAGACAGAAGATTGGAAAACCATGAAGCACTTTTGAAACCCTGATAGGAAGTGACTCTTCCTGGTTGTTGATTTATTGATGCTGACAACATTAGTTTTTTTCTCATTTTTAAAAAACTGAAAGTACCTCGGTACTTGGAAAAATACTGAAGCCAAGTAAATAATGGAAAAAACCCACCTCTGTAAGACTGAATGTCCCTGCTCCTGAAAGCACCTGCATGTGTAGCTTAAAGAAGAAAAGAAAAACAGAAAAAAGAAAAGGTTAAAAATGAAAGGCTTTCAGAGATGCTTCTTTACAAGCATCCAATATAATTTTCAGATGCTTACAAAGATCCAGCCCAGAAGCTATTTTGTTTCTTTAGAACCAGAGCCAGTATTATTCAACCTCTGTCAAGTCAAGGTCTGGGAATAACACCACCATTTCAAAAGCTGTCTTCCAATAGCCATACACCAATAAACTGACTAATGAGGGCATTTGACTTTAAAGTGTCCAGAGAAGGCTGAACACATGAAGTAGTAATTTTAAAGGTGAAAGTTTCTTAGATATTTTCTTATAAAGGACATAAGATAATTGTCTTTTTTTTTACTAGCCCTTTAAAAATCACTTGCAGACCTGTTTTAAGTCCTCTTAACGTACAAAAAGATACAACTAATGTGTCAGTGGATTGTGAAAGTCACCAAGAAACCAGAAGATTTCCACACCCTCAGTTTACTCTGGGAACGAAGTGCATTCCTGATAACAACAAAGACAGAAAAACTGTTATTTTAGCCTATAAAAAAGACTAAGAATGAATGTTGCAGATTAAAAGATTAAAGAAAAAAATCAAATTAAATGGACCCCCCAAGCTTTCATAGTATTTAAGCCAAGCATATGATTTTTGAGCACTTAAATTTGTACAGAGAGAAAAGCTCAGAACCATGCATGTTTTCAAAGGGACTTCCTCTGGCTTCATGTTGGTTGACCACACATGCGTTCCCCCTATTTCACTTCTGGTGGGCTTGAAGCCTCAGGCTTTGACTACACCAGCAAATTAAGGAGTTCCTGAGAACTGCAGTGCAGTGAATATTGCTGAATTTTTAGAGTCCTGGCACTGTTTTGGCCCTGGTCTACTGAGCAGTCCCCCAAACATGTCTCAGGCACATCCTAGGAGTTAGCATGTTCAGGGCAGCTTGTGTGCTGATAGCAAGCTATCAGCACCCTGCTCTGGATAGCAAGTGGAGGTAAGCCTTTGAACAGGCAGGCCTTTGAATAGCACAGAGGCAGCCAGCTGGCCTCCTTGAGAAAAAATATTTGATTTAGTATCACAGACAGACACTGTGAATAGCTGCTATATACTCAGGCTGGAATGCAGCACCAGTTCACCAGCTCTTTGGACCTCATGTGTCTTATGGGTAGAACAACTGTAAGAGACATCATCGCGAGGGATATTGTCTGGCTAGGTTCCCATGATACTATCCATAAGGCATTTCTAATGATAATAAACATTTCACCTTTGTGTGTTCAGGTGTCTGATGAACATGTCTAGATATTTAGTGTAGCCAAGGCACCCAGCTAAGGCCATCTTTACTCAAGCACATATATATTATTTACGTCGTTATTGTACTATAGCCTGATTCTACGGACAGCTACAGCAGCAAAGCTCTACAGCACTCCTGATTCTTCCAAAATATTTTCCCTAAAGGTGAAAGCCAAGAGAAATTTCTGGTGTGTTTTCTACCTTGCTGCTAAAGAACCCAGAAAAAATTCCACTGAAATCAGTGGCTGAATTCCAGTTGTCTCCACCGGGTCGATGATTTTGCACATGCAGCCAAAGCCATTGAGAGAGCCGGTTTCTCAGCTGGTGTCCATTGACTTTCATGGAGATAGGCCAGGTCACATCAGCTGGGAATTTTGCCAGAGATGTTGACAAAAAGGCGCAGATGAAAACAGTCAGCTATGCAAGGCTTATAGTTAACTTGGCACATCTAAAAGCAGCCAAAGTACCACTACAAGGAATGCATTTACTGCAAAGTACAACAGGGAAAAAAGTAGATTCAGAAGATGAACCGTCTTAGAAACCATAATGATATGTCAGGCCGAGATTTTCCCACATGGAAGCTGTGGTGAGGATGACTTAGTTCTGTCCTAAAAGGCTGTCTTTAAATTGCCCCCTTTCTTTCTGCTCTAAGATTAATAACCATAGCAGCCAAACCAAGCAAACCACACGTTCTTTGAGACAAACCGCTCTCTCAACAGCACAGCAGACCACCTCAGTGATAAGAACTTCATGTCCCAAACTATGGCTTATCACTTCTTGTTGGCTGCTGGGGAGCAAGGCAGGGCCCTGGGGCTCCCTGCCTGCCTTTGTGCTGAGAGCTGCAGCTGCAGAGCTCCCGCATACACCATTGCTCCGTGTTTAGCCTAACGAAGGAAGCCTTGAAATGAAGTAAGACAAAACCCATGGACTCAATATGTAATAGGTGGTCAGGTGAACATGCAGGTGAATAGCTCGTGTAGGCTTGAATCAACTGCCTTCGTCCCAACTCTGATTCCTCATCAGTGTTTCTGGTAACATGAGTAGTGATGCTATCATGAGACCTAATCCTTCAGCTCTTTTGTATCAGCTGCTTACTCTTTTCTCTCTAAAATGACTGCTATACAAAACATATCATTGAATATCAGAAAAGATCTGATAGTCTGTAATGAATTATGTCCAGGGAAAAAAAACCCTATATTTTTAAGAGAAAAAAAAAAAATTATCTCAAAAATAATTTCAACAGGTGAAAAATTGGGTAAAAAGTGCACTAAGATTTTACATTGAATGTACATATGAACCTGACTATGGTATAAAATTTTCCAAACCATAAGCGCACATGTATCTTCTGATTTTGCATTGATCCTTTTCAAATGAAGACAAACTGAAAACTGGACAGGATAAAACCAGTCATACTATAGAGCATATGACAGCCTATGTGTTAAGAGTGGGAAGGGAACTTCTCTGAAAGTAAAAACTGACTGCGGCATAATTTCTGGAAGTTTCTAGTGAGACAGCTGATACTGACAAATATTGGACACAAAATACTGGAGAGAATGGATATTGGTCTCATCCAATGTGGTATGCACCTTGGTCTTGAGAAGCTTAGTGTAAAGAAAAAATATATGTTTGCACTGCTTTGTTTTTTATCAGTGAAATGGTGGTTGTTAATAATCTAACCATTTAATATACTTCTCTATTTATTACTACATATTTAATGAAGCATAAATCATTAAAATTATCCTTCAGTGCAAAGAGAGAGGAGGGACTTAAAGTGTCATGCCATGTGATCCATGGGACTGGACATTTACTCCTCTCTCCTTTTCCACTCATTACATATCTGATGCTGCTTATGGATTAAGTGGAGTTCCTGCTATAAACAAAAAGTAGCTATATGTAAAGGTTATTGTGCCTCTGCTACAAATTACAGTTGGAGATAGGCTAGTCCTGTTAAAAGTACAAGTAGTGCTTTATTGTGTTGAACCTTCAACATCCTCAAAGAGCTAATAAATAGAATATTAGTACTAAGTCTATTTAAACCCCTCCTGCTGCCTTCATGCCCTGTGTGCTATGATGTGCTACTTAGGCTTTAATGCAGGTCTTTCACAGACATTTTCCCCTTTGTGTCTGCTCTTCCCAAACTTGCATTAAAGCTGCGTCATTGTGAACTATATGACAGTTCATGATGCATAAAATCAATCTGCCACTTCTCCCTGCCAGACAGCCAAAGAAGGAATCAGGAGCCACAAGCATGTATTTGAAGTGTACCCTTGGATAATGGTTCAGTATCATTCTTGAACTCAGCATCCTGTAAATATTCAACACTTCTGAAAGTCTGTATTCATCATTTTAGGCAGCCAATATAGATTCATATGCTCCATTTAAAGACATGTGTTTTGTTCAAGGTCACATCAGCAATTGGTTGTAGAATGTATCAGAAGTCAAAAAAGCAGTGAACTTGACTTCGTAGATTTTAATATGGGCTATATAGATTTTTTTATATTTTTGTGTTTGCTCTCTGAAGATACTTGTATAAATCTCCACAGTGGTTTGTACAGCTGAAATATTCTCTGTGTATAATATTTCTGATGGATCCACTTCCCCACCTAGTTCAGCTTGACTTTAGTTATAACCTTTCTCTGTTGTGTTGTTGACTTAATTTGAGAACCAATTAATTTTTAGTGAATATCAAAGCGCCCTAGAAAAGAAAGTCACTCCCAAAAAACCATTGGTCTCCACTACTGTCAAATGTGTTTGGAAAATATGCTGTTCTGAGTCCTCTTAGTTTGACAATAATCATATAGCAGCCACCTTCAATCAAAGCTTAAACAGAAAAGTCAATCCTTCCAAACCTTTCTCTCGGATCTTTTTTTTTAATGATTATAGTGATAGGACAAGGGGTAATGGTTTTAAACTAAAAGAGGGTAGATTTAGACAGATATAAGGAAGAAATTTTTTACAATGAGGGTGGTGAAACACTGGAACAGGTTCCCCAGAGAGGTGGTAGATGCCCCATCCCTGGAAACATTCAAGGTCAGGTTGGACGGGGCTCTGAGCAGCCTGATCTGGTTGAAGATGTCCCTGCTCATTGCATGGGGGTTGGACTAGGTGACCTATAAAGGTCTCTTCCAGCCCAAACTATTCTATGATTCTGTTCTATGATTCTATTATTACTACTTATGAAGAATTTAACCTGTAGTTTAAACACACTGTGAAATAACCAAGCCATCCGTAGTCCACGATACACATACTGTTTGTGAACATTCTTAGTAATGTTTTATACTTTCTGAGAAATATGTAAGTAAAAATGTGGGCTGATGTGAACTACTGAGATCATAAAATTATTGCAGAACAACAATCCCTTTTAGTTGCAATTAAATGCCATGCTACCAAACTCAAAACCCTCAAATTTTTAAGTGCAAGACAATGCACTTTGTAATGGTCAAAGTATTAGGCTAAGAAGCAGGAATCACTAACTTTTCTGGATAGCTTTGAAGCTGACTTTTTCCTTTAGCAAAACACTTATCCCCTTTATAACATTTTCCCCATATCTGATGCTGATTTCATGTTGATTTCCCGGCAGTGTAATTCCATTGACTTCAGTAGAAGGCTTCATGATTTACACTAGCATAAATGAAAATACAATCAGGTTCCTCATTTTAAAGATGGAAATCATACTTATCATTCTCCCTTTAGGTAATATAAGGATTAATTAGTATTAGTCTGTGCTCATGAAGTGTTTTAAAAAAAATATAGTGGTAACTGTGATAAATATTATTCCTTTTGTGCTGAAAGTTCATGCTGACTTGCAAAAATGTTTCTAAGTTAGGTCAATGTAGCAGTAATTTGAGAAGGTGAAGGTCTAACTTGTTGATAATGGAGATTTACAACCTTGTGAGATTTTCCAACCTTGAAATAATATTAATTATAATAATTCATTCTTTACATCATACTCATTCCTTCTTCCTCTTTAAGGAGTTAATAATAAATCTATTTTAAACATTTGAAATACGTCTGAATAAGAAATAACCATATCCCTTAAGGTAACCTCCTCTTCCTGAATTCAAAGGCAGTTTTTATTCCATTCTGGCAAAGTAGAGAGGCCTAAAATTGTGAATTATTAATGCCTGCATCCATTTTAAAGTCTCTTTAGAAAAGAGATAAAAGAAGCCCTATTGTAAATGACAATTAGATCTACCATGTACATAAGATCATAACATTATCAAGTGGTAGTAATCTTACAGACGAAAAAGAAAGCAATTAACAATTTTGAAAAGAAATGGTTGAAATAAACACAGATGTTTTCAATGAATTTGCTAAGTTCTTTTAAAGAAAGAATTGTCTGTGTACATAAATTTGGAGCTGGGCTGAGTTGAGAACATGAAAGCCTATCAGGATGGCACACAAAATACTGAAAATAAGGGCTTTTACTGTGAGGGGTCTTTATAAGGGTTTTAAACCTGACTACCCCAATTTAACAAAAATCTTCCATACTGCAAGTGAATATTAGAACTCATGAAGGAAAAGACACAAAAAACTTGGTGATGTTCAAACAAGATTGCAAACAAGCCATAAGCACCGGCAGATTACCTGCTCAAAATGAAACTCAGCCCACTACACATCATTCATCTGCCCACTTTAATTAACTTTTTCCAAAGTTAGACCCATTAGAGAGGCAATATGCAACTGTGCATGAGGAATATGCTAGAAACAATGAATATTTTAATGTAAAGCTTTGTAGGTGTCAGATAAACAGAAATTACAGTTTTGCATAGAGACTTTGGAAACTATAGGACATGCTTGTAAAAAATCCAGTTCCGATATGCTCCTTTTTGTCAGCTTGTGCCCTGTTATGTCCCATATGTTTATGAAAGCCACCCCTTTCTTGCATAACCAAAATACACATTTGAAAGAAATAAACTGAACATTGATATTGTTTGGACCAATACAGAAAGTTTGTATTCAATTGTCTGGCTTTTGTCCAGCAAAGTGTCAACTGATGATCAGATAGGTGCTATTTTTTCAAGCCTGCCTTTATGAAATGGGAACCTCACATACCACTGCAGCTTCATATTAGTAAGGATTTTGCATATGTCTCATGAAGATTTGTATCCACAAATGGATCTCAAGCCAGGGGTTGTGCTCTGAGCTACATCCTGCAAAGTTCCCAAGTTATGAGCCATTCATTGTGTGTCGGTGGAGAGCTATAAAGGCAAATGCTGAATCCTTTCCTCGTTTCTGTGTCACTGAAAGAAGCTAGAGCACACCTGTATAGTTTTGCTTATTTCTCAGCTGAATTAAGGTAGAAAGCTGGACCTGGACTTTGTAGTATTTAAACTGGTTTACATATCAATCATCTCATTCATGTTAAATTCATATTTTTGCAACATTTTTTAGTTTAAAAGGTCCTGCAGGTTTTTTATATGCTTCATTATCTAATGTATGTTTTAGACAAACATATTTTAAATTTTGCAGATGTGCCTACAAAAATATGTTATTGATGCATAAACACACTTCATATATAAATGAAATTGGTTCTCTCAAACAACATGTATACATCTATCATGAGTGGGATTAAAGTTGGATTGGGATAGATTTCTTTCATGACCACTGATAAACTTGGGCACTAATGCAGCCTCAACATTTAATAGAGAGCACACACTATGAAAAATGTGCAAAACCAGCTACTGTGTGATGTCTCAACCTTGATCCACTTCATCCAAGAAACTCCTCCTCTGTTTGCATCCTGCCAATAAGAGACAAACAAATAACTTCCCTAATATGGTACAGCATCATGAGGAAGTCAAACATCATCCCCTGCACTGTGGGAACCGATCTATAGAAGACAGACTCATGAAAGAAAGAATAAAAATTCTACCAACACTTAGAAAATTGAATGTGGTTGATGACCCCAACAAGGATAGGCACAGGCTTTGCGTTTTTTATTCCAATTTCATGGAGTATTTCTGTTACATAACTGATTTTTTTCCCCCTCCAAATTTAAAAACAAATATATATGACAAAAATAAAACACTGATATGTCTACATTTTATTATCTACACTTTTTTTCCTGGGAAATGTTTAGCTGAAAAAAACATTTTAATTACAAAATATTATCATAGAGCTTCATGAGGAAGGTAATTCATAAGTTGAATGCTTTCTTTTTCTTCCATGGCCAAGTTCATCAGCTGGACTATATCTCCCGTGAGCCACTTTTTAAGGTTGTGAATGGAATAGTGCTGGCATCAGAACTTGTGACTACAAGTTACCCGCAGCCACTAAAATCAAGCACCTGAGATGCTGCAGCAGAGAGAAATCTTAAATCCTCGTGTCTCAGAGATACAACTGTGTGTCAGCAGGGAGTTTTTACTGTTAGAATCTAGGCCTGTATACCTGTAATAGCAAACTACATGGATATTTTGGAAGCTATCGACAGACCCTGTGCTGTCCTGTACTGTACTGTTGCCAGGGCTCTGCTTGTTGCTGGGAAGGCACTTACATGATTAGATAACTGCACGTTCTTCTTTCAGGGTTGTCACGTGGATTTCATCATATAGAGAGCAAATTGACCACCAGCTATGGCTGATAGGACAGGAAAGACAGAAGACAAGCAAGAGAGAATGGCAGATCTATGAAATAAGAAAACATCGATAGAATATTGTTTTAAATCATAAAAAAAAAATGTATCTTTGAGAATGGGCCATAAGCCTCTTCTGAGTTTCTGAATGCAATTATTCATTATTGTTGTTATTATTATCACTTGCCCTGTTCTTAAGATGATAAAATTTTATTAAATGGTATTTCAATCTTTATTAGTAGGTATTTAATTAAGTGAATAGATTTATTGCACACATTTTGATTAATTGACCTGTATCAGGTATCTATAAGGAAAAGGCAGATCTAACATACACCTCTTTAGCTTTTAAATGTCAGCAGTAGAATTATACAGCACTACAACACCTAGCAATTTTCTTATTAACTTCTGTACTGAACTCTACCCTAGCCCATAAATAAAACAGGAGTTGCCCCTAATACATAAGAGTATTGAGTCAAACAATATTATCAAACCGAGTAAGGATAAAAACTAAGAATAAGGAAAGAAAAAGAAGAAAAAGCAAACAACTTAAAATAACATGATACACTGATTTATATGACATGTTAATCATCTATTATTAATCCTGAGTGCTTTTTGAGTTCTCATCTAATTTCACTAAGCATCACAGATAGACCGTAGTCACCTTTTCCTGAATGTTAATAATTGATAAGCAATATTTAGCTTGCAAATAGGAAGCTGATGCATACTCTTTGGAAAGCCATGCATTGCAATAGCTTCTCCCCTTGGGTGAAATCTGCTCCATCTGTATAAAATTGTTCTATAAAGCATTGAGGGCTTTGGGAAGCAGAACCCTTCCAACTAATATCTACAGTCCTCACAGCTGATCCTTACATTTTGTTCCTGGCTTACCTTCTTTGCAGCTTTCGACACCCACTTACAGAAAAAGAGTCTTCTTTCTGTGTGCATTGCTGTTTTGGCTCATCCTTTTTGCTTCCAAGGCCCCAGACAGACACTGAACACTGCAAAGGAGAGTGTGCTGGATGTTTACACTAGGCTAAATTTCACTACAAGTGCCTGTAAAAAAGGATGCCCATAGCACTGCCTATTATTCTGGGAATCACACTGGAAATTTCTGATGAGGATTCTGGAGTATCTAATGAGGAGAACTTGGAGTCAACAGAGCTGTGCAGATTCACATCAGCATCCGGGGAGATTAGGCAATGCAGGGTGAATATTCACACTGTGTAGATGTGAGCAGTACATTTTATGCTTACATTTGCCTTTACAAACTCACAGTTCCTTGATTGAACAACAAGGATGCAGTACATTATACCTTCTATGTTTCTCATGAGACAAATTTTCACACTTCTGACAAACTGGATTTCATTAATTTTCACCTTTCCACTCAGAGCTGTTTTTGTTTTCTTCGCTATCATGTTCTGGGTATCAAGGAGAATATAACTGCAAAAGTCTTTATAATAATTTATCATGGTTACCTGCTGCTAAAGTTCTAGCTAATTATATGGCTAGTTCTGTCCTGGCTATATTTCAACAACTATATGGACAAAAATCACCTCCAGGAATAAAATTTGTAATGCACCAAAACTTTCTGACTTCCCAGCTGAGCTATAACAATTTATGCTACAGAATCCCATTTGTGGTACATGTATACTAGTAAATTTTTTTGCTTGAATTCTATTTGTTATATTTGACAATGACTACTTAGCTTTATACTTTTGCTCTCTTCTTCTAATGCTTTTAATTCATCTGACTTGTTGGCAAAAATGTGTACAGGTTTTGTTTATAACTCTCAGTGAAGAATAGACTCTTGATTATAATTCTTTTTTTTTTTCTCTGTGTGTGGATTTGCCTTTAGAGCTTTCCATGTTGCCTGAGTTTTACTTGAGTCATACATTTACTGACATTTACTGGCATACTGGCAATACATAGATTAGCTGGCAAATACATTAATACTATATATTTTTGGCAAAGAGGGGGAATGGTTCCCTAATTCTGAAGCAGTTGCCTCAATTTGGAAAGCTTATTTTGATATTTTACTGACACCATTAGAATGCCTATCAATTAGTCTTTCATCACAGTTGCTCCTACTAAATAGTCAGTTAGCATATTTAGTAATCATGTGTCCAAACCATTTGATTCAAAATGTTCATTGTTGCCTCCAAATATGAAAATAACATAATTTCCCAACACTTGAACTACTATCATAATGGACCAAAACCAGCTTCATTTAGTTGCATAAGTATTCCCATTCAAATCATTTTATCAGTAACGGCTGCAAATGAACCATGAAATTTAGCTGTTTTCTAGTCAAGTATAATCTAGTGGAATATCTCATGTAGCTTTAGATCTTGATATAGAATTTTCTGATCCAGTTTGTTAAGTTGATTCAGAATGTACGTGCCAACCTGACAAAAGGATTTGGAGTTGATTCCTATGAATACAGATTAAAATTAGGACAGAAAATGGCACCCAGCTCTGTGGAGACTCAGAATGGTTGCCAGAGGACTTAAATGCTTTCCTTTTTCCACACAGACTCTTAAAAAGTTTATTTGAGTTTTATAAAATAATTAATTTAGAAAGTTGAAAGGTAATGGTGAGAAATAATAGAGTATTCTAGGCCACATAAAAATTCTAATGACTATTTCTGAGCAAACAGTTAATAAAAGTGGTTTGTTCTTCCTTTAAATTTTATGGAGCTTAGTACGGTTGTAATTCATTGATCATGTATTTTTGTTCTCATTTATATATCAAAATACAATATCTGCTGTTTACAAGTTTATATATGCCAGCAATTACTACACATAATAACAACCAAAATACCATAATATGTACAATTTGATTATACAAATTTGATTAATTCTTATAAACAGATGGATGGTAGAGCAGGGGAAGCCAGAACTAGTCACTGTCAAAACAATACAGCTTGAATCAATTTCTTCAAGAGGTATTAACTTCAATTGCAATATTAAAAGAAGTTACTTTAACATTATTTTTATGGTCTACCATGGGATGCTTTTTTATTAGTGTCATCATGGATTACTAACAGACCAACTCTGCATGAGGAAAACCAGCCCTCTTCATGCCATTTATACATTTCTGATATTTTACACAAAACCTGTATGTTAAAACAACTTTACCAAGGTTTTAAGTCATGCCTCTTTACATTAGGAAATGCCACAGCTACAGTGGCCCGGACAGCCTCAGTTCAGTTCCTGGCATTATTAGTTGTCTTCATTAACATATCCCATATTTCATTCCATGATCAACCACTATCTGAGCTTTCCACAAGACCCTTGTGCCCTTCTGTACATAGGCCGGACAGTGTTCATTTAATGAATAGGCATTCAATATTTGTTTATTTTTCTGTTTGTTTCTCACTTTTCACCATATGGCCCTAGGCTATGTATATACTGAACAAACCAAGCACTAAGAAATAATTATCCTTTCCCTTGGGAGCATTACTATAGCAATCCTTCCTGTACCATTGAAATACCTCACAAATATAAATCCATTTATCTGCACAAAAGCCCTGTTCAGAACAGAGATGTTATGCAACAGCAGTTTACAGATGGGAATTTGAAGCACACAAGGTTAAAGTCAACAGTTTGACTTAAATTTGGACTAATTTTTAAATGACCTTTTTTTCATAATGCATAACAACGTGTAGAACCATACACAGCTGGTCACAGCTTCTGTCAACTTCATTCATGGGTGTGAGTATAACACAGATCTTGAAGCAAATATTTGCATTGCAGAGGTTAGATTTCTGGCATCCACATGCAGCTCCTGAGATTTCAGAAAGACAGGTCTGAAAGAGAGGTTCATACAGGGGACAGATGATTCTCACTTCTTGGGAGGGTGTCTGAGCAAAAGAAAGAGGCCTAACTCTAGTGGAAGGTCTCCAAACGTCAGGGAGGGCTCAGCTCACCAAGAGAGTGATCAACATGAAGATTGCCATGACAGGGTGAAGAACAGGGTAACATTAATGAAAGCCAGAAATGAAAAGGAGGCAAACTAACAACAAATGGCTCAGCACACATACCCTTAAAAACCAGGCAAAAAGCACATGAGATGTGTGGGAAACAGAACTGCAGTCCCAATGCTGCAGCTACTCAAGATGGAAAAGGAATAAACATGCATGTGTGTGTAGGAGAGCTTTCCAGCACGCAGGAGAGAAGCCACCATGTGACTTTAGGCGATCCAGACTCTCAAGACAGAAACTTCAGAAGAGTGCCAGGCAATTACGTTATTTCAATTTAATTTAAGCATTTTATATTGCAACAGATGGGTAGAGCTGTCTCATTTATGTATTTATATTATACTGTGTTAAAAAGGTCATGCAGGGGATCAGGAAAGTGTTATGTTTACCTTGTCTTAGCTACTACACTTTGTGAAATATTATTCTCTCCTGGAATGCAGAAGAAAGAGACAGATTACTCCCACAGTAGACCAAATGAGCATGACTGGTTCTGGAAAACTTTCTGGAGTGTAGAGTGGAGCAGGTAGTGGCAGAGAGAAAATGGGAGACTCCATAAAATCCTGTCCTGTAAGGGAAATGGTCCCAAATTAGGTCTTAGGAGTGTCAGGTAAGAGACTTTCCTGAAAAGTCATAAGGAAGGTCCGTAGTGAGAGATACTGGAGTTTTCATTGAACTAAAAAGATGCTGAAGGTTAGACTTACAACACAGTATGAAAAAAAAAGTATAAACAGTGCAAAGACACAGCGGTTAGGGAGTTGATTTGTTTCCAAACATCTTGTTTAATCTGTCTCACCCAATGCTTCTGAGGCTTCCCCTATTTAGTGAGTTATCTTGCTGTAGTTTGGTTGTCTTTGTTGTTCTTTAAATAAAACATTAGCTTTAGAGATTGGATGTCATTACTGTTTTTTGGCATGCTTGCATCAAAAATGAGAAGAGGGGAAAGTGGTTTCACTTGGCCAAAGATGGTCCCCTGGAGCCAGCCGCAATGTGATCCTCACCAGCCTGATATGAGCGATAGCAGGCTAGAAAACTCTGCTGAAATGCACAGTGAAGCTCTGGCAAATGCACCTTTCAAATAGGAAAGCCACAAAACAACAGATAGTTCAGTTTACCCTTCATGGTAACTAACACTCTGGAGGTCTGGTCATGGCTGCAGAGCAGTGTGTGTTGGGAATTTATTTTTTGTTAAATGTCATATTCTAGTAGAGTATTCTAACAGAGTTTAATATCATATATAAGATACGCTAAGGAAAGGTAAAAAGGGTTTATCTTTTAATAGAGTTTATCAGGCACAATACGAATTCCCACACATCAAGCCAGTAACTGGTTATGGTCTTGCGTTATAAGAAGGATAAACAAAGAAGACAATTGGGAACAACATAAAATTGTGATGACTCCTTGGTACCAGTAGGATGGCAAACAAGCTAACGCTAAAGAGGATAGGTGTTGGTCCATTGGGTATTTGAGGACTTTAGACAGACTGCAGGCCAGACACAGAGAAATTGAGAACCAGTAAAGAAATATCAAGAGCATGAAGGAGTCTAGTAATTGTTAGTAGAGGCTGACTATCTCTGCAAATGTGCGTATCTACTAGAAACTTACAAACACCAAATGATGAGGCACGGGGAAAGAGGGAATTCTAAGAATGGACTTTGGAAAAGGAGAGATAATCACAAGCAAGACAACAATCCTGAAGTCTTAAGGCTGGGCAGAACCAACCACAGCTATGTTGCAGTAGATCAAAATGGACCCTAATGTAGGCATTGAGGAGGCTGTATTCAGAGGAGTTGTACTGAGTGTGTAAGTGGATCTGAAAGGTTGTCCTTCGCTACTCCAAGCCTGCATGCACAATTTGTCTGCAGGCCATCGTAAGCCATTGCTGTGTAAGCTAACAAATACTCCCCCAACAATAAATGAAATAGTCTTTATTACAGTCAAAGCTTTTATTGGACTCTCCTACTAATTGAGTAGTTGTCAGTGCTAGGGTCTTGCAGAGAGGCTTCCCACTAGAGGAGAAATCAGAACTGCAGGACTAGTATTTGCTTTATATACCTTGTTTTCTTTTAGTTATATCAGTCATTAAACCAAGTACAACACTGGTACAACACAAGAAAGTGCTGCTATTATTTCAGAGCCCAATGTCAGGTCTCTAGAAAGCAACTTTTATTTAAGAAGTGGCTCTACTTAGAGAATTGTCTGAGAAAATATTCTTATTTTTTTCCAAAAGCCCTTCTCAGAAATTACCTCAAACCCTGCCTCCCCCCCCAACCCAACCCTCAAACCCCTGAACAATGCAGCATTTCCTCAAAGTCAATATGCTATTCACAGACACAAAAAAGAGTTAGGTGACTATGTATAATGGTGCCATCCAGTAACGCTTGCTTTAAAAACATATTTCCAGCAGAGACACAACTCCTAAAGAAGAGACAATTTAATCACATATCTCAGACTGAACATACAATTTTTTTCTTACACACTGTCTTCTATTTCAACCTTTATTTTGAAGGTAGCAAACTGATTTAATCTGAAAGAGATTAATTAATATTTTTTAGAATTTCACAAATCTTGAGAAGAATCGGAAGAGGTTCTCTGGTGTTTTAATAGTTTATTACCTCATTGCAGGCTCCAGTCTCCTTCTTACTGACAAACCTCTGAAAGAGTTCCATTCTTTCTGTGTTTATAAGATTTTAGTACTCAGGTTTGGATATGGAGCACTTGCTTATCTTGATTGCCAGGCTTTTGTGATTCTTGACCCATGTCAGCATTACCTGATTTGACTAACATAATCTTTATCTTGGAATCTCAACACTATTGTCAGGTCTCAGAGGAGCTCAGATTTGTTCCTTTGGGCTATATGATGTGGCTTTTTTATTATGCTAAAAAATCTAATTGAACAAGTTTTGAACAAAGAGCATCACATTGTCCAATTCTACACTTTCTATTCCAGCAAGAGTACAATGGCTTCTGTTTTCTAATTTTTCTGCTTTGTTCAACATAAAAAATCAACACTCTGTCTCAGTTCATAGATCTCTTTGTTTCAGCTTCCCTTTCTTCAGTGTTGCTTATTCCTTCCTCTGTTGCATGCACACGTTTGGTTAATTTATCCAATTTAGCATCCATTGCATCTCCCTTTCGTTTAAGTCTCTCCCATGCTGTGAAGAATGACTGTCCAGGTCCATTTTATTTCTCTAAATATTGCTGCAATATCTGCAGGAGCTTCTTTCTCCCTAAAGGGCACTAAGACAGATGCTGTGTTTTCCATAATGTCTGTAAATTCTCTTGAGCAGCCTTCACTGGGCTTCTGTGGACTACATGACACTCCTAAACTGTTGTTGCTCTTAATGATCTGTTGCTCTACAGTGATCTTTTGCTCACCTTTCTCCAATGCTGGCAAACAGTCAAGACCCAGAGAGAAAGGACTAAAAATTTGAATATTTGACCATTTTGCAATTGGCCTAAAGCAATGGGGGACAGGCTTATTAAAGTATTTTGGCATCTGCCTCCAATGCAATTCACAGCCTAGCCTACAGGTGTTTGGTGGGCACCTAGCCCTTGAGAGGACATTAAAAATGGGACACAATTTTCAGAGGCAAGGTAAATCAATTATTTTTTTGTCAAGTTATTTTTTTGTCATTGAGCAGAAAGCAGCGTCCTGCTCATTCCTTTTGCCAGGCAGCCAAGCACTGTATGCCATATTTACAGCTGACTGGATGAGGGCGCAATGGGATGGCTCCTGAATTCCTTTGGAGAGGCAGGCTAGGACAATGGCAAAGTCCAGATCAAATTTTCTAGTAATGCACATCTGGGTTGGAATTTGCCATTTTAGTAGCCTTCCATTAAAGCATGCTTAGTGTGTCCCTATACCTAACATTGATACTGACAGAACAGATAACAATAGCTTCTTTTCTTTTATTTTAAGTTGGTAAAACCCAAACAAGAAAGAATTGAGAATTTTCATAATCAGGAATTTTTTCCATCAGCAGCTTAAATTAAAAATACTTTTAAAGTATTTATCCCAGGCAATGGTAGTGGTTGAATAATTTTGTCATTTTGTCTTTGAGAAGTTTCTGGTCCAATTCCCAGTGGATCAGTTTCTACTTCAAATGTGATGCCTTTGACGCAATTACAGAAGAAAGTCAGAAGATGATTAAATATGCAGAGCTGCAGATAGTAATGGTCAAGGCTGAGTCCGCAAAAGAGAGGAAAATGTGAAATAGCAAAACATGTCCTCAGTCTGTTTTTATTACTGATTATTTGGGATTTTAGGGCATTTATCTGCCACCTTTCAAGTACCATGTTCTCTTCAGGAAACATACATAATTTACTTTCTGTACTCATTTTTCTTAAAATATTCCACTGCTTATTTCATGGATTTGTGGCTTGACCTTGAACTGAGACTTTAGCAAAATAAGTAGATTATTATCAGGATTAAAAAATAAATGGTACGCTATGCTGGCCATACACATTTCAGGATGCCTATTCTAAGACTTCTGAAAGAGGCTTTGAACATACTAAATATGTGTGCTGTGAAATTAGGTAAATTTTTAGCGTCTTTCAAAAACTGAGACATGCAAAATCATTGGACACGGTCTTAAATTTTGGCCATATACACATGTGTGTATTTATCTGCATGTATGAGTATGTTATTGTAAAAGTTTTAATTTTCTCTAACTTCCCTGAATAATTCGCTGGTAAGTCTTCCCTTGTCACATATGGTAATATGGACTTACCAGGTAACTAAACATAGGGTGACTTATTTAGTAATACAAAATATTGTTTGTCAAATAACATATCCACTGAGTTTCAATAAATGTTTACTATATGCCTAGGTATCTAATTAAATAGGTGATAAATTTAATTAGAGAGATTCTTGAAACAATTTGTTTTTTCTAAAACCTGGTCACTTTTAACACTTTTAAATTAAATCCTTATTTCAATGACTATATTTAAAGTGTGACTCGAATTCCCTGTAGTTCACCTCAGAGGTTTTTTATTTTTACTCCTGGCTAATAAATTAAGAGGCATACCAGTCATACCAGTAAAACCCCAAGCAAGCTGCCCTGTATCATACTTCACACTTCATCAAGATTCTTCCCTGTGTAGTAATACTATTCATAGGGTTTTATATTTGTTTGTTTTGTTTCTATGGTTATTTTTCCACTTACCTTAGGAAGTGTGATTGGTTTTTCTCAGCTTCCAATCTCCACTAGAACATTTTGAGTTGTCCAGAAAATCACTTAAAGCTCTTACTGGTCAAATAGAGCTGAGTGAACAGACACGTGATTTATCTACATCTGCCTGAATGAGGTGAAAACAGTCTTTCAGACACAGGGAGAAAAATACAGAAATGTTTCACCTCCTAAAACTTTTTTTTAAATGGCTTGGTTATTTCCTTCATAAATGGTATACATCTAGCATCATAGGCACCACAACTGTTCTTAAAAATACATTATCTTGCCTCTTTTTCTAGAAAATAACTACATAGAAAATCTCAAATTTAAGAAGCAACTTATTCTTTCTCACCCATCCCATGTCCCAGTTCAAGCTATACTTTGTTAGGACAAACTTACAAAGCCAGAGGAGTGTCGCAGCACTGTAGGACTCTGACAAATAAGCAGCAAATTGAGTTCCGAAAGCATGAACTCAACATGATGGTTGAGAAAATGCCTTTACAGCTGTGTCCCTTTCATAGCTTCACAGAGAGACTGGAAACTTGAATTATTCCAGTCACTATAGCATAATCTCTGTCACACAAGGATCATGACAATTACTCAAGTAACAAGGATGCATTAGGGATGTAAAGGACAAAACAACTGGATCTTGCCTATTAGAATTTAATGAGGAATTCATGTGTCTCGCAGGCAAGCTGGGATTTTCCTCTTCAGTGTACCACCAGATAAGGCCTATAGCCATAGATAAAACATGGTGAAGGCTGTTCAGTCACAGTGAAGCAGTGGACACTGTTTCAACCACCATCTCAGAGTTTTCCAGTGTTTAGTCATTAGCATACCTCCTGGCATGCTTTTGGACTGTGCCAACTCCTACACCCCAAGAGCGTGTTTTGTGCAATGCCATAGGTCTGTGCTCTGCCTTGGCAGCTGTGCAGTCTCTTTGGATGAGGCTGCCCTGTTTGGGAAGGAAGACAAGCATGAAGAAGCATGTGGTGCCACACCACATGGCTGCAGAGCAAGGGAGTAGTCGTTGCCTATACTACTGAACCACAGCTATGAAGTCATGCATACCAACATTTTCTCTTGGTTTTGCCAAGAGTCACTTCTTTTCTCAGTGGCTTATTTTGTCCATTCCTGAATTGATAAGGAATCAAATCTCTATTAAAAATGAATTAAAATCTTCCTGCCAAGTAGAGATGAAATATACTTTGGGACTGCCACCACATTGACAATCAGAAAGATACAGAGAAGTTAACAAGCTCCTCAGGAAGTAAAGAGGATGCAGATAGACAAGCTTCTTCAAATCATGGGAGAGAGATGTCCTCTGATTTCACTACCTACCAGCTTATCAAGCCCATTTAAGCATGAGTAGAATATGTTTCAGGTAGCTCACCTAAATCCAAATCCTCCACCCTTTGCACTCAGGGTGAAAATAAATCTAGCTGTAGCACCCAGAACATCTGAGGAAATGGTGGTAGAGTTGGTTACATTCAATGCCACAGATCCTAGAGTTGGATTCATCACTCTGTCTCCTCTAGTGGCCTCCTCTATATCCTGAACATGTAAACAAAAGCTGCAGGATGTTAAGAGCCACTAAAACTCAGTCCTGTGTTTCAGGTATTAAATTACTGAAGCCATGGAGACTTATTTTTGTTCTCTTTTTAGACATGTTGACTAAGTTAATCTCATGTTGACAAGAATGAGACCAAATTGGAAGCTAATTTGTTGCTGCTTGACATCAGGAACAATATAACTTGCCCACTGATGCTACACAAAGAACTTTATTCCTAAATAAAGCACTCTGATGAAAAGCCATCCTCCTCATGTAATTAGGAAATACAAAGGGAAAAGTGAAAATTTGAGTTTTAATAGTGAAAGATAATAAATACTGTTTACAACCCTTATGACAAAAGGCTTACTATAACACAAAAGAAATGGAGAATTCAGTTTCAGAAGTGTTCTGAAACTACGTCATCTCAGAGCTATAAATAATGAATTGTTTCTATATGCTAAGGAAGTAAAAAAATGACAACATAGTTTGGCAATTTCAAACAATGTGCAAGCCTTTATCCTTCCTTGAAAATGCATAATTAATAATACCACAAAACATGATCTACTACCAGAACATATTTCAACTACAGAAAATCCCAGACTAGTGTCTTTAAAGAAAAGAAATTTATTTCTTGGGTTAAAATCTTTAAACATGTGATAGGCTGTCCTTGGCCTCAGCACAGGAAAGCACTTACATTTCTACCCTGTCTGTAAGTGTGGAAGTCACCCTTTTTGTGTAGAGCTGAATAACAGTTAGCACTATGGCCTATATGGAATATCTTAAGAGATATTAGAACAGGTATAAGATCAGGTATTAACTGTGGAAAATTTCAGTTACCCAAATATTGATTGGATCAATGCCTCATTAGGATGATATGTAGAGATAACATTTTTGAATGTAGTAAGTGGCTACTCCCAAGAAATATAAGTCTTAGAATCCAAGAAAAGATGCTGTTCTGAATTTGGTCATCAGTAGTGCACACAACATAGCTCAAAAAGTACTAGTGGGATAGCCTTTCTGTAATAGCAACCACAATACAATTAGCTTTAACATTGTAGGGTAGAGAGCAGGCTAAATAAATCCAGCATGTGGCCATGCAAGTTCAAGAAAGAAGATTATGTAAAAAAGAGAAAATTAGCAACCCCTCCCCCCCCAAAAAAAAACAACAAACCCCAAATAAAAAAAAAGCAAAACTCCAAAATCCAAAAAGGAACATTCCAAAAAGCAAGAAACTTAAACCAGCCTGGAGTCTGTAAAAAATACTGTAGTGGTAAAAGGGTAAAATGCATGCCACTACTCAAAAAGAAAGAAAAGCAGCCCCAAAAAAGCTGCCATGGGATCAATGGGAAAGCTTAGAAGGCTATTACAGGGAAAAGCTTAGCATTTAGAAAATGGAAAGCTTGCCAAAATGAGGGTAACCCCATAAGAAAATGATAGGTTATACACAAGCAGGAAATTGAGAGGTCTAAAAAGAATCTGAAGTATACCTTGCAAAGGATTTTCAAACTGATAACAAAAAGTTCTTTAAATACTTCAGATGCTGTGGAATTGGTGGGAATATTGATGACAAGTGTGTAAAAGCAGCACTCAGGGCTAGCAAAGGCCACAGCAGAAAAGCTCAGTGAATTCCTTGATGAAGGTAACCCCACATTGGAAGTACTCCTTGCAGCACATAAGTCAGAGAAGGTAGATCCATTTGAAATAAATATAACTCAAATACAAGACCAAAAGGATAAGCTGGAAGTCAGTAACTCACTCAGTCCAGGTAGCATTCACCCAAGTCTGACCTCCATGTGAAACTGCAGAAGTGCCACCCCAGGCATGTGACCACAGGGTTACAAACAGCCCCTGTGCCAGGTGGCAAGTGGATTGCCAACATAAGTTCCTTATAGAATGAGGGCCCAAGAGGGGATCCTGGAAGCTACAAACTGCAGTGGTATCCACCCTAAGAAAGATGGTGGAGTATATATTAAAGAATGGGATCAATGGAGTCTATATTAAAAAATAGGATCACTGAGCAGGCCAGACATGGTCAGGTGGGCAAGAATCAGCGTGACTCCTGTGAAGGGAAATCTTGTCTCCCTCACTTGCCAGAGATCCATAAGGATGTCAGTAAGCACAAGGATAAAGGACACCCAGGGGAAGTAACGTGCCTGGAGTTTCAAAAAACCTTTGAAAAAGTTAGTCTCCAAAGGTTATTTAAGAAACAAGGTAACAAGAGACAATAATAAAACTTGAGACTGAAGGACAGGAAGCAAAAGGTAGGACTTACTGCTGTCACTTTCCAGGATGTAGAAGAGTCAAGTGGGGACCCTTAAGGATCAGTGCCACCACAGTTTTTCATCACTTTCATCATTTTCCTCAAGGCACCTACAGGAAAGGGTGTATGAATGTGAAATCTCTAAGTTTCCAGATGAGCCTAAGCTCTTCTAGGAAGTCAGGTGTTATGACAATGCCAAGAAATTCCAGAAGGACTACATAAAACTGAGTGAGTGAGCAAAAACATGGCAGATGAGATTCAATGTAGATAAAAACACCTAGGGAAAATAATCCAAACCATTCCTATCACAATGCAGTACTCAGAACTGAAAATTGGGAAAGAGACCTCATGGTCGTCACTGACAGGTCCCTGAAATCATTGGCTTAATGGGCAGGAGTGGCCAATGGAGACAACAAAATGTTTAGCATCATCTAGAAGGATCTTCAGAAGAGAGAACATAATTTTGCTGCTGTATAAAAATTTGATGAGCTCATACCTTGAGTTCAATGTGCACTTCTGGTTCTTGCATCTCAGGAAGGAAGCGGACTTTAAGAATGTAGAGAAGGTGGCAAATAAAAAGACCAAGGGTGCAGAGCAGGTCCTCTTGTGCACAGAGGCCAGGGCTCTTCAGTTTGAAGACAAGATGGAGGGATATGAATGAGGTTTACAAAATCATGAAAGCAGTGTCAAGCTGAATGTGGAACTGTTATTCTTGAAGTCCTGCAATAGGAGAAAATGAGAACATGATTAAACTAGCAGAAAATGTATTTAAAGCAGTTTATAAAAGAGCTTCCTTACACAGGAGGTGTGGAATTTACTACTAGAGAATGTTGTGGAAACAGAAAGTGTCAGCAGGATCAAAAGAGGATTAGGAAAAGTAATAAGACAACAGCTTCAGGACTTGTTGGAGTATGCTGTGGAGGACAGGGAGGAGGGAGCAATGCTGTGTACCTGTATTTCATTTCAACATGAAATCAAAATACTGTCAAGGTCCACAATCACATGCATATATGCACACCTGGGAACAAGAAAATGCTCCCAGTTTCCCTTCCCCACAGGGAGTTTAAGTAACTTTCTCTTAGATGTTCAAGAGCCTTGCGGCAGATTTAATCAAAAAATCTCCTGTATGTGAACACATGAAGGCTTGCTTAAATCAGTTATCCACCAGGGACTTTTAAGCTTGGACCATGCCTACATTTTCTCTGTCTTGAGAAAGGAATAAAGTTCATTCTGAAAAAAACTCTTTACCACAGTAATTTCTATACAAGTGACAGGCAGTATAATGTTAAGTATAAATATTATTGCATAGAGTACGTTTCCATTACTCTTGAGCAGTACTTTTACTGATCATTATTCATTCATTGACTAATAGCATTTCCAACATGCCAGCCATTGCATCAAGAGGACATTTTTAATAAACTTTCCATTCTTTCCCTATAAACAAATTTTAAAAGTTGTAATAAACCAAGAATTATGGCTACTTTGGTGTTTATAATGTGAAGCTCAGAATTTCCATAGATCTTTGATGGTGCCCAAACTAAAACCAAATTATAATGTCAACGGGGGAGTCAGAGATCAAACAGTCTGTGACTCTGACAATTCTATGCCATGTACCTATTTCATGTCTCAAATTCCTTTCAAGTTCCTCTAACACTAGCTTTTTATGAAACCATCCTTAACTCTGCTTTATTGCTAGCTTCATACAAAATGGGAAAGAAACTGCCTCTATAGCCAGTACTATTTTCAAGACTTTTTCAGCCAAAAAGCAGGTGTTTTGCTGGAGGTAAAATAAAGTAGAAAATAAAGCACCACAGAGAGGACCTGTGAGGCTGATGTTCACTTTGAGCTTGCACTGATGTTTATTCTCCCATCAGATGTGACCCACATAATTAGCACTGTTGACTCTTTCCAGTGGAAGACTTTGGAAGGAAGGGACAGGGCATGAACTTTGGAGAAAGATATTTGTATATTCAACCTCATCAAAAGCCTCCTTGTTACACAGTTGTTGGGTTGGTTGTTTTTTTTGCCTGAAGTGTTTATGTTCTTAGTTAGAAAGATGACATTCATACACTCTTTGTGGTGATCGATGATGATGGTAATTATTATTGTCTAACAAACCTAGACTGGACCGAGGGCTCCAGTGTGCTCAGTGATGTGCAAACAAACACAGTATAGTCCATGCCTTGAAGAATTAGACCATGTAGAACAGGTGGATAAAATAATTTATGCTCCACAAAATTACCTAAAACAAAGAAAGAAAATAGGACGAGATAGGAAATGGCCTCAAGTTGCACCAGGGGAGGTTTAGACTGGATATTAGGAAATTTTACTTCACTGAAAGGGTTATCAAGCATTGGAACAGGCTGCCCAGGGAAGTGGTTGAGTCGCCATCCCTGGAGGTATTTAAAAGACGTTTGGATGAAGTGCTTAGGGACATGGTTTAGTGGTGGTCTTGGTAGTGTTAGGTTTATGGTTGGACTCGATGATCTTAAAGGTCTTTTCCAACCTATATGGTTCTGTGATTCTGTGATTCTGTGATTCTGTGAAAATGGATAAGCACATGCTGTAAATTTCAGTTTTTCTTACATATAATTACACCAATTGACAGAACAGAACTGGCTAGTAGAGGCTCGAGAATTTCCTTGATAGCAAGTTGGCATTCAAGGATTTGTCAGTGGATATTCATGGATATGCAAGAAAAGTGCCCCTTGAATTTCCTGCATTGGAAAACTATGATATAAGAAGTTACATCAAAGTAAAGGCAATCTGCAGTTGTCCTCTGTTGCTTACCCCAGGCTGCTACAGGTTTGCTGTAAATCATTCCAGTTTCAGCAGAGCATCTGTTAGTGTTATGATAATACGGAGTGGCACAGAAAGCCAGCTCCACCATATCTCACCTTCCAGACAGCAGCATATTTGGTGGTGCGCATTTTCCATTTTGTTTGACTATCTGGACTGAACTGTATTGTAACAGTAGCACACGTGTAAAGGAAGTTATATGCTGAGAAAGACTATGAAGCAAAACCTAACTTCTTCCTACTCAGAGAGTGAATGTATGACAAGGAACTATGAGAAACACAACTGAAGACCCTGGTACATCTACTTTTGCTTCCTTCACAGTATAAAATGCAGAAAAGATTTTTTATGTTTTTTTAGCCAAGCATACCAACAAATTTAATGCCTACTCACAGGGCATTAATGGTGGGAGATGCTGAGAGTTAAGCTAGAGTGAAGTGTACCCATACCCTAAGCATAATTCAGCAGGGATAACACATTGCCTGTAAACATGCAAGCTTTGTTAAGTTATGCCACCTTGTCAACTTCCTTACATGCCTTTTAGTGAGACAGGGAGAACCACAGCAAAATGTCTAGCCCCCAAAATGCGCTGCTGCTTCTTCATCTACATGTTCACAAATGCATGCCACTTGGGAGAACGCTTTCTCTTTAAGGAATACCTTCAAGCAACATCTGTCAATACACTGCAGTTGATGACACTGTTATACTCCGTTATATGTCTCCATTATAACTGCGCTTTCTCTAATCTGTTTAGAAACAGAACCCCGACCTGAGAAAGAGGAATTTCCCTGTTGATTATGATCTTACACCTCATCTGTCAGCGATGCTCTGAGCCAGAAAACATGGCAGCCAGGTAAGCCTTGAAGCTTTGTGCAGGTCAACTCTGCTTGTTCACTTGGGATGATTTAATTCATGTATGTATCAACAGTCTTTTGTCAGAAGATGTTGATATATTTGATGGCCAAAAGTGGGCCAATATAGTGATGAGAATAAAACTGTTTTGGTTTGATGTAATTTAAAGGCTAGATGTTTTTGCAGCATGCTCTTTGCTTTAGAACTATGGACAACAACAACAAACGTGGAATATAACCATCAATATAATTGGCAATGTTCTAGAATAACTGATATTTCATAGTTATACTATTTTTTTGTCTTCATATATTTTTTTGTTCATATATGATTGTCCTCTGGAACATCAGAAATACCAGCTATGAAAAATACTTTTCTGAAACTGATTCATTTTGCATATACAGTAGTGCAAGCAGACTGAAAAGTGCTTTCCTTCCTGGTGAACATTCATATTACAGCCTTGAAAAACAGGGATAGTTTTCTTTTCAACTTCATTTTTGGCACAATGTCCTCACTTAACCAAACTGCACTAGACTTGGAGGCTTATAAATCTTGACTACCTCTCTTAACTGCACACAAGCTTATTGTACATGTATTTCAGAGACTGCCTAGTGCACTCTAAGAAGCTCATAATTAGAGTCACTTTCTGAGATCTTTTCTTCTATTATATCTGATAAATGAAAGATTAGATATTTTGCACATTCCCGGGGAACAACTTTTTACTTTGAACTTAAAATCTTTAGAAAGTTGAGGAACAATGAAGAAAAAATAATAACAGCTAACCAAGATGAGGGAAAATAATTGAAATGCTAAACATCTGGTTTTGTCAGAAAATAGATATATTACAACTAGAAGCAACTTCAGATATCTTATGATAATTACTATAAAAATCTGAACAGAAAAAGTCAGTGGAGTCAACTTTTCTGGGAACTTCAAACACACTTTGAAGAAAGTCTGTTTTCAGCCGTGATCTGAGCCAAAGGAAAATCTAGTAATTGAGTTTAAGATTAGAAATGAGCATTACATTTAAAAATGTTTAAATGTGTAAATTGTCTCTGGGTGATGAAACTTGTTTGGTAATATAAAATAAGATTTTTTTTTCTTTTGATATGGTATCTTCCTTCAACCTAGTCCATAATGATTACTGCTTAGTGTGCCCAGATGGAATTGTTATATCATCATTCATGGTTTAGCAAAAATAAAAATCAAGTTAAAACAATGCCAGAATTTTTTTTCTTTTTTTTTCCTGAAAGGCAAGCAATAACATTTGTAGCTGATCAGAGGTCCTTCCCTCCTCCAGTTCTGTTTCTCTTCTTTTTTCCAGCATGAAGCACATAAACCATAGCCATCTTAACCACTTCAAGAAGTATCTTGCCAACTCACACAAACAAAGGGGCTTCCTCATCACTCATCCTTCTATAGCATAAACTGTATTTTTTTCCTGAGAATTGCAGATGTAAAATATTCTTTTTTCCTGACATATAAAATTCCAGAATATGGAACTGACTTGTTGATATAAAACTGCTGATTGATATAAAGTTTTGATCTAGAACTAGGATGAATTCTCTATCTTACCAAATATATATATATATATATGTACACCAAATATATATATACCAAGTATATATATCTATCTCCTGATAAGGCCAACTGTACATTAGCAACATGTGGAAGCAAATAGAGTTAATGCTTAGGTAGTAAACCACTAACATTATGAAAAAAAGCAGAAACAAAAACAGAGAGAGAAAAATTGAGAAGAAACATCCAACAATCCCCACCGAACAGGAGAGCACCTGGGCAGTGATTTGTTCGATTTGTGAGTGTCACCAGGAAACTCAGTGGGGTGGAATGGCTTCAAGAATGCATCCACATCAGCCAGGGACACGTAATTTAAAATGTATTTACTTAGCAAGACAAGTATACCAGATGGATGGCAGTTTTTATTCCACAACACATACTACATGCCCACATAAACCAGGGCGTCAGCCCCTCTGACCAGTTTAGACCAGCACAGCAGGGACCCACAGGAGCAGAACCCTCTCCCCAACTGGTCGACATGCCAGGTCCATGGCCTACTGTTTGGCTCATACATGTGCTGGTGTCTCCTTGTCTCTAGTTTCCATACCTGGATATCTGTGTATGGCATTCCTCCAATAAGGGACATTTTTTTAACTGTTTTTTTCCTTCTAAATTATATTGTTGTCATAGGTCATCAGTGGCCTTGCTAATCATGTAGCTTTGCACCAATCTCTTTGACTTCCTCCATACCTAAGGCCAAGCAGCAATTGCCACTGTCTTTTCTCTCACCCTCTGGCCTCCTGCCCCAAATGTGATGAAAAAGCTATGAACTCAGCAATAGTTGCCAAGTCAAATTTCTTCTTCACTATAAGGGTGGTGAGGCACTGGAACAGGTTGCCCAGAGAAGTTGTGGATGCCCCATGCCTGGAAGTGTTCAAGGCCAGGTTGGATGGGGCTTTGAGCAACCTGGTCTAGTGGAAGGTGTCCCTGTTCATGGCAGGGGGGTTCGAACTAGATGATCTTTATGGTTCCTTCCAACCCAAACCATTCTATGAAATGTTGTCTACTGCTACTGTATTTCCAACTCATCTAAAACCAATCCAGTTGACTGGAGCAGGGCAGGAGTAGTCAAGGTCATGTATTGGGGGCACCATCTTCAGGGTAGGCTTCATCCCATGACAAGGTGATTCAGTGAGCAGGTGTAGTAGTGTAAGGTCCTAAACTTAAGGCCGCCTATGCTTGCTATATCTGTGTACTACATAAGCATTTAGAAAAGTCTCTCAGTGTCCTTGCCTCCAACCTCCACAGTCACCTTGAGCTCTCATAATAAAATGATTTCTGTTGCAACTGGAATTAGCCCTACAGTGTGGGAGAACCTCTTGTACTGGAAGGAAACTCTTCTTAAGGTGGTTTGAATTTATGGGAATTGCATGTTGGCCATTTATTTGCTCAGTCCTTCAAAATGCTAGTCATAATGTACAAAGAGAGAAATGACAGGGCAGGAAGTAACGACGACTACTGACTCAGTTCCAAGTTTTTTTATTTTTAGTATATTGCATCGAATTAATAACATTCTGCTAATGTTAGCTTACTTTCTAATTCAGTCAGATACCTTCTGCGTAGCACTGTCGTAATCCTAAAAAAGGAGAAGGATATGGCCATTGCATGGTGCAAATTTACCACATTGCAGATACTCTTTTCCTATCTACCTGCAATATAGAAAACTAGTGGAATTTAGAAAGCCTGAAGACTTCTCAGAGATTTGTAGAGAATGAAGGAGGCTGAGGGTAATCTCTGGCTTTAGTACTACTAATCTGCTATGCTTCTTTCTCCTTTCATCTCCTTTCTTCTCTTTGGATTGCCAATATGGAAGATCTTCAGAAAAAATTCTTCCTGACTAGCTATGTGTATTACATATACTTCTATGTACTTTTATGTACACAAATACTTCTATGTCTATGCTCTCCTCATATATCCTGGCTCATTCCCCTAAAACCTTTTCTTGCTTTACATCTCATTAATTTTGATGTAGTACGAAAAGTGTTTCTGTGATCTATAAAACTAGTGGGTTGTGGGGCATCAGAAGATGGTCTAAATACACATGGGATTGGCCAGAGTAGATCAGGTCAAAAGTCCACTTAGTCCAACATCCTGTTTCCAATTTAGGAAAGAGAGTAAGAGTGGTGTAGGCAGATATGATTCACTAACACACTTCAATCTTCTTAAACTTAGGGCTTTCAGAGCTCAATGCTGTTTATAACATATATCTAATAACCCTAAATTCATCCATTCTTTTCTTGAAGCCATGTAAGCTTTTAAATCAAATCAACTGAGAGAATACTTTTTAAAATGTGCTCAGACGTCCATGCATACAGAGAAACAAGCAACCAAGTGGGAAAAATAACACTATAAATGAATGTTCAAAGTTTTATTTATGAAATTAAATAACTTTCAACAATGCATAAGATAAGTCATAACATTTTTAATAAAATCAGTTTACAAAATATTGATAAACTGCACCGGTGAGTTTCTTTATGTTTTATACAATATTCTTTTGGCTCTGGTACTTTCAAAGAAACTGTCCCATAATCTGAAATTAGCACCAAGTGATACATAGAAGTAACAAGCAGAACATAAAGCATCTCTTCTCCTAGCACTTTCAGAGATTTATATCTTAGAAAAATGTACATATCTAGTATATAACATTAAAGTATTATAATAGGCCACATTACTTTAGAAATAATTGCAAGCAGGACCTGTCTAGATGCTGCACATCTGCAGGAGCTGGCACTAATGAGAAAAAAGGTAAGAGCCAGTGCCTGCTCTACATAAGTAGGATGTTAGGGATTAAGTGATGCTACACCTAACATGAGAAAATATTTGATATTAAGGGTGCCAATGAACAACTGCTGAAACCTTAAAGGGTCTATTCACAGATGAACTGAAAATCTCAGCTCCTTACAAACACTTGTTTCTCTCCAGTTTATAAAACTTTTGAACTTGAATGTCTCACAGCTGTCACAGTCATTTGGTTTGATTAATGTATCCTCCTTTGGGACAGCATATAAAACATTACGAACACACCACAGTGTTCAGGAATACAAGGAGCTCTTCACATAGACAAAATTTACTGTACCTTCTTATCATCTTCACGAAGTGGCAGAAATTGTCTCTTACTGCCCATGCTGTTGTATGCAATATACTATCAGCTAGAAAATAATTTTATGTACTTACATGCTAGTACAAATGATAGTTTTTGTTGTTTTTGCAAATTACTGAGGCCTGGTACCACTGTGACTCAAACTTTTCCACATGACTTTATAAATCACAATAAAGGCCCCACTACTTTATGCTGGAGACTTTCCACAAGATCTCAAAGCAAGTAGTATTAACTCCTTGGTTTAAAAACAAAACCCCCCACCTATGGATAAAAATGTTGCATGAGTGAGTTGACTAGAAATCCCAGTAGTAGCCAAAAATATCTGAATGTGATGTTAACAGAGAACTCCATTTAGCACCTGCTAGTCATCAAGTCACTGGCAATAATAAATCACAGGTCCCATAATCTGGAGATGTACTGTAGGAAATACAGTAAAAATATCAGTTTAAATGTCTTTCAGCTCTTTAAAGAAGAAATGTTCTTGGTATGAAAAGGGTAAAAACATTGCTAGACTGCAATAAATATTGTCTCAGTAGAGCTGACTAGTCCATAACTCAGTTAAGTGCAAGAAATGCTGTCAAGCTCTTTTCTTGCACCAGTCTTTGAAGAACTGAAGAACCTCACCAAAAACACCTCACAAAGGTGGCCTCTGTGTGTCCCCTGTCCCTCCTTAGTGCTCCTACCACCTTTGTCCTACGTGTAGGAAAGTGAGTCCCTTTCCTAGAAAGCTTAGAGGTTTGCTTTTCAAGGCAGAACTGATCATTTTGGCCCTTTGTTTTCTGTCTCAGCCCACACCACATCTGTCTCTACGGGAGGAAAAGGAGATAGTCAAAGAACCGAAGTGCGTTGTCTGGGCCTTCAGCTTCACATTCCTCCTCTGGTCCATTCAAGCTGTCTGTTTCAGGCAAGTTTTGAAGTGCTTTGCATGTGCAAAACCTATTCAGGATGAGATTGCAGCACAGTCTGATCTCTTTCTCTGTATTATCCCTTGATCTCAGCCCCTGCATTGTCTCCAGCTTCAGAGCAGTGTAATTTTTCTGCTGACATTTTTGTATAATTTTTAGAGATTTTTAGAATCTGTGTGTTCATTGCCTGTACACAAAAAGGAGAATGTTGGCCTTGCAATGGGGAAAATGGAAAAAGGTTACAGCCCTCTGCAAACCTTGCACTCAGAAGGTGGAAGACAAGGCACTTGCAAACAGAGTGGCTTTGGAGTTTTTATAAATATAAAAAATGCAGGATTTTTACTGTTTGGTTGGGCGCTATTTTCAAAGACTTAGTTCTATTGGAAAGAAATGAAATCTCTCTTGTGCAAATTTTCATGCATAGTAAGATTATTAGAGGGTGATGAATATATTAGGACTGCGGAAGACAGTATTGGATTGATTTATGTTGTGTGGGCTAAACATACATTAGAAAAATGCAGTAAAGTTGTTATGTGAGATTCTGTGGCGAAATTGCCTCATGTATACATATAGTAAAGGTATCTTAAATAGAAGTTTGATACGAATCTTTTATGGTCAAAGATTAAAGAAGTAAATAAGAATATATATGTCATATTATGCAAAATGAAGTAAAAACAAATTCAGTTTCTATCTTTTGGCTCCGTACTTTGCCATATGTTGTCTGAAAACTGTTGAGATTTGAGATTTGAGTGCTACAAGTCATATGAAGAGAATATGAATTCACCAGAGAGACTGACAAGAGAGTTTGCCCCTGCACTGCTGATCCACAGTATCTGTCCCTCCCAAACTCTCCCTGAAACTATGGATGCTCCAAAATATTACCTTAGGAAAGAGTGAACTCATCGACTTCAGTGAATTTATCTTTTTCTACTAAAACCAACCATAAAATACTTGTGTTAAATGTATGCCACCTATTAGAAAATCCTGCCTTTATTCATTGTGAACACAAAAAAAGGTTTTATTATGGACAGGCATCAACATTTTATGCTGTCTGATTGTTCAAGAGTCAAAGCATTTAGAATAACATCTCATCTAGCTTTTTAATTTACTAACCTCAAGATGCAATACACTTGTATTTTTAATGAATTTATAAAGGTAGGCTAGTATACAACATTTGAAGTCCAGTGTACAGAAACAATAAGCTGTAACACGAAACCTATAATGTTCATAAATGTTTGAAGGAACCAAGAAGTCCACAATATATGGACTGGCTGAAGCCCATCCTTTTAGCTTTAACCAGTCATTATTTCTCACTAGCAATTACTCAACATGTCATTCTATACTGAATGAATTCCAATCAATTACAAGTGATTGCACATCACTCTGCGTCAATCAGAGGATAATTCTTGATTCGATGAGATGCAATGGGTGATGTCAATTACACTTTGTTGATGGTCTTTGATTGCTTATTCTTTTGCAAATACTGTTGCACCTGAATTGCACCACACTGACTAACCTGGCTATTCTACATTTCACAGGTTATGTCTAAAGTCATAAACATGAACAGAAATGGTAAAATATAGCCTGTACAGTGCATAAACATCTATTAGCAATAATACCAGTGCATAGTATGACAGATTGCATTGTGACATAGAGGGATGAAAGGATCCACTGGAATATAGCTTGGGGGAAAAGGAAGGAGATACCATCTCTGCCTTTTTTTTTTTCTTTTTCTTTAAACTTGAGCTATAAGCCAGTTTCTTGGCTTCTTTTTTGGTGTCATCTGGTTGTATAGGCATGCACAGGCATTAAGTTTGTACAAGCCTATCCTAAAGCAGTGTGTGTGTGTGGTTCATTGAAGCCTTACATGTACACTTCATATCTACATCTAATACACTTAATGCTGTGACGTTCATCAGATGGTCTTGTGGCAGTGGAGGGTAGGTTCAAGCTATGCCAGTCTTATGGGAACATTCCAAGAGTATTATCCACAGTTCCTGACAAGGCAAGCCCTAAGTGAAGGAGGTGCCGCAGTCTTCTCTCACTCAGCAGCAGACTGAAGGGTGCTTGAGCTCGGCGAAGGCCACTTATCAGGCCAAGGAGTAGTACTACAATGTGGTACGTACACAGATGTTTTTTCTTTATTTATTTTCTTCTCTGAATTTTATGTATTTTGGGGACAAGGAATAACAAGCTTAACCTGAGAACGTCTTTGGGCTTGCTCTAAGTAGCTTCTTTTGCCTGGATGAAAAGGAACTACAGACATCACCCAGTTATGGGTTTACTGGTTTAGTATGACTCGTGAGCAACAGAACTGCAATCCAGAAGTATAGTCAAACAGAAAAGCGATTATGCACATTCATCCAGAGAGAAGTGAGGATAATCTGTGTGCTTGAATAGCAGTCATAGTAGCCTAAATTACTACTGTCTTTCTAATCATAACTGAAGGCTAGAAGCAATGCATAGAACCCAGTGAGATCTACTTCAGTGTTTATTCAAAGAAAACCAGCCTTGAACAGTTGTTGTACACTGAGAGAGTGCTCTTATAACCAAACGGTAGGGCTACCACCAAGTAATGCTCAAATGAATATAAATTCCTTCTCATAGCAGGATTTATTCAGAAATTATTCTTTTTAGTGGGTTAATTTTGTGGTTTTTTCCCATTTGAGAAAAAATAGTCACTATACAGAGAAAAGCCAAATCAAGTAGATTTTAAACTGAGGGAAAAGGAAAGGCATACAGAAAAGACTGACATGTCAAATTCTGGCATAAAATCTGTGCCTTTATATAGATTAAACATTCTGTAAAGAGACAGTAAATTATAAAATGAAATGGGAGATGAGGATGATCAGCAGATGTAAAGGCTTAAGTCTGCGGTGTTCCTAGAAACACAAAACTGACACCTTCTTGCCAGCACAGTTGGTACAGTTTGTACTTCTGTCATTCTGGGACAGGGGAACATCACCATAGGCCTTTCCAGATTACTGAAACACAAACAAATTATATAACATAATGATGTAATATTAACATGACGTAAAGGTTAATGCAAGCAAAGAGAAGACCTCTTCAGATGACTCTGGTTTCCAAAAAATAATCTCTTGCTGAATAATGAGAGACAACTCTAGCAGTCACACTGATGTTCTTACTCTTGTTTCCATTGTGGAGAGATCCAAAGAACCTTCAGAACCAAGCAGAAAATTTGAGACAGGTCCCACAGAACCTATGAGCAAAAAATATTCCCAGTTACCAGGACACTCCCAGTATTTCAGTCTCTAACCAATACCTCTATGGTGCACAAAAAGTGGGAAGTCAAAACAGTGAAAAGATACTGAAATTTCTGACACAAGAAGCTCTGAACCAGCTTCTACAGCTGTGCCTAATTGACCTTGAAGTCCTGGAATAACCCAGAGTGGGAGACCCACTGCAGCACAGCCCAGTGTAGAGTGAGTTAAGTGAAAGAAAACCAGGCCTCTTAACTATATTTTTGGAACTGCCACTTTTGGCATCTACAAATGTTAATTTACTTCTGCCAGAAATCATCCATTCAACAGATTAAAATCTCTTTGTGGGAACAGAGTCGGAATTGAGTGAGGAAAAGTTTTTGAGGGTCAGTGTGGAACCTGTACTGAAAGCAGGAGGATTAAGCACACAAAAGTAGCTAACTATCTGTTGAACCAGCGCTAACCTGCAATGTCTTAGTGCTCTTAACTAAATGGCTTGTCACTCACTTAATCTATTGCTTTTTCCACTGGTGGATTATATACCATCAAAAAGCAAGAGGAAAAACTGAGATGTGCAAACAGTGAAAGAAGTCTTTTGTGCCTGTGGACAACCAGCCTCAAGCTTTTGATCTGGATCAGGCAGGACTTGTCCTGTACGTGTCATAAGTTATACGATAATTTGGTGCGGCTTAGTCTCCTTTCCCTTCATTTGGTATTTTGGAAAATATCTTCATGTTTTTTACTCATTTCAAGCCTTATGATAGATCCTTGACCAGGAAACAGCTATGAAAGATGATTTTACATCCTTCTAAATACCACCATGTATGCTATTTGGCCATGGAGTATGCCTGTAGACTATGCTGATTATGGCCTCTGCAAAAGGTCTAAGAAGTACGACCTGGGAAAATGCAATTAGTCCTTCTGTTCTCTAGCATAGTTCTTATCAGATCTGAATCACTTGCTTTGGCATTGAAGGGATGGAGAGTCCCTAGATAGAAGTGAAAGTTATTGTTATAAAATGGACTAGAAAAATCTAGCAACCACTTGGTTCATCTCCATATTATTAAGAGACTAAAACAGCAGGGCAGGAAAGTTTTCCTCATTTGCCAGTAGCCAAACTGTGGCCAATTTGGATTCTTTTCTTCTCTGACGGAATCTCTGCAGCCACATTTCAGGCTTAAAAATCACTTAATTTTTGTTTTGCAAATGCTTATTTGTGCCTTAAATGTGCTAAATGAAGCATTTTAAAACTAAAGAGAAGATTTACAAGCCTTAAAGATGATCACAATGACTGGTGCCTTGCCCAGGAGAGCTGGCAATTTAAATGAGTTACTGGAAACATGAGTTATTGGACATGACCAAAGAGAGCATAGCAGACGGAGTAGCTCCAAATCCTGCTGCATAATGGAAAATTTTGTACAGCCAATTCTAACTGTGAAAAAGGTAAAAGAAAAAAGTCAGATTAGGCTCACAAGCATGTTAAAACCCACCTGCTTACTTTGAGTTTTGTGTTTCAGAAATGAAACACTGACTTGTTGACTATAATAACAACTGGAGGGTAAAAATCACCACATTCCTTTGAAAATACTTTGAAAATAGCTCAAATTTTTTCTGTGTATTTGATCTAGGGTGAAACTCCTCTATATTTGTACAAAGACATGAGTACCATTTTCTCTGTAAAACAGAGAGCAAGTTTAAAATAGATTTTCTCCAGAAGAAAATGTCTCACATTTAAAAGCCAAAGTAGGATTTCCGACTTGTGATACCTGTCATTCATACAAAACCTAACTAAATCAAAATAATTTCAATCACATGTCAAATTTTGCATTTTCAAGGCAACATGATTTTCCACAGATCTCTTAGCAGTATATTAAATGTATCATTTGTCCCTACCAGCCTCATATGCTAGAAGATGTAGTAACTGGTTCAAGCATCTTGAACATTTTGCATTTAGAGTACGAGCAGCATATAATTAAACAAGTGCCTATGTCAGCAGGGAAATCTCCATTGAAGTGAGGATCTGATCACACTAGTAGTTAATTTTGCAACTGTTTTCATGAATAGAAATGCTTCTGGTTATGCAAGCCTCAAAGCTGCTTCTATTCAAGTCACTGGGACTATTGGAATCGTTGAGAGTTCAGCAGAAATAGAATCTAAGTCATTATTATTTGAGCCACCAGCAATTCTTGAAATGTTAGTGACTTTTTCCTTTCTGTAAAATGAAATTTTTGGAAAAGTGGAAAGTGAGTCATTTGGACACACAAATTGGACAAAGTCTTTTGTAATACAAGGAGTTGTCCTAATGAGGTTTCATGCCCCTGCTGACCCACAGAGATATAGCAGACAGTATATTTATTTGTTCAAAAAGAACGATGATTTTTGAAGGCAGTACATGATTTTATCAAACATTCACATCAGAGATTCTCTTTACTTTATAAGGATCAGTTGGCCTGAGATTGTAATGCAAACTGTAAATGTTGATCTCAAATGGAAAATAACAATACTTTAAAATGACTGAGGTAGGTAGTTTTTGATGGGGCACCAATGAGTTGAAAAAGCAGACTAGTAATGCTCCCCCCATCATTTCATTCTAGGCAAGTGAGCTAAATTTAGCAAATAAGCTGGATACAAGGTTCTCCATGCTTGTCAAAATATGATGGCAATTAAACCGGCATCTATTCTGTACCTCATTTTTTTAAGGAATGTATGTTTCAAGGCTTTGACAGTTAAAAACTATTTAGATTATTTATGACATTTCCAATGAGTTAGTAACATTTTTTTTATTGCATTGCATTTTGCATAATATAATTTGTCACTACTTCTTTATTAAGCTTGTTTTATATTCATAGTTGTCCCACAACACTATATTTTCCTCTTTGTCAGCTCAGAACTTCATTATGAAGGATGAGGTTTTATCGTTTCCTAGTGATGCAAATGTCTACAGTGAATAAGTGTCATTATGCAGGAACAGGAATTTAGTTTTCCTCCATTAAGCAGCCAGGCTAATGACTCAACAAGTTTATAGCCCACCACAAAATTTGATAGCTTGGTGTGAGTTAAACAAATGATGGTTACATATTTATATGAAAATGAAAGTGGCTTTTTGGGGCTGGATGTTCTACTTCTCTCATTTAAAGCCTAGACTTCTATTTTCAGTTTAAAAAAGGGACATTCTCAGTTATACCTTAAGATGAGCATGCCTTCTATTTCTACATACCTGACATGACTGCTACATGACAACACCATCATAGGGAAACAAAAAAATACATATTTCACGGCCAACTTTAAAATCTGACACCCATGGAAACATCCTCATTTAATGGCTTCAAATTCTCACTATTTTTCATTATATGTAGAAAAAAGGCTATTCATAACAAACATTAGATCCAGCTGAAGATGATATATGCCATGTTCTCAGCACTGGAACATTTCCATCTGGGTACGATACCCACTCAACACTGTTTCAGGGCCAGTGGACAACTATATAGACAAAAACACTGCCAAGCTCTTTCTTTTCTTTATACAGTCACTTTTAAGTAATTAAAGAATGTGTGAAAAAGACCTATTTGACTGTTTAATTCATCTCCCCTCCAGTACAAATTTGTCCCCATGGTGTATTTTTTCAAATGCTTTGCCTAATCTAATTCCAAATATGTACAAGCTTAAAGCTTTCAGCATTTCCCTTGGGAGACTGTTTCTCAATTTAAGGGATCATACTGTCAGGATTCTTATTCAGATATTTAGCTAAAGTTTAATTTTTTTCCTTAATTTCAGTCTGTTTCTCCTGGGGACAGACTCCTGGCTGTCATAAACTGTCAGAGCTTCCCTGATTTCCTTTGGGTTTGGACAGTGTACATCAGCTGAGAATCTGGTCAGGGTTTTCCCTTCCTACTATGCTAACAATTCTCTCCTCTGATACATTATACTATTAATCATCATGCTCACACTTAGTCATTGCATTCTGTATTTAATAACGCTTTCACATCCCGCTTTCTAACACCATATTGCTGGCTGTGTCAATCATTCCATCCCATAATTCACTTATTAATCCATACTTCATGTAGAGATTAAAATCAGCTCCTGAACTAGATGATACTTCTCCATAGTGATGGTAGAACAGCTGCCATGATCATAAAAGAGGATTGTACTGAGGGCAATGAAGTAAGATCCTACTTTTGATAAATTTTGTATTTGATATTTCTGTTTTCAGATAAAAGCAAACAGAACCAATAATATGATATGTTTTTGTTGAGAATTTTTTTTAAACAGGACAAAAAATCCTCTGCTCTGCATGTCAGTATTTGTAAAGGAAAGCTGGCTGTTTCAGAAGAACTCCATACTTCCAGTGGTGCTCCCTACCTATAATCTGCTGTGTGCCCCCAGCACAGGCTCATATTACTTGCTGATATAAAATTACCACCTCTCCACTAGTTCCACAATGGCTGGATATTTTTAAAATAGCATGGGAATACATTGATGCAAACAGCTTTCATGACTGAACTGTCCCTAGCTCATCACTCACATTTTCTTCTTTTGTAGGTACTTTTGTTAATTTCTGGACTAGCCTATCACTGCAGCAAGCTCCAGAAGACCAAACCAAACCAAACCAAACCAAACCAAACCAAACCAAACCAAACCAATCTTTTCCATTGGCAGAGTTCCCTGGTAATGAGGTTATGTTTAAGAGATGTTTTAAAAGTAACCAATGTTTCCTATTTTAAATGAAATCCTAGCTCTCCTGTGCCTTTAAACATGATAAATGGAGCTCCCTGAAACCAACAGTTCTTGGGATTTCTAAATCCAAATCAAAACAGTAACTAGGCTTTAATCAGCTAAATTTTGCTCCACCAGTTCTCAGCTCATTCGGACCAGTAAATAAAGGCTTTTTTCTTTTCTATCCAACCTTTCTTAGAAAGTGACAAAACAAGAAAGCTTTTGAGTATTGTTGAGCGCATATTTACTTTTGGCATATTTACTTCTTGTTCAAGTCAGTTAACGTTCTGCCATGGCCCAGGCCTGCCTGATCTATTATTGCTCATGAAATCTATCATGTTTTATACTGGGGACTTAAGAAGATGACACCTATTTATGTAGGAGTGTCTACAAGGCTGTCTTATTGAAGACCTCCTACTGTGTTACTAAGCGCCCACTGTCAAATTGTGACTCATATAAGAGTCTTGAGCCCAGCGCTTAGCCACTAGTAATCTGCTGAAGCGTGGCCAAGTGGGATCGCTGTTGTGATGTGGCCAACCTCTTTTGAAAGTCAGAGATGGATTCACTTTTTGAACAAAGCACTGGTGCATCATAGAGCAACCTGTCATGAACTTTTTTGTATGCGATAAGTAAGGTTATCACTAACAGGAGCTTAGCAGGAGCTTGGTGGCTACATTACTTATTAAAAATACGGCAAAAGCAATGTCTGTAAATGATAACACTGTACAATTCAATGCTACTTGAATGCCCTGACCTGTGGCAAGGTTTTGGTAGTGGAGGGGCTACAGGGGTGGCTTCTGTGAGAAGCTGCTAGAAGCTTCCCCTATGTCCGACAGAGCCAATGCCAGCCGGCTCCAAGAAGGACTGACCGCTGGCCAAGGCTGAGTCAATCGGCGATGGTGGTGGCACCTCTGGGATAACATATTTAAGAAGGGGAAAAAAACTCTGCGCAACAGCAACTGCAGCTGGAGAGACGAGTGAGAATATGTGAGAGAAAGGACTCTGCAGACACCAAGGTCAGTGAAGAAGGAGGGGGAGGAGGCGCTCCAGGTGCCGGAGCAGAGATTCCCCTGCAGCCCCTGGTGAAGACCATGGTGAGGCAGGCTGTCCCCCTGCAGCCCATGGAGGTCCACGGTGGAGCCAGATAACCATCTGCAGCCCATGGAGGACCCCACGCCAGAGCAGGTGGATGCCGGAAGGAGGCTGTGACCCTGTGGGAAGCCCACGCTGGAGCAGGCTCCTGGCAGGACCTGTGGACACATGGAGAGAGCAGCTCACGCTGGAGCAGGTCTGCTGGAAGGACTTACGACCCTGTTTGGGACCCACACTGGAGCCATCTGTTCCTGAAGGACTGCACCCCATGGAAGGGACCCACGCTGGAGCAGTCCGTGAAGAACTGCAGCCCGTGGGAAGGACTCATATTGGAGAAGTTCGTGGAGGACTGTCTCCTGTGGGAGGGACCCACGCTGGAACAGGGGAAGAGTGTGAGGAGTCCTTCCCTTGAGGAGGAAGGAGCGGCAGAAATAATGTGTGATGAACTGACCACAACCCCCAGTCCCCATCCCTCTGCGCCAGTGGAGGGGAGGAGGTAGAGAATTCAGGAGTAAAGTTAAGCCCGGGAAGAAGGGAGGGGTGGGGGAAAGGTGTTTTAAGATTTAGTTTTTATTTCTTCATTACCTTACTCTGATTTGATTGGTAATAAATTAAATGAATTTTCCCCAACTTGAGTCTGTTTTGCCCGTGATGGTAATTGGTGAATGATTTCTCCCTGTCCTTATCTTGACCCAGGAGCCTTTCCTTATATTTTCTCTCTCCTGTCCAGCTTAGGAGGGGGAGTGATAGAGCAGCTTTGGTGGGCACCTGGTGTCCAGCCACGGTCAACCCACCACAATCTGTAACAGGAGTGACTGTGACAGTATCAAGGCAGTACACATATTTGAGCAATGTTCATGGTGAGAGAACACATAAGTTTCTCTTTGGTTCTGTGAACCTCTTCAGCCATGTACCATTAGTTCTGGGATCCCAAACAGTATTTCAAGGGCTTGAGCAATGTGCCCTTAATGCATACACATGGTATTGAGAAGTACATTAGATACAATTTCAAACTATTGCTTCACTAGCTTCTTGTGAGCAGTAGATCATTTGATCATGTTCCAGACTGTAGGCTTAGATTGGTGGCATTCGTTTTGCTACAGTAGAAATAAATCTCCCAGGCAGAATGTATAATGTTAGTTTTTATAGAAAGAGAAAAAAAGCATGAACCAGTTCACAAGTTGGCTTTCAGTTAGTTCTACATATTAGCAGTCACAAAAACGAGGTTTGTGGCCTCAGGCACTGAATTCAATAACTTCATCTTTCCAAGTAGCAACCCTGTTTTTGCTTCCCTCCAGGCACACACTCACAGGGCAATCATGTTGAATTCTCAATTCAAGTATGAAGGGTTAGCTAAGCTTTTCTCTCAACAAACGACATTACAGAAAATTTGAGGAAAATCAGGCAGTTATAGAAAATCACAAAAGCTAGATTTTGATAATGGGGTAGCTCTAGGGTTTGAAATAAGAAAATAAAACAGCTGATCAAGACTAATCCATGATACAGAAGTCATGCTTGATGCTATCTTCTAATAGATGTTACAGACCCTGTGTGAAGTGAGACAATGGTCCCAGCTCTGTAGCTAAAGGTCAGGGGTCCAAGTAAGGAAGTTGCAAATGCAGTTAGACCTTTTTTTATAGGTTTTAGAAGATAGATGGTGGATATGCTAGAACTGATGATCTGGAGAAGGCACCTCCAACTCAGGTTGAAATATTAGTGAAACATTCCCACTAATGATACTGTCCTGGGCTGGCAAAGATTTCAGTATCTTTTCTCAGAGAGTTAGGTTTGTTTTTCAGAAGAATAAAGGCCACATATGTTATTTTGTATCACAGAGAGTTATCTACCGTTGATGCAAAATAGAAAATAAATAATACTGTCATGTTGTGTGTCAAACAGGTAGGTAGGGACAGCATGTTCTGAGCCCCCTAAGAAACTCCAGCAAGGACCAAAAAAATATCCTCAGGAGCTTTTGGGCCTGGGTCAGATTCACTTGAACAGTAACATAATTCTTTTGATTTTCTAGTATTTCATTTAACCATAGTATATTGTAAGGTAAGAATAATTGTAAAACAAATCCTTGGTGTAATAATGTGACAACAAAATATAACCTTAATAACAAATTCTGTATGTGTTATTACTTAAATTCAGTGATTTTTTTGTGTTACAGAATTATTGTTTCCATTTTATTGATTGAGAAATCAAGGCCCAGAAAGACTGTGTGATATTTTCAGACATGCAGAGCTTCCCCATCTGAGTGAATTGTTGTTGGTCCTGTTCCCCATAGGTCAAGTGTTCAGCTCATTAAAATGTTCCACCATCACAATTCAATGACCTTGTGGGCAATCTTTGCAGAGGCTAATGACTTATTTAACATCGGCATTGATCTGCCAGGTATGATCTCTTTGAGTTAGAAGATCTATAAATACAGCTTAATCATTCAAAGGGCTTAATTAGCTACTGCATTACTGCAGTTTTATGTTGATGTAATATTATTGGGTTTATATGAGATTACTGAAGAATCACACTGTGATTTAATATTTACCAGCTAGTCTTTCAAGCACCTCAGGCTCATCAGACCCTATTTTCAGAGGTGCTGCTATCTAGTGCCCATTGGCTGCATGACCATTAGCTTGGGCTGGTGGCTAGTCAGAATTTCTGTATCTTGGCTTGCTGTTGTGAAGACTGCATGCACAACAGGTCTAGACCAGCATATATGTACATAGATATTAATGTGCAAAAATAAACACACACATAAAAGTTGGTATTTGCACACACACATACTCACATCTCTGGAAAACTGACATACAATGATGGCTTTTCTTTTCAAGATCTTTAGTCAATAGTAAGTATTTAGGGAGATTGTTGTTCTTTTCGTTAAAGACTGCTGTCTCCTATGCGAATAGCCAGAAAAACATTATCCCATTTACCTTTGGCAAAACTAAAAATATGTGATTGTGTTCATAATCCTTATACTTCAATTATATTTCATGGTAATATTTGCTACTTAAATATTATGCAAACTGTTCCTAGTTTAATGACTGTTTGCTCCTGTTCACAAAATTTCAAGGTTAGCGCAAGGTCAAGCTGCACTTTGCTGAAGAAGCCAGTTATAAATTTCACTAATGTATTTAATCATGTGATGTTTTTCTGGTCATACTGGTGATTGTTCTGGAGTAGCAAAAGGTTAGCTGAGCACACATGATACATTGGTTACTCCTGAATTCACTGTTTTCATAGATAAAATATAGGTAATGTTACTCCTGCATCTCTCGTTCCTATTGTTATACTTGAACTAAGAACTGAGTTTTTGCTTAAACATAATGAAACTGCTTTAGCCTGATGACAATAAAATAAAATAGGTTTCCTTATGAGAATTTTAGTTGTTTCTGGTAGTTTCTAGGGACATCTGTGGTGAACAGCTTCTGTTAGCTGTTTGCTAATTGATGGGTTCTTGATTATTAGCTGTTTCCTGATAGTTTGGTTCTTGATTATAAAAGATCCACACCTTTAGTCTCTAGCTGCCCGCCAAGTAGAGGGTAGCTGAGTGGGGGACCCTTGTTTACTTAGTAAGTGGATGTACAGCAAACTGAGGCTTTGGAAGTTTGCGTGGAGGGGGGCAGAAATGCATCCAGATAGTGTGGGAGCAGCACTGGTGATTATGGGGCACAGGGCTCAGTCCCAAGCCTTGACTGGAGAAATCAGCCCTGGAAAACCAGAAACCATGACCCAGATGGAGCTCTGGAGGGAGGCTGCTGCTGCACAGGTCTCAGGCAGCATCAGTCTTGAGTATCTTTAGATCTTTGTTATGAAAACTGAAAAAACTGAATGCGTGGTTCTCCCTTTTCATTTCATAGAGTGGAGGGGTATCCAAGAAAAAAAAGAGCCCCTAAAATGAGCAAAGGATGAGCAGGCAAAGATGAATCTGTTAACTCTGTCTTCGTATCCAGAGAAGCTCTTCCAGACCTTGCATTTTTTGTCTGAAATGTCACTCTTCCCCATGCATATGCCAAGCCAAAAGAAGTACAGCATTGCAAAGTACAGGATGCCGTCACGTCTGCATCTTGCGAAGCTAATTCTTAACTAATGGTTGTTCATGCCCTCACCTGGGCACGATGAGGACAGAACAGAGAGAAGTAGCCAAGATGAGAAGTGTCCCTGAGGCTCCATGAGTGATGGAGCATGGACAGACTGACTTTTCTGCTAGATTCTCCATTTGCACTAGATTTCAGGGAGCCCAGTTCCTAAGAAAACCAGGAAACATTAATTCACTGAGTGGCCCTTTGGCTTGCCAGTTTTCCATCTCTGATTGTTGTTCAATGGTTCAGGACCAGATTAATTATTTTAGACAAATGGTTACTTTATATGCATGGTAAAATACTTTAAAACATTCTGCAGACATTTTTGGATGCTAACGGTCATGCATTTTCCCACTAGCAATGTTGATTCAACTGACCATTGTGATAATAAAGAGCCAAAATAGTTGATTGAATTAATAATAGAGAGGTTGAAGTATTTCTAAGCAGTATTCTCAAAATAATCGATGTCACATTATGACCTGTCTGGTCAATTGCCCATGAATTATGAAGAATTAAAATAAGCCTTGATAGGGTAGGCTGTACACATCAACACAAGCAGCAATGTGGCAATTGTTTTTATGATGATATCCATAGCACAAGAAACGAGTCAAGTATGAGTAGAAATGTCCGAAGTTTTTCATTATATTCCTGTCTTTTAAATATTTACCTGAAATGCTGCCATAATTTTCACAAAAGGGTTTGCAGGATCTTTGCCTTTATAATTTGTATTAGATGTTCCAGCAGCAGGAAGAAAAATTTGACTGAACTTGTTTAGGAGGAAGAAAGGAGCATGTAAAGTTTAAAAAAGTGGCAGTGCCTTCCAGGAAGACACATGCTAGCAGCAGTCAGGTATGGGGCCAGATCAGTGATTCCCCAGAAGAGACGCTGGAATAGCAGCATATGCCTACATACTCACTGCCACAGCTCTATGCAGCAGGTGCCTATTTATACAATAAAAGTTCTAACCCCAATGTTTACTGAAAGAGCTCTTTGAATTTTTTCCCCAGTCACATGCAATGTATGCTCACAATCAAATGGCGTACAGTTGGCCTTGCGCCTGTGAGTGCCTGTGAACCAGTGGAGTCAGGTTGTAAGAAGGTCTCCTTAGAACACTTCACTGACAAGGGCTTGCACTGCCTCAAGCAGAAAATCACTTGCCTAACTACTGGCTTTCTGTCATTATTGCTAAGCAAACCCTGAGAGAGTTTTTTAGGTTTGTGTTTAAGGAAAAAAGTTGTTAGCCTTGATGTTAGCCTGTATTCTCTAAATCAGAGAGTAATCTTGATTCACTGGAAAAAAAATCTCAAGGTCATAAAATCCAATAGATTACAATTAGATATTGTAATCTAAATAACTTCATCTGGAAATCACTATACATAAGAACAGAAGTAGCTGAAGTATTGCTTATAGGCAGGTTGTAACCTATGCTAGTTCCTCTCAGATTAATAGCACCTTTGTCTCTGAAAGAATATTAATCATCATTAATGGGTTGAATTCCAGGCTTCTGCCCTCATTGCATTTCTGATTATTGAGAATTCATAGAGATAAGATATATGTGCTGTGAATAATGAACCTAACTAGTCTTCAGCCAAAGTTACAAAGATTTGAAGTTGCAGACTTGGGTGGTCTGCACAAGTCTCAGTTATCTGAAATTTGAATGGATTATTTAAATTTTTGATATCTTTAACTTAACAGACAACAGAAATCACTACACAGTAAAATATATAAAAAATGTGTACCTGTTATGGAGTATAGACATATATATTTATTAACTAGTCGTTAAGACTTCAGTGTGGTTTTTTAATTTGCAGTCCAAGGCCTTCTGCAACTGGAGAGCTAGAAGTAGAGAAGACCACAAGTTTTATTTCTCTGTGCATCAAAATAACTTTAGCTAAATAAATAGTTATTTGTACTGAGATTTTGTTTAACCAAATGGAGGATTTTGTTTAACCAAACCATGGAGGATTCAGTTGTGAAATTTAGATTAGGCTTCAAAGCAAACTTTAACTCATCTCCAGGCAGAGTAATTTCCTCTAGTGCTCTAGGCTACATCTATATGCAGTTATAAGTACCCAATAACTATTGTGTTTCTTATCCATGTAAACATAGTCTTTTTTTTATAGAAAACAAGAGAAGCTGATGGGCATTGACTGTTTATATTTTCTTTCCTATTACCTGAGAACTGCAAGTCTTTACTGACTTTTTAAACTAGGTTGTTAAATTTCTCTTAAGTCTAAAATAAATAAGAATTTACTATCTTCAGTATATGCATTTTGAAGAATTAATGAGGATTTAATAAATTAATTGCATGTGTCCTTTTCATAAAAATGTACTATATATTACACATAGCTATGTCAAAAAACACTTTGTCAAAGTAAAGTAGTTAAAGCTGTAAGTTAGCTGAATACAAAGCTTTCACTTAGCTCCCTTGTATATATGACATAGAATTTAATTACAAGATCACCTGTGATACTTTGCACAGAATAGATGATGCTGTCTGACTAAGGAGCTATTCAGCTCTGTTTGCCGTTTTTCAGTGTGTGGCTCTGTTGCCATCCCCAGCAATGTCCCAAGCTCTCAGTTGCCAGAGAAAGCCTTGACAGCAGTGAAAAGCAACGTCTTTTCCCCACTCACAGCTTCAGAAATGGAACAGTTGTTTTGGCTGTAGTTTAAGAAAAACACATAAGGGGCTGATACCTGTCATGAAGAATATTAACCAGAATGCATAAAAGTTGGCAATAAATAAGCAACAAGGTCTTATGACTGCATCCAATACTTTAACAACAAACAGGACTATAAGTCCTGACTGCAGTCTATTCTCTGTACGCAATTTTTTGGCTCAGAACTAGAAGGGCCTGCAGTGAGGATGTGGTTTTCTAAGTTCAGAGCAGGAAGCCAGGTCATGGCTGAGATAGTTAGGGGACGCTCCTGAGTGAGGCAGTAGGCCAAGTTAAAGGACAGGCATCTTTACCTTACTCCAATACAAGTATCCCTTCTGGTAGAGAAAATGACTGAACCCTAAGTTTTGCCACAGAGCATGCACTGGTCAATGTTTAAGTGGGATCTAGAGCATTAAGCAGCCTGCACCTTTGAAAGCTAGTTGGAAACTGCAGATGCCTGTGCACAATGGGAGGAACACCACCTCCCAGGGGAATCTTCTAGGGTATCGCTACTCAAATCGAATGAAAAGTGTGCAGAGCAAAATGCTCGCCAAATGAAGGACCTTACTGTTGTAGCTCAGTCAATCAGAAATGCTGTTTCCTGGAGAAGAAACAGGTTTTCTTCTGATAAAGCATTCTTACAAAGGAACTAGAAGCAATGTCAATATCAAAAAGACTGGGAAGCTATAAATAGAAAGAACTCTTGTGTCAAAGATGCATCTACATATAAGAAAGAGAGAAATAGAAGTATTTTTGACCTCCCAAATACAGCACAAATGGGCAAGTTGCTGTGTTCTGTTTGAACAAGTGAGACCTGGATCTTAGGTGATACTTGTCATCATGGCAACATAATCTTCACATGGAGGAACATACGAACCATGTATTTCTCAATCAAAAAGCAAGAAGATTGTGTTTCTTTGGGGTTTGGGGGGAAAAAAGAAGAATAGAAATGAGAAAATTAATCAGGCAATCACTAAGAGCTACAGACAGAATCAAGATGGAAGTTAGGCCAGTGCTGCTGAGTATTGCCAGCAAATAAGTCAGTAGGCCACTTGGCTTTTTTAAATGATAAGTGAGGACCATGAGCCACGGGAACAGCAATTTGCAAGCACTGCATGAGGAGCATGCCTGATGACTCCCAGCCCCAGCTTCAGGGTGCACGCATAGATGCAGTGTTTGTACTCTGTGCACGTGCAGGTAGGCCAAGACAAGTTCAAGTGTTCCACAGATGGAAGCAGGCTCAGGTCAGATGAAATGTCCCAACAGACCTGAACCTAGTCCAGAGGCCAAAATATCCAAATTAGGCAGTTGAAAGGTAAAATTCTTGGGAAAACATGATGGGGGGAAAAAGAAATATTGGAACAAGGAAGCAAAAAGTACTTACAATCCTAAACAACAAGTACTTAGGAAAAAAAAAAAAGTACTTACAATTTTAAACAACAAAAAAAAGGTAGAAGTTAAACCTTATTTTCGTCTATATTTCTAAGCACTTTAACTTTCCCATGGTGGCAGAGCAACTCATGTATTTTCACTGTTGTATATGCACAGAATACCTCCCTTCGCTTCCTTGTCTACATTCTGGCTCCCCACTAACAAAAACTACCGAAAGTGATTTATTTCCTGTGCCTGTCCTCCCTTTTTCTCTTTTTTTTCTGACAATCTTTTGTAGATTTTACAGGCTGTGGCTATATTTGGCTATATTTGTCATTTGTCTCAAAGCTTCAACATTACAGACCCTAAGTTCACCTCATAATATCAGATTCAGTCATGCTGGTTTTCAGCAAGAGAGAACTCTAATGATCCCATATGCCTTTGTGCTCTACTATCATCATCACTGAGAGCTTTTTTGGTGTCCATGGCTGTCTGTTTGAGCAAAGTTAATACCCAGGCCCTATATTTGATCTTTTACTTAACTCTTTATATCAGTCTTGACGAAAAATGTTTTATTAAACAGCATTAGGATAATGCAATCTGTCCTGAGCTAACTTGCAAGTATAAGAGCTTTTGATGATCTTGAATTTGCTGAGTGATTGTTCAGGTGATGCAGCTGTGGCTGTCAATATATGAAAAAATATTAATATCTGTATAAACTATTTTTGAAAATCCCACACAGTCTAAGTACATGCAAGGACATAAGAGAATGCCCTCCAAAACTGTCTTTGCTTGTCTTCAGGTGAAGAATTTCTTCAGTCAGCTCAAACATACATTAATTGTTCTGGAGATGTAAAATTCCAGCACAGGCCTTGAATAAGTATTCTTGAAAACCCCAAAATATTTCCACAAAATGTTGAAAAGTTGGCTGACAGTCTAAGAAGGACTGAAATAAGCTGTTAATCCTGTGATTCCTCTGTCAGCTATAGTGTTAATCTGAAATTTATTTCCTCTTTTTTCTGGTACTAGCAACATGTCAAGTTTTGCTCAGAATAACCCCCACAAAACTGTTGCATATGATTTCCAGTTCACATATCAAGTTTTGCAGTCTTTCCACTTCTGCATCACAAGTTTTTCTTGAATTATTCAGTTCCTTCAGTTAATGGCTACCAGTGTGCTGTACATGCAAGAGAGTATGTGTTATAGCTTCATTTACTTCATGCCATGTCTTAGTCATTTTTAAATTTAGATTTTTCTAAATGCTTTTCTAAATTTGTGTTGATGCCTGGTAAACAAGCTGTGAAGGATCAGTCACCATTAACACAATCTGTCTATCCTGCACCAGAGAGCCCTTGAAGGGAATTTCCAGCGTGACGCTGCAGGGTGTCTTGGCTTTTTGGAATGCTACAAAGCAAATTGTAAACAGTCTTCACTATGCCAGCACAAGCAACAGCTTTGGTACAGCTTTCTGCTGAATCCATTTCACAAAGATTCAGTGAATGACAGTTGTTTAGGAATAGTAGGCACTGTTTACCTTCTCGCTTTAACACACTGTAGTTTTCCCCAAACCTTTACGTACCATATTAGCTGTATTAATCACATTAGTCTGTTTTACAGCCTTATGATAAGAATCATTCCAAAAATCATCAAGTCTGTTTTAACTCTTGTCTTTCCATTCCAACTTCAATAGTTCGGAGAATGTTCCTAAGCAGCATACCTTTTCTAGGTATAAATGATTCATCATCACCCTCAAAGGCAACAAGCTTTATGTTTGATCCACTTTTATACGAATATGGTATACCGTATTTCTGGTGAATTCTGTCTTGGCATGCTTTCTGTTCAGGAGCTGGCACTGATGACTCAACCTCACAGTCACTTCTTGGCTTCACAGATAATCATCTTAACCATCTTCAAGGAAACTGTGTGAACATCTGCATATCTGCTTTTGTATTGTTCTCCATCACTGCATGTGGTATGTCTCTGTTGTAATGACTCTCAAGGATCAGGTGAGTCATGTTTCTGAAGACAGATTTTTCTCTAGATGCTTTCATCAGCCTAAGGACTGGTGGGAAGTTCCTTATTAAAAATGCCATAGTCATAAGAGGGCCATATACCCCAAGGAAGAGGATTGTCTTCTTGACATACATTTTGTATGGGAAAACATGGGACTGTGACCACCCTATTCCTTCATTTCATCACCACCTGAACAGGATGACTCAATAACTGAAATCTGTTCTTTTTCACATGCCATGTTTGAACACATAATGGCTACGTCTCAGCTGCAGGACCCAGAACTTCTTCCCATGTTTTGGGTCTGCGCATATGTGAGCTTCAGCTCCACTTCTGCTCCATCTTGTGACAGACATTCACCACCCTTTCCCTGAGCTTTGATTTTGTGGGGAGGGAAGCTGGGTGTTCAGGCAGCAGAAGTGCCTTGATACAATCCAGTCAACCTTTCAGTCTAGATGACTGAGATGAATAAGGTGCATACCAGGCCACCCATCTCCTGAACAGCTTAAACAGAGGCCATCTGCCTTCTTCTGTTTAGTACTAGAATATGCCACAATTCAGATATTAAAGCTGAAGTGGCAAGTATTATTCTGCAACATGAGCACTGTTACCTTTCACAGTATTTAAGTGTTTCCTGCTGAGTTACCAAAACAAGTTCAATGCTTAACAAACAACCCTAGAATTCATTCTGTCCTTTTTTTTTCCACTTGGATCTCTGTCTAGTGTACTTGTCACCAAAATTCAATGTCATTTACAGGTTGTAGCAAACTTTTTTTGATTTGGAGAAGACAAGGATATTTAGGAGATTTTTACGTCAATAATTTAGTCTGACTTCATAATTCTCTTAATGAGAGAATGCCTTCTCTAAATATTTGGTAATCTATTTTATAGTGTATTATCACATGGACATTATAAATGTGTTAACCAATCTCTTAATGCCACCATATTCAGGAATTATTAATTGCTTTTTGCCTCCAGACTTCTTCAGACTTTAGATTTTCAGCTTCCACAGAGGGATGGTGGTTTGAAATTTGCAGCTGGTACCTAGTTTTCTAAAGAATCAACTCAAATCCTTAATTCTAGCCACAGCTACTATGTACAAATCCAGAGATGATACATTGGCTCTTTGTTGGAGAGAAAGAGAATGTCTGAAACTACTGAACAGGGTTTCTCCAAACTGTGGCCCAGTGCCTCAGTTTTAATTTCACTGAGAAGATTTTGATAAAGACTAAGAACGGGATACCAGCCACCCACCCCGAGCCAAAGTAAAATTTTCGTTCTTCATACTCTTCAAAAGTTCAGAGTTGGAACCCAGTTTTACAGCTTTTGTTTGATGCTGCAGACAGGGATAACACTTGAACACCATGAATTTTGTAAACTGTTCTCTCTTCACCTCAGCTCCTACTCCTTTTCCTCATCTTAGCTTCAGGAGCTTTCCCTCAGCTTAGCAAAGCCTTTAACACAGCCCTGAAAATATTTTGTTATTTTCAAATAGCCAGTAAAGCACACACTAGTATTTGTCAACTATCACCTTTCATCTAAAAAAGTCAAAGCAATTAAGAAAATTTATAATATTAAATATACAGAAGGAACTAATTGTTGATAATTATTTGCATCTTATTCATGGATAAATTGAGACACAGGTACCTTCAGTAAGCCAATGGCAAAGCTAAGCCTGAACCATTCTGCCCTCCATCCTCTGTTCTAACTGTGCAATATACATAAACTATGACATTATGAAGTATGAGAAGCTTCAGACAATGAGGAGAATGCTTTTTGGGAAGAGTGAACTTCTTTCACTCTAGAATGCATGTGTTTGGCTAACAATAATTTTAACTATAGAACAGTGAATACTAAACTTATGCTCACATTTTATTGCTTGCATTGCAGTTGCATAGGTTTTATGGTGCTATTATTCAACAGTTAGCCTAATATAAGTTTCAAATGCATAGCTCACCTGTGCTTTTGTTTTAAATTAAATATAGGCATTCAATATTTGTTTCTAGCTTCTCATTTTTCATTAAATCCATGCAATTCTTTAAAATTTAATAATGTGAGCTTTTTGCAACCATTTGAGAATTAGGGTTATGTTGTTAAAACACTGTGCAAATAATTCATATGATCAGACTAATATAACTTTGGTGTTATAGTCACTTTTAAAATTTTGAGATTGTAATTCAGCTACCAGGAATCCATAACCAATTGTCTTCACATGGTCCTGGGTGACTATTCCTTATATAATGAATAACTCTGGAAACCTCTTGTTCTCAGAATACATTATAGTATATAAAATAAATTAAGTTGCAGTTTTACCTGACAATTTTCTTATTACAATGTCTGTTGGAATGTAGATTCTAGGTTATGTTTGTATTACTGCATGTGTTGTTTACAGTGCAGAGAGAGGACTCAATAGCTCAGTTATGTGTGAAACAACTTCCTGAGAGACACGAATATCTGGAATTTATCTCATTGATATAGGAGTTACCTCATCACTCATGAGCAGAGCTGCTCCTAATGGGTAATGGGACCATTGTTATCAGGTGACAATTTACCCTGAGGGCAATATCCTGCCATTGATTTTCAGGCACCATTTATTGATTCCAGAGGATATTTTGTGTAATATCTGATAGTCTTATACAGTCCCTACTTTAATGTACGATTGGCAACTTAGTGGTATTGTGCAAATTAGGTTTTTTGTGGAAAAAAAAAAAAAAGTACAGTCCATTTAGTAAAGTTTTGGCTATTATCTTTCATAGGAAATGGTACCTTATACTGTCTATTTAAAATACTCTTTATTATTATTATTATATACTCTTTTATTATTTTATGCATATATACATTATAAACAGACAAGCACAGAAGGCAGCCATGGGACAACCCTGCTTTTTAAGCACATACATAAATGCATAGGTACACATGCAGTTGCTGCCACATGTGCTTTGATGACCTGCTCATCCTAATTGAGTAGGTAATACTAAGCAACAGGAAAGAGAAAAAGAGAAGGGAGAAAAGAAGAGTGGGGTGGGGTGTGGGTGTGAAGAGGAAGGAAGCACCATGGTCTGACCAGGTAACCCTCACTGCTTTCCCAGTGCGTGAGAACCTCTCTGAAGAGCCACTTGGAACCAGAAAGTCCTTTGATAAAATAGCAGCCACATCACTGTGACAGTGTGCGGTATCATGCAACCAAGAACAATAAGATCAGAACTCCCGTGACAGGTCTGCAGGTCAATTGCCCAAAATTTCCATTAATTAGTGAGTATTGGATGGCTTAGGCTTTGAGGACAGTTTTTAAGCCCCATCCTTTAAAAAAAGTCCATTTCAGAGTGAGTTAACACCCAGATACAGTGATAATTGATGCTTTTGCTCGCCCTTGAAAATCTTGCCATAACATCTCTGCCTCATTTCCATCTGTAAAACAGAGACAACAGTTATTTTATCGGGTTATTCTGAAGATTGCCTAATTCCATGAAGGTGCTAAAACCCTAATAAATGAGAAGCAACCCCACTTGACAACCAGTGATCGGTAGTGTGCCCACTTTTATCTGTAACTTACTGTTTACAAGTCTGAGGATAGGATTTTCTGAAATGCTTACTGTTGTGGGTTAACCCCGGTAGGCAGCTGAACACCACACAGCTGCTCCCTCTCTCCCTCCACAGTGGGATGGGAGAGAGAATCAGAATGGCAAAAGTGAGAAAACTCATGGCTTGAGTTAAAGATGCTTTAATAAGTAAAAGAGGAAAAGACAAAACAAAACAAAACAAAGAGAAACAAGTGATGCAAAAATCAGTTGCTCACCACCAGTAGACCAACCCCCAGTCAGTCCCAGAGCAACAGCAACCCTGGCAAAACTCCTGCTCACCATAGCAGCTACTATGAAGAAAATTAACTCTATCCCAGCCAAAACCAGTACACTTATCCAAACAGAATTACAAAACACCTGCCTGTATAATAACCTGAGTACAAATCTATGCAGTATTTGCAAATAAAAATCATGCATTTTCAGTTAAAGTTAACCATATGGATTATTTTATTATTAAATTATTATTTTTAAAAAAATATTTACATATTAAAGTGTAGACTTCTGGGCATTAATGAGGTTTTTAAGGAAATCAGCCATTAGGTAATTAGGCAAATCTTGCTTTGGGTAAAGGATGTAAACCCAAAATTTAGGATAAATATTCTATTTGGAACATTTGAAATACATTTCTGAGTGAACAGGGAAAAAGAAAGGCAGAAAAAAAGATGGGGTCATGGTCCCCAAATAAACACAGAAAACTTCAGGAAAATATACTAATGTTGGGGCAGCAGGTATTGACTCATGCTAATTTTGAGAAATGCAAAATTATTTTTAGTGGAAGAGATTGTTTACTTTATTTGTCCTCACTGATGGGTTGTAAAAATATCCTAAAAAAGATGGTGAAGCTTAATGACAATCTCTTACACCTGAAAAGGAACAAAGGCCTAAGAAATGGGATGGAAGAAAGTCCTAGAAGATGTTATAATGCCAATAGCAAATAGTGTCTTCTTACTTGGCCCACTGGCTGAAATCTGACCTTCAAGATGAAGTGTCAAGAACCTATGCTGAGTTTAATGGTGCCAGTATCTTGCTCATTGCGTTGTTTCTAGAAGAAATAAAAAGCATTCAAAGACAGGTGATGAAAATGGTTACAGACTACAAGCAATTTCTAAGTGGCTGAAGAAACTGAGATGATTTGGGCTGCTTAATTTTTTTTTTTAAAAAGACAAGTAGACACATCAGAGGGAATATATTTGATTCAGATAAAACAACAAAAGTTGCTGAGAAGGTCAATAAGGAACTCCTGTTTACTCTCTAACAATACAAGAACAAAAACATTTGATGAAATAGGAAAGCAATATACTTTTACACAGTTTGTAATTAACCTGTGGAACTGGCTGTCACGAAATATCAGTGCGCTCAAGAGTTTAAGAGCCTTTGAAAAAGAGATGACATTTTATCTGAGTAATAAGAACATCCACAGTTAATTTAGTAAAAAAATAATATTTTGGACAGGATGTAAACTTTCATACTTCGTGATATTAACCAATTTCCATTTAAAAGTTTGAAAGAATTTTTGTCTGGAAAGATCTTTTAAAAATTCTCTGTGGATTTCACAGTTAATTTTGTAGTGCCCACAGCCAGACAGAGACAGTGACCACAATTGTGTGTTGTTGCATAGTGACTAGATGGTCCACTGGCAGTGTCTTGGACTCATTGTATCCGGAGATACAAGGTTCCCACACTGTGTAAGATTATACTCTTTATAATACTGTAAAGCACACAGATTCTTTCTGGAAGACTTTCCAGGCTCTACTTTACTATTGGTTTTAAATTTCTATTATTTTCTGGATTTCAGAATTTAATTAGACTTTTAAATGGTAGAGTTAGTCTCCAAAAGCTGGAAGGCTCTGTTCTAGAGTCTTAATACATGCAAGATTTTGGTCTCAGTCTTGCTTGCTGCTTACTACAAATAAAATAATATTTCACTTTTTCTTATCAATACAATTCACTGTTTTACTTTTTGTGTCTCTTACATTCTTTGACGTGACTTTCTCTTGTGACTATTCTTACTCTAAACTTTTTGTTACTGAACACAATGGAAGCTTTATTCAGTCCACTCTCTCTTTCCATGGTGTTTCATTGTCTGGTTGTTTTGTAAAGAATTGTAAATGCAAGAAACTGTTCATTAAAATAATCCTTTCAGTTCCTACATCCTTCAGTTCTACAGACACACACACACACACACACACACACACACACACAGAGTCATGCATTGTACCTGCAGTTATCAAGCTAGAAAATAAACTTTCAGAAGTCTGCTCTATCCCTACATAGAGATGTTAAGCTTTTTGCATTTTTTTTCCTTAGTAAAAACTAAGAAAAAGTAAGGGCAGACAGGAGACGTGAGCAAGGGAAAAAAAGATTTACTACAAAATTTCAATATTTTTCCTTTTTGAGCAGAAGGGAAAGGGTTTCAGAAGTCATTTCAGAAGGTGAAAGGCTTGTACAATCAGCCAAAACCACTGATGTCACACTGCTTTTCCTTGTTGAAGCCAAAGGCTTGACCCTTAGCCTTTCATTTCCCAAGCAACTGACTTAACTCCAACCTATTGAACTGTTCTGGAAATGGTTGTCTAACAATTTAATCCAGCAAAATAATTTGAATAACTAACTAGGAACTGGGCACAGAATGGGACTTGAACCCATGAGCAGGGTTAAGATACTTGCCTGTTGCACAGGATGACTGGAGGCTTCTGACTATGACTCCAACTTTGCCTTTTTCTCTGGTTTGTTGGTTATTCTGTTCTTGGGAAAGAGATGCTGAGTGAGGTCTTCAAAGCACACGTGCTAAGCTGTTGCTCTGACCTACCCTTTTAAAAAGTCCATCTCTAATGACATTTTACGGAGAGCAGGCTCCTAAGACTAAATAACTATCTTTGTTGTTGTTTCTTAACATCACATTTATTCTGCATGTAAATGAGAATATCTGAGCATTTGATGAAATTATCATTGAAACAACATGTTCTGTAACCCCATTAAATCTGCATTTTCAGATAAAAATATTCTGTTGGAAAATTCCCAAATGGCTTTTATAGTCAATACATCCTGTTTTCTTGTGCTCTGTATTTTATAGACTAAAGAGCTCTATCCTAGCGTTCACAAGCCCATATATTCATGTCCTTCTCCTATTTGTAGTATATGCATTTTGATTAATATTATATGGAATAACCTTCAAACATAGCATCCAGATAGAAAATACTGTGGTCAGATTCTGCAAGAAGTTTTAGTGCATTGATGGTCTTAATACAATTAAGATACAATGAGTTGGTTGAAAAAACTGAATATATGTTCATGCAAGTGATTGCTGAGGACCCAAACTCTTAACATGTCCAGGAAAATACTGTGTTAATGTGGAAGCTAGACAGTTACACAAAGGCATGAGCTGTCTGTGGCATAACACCTCCCCCATGTAGGATGTTCTCAACATTCAATTACACTTTGGATAGTAAGGGAGGTACATTAATATAGGGTGATGGCAGAAATACCTCTTTCAGCAAGAGCTAGTTTTATATTTTGCAATCTTTTGGCTAACTGTTATCTCACTATACACAAAATTCCACTGGTTTGCAGGAGTTAAGTACTACTGAACATGAATAAAGTGGTAAGGTTGTGTCTGCTATGAATTTTGAAAACAATTAGATGTTTTTTTCTGGGCTCTGCCATTTCCTTTGGAATAAACCCAAGTCTTTATGATCATATGTAGAACTAAGACCACATAACAGGTCAAAAGCATCCTTCTTCAGCTTATCATCAAACCATCTATCATGTAAACCCAACTGGGTATGGGGATATGGACAGAGATTCTCCCCATCCCTGCTGCTGCCTCTATGGGGAGTCTATTTAGAACAAGCTTCCTGGGGATGCTCCATTAGTATAAAACATATTGTATAGCTCTTCTTTTTTTGTTGTTGTTTTTGTTTTGTTTTGCAGCCAAAAATCTTCAAAAGCTTTTAAACAGCAATGGGGCCAGGAAAGATTGTTGTCTAAATTCAAAAAGCAGAAAAATCAGCAGAGAGTCTCCTGTACACATGATTTATTTCATTCTCTATTTCTTGCATTAAGCCAATTACTTAATGGACAGAAAGTTATTTTAAAATCCTTCAGAGTGTGAGGCAGATTACAGAAAAATCTCCCTAAGCAATGGAAAACAATGTATAAATAATAAGAACCTAATCATTCCCTTTAATGAAAAACTGCTCACAAGGGAGGAAAGATACGCATGCATATGCACTAAAATTAAGTCATCCTACTTACATGCTCGTGTCCCCGTGAAGCATGCTCTTCAAGCACCATTCTGAAGCTTAAATGCTGCTATGCTTCATGATCCAAGACATATGTAGGGAGAAGACAGTGCTGTACTTGTGTCAGCTCATTTTTGGCAGTTCTCCTGACTACAGAAAACAAGAGGAAACTTTATCGTGCTATTTCTGTTTTGACAAATGCCACAGAAACCAGACATTTGTCGTGTGTCATCCCCCCCCCCAGAAAAAAACCCAAACAACCCCAACCCCAAACAAAGCATACCCAAACCAGCTGAGGAAGCCTGATAGTCACATACTTGGGTACAGGTGTAGAGAAGGCTAAAAGAGTTTAAGCCTTCTCAGTAGCCTGAATTTTGGTCCTTTGGTATGCAGCCCTCTGTACCATTTAAGGGAGACACAGGCTCTGGCTACTCATCTCGGATATGAAAAGTCCAGCTTTAAAGACTCTCTATATCAGATGAAGTAGATTCAAACATTCAGCAGCTTTTCTCCATCCATGCAGTATTAATAACCAGTTTCTGGCTGTAGGTAGGCAGGAACCAAGGGACAATACAGACTGTTTATATGCTTACCAAATGACACATCTGTCTATCTATGTATGTATATATGTATGTATGTATGTATCTATCTATCTATCTATCTATCCATCTATCTATCTTCCTTCTAGCTTCTTCTAACCAGAGCAATAGTTTCTACTGTTATAAAAAATCATTTAATGAAAAAATAATCCAACATTGGCAACCAGAAGTGACAAAAACCTGGGATCCTGGGATAGACCTGACAAATGCTAGCTGCTTATCTTCTTAGCCAGAAAGTCTGGTTGCTGGTTTCAGAAGTTGTTTCATAGTTTGAATTATTTGCTAGAAGAGTGTGAGGAGGCAAAAAGTTACCTTTATGGCAAAACACTGATCTAAACCTCCACAAATATTCAGAAAGTAATGCTCGACCTCCTCTGCTCCCCATCCCCCCAAATTATCTTTTTTTATTCACGTACAATTTATAATGAATTTCAGAATATTTCAGTCAATTCTATTTCACCAACAGCTCTTGTCATTCTGCTTATGCTTTCTTGGTGTCCAACAGCAGCAGCTGTTTTCTTGGCAGAGTCATAGGTTATTCCCTAACACCTCATTGAGCTGCAGTTCCTTCCTGCACAGAATGGGCAGGTACTTTCCAAAACAACTTTATGCAGATCAGTTAAATTCTGTCCACATCTTGGTTGATGAGGTGAATGCTTGACAGAAATACCTTCTCAGTTACCACGTTTTGAACCATTCTTACCTCTTCCAGAAATTGCATCAGTGGCTTCACCTTAACAGTAGAAAAAGCACAACTAGTGAGCCATGGAGTGCAACTAGGGCAGAATGTTTTGGTTTCAACAGGTTTAAACCCATTACAGAAAATAATGGCTTAAACAGTTGGTCTTTTTACTACAAGAAAAGTGAGGATTACAGGTGGGGTGGGGAGGGGTTGAGGAGGCAAAACTGGCATCTGTAGGATGAAAGAAGAAGGTAGAAGGTAATGTTCTTTAAAACCACATTGTCCATGAAGGAATGGAGGTGTGTGAGAGCTGAAGTTCACACTTTAAAAATGTTGATTAAGTGTCTGCTTGTCTTAAGTCCTTTCAGGCAAATAGGGGAGCTCCCACTGACATCAGTAAGTTTTAACCCCTATCTTCCTTCTGTATTTCTAAAACATATAATTATTTAGTGCTGAAGATCTAAGGCAAGTAATATTTGACTCAAAACTGTTTTCATTAGGGTATTTTGGGGCTATAAAATGAGTGTTTGGGGGGAAAAAAGGAGTTTCTGTTTCCTACCATCATACCTAGTTATGCAGTGAAATGATTTCTGTGTTCAAAAGACCTGTTGAACACACCAGTCCTGTATTTATTTTGCACAGAATGTCTGGAGGTGTTTTGTTTTTCTCTCACTTAATCTATTTGTGCTATATAAGTATATTGCATCCTCTACCACCCTCTTTTTAAGAACGTGAATACAGCACTTCATTATTAGGTTTGCAACTCTCAGAAATTAGTTTTTGTGGATGAAAGGAGAAACACCTCCAACTAACTAACTAATGTGCTATTTTGTTCCCTAAATTCTCCTTTAATAGTTAGTGTGCATAGACAAAAAGGAGTCAAAGCTGCCATAAGGTTAGTACATTTCACTTGTGCACCCTCTGTGATTTTATCACATGATAAAGAAAAATTTTCCAGTCTGAACACAGCTGTTACAATCCCCTCAGTTGTCACAGTTGCCCAAAACACTGTTTAGCCTAAGTTTCCCCTACAGCTAGACTGGTTACTTGTGATATTCTCCTGTCTGTTTGTTTTACTAGCAGGCATCCCACTGTTGGGACCGTATTCCCTGTTTGCTCATTTGATCATGTATAGTGTGTATAACATACTGTATTTGGTTAAGGGAACTTTTTTGTTATTAGAAAAAGCGCATTTTCTTATATCATCCTCTGCCAGACGTATTGACTATACAGTCATCTAAACCTATGTTTGCAATATATGTAATGAACATTTACGGAGCCTAGATAAGAAAACTGCCTTTTTTTCCACTATTGCATCTACTTTCCAAAATTATATTAAGCTAAACAATAAATCAAAGACAGCTCTGACATAATTCTAATTGTTATTTGATTCTCTTGAAGCATTCTTATATAAGCTGAATTTAGAAGATTTCTTCACAGCCCTTTTCAGATAGCTCTAAAAGACAGTTAAGCAGAGGTTTTTACTGAAGAACAAAGGCAAATACAATGATGTTACTCAGGAATTCACGTGCCCTGTGAAGAGGGGCTTTTCCTGAGCACTGCTTTGGGTACGAGAACAGGGGTGGAGAGACAGAGAAAGCCAGAGAAGAAAGCCTTTTTCCAGGGTCATTTCTGTCAGCATCAACACCAGCTTAGCAGATCCCGGTTCACTCCCCCCTTTCGGCTGCTCATTTCTGCCCCCACCTCAGTTGTCTCAGAACAACTATTTGTGGGGCTCTGCAGTGAACCAGACCGGAGAACTGGTATTTGTTAAAAATAACAGGGTATTTTTAACCCATTTCAATTTCTTGATTGGCTCACCACATGGCCTCCCGGCTATGCTCCCCTAACAGAGAGGGCAGTACAGGGACAGAAGATGAGAGGCAGGGGGGCAAGAGTGGGCCCAAAGAGCTTAAGCTGGTGCTGCTGCTGAAGTCTGTGGAAGCTTGGCCTAAGCTAGTCCCAATGAAGATGCTGTCATAACCCTGAACTTACAACAAAAAGGGGGTATTGGCCAGAAGAGGCTTGGGTCCTGACTACAAAAACTGAAACAGGATTTCTACTTTGGCAAAGGATTCCCATCTTCGATCATTTTTGTAAAGGAGCAGACCTGCATCGGAGGCATTTCTCTCTGCTATCAATTTCTGCTCATTTTAATAAGTGTAAAACCAGATTGGTGAAAAATGGCTGAAAAAGAGTTGAAATAAGTACAAAGGTGAGAAGCCTGAAACATCGCTTTGTCCACTTTTATGCTTTCCTTCATAAAGTAACATGAATCAGAAAATCAGCTCAGCAAATTCTGTAATTGCAAACAGTCCTCCCTACCCATCTGGTTTGGTAGGCCAGGCCACCATCAGCCTTGCTTATGGGAAATCTTCCAGTAGATTCATTTAATTATACAGTGTATTTGGCAGTTATATTGGCCCGTCTTTCAACATTAAATTGTCCAGTTGTCCAATCCATGTAATAGGTGACATTGATAGTAGCAAGAGTATGTCGATGGAGCAAAGCTACATGCATTGGTAGGTAGTTTCTGCTTTGTGAACTTTAGATTTTCTTTCTTCCAAAATCAAAATGAAGAGCTTTATTTCAGGCATCAGACAAAGACATTACGGCAGCTTAACACAGGGCTGTGCAGCAGCTGAGTGTTGGCAATTATTGGTTCAGTTTTAACAAAAAAGCAAATGCAAAGTGATGTAACATATCTTTGCACTATTTAATTACCTGCAAAATAATGTCAAATCATCTGACATTTTTAATGCCCCACCAACAACCTGATCCTGACTTCACTGGGAATCTGAGACCTCTGTATTGATCTATTCATTACTCCTGCCTAGTAACCCCTTCCTTTTCTGTCAAAATATTGCTTGATTGTTCTTCTTCTTTTACACAGCTGTTACATCTATTATACAGCTTAAACAAAGGCATGTTCTGGTTCTACAAACAGTGATGCACATGCTTAGTTTTAAGTTTGCAACTAGGCCATGGAAGTCAAAGTTGTTTCAGTTTAAGGACCCACATAACTATCGAAAGGATTGGGTCCATACCCATGTAAAGATAAATATCAGAAACACAAATGAAAATACTTGAGCATATGCACAGCTTACTGTGGCATTACTGAGTCATTAGGGGTGATTGCTTGTGCCAGCAACCTAATATAAACATTAGATGATTTTGCATCTCCCTGATTGATCATACATTTGTTAGAGATGATGAGATGAATTTCATATTTCCATACCGCCTGAAAAAAATAATAAAATGGAATAGGACGGTATAAAACAGAGAAGACCTTCGTCCAAGTCCTGAAGGTCATTTCTTCATGAATACAGAAATATACCATCTCTTGGTAAAAATGTACAAATATATTCTGTAACATAATGCTCTGTATTTATATTTTAAACATTTTAATGAAATATTAAACAGATTCAGTTCGAGATCCTGTTATTAAGCTATAGGAAAGGTCATGACAGTAGAGAGACTGCAATAGCTACTCTGAACAAAGTAGCTTGTTATTCAGTAACAACGTGAAGTTTTAACCTGGAGCTGATGTACAATAACTAAAAATGATAAAACTATAACTTTCTTGTTTCTTATTTTTTGTAAGCAATCTTTTTCTCGGGGAGTGTGTGTCATTTCTTTAAAATGTGCGTTCTCAAACTCATCTCTTTCTTATCCTTTCCTTTATCCTTCCTTTCTAGCCCCTGCTTTTTCCTCCACATTCTCCCCTCCCCCTAGTTCTCTTCAATTTGATCTCATCCATATGGTCTTAGACAAATTGGCTGCAAAAGATCTGGGTAAGGTGAGCAGATGTCCTGTGAAAAAAAGTCATCAGGGTGTCCATTTTTTCCCCATTTCTTCATATTACACTACTCAGTTGCACAGTAGGGGAAAAATAATAGGCAATTTACATAGAGAAACCCTTGGATAAACCTGTGTTAAAACACTGGAAAAGAAACTTTTGCAATAGTTTGTCAAAATTAAAAAAGAAAAACAAAAAACGTTCATTCTTTGCAGATATGCCAGCAGGTTGTCTAAAACATCTGCTCTGGTAATATGTCACAAGAAATAGCCTGTGCAGGTTAGGCCAGTACATAATAGAAGTAAATGTATTTTTAAATGCCAGGTTTTAAAAGAAGACAGATCTGCTTGGTATCTCATTATAAGGGAAATGGCTTTTCATGTCACCCCATCAGTAGTTGTGCAGATTTGGGGAAAGTTTCAAAGGTTACGATCTATACCTTTTAACTCTTAACTAGCTTACCATTTTTCCCATGAAGAAACTCTGGAAGGTTTTAATTCTCAAATAATAAAATTGACTCTTTTTTGTCTTTATAAAATGAAAGGGAATTTGCCTTATATCTGCGTATTGCAAATATTCTTCCTATTTCTGGACAGGAAAACTCCTTAGGAACATCATGCAGGGTTCCTACTGTAGATCTTTGCTTCTCTGCGTGTTCCTGTGCATACACATACATGAATCTCAAAATTTTTTTGGGGCTGATTCTGACTTAATGGCAGCATAACAATGAAGCAAAATCACTGATTTCCCTAGAAGTGCCTAGTCACATCAGTGAAGCATAAATTCAGCTTTCAGAAAGCTTCAGGTTTCTCTGAAGACAGTAGAATAGACCTGTCTTAAGTCAAAAATCCTTGCATAAATCTGCATGTTTTGGACCCAAATTCAATAAGTCACCAAAATGTGTACTGAATTTAAGTATGCTTGCACAATTTGACCAAAAGAGAGATATTTAAACATGCAGTCATTTAGTTTACTAAATCATGGATTATCCAGCAAAATACAAAAACCTTTTAGGTGACACAAGGTTCCTGACTGAATTCAACATTTAAATACATGATTCCCTTGGAACTATTTATGGTCTTGAAGTTATGCAAGTACTGAGAGGTTTTGGTGAGCTAGACCTATATCATTAAGTATACAACACCAATAGGCATTACTTTCCTTTTGCTTACACTGGTTGTAAGCATATTAAAAAAGTAAAATAAAAATTACACTGACCCAAGTAAGAACGCAATATCTTTCTGGATGCACTACGATTATCTGTGAAGTCAAAGCGTTATTAAGTTAAACAGTTGCTCATCAGAAAACACACAGATACATACCAGTTTTGACTAAATTTTCACTGGGAAGTATATACATTTCTGGTTAAAAGCTTATAGAAAGCAGGGCCAGAATAGAAGTAACTTGCACAATTTTTCATTTACTACAGAAAAGTCCTTGCTCTGCCCATTTTGGAGAAGGGTTTTAAAGATATCCCAGTGCATTCTTACTGACTCTTCTGGAGTGTCTCCAACTCTTGTTTTTCACAGGAAAAAATCGTATATTGTGAAAGATTTTGAGTCTATTCCTTGTGGGTATGTACAAAATAGTAAAACTCAAAATATTTTTTTAGAATAAGATGACTATTTCTTCCTTGCTTGGATTACCTCTTGAGTGAAACTGAACAGAAAAAGCTTCCACATCTTTCCTTTGTATAGGCTAATCCCTTATAGCTCGTCTTTTGTTTTTTAAAATAAAGTACTATTTCCTATGTTGAAAGGTTGAACCTATTTCAAAAACACAGTTAAGAAGTGTGAGAAATAAGGAAAATGAATGATGAAGTATAAAAATGTGTCAGAAAAAAAGGACCTGATTATCTGGGGAGGGTTCTGCTTTGCATTGATATTACATAATAGTACTCTGGTCTGAACTACTCTCAATTTCTTAACCAAATTACCCTTTAAATTACCAAGCAAGGGCCATATGCTTCCCTCATTTATGCTGCGCATATCTTAGATTTTCACTTAATTTAAACAAGAGAGACATGATAAGTGTCTCTTTAGTTTAAAGGAAACCTGTGTACACTTCTTTTAGTGAAATTTTCTGAAAGTTACCATGGTGAGAAATGCTTTTTCACAGAGTCCTCCTGATCTCTGACTCAGTCTAGAAGTTCTTCCTTTTTAACTTCTTTACACCATCATCTTTCTGGTCAAGGACTAGTCAAGATTCTTCTTCAGTGCTTCACAATGGCTACTTTATTTTCTTAAGGAGAGTTATGGTAGGATGAATAGCATTTGAGGCAAGAAAAAGACTAAGATTTAGAAATTAACTTCAATTTGCTTCTAAATTTAAATTCATTGATAACTCAGCAAGACCACAAAGATTAATAAAGTGCCTAAAATTATGCATAATGTTTAGGTAACTCACTTAATCTGGGTTCATTTCCTTAGAAATAGAGTAACTGGACAGGTTTCAGAATGCACAAGTTAAGACTGCTTATGTCCATATGTCCATAATTTGATTAAATGACTTTTTCTTGGTGGACTCGTACATGCATTGTGGTACTGAAGCATTTGCTCCACTGCTTCATATGATGCTGAGATTGTTTTCCTAGTGGTGCTGTGTTGTGGGATAGAACCAAAATGCTATCACCTCTAACAGGAACTGAGGTTAGCCAGCTGCATAAATAATATTAAAGTGTTGGGCAACATTATGTTTGTTACACTCCATTTCTTGCCTCCACAAAATCATTTCCTACTTGCATTTCCTTAAAAGGTTAATAGATGTAGTATAAAAGGAGCATGAATAGGCTGAATTAGGATTTAGCTGCAATGGTTTATGGACAGCTAGAGGTTGGTCATGACTAAGTAGACTTCTTAATAAAATAATTACTGTGGATGTGGGAAGAGGGAAACAACAGTATCTACTTCTTGATTTCCAGAATTTCTCATAGAACAATATATGAATCCTGTTAAATCATCCAAAGTGGTGACGCGGAGTACACCTGTTTCCATGCCTGTGCCTCCCTTATGCTAGGTCAGAGAAAACAGAAGGCCATTGAATCTTGATGATTTCCATTTGAATGTGAATGCAGGATGTTCATGTTGTAGGTGAGACCAAATTCTCCAAATCTTTCTGCAGGGTGCTGACCTGAAACTCTCTTATCAGGAGGACTGGATCAATACATACTAAATAATGCAGATTTTATAAGACACAAAGTGTCTACAAGTACATCAAGAGCAAGTCTTTACAATTTCCCCTCTAGCATGCACATCCATCATGCATTTGTAGCAGTATGCCAGACATCTCTCTTGCTCTATAAACACCACATGCAACTGTGCCCTAGGGTCTGCCAACCAGCTGGGCCTAGTGTCTCGGTGTAATCGTTTCACTGTTAGGAATACACTCCCTGGTAGAAACACTTCAAAGGATTCCTGCCACTCCGTCCTTCCCTACTGCTGCAGCCAAGCCTGGCAGCCTCCTCCACAGGCCGCACTGACATGCCCATTTAATACTGAGGAAATCCAACTCTCAGCTTCCCATACACTGGGAAGGAGAATATTGTACTCAGGGACAGACAGCGAGAGGACAGAGAGATAGAGAAAGATGCTTTTTTAGTTAATTGGCTCTCTCTGATTTGAAGACTAGCCAAACACAAAGAAAACTGCAAAATCAAGAGAGAGACACTGATATTTAGAGGAGAAGGGGAGATTCACATTGGTTGGCTTTGCAGGTTTCTGTTTTCTGGATCAATGTAATTTTACATTAGGTAAAACAGAAGGATACTTTTTGATGACACTTTTAAAGCTTCTGTGTCCCTGAGTTTTAGCTATCCTTGAGAAACAGAGTGTAACTATATGGGATTGCCAGTAACCCTGATGTCATGAGTGATGTTTTTAGGCTTGTGAGGTTTTGTTTGTGTGTGGCGGGGTGAGGGTCGGGGGTTGTGTGTGGTTTTAAGCTTTGGGCTATTAGCACTGCCCTGTGGGCCTGAAGCAGCTGGGTCCCCCATCTTATAACAGACTTCAGGAAGACAGTCTGTGCTCATAAATATATGGCAGAGGTCAAAGGATACCAGTGTTGAATACTACTCAGCAAAAGCCTAAGTAAATCTTAAGACAACATACAGCATTTTGTTGGCACCCAAACTCAATCCACGTGGGGAAGGAGACAAGGGACTGTACCACATCTGTGTGATAAGCAACTTAACACAAATTGTACTAAAGCTATAGCTAACGAGGCAAATCAGCAGCAGAAGTCTGAATTTCAATAGATCCAACAACAGGTTTTTACACCCAATTTTTCTCTGCCACTTTCGCAAATTACCTGTCATTTACTATATTTCTATTCATTCACAATATACAGTTGCAGGTATCAATGCTTTGTGCCCATGGTGGAAATCTGATGGTAAAAAGGCCAGTTCAGTGAAACACCATAAAAATACCAGCAACAATAATTTAGGATTTTATCTTTTTTTTTTCTTGCCCCAGTTTACCAGATTCAATCGCCTTGAGCGACACTTTGGTAGATAGCAGAGATCTCCATGTCTCTAGAGAGACAATCAGGTTGCCATTCTCATTTTCATTCTCAACAGACCTGCAACCTTCCTCTTTCATCATCTGTGTTCAGTGCGTACATTAGGATAACACTGTTTGTGGCAGTTTTTGTGTAGTGATGTGTGTGTGTGTTTATGCTTTTCATATGACATCTATTAAATGCAGCTGCCATAGTTATTTCAACACAATGCACAAAAATTAGTTAAGTTGTGAACTTTGAGTTTCATGGGCTATGGGGGGAGATTGGCATTGGGAGGGTTCAAAAAATGTGAAAGGCAGTTAAAAAGGATTTATATGCTTTATTTGGTCTAATTTAAGTTTCAACACTTACCAGGTTCATTCAGTTTGGATTTGTGGTGCTGCTGCAGCACCTATGCAAATTACTTGGTCTGTCTTTGGGGCTTTTCACTTTCTTTTCTACCATGACACAACAGTCTTCACCTAATGTACTACAGGCCCTAAGTTTTAGTATTGCATGTGGTCAAAAGGAGATAAACTCCCTTCGTGCTTCGTGCAAATCAGTATTATGGCAGGTAAGATGTAATTTTGTGGCATTCTGTATTCTGTATAGTATTCTGTATAGTATTTCTATAATCATTCTTTTGCTGTCTTCTGACTGTTTCAAATACAGTATGACATATATAAACCACAGGATGGGGATCTATGAATCTCCATCATATGCATGTCACACATGCACGGATGACAGGATTATCAACCTCTGATGGCAGAATTAATTTTGTTAACCTTATCTGTAGCGGAAGTGGAAAATATGCAGGTGGTGAATAAATAGTATGAAGAGATAATAGAATTACTGAGCCTCATTAAATGGCTACACATTGTGCTATTTAGTAATGCACTCAATAGCCAGGTGTCTTGAAGAGCAGGTACAATAGCTTATTAACTGTAGGGGGACTGCACACATAAAGACATAACTGTTAAGGGGATTCAATGCATTCTGCTCAGCACCATATGCATAGAGACATAAAACAGTTATTATTACAACATTATCTCAGCTTGTCTAACACAGCATTCACTTGGTCCTCTTTTCTCTGCTTTCCTCCCTTTTCTTTTTGCAGACTCTAAATCTATAAAGGAACATAACAAAATCTTTCAAATTGAAATCTCACACCACTCCACCCTCCTTAAGAAAGGAACGCATGCTATCACCAATATACATTAATCAGTTATAAATGAAAGTAATAATAATCTGCCATGCTCTTCTGCCTATTATCATAAGTAGCATGAAATGATAATTTAATAGTATGGCGTACTTCACTTCATCAATAAAAGTATCCAAGCAGCAAAGCACAAACACTAACAAGTGTGCAGCACAGTCAATTCTCATCGCATCCCCAGGACCTGATTCATTTTTCATCAGCTGTAATGCCAGCTTGCCAAGTCACAGAAGGGAGGAATGAAAGCTGCTACTTCAGCCTCACTAATGTGTGAGAGGGAAGAGGGCTGCCACTCCCTTAGCACTGCCTGCCTGAAAAGCTGTAATGGCCCCGTGGTGTTGCCAGCAGGGACCCTACTCTCATCTTCTGCTGCTACTGTTGTGTTCTTTTCCAGTCCTATACAGCAGCGGAGAACAGCTGGCTTTTCCTTTTCTCATCATCTTATCTCACCTTGGAAATGAAGATTGTCTCACGTTTGGCTCTTAAAATGGAAAATACTGCAACTGCACGGCGGTGCAGTGCACTGTAGCCAGTGGCTGGCTGACACACAAGCACTGCTTTGCTGGGACCCCATTTGCAGCTTGGCTGTCCCTTTGCCAGGTTATTACCGTGGTTCCCGCTCATGCAGGCCTTTGTCCTTACATATACTGGGTCACCAGGTGAAAACTTTCATCCTGACGAAGCTGGTTGGAAATTCTACATCAAAATGTCCTATGGAAAATACAGTTTCCACAACATAAAGGTTTACTGTGGGAAAAGATCTATTTTGCCCAAAGTGAAACAAAATGGAAGTGTTTTCTTACAAGGAAATTGTGACTTGTATCTCATCCACCTGCCTCCTCAGGGAAGACTCTGTCCTTCGACAGTTATTGCTGTCTTTCCTCAGCTTTGACTGACAGTGCCCTTATTGGAGGTACAGCCCAGCTCATAGAGCCACAGAGGTGAAGGCAGCACTTGGCATACACCTTCTGCATTAACACTGCATCAGGTGAAAATGTAAATGTTTCCACATTCCAAACAGATTTTTTTTTTAAAGCTGACAACCCTGCAAATGATTTTTCAGCGCATTTTCAACTGTTGTCATTACACTTGAAACAATAATATAGGAAGACAAAAAACTTGACACCAGAGTTCTGTGTTTATTTTAACTTTGACGAATAAAACCATGCCAACATATCCACTCCTGTAGCAGTTTACAGGTATGCCTATATGGCACATACACTTCCTACACACAGAGTAACATTGTGGTAACCAGCTCAGAAGAACAGTACTGGTGTTTATTTAAGTGTTGGGATTTTGACTGCATATAACCTTTTTCAAATAAGGCTACACAGCACCTGAGAGTGAGTTCATGTCTCCCCTGCCATTTACATGTGCCTGTAATTGAGCCATCTAGGAAATTCCAGGCAGAGATCTTTCTTGTAGTCTCTACAAAAAGAGTGAATGCCAGATGCAATAATAAAAGTAAGAAAAGTTAGGAAGACACACCTATAACCAAACAAAAGTTACAGGAAACTGGATGAAAAAATCAAAGAAAATTTCCTTCAGAAGTTCAAGGTTTATCCTTCCCACAGAACTATAACAGGCCCATGTTAGCTGTCCATCTCATTGTTAATTAAAATTTATGTTGCAGTGGTTAGAAGATGCTTTTTCCTCACTAGCTTTTAGTGACCAAAAAATGGAAAAATTAATACAATTTAAAAAATTGGAAGCTCAAAAAGCTAAATTTTGTCCATTTTTAATTTTCAGTAATCAGGCAAAATTTCTCATTGGATATAGATAAAGGTATTAGTTCAGATCTGGTAAGACTGAAAAATAATATTATCCTCTAGACAAGTTCTAACAATATTATATGTTCTCAAGTTACATTAAGAGTCAGACAAGCTACAGCTGCTAACATATTCAGTTAAAAGTTGTCATCTAGAAAATTAGACACAGTCTATGCTATGTTCACATCATGGCTGTGACATGATTTCTAATTGCTTTGAGTTGTTCCATGCTTGGTCTTTAGTTCTGATGCTCACCACAGATTTGCAACACCTAGAGCTCAATGACACTTTTCCAAAAACTCTGTTGTCCTCTTCCTGTATGAACACTAATAGCTGTGAAGTGTCAAACCACCACGCTACCTAGACATTCAGCCAGTAAGTAGAGCTTATTTTGTATTATTTCCTGCTTGAAAGGAAATTTCCAGAGGATTTTAGTCTGTGAAAGACTGGGCAACAGTGCTCAAAAATATAAGAATTGGTTTCATATGCTTGGAAAAGGGCAGACATGACTATATTACTCCATTACACATGGAGGAAAACTAAGGCATAAAAATATAAAATGACTTCATAAACCCAGAAATGAGTACTGTGAACGTTTCACTTCTTTTTGTTTATCACTCCAACCACCTGGTAATCCCAGCAGCTAACCCAAACTTTTGGCTAGATGAGGAAAAAGTATTTCTTCTGAAAAGCCATCCTTGCATTACATGCTCAATATGTAACCAAGTGGTTGCGTCAAGTGGAAAATAGCAATTTTATGACCACTTTTTCTGTACCAGTCTCTCATAATGTTCCAAACTTTATTATATGTAATGACATATTATTGAAACACCAAACTGCTTTCAGTAATCACCAGAGTTCCTCTTTTACTTCCCATCTTCATCATGTGACTCTGATTTTAAAGTGAGAATTTATAACAGACACTTCCTTTTTTCACAACACCAGTCCTGCCTTGGTGACTTCAACATGAAGCAATCTTAGCTAATTATATTACCATAATCATAGCTAATACTTAAAGTTATTGTTTCATATTATTTTTAGGTTTCTTTATAAAGAAATTGGTTCAAACTAAAATAGTTACTAGTCGACAGATTCCACTGGGAAGAATGACTCAGCATTTAGTGCTGATTTTAATGCTTGAATTCTGGATGAAGCCCATCTGTGGTTTACTACCTTGCCAACATCACTGTTATCAGAGTATTATGGGAAATTGCACACCAATGTACCAACTCTACTTGATGTTGTTCTGTGACACAATTACTATAAATAATCCCTCTAAAGGGATTGTTCTCTGGTTGTTCTCAATTGTTCTCTGGTTACCCAGCCCCTGAGTCGGAAGATAGGGATGGGGACCAGAATGGAGCCCCCATAATCCAGCGGGAAATGGTTAGTGACCTGCTACACCACTTACTTAGACACTCACAAGTCTATGGGGCCAGATGGGATCCACCCAAGAGTACTGAGAGAGCTGGTGGAAGTGCTCACCGAGCCACTTTCCATCATTTACCAGCAGTCCTGGCTAACCAGGGAGGTCCCAGCTGACCGGAGGTTAGCAAATGTGACGCCCATCTACAAGAAGGGCCAGAAGGAGGATTCAGGGAACTACAGACCTGTCAGTCTGACCTTGGTGCCAGGGAATGTTATGGAGCAGATCATCCTGAGTGCCATCACGCGGCACGTACAGGACAACCAGGTGATCAGGCCCAGCCAGCATGGGTTTATGGAAGGCAGGTGCTGTTTGACTAACCTGATCTCCTTCTATGACAAGGTGACCCGCTCAGTGGATGAGGGAAAGGCTGTGGATGTTGTCTACCTAGACGTCAGTAAAGCCTTTGACACCATTTCCCACAGCATTCTCCTGGAGAAACTGGCTGCTCATGGCTTGGATGGGCATACTCTTTGCTGGGTGAAAAACTGTCTGCATGGCCAAGCCCAAAGAGTTGTGGTGAATGCAGTTAAATCCAGTTGGCAGCCAGTCACAAGTGGTGTTCCCCAGGGCTCTGTGTTGGGGCCAGTTCTGTTTAATATCTTTATCAATGATCTGGACCAGGGGATCGAGTGCACCCTCAGCAAGTTTGCAGATGACACCAAGTTGTGCGGGAGCGTTGATCTGCTTGATGGTAGGAAGGCTCTGCAGAGGGATCTGGACAGGCTGGATCCATGGGCCGAGGCCAATTGTATGAGGTTCAACAAGGCCAAGTGCCAGGTCCTGCACTTGGGTCACAACAACCCCATGCAATGCTACAGGCTTGAGGAAGAGTGGCTGGAAAGCTGCTCAGCAGAGAAGGACCTGGGGGTGTTGGTCAATAGCTGGCTGAATATGAGCCAGCAGTGTGCCCAGGTGGCCAAGAAGGCCCATGGCATCCTGGCTTGTATCAGAAACAGTGTGGCCAGCAGGAGTAGTGAAGTGATCGTCCCCCTGTCCTCGGCACTGGTGAGGCCACACCTCGAATACTGTGTTCAGTTTTGGGCCCCTCACTACAAGAGAGACATTGAGGTGCTGGAGCGTGTCCAGAGAAGGGCAACGAAGCTGGTGAAGGGTCTAAAGCACAAGTCTGATGAGGAGCGGCTGAGGGAACTGGGGTTGTTCAGCCTGGAGAAAAGAAGGCTGAGGGGAGACCTTATTGCTCTCTACAACTACCTCAAAGGAGGTTGTAGAGAGGTGGGGGTTGGTCTCTTTTCCCAAGTAACAAGTGATAGGACAAGAGGAAACAGCCTCAAGTTGCACCAGGGGAGGTTTAGACTGGGCATTAAGAAATTTTACTTCACTAAAAGGGTTGTCAAGCATTGGAACAGGCTGCCCAGGGAAGTGGTTGAGTCACCATCCCTGGAGGTATTTAAAAGATGTTTGGATTAGGTGCTTATGGACATGGTGTAGTTGTGGACTTGGTAGCGTTAGGTTGATGGTTGGACTTGATGATCTTAAAGGTCTTTTCCAACCTATACGATTCTGTGATTCTGTAAAGCTGTCTCTTGTCCTGTTAATAACTTGGTGATTAGCCTTAGCCATCTAAGGTAATTTTCTGCCCAAGTTAAAGCAATTCTTTTTCAAACAGATTTCAGTGGAGAAATCTACCACTGTGTTATTGAACCCAATATATAACACTGAGAATTTTCTAACCGTATTGTATGTGTACATAGATGTAGCTAATTTGTGGAGATTTTGACACCAACTGAGGAAGTGGCACAGAAACATAAGTCTGAAATAGCATGTGCATGACACAGAAAAGTAAATCTAATGATGTGTTAGTATTCAGCTGGGATCCTCCCATTTTGTGTGGAATATGCTGCTGATGATAAAAATGGCACCTTAACATCGCTTTCCCTCTCCAATATGTAAAAAGAAAGCAAAAAATACATATGTTGCAAAAGTTGCTAAGGAAATCTGAGCAAGTTGAATTGTAACAGAGGTACTGTTATGTTTATCCTGGTTCCTGCTTTTATGAGCATTGCAATGTGCCTGTGTGTGTCATAGCATACACAAAGAAAAGAAGTTACCATGTACTCTGATAAAAGGAAAAACTACAGCACACCTCCTTTACTTTCTCCTGCAATTGCCATTCTCATGGGCTAGAAGAATAATTTAAAATAGTAGTAGGTGAATTCCCTGTATCAAGATCAATGGGCAAAAAGATTGTGTAAGTCAGTTTATATAGGTCTAAGAGTTTATATAGTATCTGTGTGGCCTCCAGTAGTCTTTCTGGATGAATGAGAGTGATTGGTGAGACCGCTGAGAATAAGTCAGGGCATGTGAGCATGTACAAGTGACTGTATCTGTTCAGGTTAGATGGTGTTTGCACTAACCATCAAAGCTTTGCGGTTCTGCTTCCACTTCACCATCTTGCTTTGCTCTGAATGGTTGTCTTCTTCCAAGACAATCAGCTGTTTGCCCATGAAGACACATTTTAAAAGTCCATATGCTCATGTACACAAGTTGCCTGATGCTTAAACAAAGTGTATTCAATGCACATATTCCCAGGACAGCTATTGCAAGCCATGTAGCTGTTTAGTCCTTTTGATGTTTTTAATTCATTTGTACTCTTGCTAGCTGTTCACAGTGGAATGTACTCCTTCACGTATGTATGGTTGCAACCACAGGAATAAGTTAATACAAGTACTGAAGCAAATGGAGTTGCCCACCATGAAATACAAAACTGGATGTTTTGGCTTCTCACTTGAGTTCCTTATTACACATAATGCCGGCTGCTTTGTTAAGCTTTCAGTTTAAGTTTTTTAATGCTGCCCTGAAAAACATCCCATCATTTTCAGCTAGACAACAGTTTTCAGTAGAAAGGATCCCTCTGTGTCTTTCTGGGTTACTTAGACTACTTTGATTTTCTTCTTCTTTCCTTGTTTTCCTGGAGTACCATCAAGGGATGGCAGTGATAAATGTAATGCCTGGTTCTTCTGTGACATTAACACCAGTAAAAATAAGTTCTCATGAGCAACTTATTGCTTTCTCCCAGGGAGCCAAGGAAGTTGTGCCACAATACAGATTCTCTCAGCTTGTGAAACAATGATTTTCAGACTCTGTGCAGAAAGCAGAACCACTAGAAAAAGAAATCAGCAACAAAATAAAGACTTAAGGGAAATGTTGGGGGCAAACAGGGACTCTCATTCACAACTGTTCTGGTGTCATAATGGGACTTCATTGCAAAGAAAAAAACGGGTCTATAAGTAAATGGAGGGGAGTCCTCTGTAGAGTAATGCCTTTTTACCACTCCCAGCTGTCCTTGTTGCACCAAAAAATAAGACAAAAATCTCCAAAGAATGAAAGCTTTACCAAGTTTAGACAGACAGCAAAAGTAGGTTCAGTGATAAGGTCACAGCTTCTGCCCTGCCCTATTCTAGCTGACAGAGCAGCAATAGAAAAAATAGCCACCTCTGTGCTAGACTAATGGGAAGACTGATTGTGTTAAAAATCCGAGCCCAAGTGCGAGAAGAAAAATAGCTGTTAGTTTTATAAAATAAAGTCAGCACTTTATTATTTTTTTCATCGGTCTTGCTTTTGACAGAACTCCTGTCAATAAAAATCTGTGAGCACTCTGAACAAAAGCTATTTCTTGAAGAATGTTGGTTAAACTTTTTTTTTAAAAAGGAAAATATTGTATCTCCAAATAATAAAAGAAACAGTTTAAGCAATGTGATGGCAGGCTGGCAAATAATGCAAGGTTCATAATTCCCAAACAAGCTCTGTGCTATTGCTTTTTAGCTTTGATGTCACATTTCTGCTTCTTCGTTACAAGGACTCTTTTCTATCACATGTGGACATACTGAATAGTAGGGTGGTATAATGATGTTTAAAATGGTTTTCACCAAGGGCTAGTGCTGCCTTTTATTTTTAAATCTCACACTGAAAGCTAGTTACAGACCACCTGGCTAGCCCAAGTAATCAGCACCTTTTCTAAGGAACATGGTCTCTAAAGGAGTTCAGTCTGCATTGCTGTGCACTCCTTTTTGCATTTACTCATGCATGTCTGGGGACATGGTTCTCAGCTCCTTACACAGAGATGCTCAAGAATTTCTAATCAATAAATTCATTGCTGCAAAGCTGTTCCCCTACCATGAGAAACACAGAAAAACCTTTGGGAGACTACCAGCAAATGAATATTTTTTTACTGTGAGGATCATCACAGTCAGGATTAGAATGTAGTTCAACCATGTGAGAATAAAAGCATGCTTAAAACAACTCTAAACACCTATAGCAGTTCCTTTGTGTATGTAAAATGGGTCTGGACTGAAAATGCTATTCAATTTGGATTAACTGGGCAGTATAGACTTACACTTAAGTCATAGCTTGCTTTTAACTTGCTAGCTTGCATATGGGTGGCAGGCTAGCCACAATCTGACCACCTGGAACTTGCTATAGTGTAAAATCTTTCCAAGAAGAGCTAAATACTTTGAAAAGCTGCCTCTGCTGAACTCTGGCTATCTCAGCTAGATTGGAGCAAGCATGTTAATTAGTTCTAAAGCTGGAACTAATATACTTCTATATTACACTTCAATCACTGTGACTTCTGCAGAAAGTATCTTGAGTCAGTACTTGCACCTGTGTCGTTTTATAAGGGAAGTATATGCAATGTAGGATCATTAGCTTCTAGTATAAGAAGCCATCGGATTCAGCGGTATCTGTATAGTTAGCAACATGCAAAAACCTGTACTGTTGAATTAGTTCACTCAGAACCATATTTGCAAAATTGAGTGCTCCATCCAATACAATTTATAAACCTCCATTTACATTAAAAAAAAAGAAAAAGAAAGAAATAATTACATGTAAGGCCTTATTCACATGTATACTAAATATGTGTACTTTTAAAATTTTTGTGCAAATTCACAGATTAAAGAAAAAAATCTGTATCTGCTATTGCAGCAGTTAGTTTTGAACCTGTGACTTTGATGGTGTATTTCAGTGATTCTCAAACTCTTTGAACTATGCATCCTTGCCATCATACTTTTAATTCAAAACTATACAAAGGTGGTATTGTTCTACAACTCACTGAAGACCATTTGTGGCTACAGACCACAATTTGGGAACTGATGGTTTATTTCTCCTGAAAATAACTTTTTTGTACTAATGTAGTCTGCTGGGATATGGAAGTGATGGCTTCGTTAATGGCTGTTGCCAGATGTTTACTCTCTGTATTTTCATACATTTTGTTTTGGAGCTAATTACCTACAGGATAGTTCAGTTTTACAAGACTGCTGCCAACCAACAAAGAAAGAAGAGCACGCAAATGATGGCATGGCAAAAAATACTATGCTGATTGGAGCTCAAGACCAGGCTTTTAATGTCTGGAGCACTTAGACTCTTGGAGCACCATCCCAACACAACTGCTCATTTCGAGGAACACTCCTCTTTAGTTCAACATAAGCTACTCCTCAAAAGTTAAATTTCTAGAGAAATTCGGAATCTGTTCTAGAAAATAATTATTCTGGAGATAAATAGCAGAACAATTATTGAGCAAGCAGTAGGAAATGTGCTTTTGGTTGTTAGTGCATTTTGTACTGGAAACCTAAGTTTTGGTTAAGAGAAGGAAATTAACTCTCTTATTCATTGCCTGTCCATTTAAAATGAAATGTATAGATAGTTGCACCTTTGATGTGCAACTTACTCTTGTATTTATTCTATGTTTTAAAAGGTTCCAAAATAAAGGACTACACATTAATTTCTTTCATCTTCATTATTTATTTTTGTAAGCTGCTAAAGCTGTGCTTTATTTATTGCAAGTCATCCATACATAATTCTCTGTAGTTTAGAAAACTGCATCTAACATTTTCACCCCAACTTTATAAATTGCATTGATTTATTTCTGTCTCTGAGGCCTGCAACCATTTATTACAACAACAAAACATCCTCCAATTCTGGTGATCAAGGAACAAAGTCTACTCATTTACTGTGTAGTGAGAATTGACAGATGGCCAAATGGGGTGATAGATTTGATTTTAATGTGTCTTAAGAGAGTAAATGAACCAAAGGCAATCTTCATCTCATGTGAAAAGTTGGATTTTTGTGTGGCTTTTCTGCAACAGTGAGGTGCAATTCTCACAGCACTTCATTGATTTTCCAATCAACCATGACCACTCAGATGGCAAAAAGCAGGGTCAAAGAATTTTTATAAAGGATTTTTTTTTTTTTACTGTTTGTCTAGAACTGCACAAACAAGCCTGAATGTACATAACATAAAATACTCTTCAGTGGTTTGTGGGTTTTTTCCTCCTGTAAAATCTTTACAGGTTTCACAGGTTATGCATTTTTAATTTTGCATCAAATGAAGAGGTTTTGTCAAGAGAATCATTTACATCATAAAGATAATGAGGATAAAATTTCCTCACATCTCCCCACCTGTTATTTTAGCATATATCATTGATAACAAAGCACTTTGCATTTCTTACTTTAAACTTTGAGTAGGGATGGATTCCCTTTTTCAGGACATGAAATAACACATGGAACAATGCGATAAAGCCAAAATGCAGTAGATCACAATAGTTTTTCCATGCACTAGGCTCAGACAGCAATATATTTGTAGGTCCTTACGCATCATTAGAGACACAAAAAATAATTGTACAGTGTGTGTCAAATAGTGTTAGTGTGTTAGACCTCAGTGTGTTTGGGGACTGGTGAAGACTCTCCAAGGCAGGCATGAAAGTTGTCATATGAGAGCATAAACACTTCCAACCACAGGCAGCAATATCTCAGAACCAGTGGATATAACACCAATTTAGGATTTGAGTGTTTAGCAGAAGTGAAAAGATTTACAAACTGCTCTTAAACGAATTGGTCTTTTTGTAACATCGTTGCAGGTTCAGTGAAATAGGGATGGTGCACTATAAGAGGTATTACTTTTCAGTCAGGTGACATGTCATATGGTACCTCTTTAGGTGGATAATGCCACCCAAAATGGTGAAGCATGAGTAGGTGGGCATGTGCCTACCCTACACTCTGCCGGAAAACTGAAATCTCTCTTTTCTGTTTCGTACACAGAGCACTTCGAAGTGTCTTTGTATCATGCATTACAGCGTGTCATACGCATTCACAGCTTATTTAGTAATGGTTAGTATTTTGCTTGTGTTTGGTATAACCCAGTATTTTGGCATAGCTTGAGCAGCTAACATAAAATCCTCCCCTTTTGAGAGAGAAATTATGATCCTTTCACTAACTGGAGAAGTGGACTAACTACTTTTCTCTTGGTCTGTGGAAGGAATTTGGACATCTCACATTTAATTGATTTTTTAAATTACTTCACATTTCAAAATTGAGGGCTGCAATTTTAACTTTGGAGATAAGAATTGATATTCAGAAATAAATTTGTCTCTGATTATCCACCTGCAAATCAGGTTAAGACACTTGAAGGAAAGTCCATAATCTTTTCTAATTACTAGTCAGAAGACTACAGCTATCAAAGTGTTCTATTGGTGAATTAAAATTACTGTACTTCTTTTCTTCTGATCCTCATTTTTCTGCTCACCTTTATATAATAATATGCATTTTAATTCATCTGGATTTTTAAAGGAAATTATGTGTGCAAAAAAAATTCTCTTTGCATTGATTTTTTTAGAAAAAAAAAACAACTTCAGAAGAGCTTTGGATCAGGTTCTAAGTAGTTCCAGTGAGAGACTGAAAGAAAGCATGAAAAGTTTGAGATTAAAATCCTAAGGAATTTATTAACATGGAAAATAACAGAAAGGAAGTTTGTTCTTTTCCTTAAATACAGTTTCAGTACTGCAAAAGTTATAATCACTCCAAAAATAAATATCGCTAAAATCTAGTAAGTACTGTTCTTCCTAAAACAAAACTTAAATATTTCGAACCTGTCATATGTCAAAAATATTTCTTATACAGATACCCTGAACACAAAGAAATGAAAGTTGGTAGAACAGGCAGCTGCTTTGTCTTCCTTTCATGTACATTTGATGGTACAGATGATGTATTAGACATAAGTGTGCTCTTGTTTTTTTGCAAATGCAGTATGTATTAGTCATATGGAACTGTCTCTTTTACATAGAATGTCTATTTTATTTTATTGTACTCTAAAACTATTTGAAAAGATAATGAAGTTTTTTTAAAAAAATCAAATACTTTGAGGGGGGTGAATTTGCATAAGTGCACTTCATGGGATCAGAATTCTTGCCTTGACTGCAGTGGGACCATGATCCTCACTGACCACATGCAATTGAGTTGAGAAAAGGACATGGTAATTTTGATACGGTTTTGCAATAATACCTCTAATAGGTTATCAATGAATGCCAATAGCAAAAAAAGCTGTATTTCCTCAAAATGAGTGAAACTCATGTTGTTCAAATGCGCCATATCTGTTGCGAAAGCTCCTGAGTTATGATAATGAGACATTTAACATACTGGTTCCTTGAGGACTCTGTAAATAAAATCTGATTTTTTTTTCCTGAAATATCCTGCTTCCCCACTGGAAACAAAACTAAAAGTAATAAAGGAAGAAGGAAGAAAGGCAAGCAGGGTAGAAGGCAGGAAGGGAGGAAGGTAGGGAGGAAGGGATTATGCAGTTTTTGAACTAACTGAAGCTTGTGCATTCCCAGGTTCACAGAACTTGTGGTAAGTCTGGAGGCTATGAGTGCAGGACCGACTATGACCAAATTTCAATCTTAAAAGGCAGAGAAAATAATGTTTCTGAGATTTCAAAGCTACAGGAATGTGGATATTGCATGACCAGTTCCCTAAATTTTTGTCACTTTGGTCCATAGCAGAATCTAAAGTCCCAGAACATATACACTGGATCCCCATATATTCTAAAAAAAAAAGGAGTACGCTACCTAAACCAGTGATAGGAAGTCCTCGGCTACTCATGCACATCAATGCTCCTGCCTAAAATTTTTTTCTAAAATCTAGTGCCTATATCAGCCCCTTCAGGTACAGAAGCAGAGTATCTGAGATATTACCTAGCAGCCCACGCTTAGAGTTCTCATACAGGATGTAAGAGATCTGCATTCAGTTTCCTCCTCTGTCTCAGGGGATTCGAGCCCATGTGTTCCACAGAAAGGTTGTAGACAGACACTGTTAAAGTATTAAATACTAGTAAAAGTAATCAAAGGTGGGATTTCTCCATATGTCCTACTGAAACTTCTATTTTGTGTAGAATAATCATCACTGAGCCAACTGAGCATGAAAAGTGACATTGTAGCCCAGTTTTTCCCACCTCTGCATTCAACTTTCTGTACTTATGAGTAACAAATAACAAAGAGACGAAAGTTAATGGGACCAGAAACCAGAATCCAGAGCTTTATTTTATCAAGCAAACCCTTTATTTCATCCCTAGGAAAAACTGCTTTGAGTATGCCCACCAGATCAGGCTCCATAAGCAAGACAGGGCCAGCAAATAGGGCAAGTTTATACAGAATTCGGGCTAGTGTTAGCATGTCAACAATATTAGATGAATAGAAAGAAACTATGACAGGAAGCAGGAAGAAGCTGTAGAAGGTTCTAGTCTTCAAGGATCACATGGCAACTCCTCCTGCCCCAGCTGTGCCTGTTTTGTCACTGGTAAATCAGAGCAAGCAGCTCTTTGAAAGGAAAAATTGCATAAAACTGGGTGACTTAGATGAAACAATGTCTCAACAAATCAGCTGGACCATGAGAAAAGATACACAGGACTGGCTTTAGCTGACCAAACACAGACATAACCATAGACATGGACAGTGTAGATACCTTCAGACATTTTAGTCTTCTAGACTCCTTTTATCAACAGTGGAGAAAAATAGGCTCCTCTACAGAGTAGTTTATTTCATCTTCAACTCAGTGTTTCATATAGATGAAACTAACCATGCCCTAATCCAACTTGTCTCTCTCCTACCTATTAAGACAGTCTGGGTTCACAAGCTTACGTGTAATATTAGTGGGTTGCCAAGATAGAAATCTGATCAAATACAGTGGGGACTTCTGGATTATAGGGCCTCACGTAATTAATTGCACTGGCTATATCTGTCTAAAGTCAGCTTTGCATAGGTTGTGAATTTTTATGGTAATTGACAGGGATTCAATATCTAGGCTCAGGTCAAGTCTTACTGTGCTCTAGACACATTGAGAGGCAGAAATTTAGATACCATGCAACTTATGAAATGTCAATATTTTTGCCATATTTACTTAGCTATGTCAGATCCATCTCCCATTTTAAAGACTATGCTGTAATAATGATTTGTTATCATTTTGTGTGATTGCCTTGGAGGAGGAATGATCTAGCATCATGGAGGAAACATTTTCATTCTGTCCACTTGTATCCACAATCATGATATTTTTCTTGAAGGTCTCTTATTTTACTATTATTATTACTGGCATGAAAATATGCACCAGGTTTTCAGTTAAGGTATGCAAAGTTGTCTTTCTCTCCTCCTTGAAAAATTTCTGAGAACCTACTCATTCTTGAGGCATTTCCATGGTGAAGACAACATGCTGTTTTGTTCTGTAGTGTATAGTTACCTGCTTGTGCCTTTCAATTTATCTTGGAGCAAGGTCTTGCTCGTTTGGCACAATTCACATATTGTTTGGAATGATGCACACTAATGCCATGACATTCAGACTAAACAAATGGCAATAATTTTCAGCATCACTAGTTATTTGGATATATCCAATTATTTGCATGGGCAAATGTGTCTGCGTGTATGTGTAATAGTGACTAATAATCCCTATCCTGTTATTGACCCATCATCTACACTCTGATTGAACTCAATAGGAAATGTTCGTGCAGAATAATTGTGAAATCAGACTAAGCATATAATTAAAAGATAATCTGTAAAAATTAGAAATTCAAATACAGAAACACATGCACAAGTTATATTTCCTGAAATATCTGTGCTGTTGACAGGAAGAGGAATGTTGGTTCCAGGTTCTTCATTTTGAAAACTCTCATACATGCCCATCTTCCTCAGTTCTGTGCTTCTGTCTGTTGCTGCTTAGTGTCTAGAATCATATAAAATAATTTTCAGATCATATTCTAAGCAATACTGTTCTTCCTAGGAATATAGTTTATGTCACAATGCATTTGTATCCCAGATAAACTTTCCTCAAATATTATTTTGGAGACATTGACATGGTTGCTGTTAATGTTTATTTACTCAACAATAATCTTTACAAATCCTTAACAAGCTGAATGTTACCAGTGTGTAATTTCTCATTTGTTAGTTAATCATCCTGATAAAATGCCTAGCCCAGAGAAGCTCCAATAAATCAGTTATTAGCCACAGTAAATACTGGCTTAGAAGGAAACATCCTGATAGTAAGTGGAAAATAACACCATGCATATAAACTGCAAACAACAAAATTATTCTCATTTTATAAAAAGGAAAAGGCAAAAAGGGAGCAGCCTCATGGATCTGTGATGCCTATGTGTTGCATTCAGCAATTCTCCTGGTACAGGTTTCAAGAGAGAAGAGCCTACAAGGAGGAAACTAAACCAGAGTTACAAAATCTTTTTAGGCTGGTGGGATGCTACCATTCCTCTGTTGGTTGATTACAGCCTATACATTCATATCAAAGGTTTTGGTTTTGCTCAACCCACATCTTCACCAACCCTGTTTCTCTTCAAAAACAAAAAGCTATTGAAGAGTTTGCTGCTGCCAGTGCTGGAGGAATTTGATGAGCCTTACTTAGAAAAGTGAAAATTCAAGAGGCAGAGGATAACAGGCCTTAAATGACAATGAGATAATATTATGAACAAAGGAAACAGATTACTCAAATAAGAGCCAAAGGACTGACAGTATGGAAGAAAAATATTGAATAGGAATTGAGAAAATGTTCTGATGATGAAGTCAGGAATGGGGCACATGCGCTGAATGATTGCAACCCTGTTTAGGTAAGTCATTAGTGGCCTTACCATAATTAGCCAGTCCTGCAGAATGCAGAGGAGGAATCAAAGTCACATATATGCAAAAGGTCTTTTTTACCTCTTTAAGCTGATGACAATAATTCCCTGATATTTTACAGAAAAAGGAACAGAAAATATTAGTGTAAATGCTACTCCATCTACTTTTGTAAAATGGCAGTTACCAAGGCTTTCCAGCATGAACCAATATAAATGAAGTCTACCCACCCAAAAATTCCCTGGGATGCATAAACTGATGAGAGAACCACATTAAAATACTGGACTCATTATTATACTTTTGCATCAAAAGGTGATGTTATACATTTCTTAAACTGCAAGGGTTTGAAAAATTGAATTAAGTATAGGTTTAAGTCATAAACTAACTTTCTATGTACTTCTTTCATTCACAATATTAACTTTGCTGGAATAACGAAATATATCTAGAAGGAAAGAGGATGTTTTTAGTAGCTAAATCATCTGAAAAAGCATTTGAAAAATATAGGAATGCATCAGGAACAGAGCAGCTTTTCGTTAATCTTTCCCACAAACACAAACGTATGATACAGTATGCATAAATTTGTAAGAGGATAATTTTAAATTTGCATGTTATTTACTCAGCATAACCACTTCTTTGGAAACGTTAGGATTTCTCTGTATATAAGTATTTACATAATTTTAAAAATGTGTATTATTTACCCAATAGACCATAAAGGCTACATGCAGAGCAGTTAGAGAGATCCAGAACATAATAACGTCTTGGATAAATCTAGTTTCGAGTCATCTGAGTGCATTAGATGATTAAAAAATTATGTACACGTGCGCATTGGTTTGGTTTTTAAACAGTAGTAGGGGAACCATTTTCCTCACTCTTCATAGCTACCTCAAAATAACAGAACAGACTTTGTGCTATATTATCCCACCATGTGATTATGGGAGTTCTACATGTAGCGAGGGGAAAATGTTATTCTCATTTACACTGTAGATTTATGCCCTGAAAATCAAAGACCATTTTCAGTTCTAGAGACAAAAAGGCTCTAGAACTACTATCTTCCTTTTGTCCCCTGTTATTGGTCCCTAGCCCTAAGTACAAATTTCTGCATAGTATGCAGTGACTGTTGAGGACTTGATGATTCACTAGGTACTGTTCAAAGGTTCCATGAGATGCAGGGCTATCTGTTCTTGACTCACTTGGGGTGAAAAGTTGCTGCAGATGACTGTTAAGAGAGCTGAATTTCAGCTATTAAATATTCACAACAAACTACTCTCTGATAATTAAAAGAAGTAGGAATTGTCTGCAGAAATTTTGTAAAAAATATACAGTTAAATTACAGGTGGCTCATGTTTTATCACAAGCAAAGAAGGAAATAAGAGAAAAAAACCCAAGTCCAAATATGCAAATAAACCATCAAGATTAATTTTCTAAATTCTGATTAAAGTCACTGAACAAAAAAGCTCATCAATAACTGTACCCAATGCATGTTATCATAAACACAAAAAAATACTAAATGCATCGTATTCCCACAAACTGATGTTTTCCACCCAGTTCTCATATGAGGAATTAATATGATGACTTCATGTTGGTTTTGGTGGGATTTTTTTTAAGGCCTTATGTTCTTAAGGCATGAGGTTCAAAAAACCTTTTTACTTTAGTATTTTGTTAGTTGTTATCCCAAAAAGGTTCTTACTTACCACTGCAAAATATCAATGTTAGCAACACAGTGATGTGAGAGCAATTTACTTCTTTCACAGTAAGAAAGAACAGTTCAGAGCATCTTTATTAAAACACAGCTGAGATACGGGTACCTTGTTTAGTAATCTCTGTCACAGCACATGCAGGTCTACGTTCAGAAAATGAATAATGATCTATGTTCACTGGTAGAAAGACCTTCTGAGCAAATCAGAACAGACCCCATCATGCCTCTAAAAAAAAAACTAGACCACAAAAAAACAGGAAAACATCAGAAGCATAGTCTTTCCGCAGCATAGCCAGAGAAATGTGAGATTGGCCCTTAAGGGAATTCTTATTCTCAAGTGGATGTAAATGTATTCATCAATGCAAAGAAATGCATAGTGTGTTATATACACAATACATTAATAAATAGCCATGCATTAAAAAATAATGAGATTTTCTACGAAACAACATCCTGTGGTGTTTAGGGTCATAAAAAAGACAGTAAAGGAAGGTGGGGGGGAAGATTATGTGGAAAATCTGATTAAAAAACTGAAAACCCATCCTATATGTAAGATACAATAAATATTTCATTGGCTAACTGTAAACAAAAGAACAAGTGCAGTAAAATGTAATTAAAAATGTAAAAGTGTGGGGAGTGATTTATTTTACCACAGTGATATTAATATTAGAAATGGTATGTAAATAGATATCAAGGTTCTGCTGCAGAAACAGTGGAAAATGGCTGTTCATTTTCTATAATGAGCTTTCATCTTTTTGACTTTCACTTTAAGTACTTCCAATGATTTATGAATAATGATGCTCTTAGCTGACGGAAAGCTCTAGCAAAGCTTCAAATTCTGGTACTTCCTAACAGATATTACTTACAGTTGTTACGACTTTTCTAATCCTGGTCAATAGGTTTAACACAGAGCCCAGAATATATATTTCTGCCTGCTTTTGGCAGAAATATAGATTGTTTCACACTTCTGGCTTGTGAAGTAAAGAGCATAAGGCTTCCTTGTGGTTTGTGAGCCACAGGCCACGAAATGAGAAGACAGAGAGGTGTTCTGGCTCAGCAGCAGCTGGCACTCCACAGGCACAACCACTTTTAACGTGCGAAGCACACCTCCACCACATGCACGGCTTTTCTACTTTCATTTCATCATGCTTAGGTCTATCGAACAATTTCCTAGCAAAGAATCCTCTCCATGTAGCCTTTACCTTTGAAACACATGGTACTACTAGTGAGACCGAGCTCTGGTTTTGCATCTGGGCTGGCATTGTTGCTGCTACAAGGTACCCCGGGCCTTTCCTGACAATTAACGACAAGCTGGCTTAATGAGTTAGAGAATATCAGAGGAAATTGTGGCCCATGGCAAAATAACTGCATTTCTGCCAGCCTAAGTACCAGGCAGTAAGTTCCACTTATCCATGGCTTTGGGGTTAGATAATGCTGCAGAATTTCAGCGCTTGACCCCTGGTTTTTGAAATAGTGCAACACAGATCCAGCAGATGGGACGTGACGGCAACAGACAAGTGTTATCAGTTTGTTTAGACATTATACTTAGACATTATAGTTATACAAATACTGGAAAGAATTCATAATTCCTATCACTGTGCACATTAGATTTAAGTTAAAAACATATCACAAATAAAGTCTTAAGTATAGAAATGCAATTTCAGTATAACCACCACTGCTGATAACACAGGCAATTTAGAATCATAGAATTGTTTGGGTTGGAAAAGACCTTTAAGATCATCAAGTCCAACCATTAACCTAGCACTGCCAAGTTCACCACTAAACCATGTCCCTAAGCACCACATCTATGCATCTTTTAAATACCTCCAGGGATAATGACTCAACCAATTCCCTGGGCAGCCTGTTCCAATGCTTGACAACCCTTTCGGTGAACAATTTTTTCCTAATATCCAGACTAAACCTTGCCTAGCACACAACTTGAGGCTGTTTACACTTGCCCTATGGCTTGTTACTTGGGAGAAGAGACCGACACCCACCTTGCTGCAACCTCCTTTCAGGTAGCTGTAGAGAGCAATAAGGTCTCCCCTCAGCCTTCTCCAGGCTAAACAACCCCAGTTCCCTCAGCCGCTCCTCATCAGACTTGTGCTTTAGACCCTTCACCAGCTTCGTTGCCCTTCTCTGGACACGCTCCAGCACCTCAATGTCTCTCTTGTAGTGAGGGGCCCAAAACTGAACACACTATTTGAGGTGTGGCCTCACCAGTGCCAAGTACAGGGGGACGATCACTTCCCTAGTCCTGCTGGCCACACTGTTTCTGATACAAGCCAGGATGCCATGGGCCTTCTTGGCCACCTGGGCACACTGCTGGCTCATATTCAGGCGGCTGTCAACCAACACCCCCAGGTCCTTTTCTGTCAGGCAGCTTTCCAGCCACTCTTCCTCAAGCCTGTAGCGTTGCATGGGGTTGTTGTGACCCAAGTGCAGGACCTGGCACTTGGCCTTGTTGAACCTCATACAATTGGCCTCGGCCCATCGATCCAGCCTGTCCAGATCCCTCTGCAGAGCCTTCCTACCCTCAAGCAGATCAACGCTCCCGCACAACTTGGTGTCATCTGCAAACTTACTGAGGGTGCACTCGATCCCCTGGTCCAGATCATTGATAAAGATATTAAACAGAACTGGCCCCAGTACTGAGCCCTGGGGAGCACCACTTGTGACTGGCCGCCAACTGGAGTAAACTCCATTCACCACCACACTTTGGTCCTGGCCATCCAGCCAGTTTTTTACCCAGCGAAGAGTACACCTGTCCAAGCCATGAGCAGCCAGTTTCTCCAGGAGAATGCTGTGGGAAATGGTGTCAGAGGCTTTACTGACGTCTAGGCAGACAGCATCCACAGCCTTTCCCTCATCCACTAAGCGGGTCACCTTGTCATAGAAGGAGATTGGGTTAGTCAAGTGGGACCTGCCTTTCATAATCCCTTGCTGGCTGGGCCTGATCACCTGGTTGTCCTGTATGATTTAATAGATCAAATTTTTTCTTCTTCCAATAACTTCTTATCCTTTCAGTTCCAACTCATTTTCAAACACCCAAGGGAAAAAAAGACTACACAGCATGACCTGGAAAGCTACAAATCTGGGCTATTTTAGAACAAAGTAAGGTGTGAGTAACTGTACATTTTCTATGAAAATGTATTTTCATTGAAATCAAAGTACTGGAAGGAAAAAGTGTCAATGGGAAACAGCTAAACTAAATAATTTAAGCTTTCTCACTTCATTATCTAATTCTTTGCCATTACTGAAATAACATAACTCAAGATGACAAATATGCATCCTATTGATTCCTGATTGAATTGTTTTAAATTTTGTATTCCATAAGAGGGAACACATTAACTTTTCTTCCAAATAATCTTATTTTGCAGTTCTAAATGTCTTCTTCCAGCTACCTCTTCCTTCTTTCAAAACATTTGTGAATTTTCTGCTCTACCTTCTTTCTTGATGATATGTAAAGTTAGCTGTATACTGCAGTTACATCCTCAATCCCAAGATAAGCAGAGCCAACCATGATGATATAATTCTCCTAGCTGTTGTTAGGAAGGAATACAGAGTTTGACCCTCAGACTTCAACACATTTACTAGGACTCCCTGGAACTCAAATGCAGAGACCTTTCAAGTTTAATAAGGCTGTACATGAAGGTCATTGGGTCACACTAACAGGTCACATAATGGGACCAGGGCTCTGACAGACCTAATAAAAGTGTATTCTGTTCCAGTTGGGTAAGAAAAGACTGAAATTTCAAACTCTTCAAAAGACTCTGATTACCAGAAGTGACTTTAATATTTTCTCTAAAGAACTGGGAACAGCTTATTGGTTTAAATAACTTTACAGGCTTCACAGCAAAAGTTGTTAGAGAAGCAATTTTCTATTAAAGAGATCTTTTTTGGTGGTTTTGGTACTATTAGTATGAAACATAACAGTTGCTCTGAAGTTTTAAAAATCAAGAAAAAAAGAGCAAGAACAAGAGCAAGAGGAGAGAGGAAGGGAGGAATGGAGGAAGGGAGGAAAAGAGGAAGGAAGGAAGGAAGGAAGGAAAGGGGAGGGGGAAAAAAGAAAAATGCTAGTAACATTTAAGACACAGATCTTAAATTTCTTTTTGTTGGGCCAAAGAAAGAAAATAAGTTTGTCCAAGTTATTTCCTGTTTTCTTCAAAATAAGTAGTACCAGATAAGTATTTATCAGTGCTTATGATCCTGCTGAAGCCAATAGAGGGTATGTTTGTGAGTACTAGCATGAGATAGTATGCATAACTGATCTGGACAGTTTGCAAAAACATGTGCATAATCTGATTTTACAAATTGTTTATCAGCACACGTTTCATTGCTGAAAGCAGAAGACACCAGAATAGTTTTTCAAGAAAAAAATAAATTTCTTAGAATGAGCTCAATGCCCGGTAAAGTTTACTAGCTTGTTTCAGTTGTACCACCTAAGGTACTGATCAACCAAATGATTGCTCCAATGAAAAACTCAGTGAAATCACTTTCTTCCATGTGTGCTTTAGTATTATAGTGTTTTATCACTTTCCAGGAGGTGCATTCCAGGGCACTGAGCTCAGTACTGTCTGTGAGGTTCATTCTCCTTTTCATTCTCTTGCCATGACAAAATAATGCATTCAGTGTGGTATTTTGGTTTGGTAAGATTCTTGTTCTTATTGTTTTGTTTTCAATATGTACTTACAGCTATATGTTTATATTAGAAAAAGTAAGATCTAACACAAGTTCCTGGCACTTGTTGAGACTGATGATAATACTCAGCCTTGTGGACTTCAAGCCCAGTGTCAAGGATCAGCCCCCAAGACAGTTCCAAGGTGTCAGCCATTGTATTCTTCCCAGGCTCTAGGTCATTTTTTTCAGATTTGTAAGGCTGAGGCAGTTGAGTGTCTTTGAAGAAAAAAAACACAATCTCAAATGTAACTAATATATTTTTTTTTTAAGTTAGAAGCAATGAAAGTTTGGTTTACAGGATTCGGACTTAACAGTATTGAGGAGAGATGTTCAAAATAACAAAATATAACATTTGTAAATATGAATATTTAACTCCCCTGCAGTCCTTTTTATTCTATCCTCCCACAACACCACCTTCCCAGAATTGCAAAAGATTTAGCTGTTTTCCCAAAACCTATCTACATGCAGAAAAGAGAATGTTATTCTAAATATCTAGATTGACAGGTAGGCCGGCTGAGGGAAGACTTTTTATGAGGAAAGATTATGCTTAGTTATTTCAGTGTAATTGCAAAAATAAATAAACCGTTGTTAAAATAGTAAATTTACAATTGCATTTTGAGTTTGTTACTGCTTAATGTCACTCCCACCACTACCAAGGCAAATTTGTTGGATGTCACCAATGATACTATGTTGTTGTGCTAATATGAAAAGAATTGGTTAGTACGTTAAGATTGTATTACATAACATATATCTCCCTAGAGCAGAAAGTCAACATTAAAAATGCTATAGTGTAAACCAGATGTTTTGATATTATATTTCAGAGAAAGTATTTCGGGGGGGGGGGGGAGAAAGAAAGGTCATTCATGATATATTTACATCAAATTAGACAGAAAGGAAAAACAAACAGAGAAACTCTATTAAAGAAAAAAAAGTCTTCCAGGTATAATTAATTCAGTCTCTTTACTTATCAGATGTGTGTTTTGATTTGGTACATGGTATGGCAATGTATTTCAGACTCTTTCCCAGTCATGTTGTGGTGCTATTGTCCAATTTGCAGTATCTTCAGAATCTAATCTGTGCTACCATTCTGTTTCTTAAGAGATTTTGTATGTTTGCAGTATTTAAAAAGATATCAAGATATCAAACTTTCTCATTTGTAGAGATTAATATAGCAGAAAGAAATTGATAACTCTCCATTGAAGAACAAATACAATTATAAAGAACAGAAACACTGAATGCTTGATCCTTCAAATATTCCTGCAATGTCCCTTTTTACGCTTGAAATGCTTGTGCAAGTGTATAACTTTGTCCTCGTACAGTCTGAACTCAGGTTTACTTGCAAGGTTGCAGTAATGAGCAGCCATAAGTATTTACAGCACCAGAGATTAGTGACAAGTGGCTGAATTGCTAAGAAATATCATTTTATAGTCTTTAAAGAGTGCTGCTAGTTTACTCTACCAGAAACTTTGCATTTTTTTCAAAGGAGACATAGGGTTTTTTTCCCTGAAAACTCATCAGACAAGGCATTCCTCAGCTACCACACTCCATCAGGATAGAAAAAAGGCAAATTCTAAAGTTACTCCAATCTGACAGAGCCTCCAGACAGTTCCATTTCTTTAAAGGGAGAAGAGGTGAAGTAGGTAATTATTTCTGTACTTAAGACAGTTGTAAATAAAATTTCATATATGGACACATTTTATCATTTCTAGCACATCCTGTTTGGCAATGGACTAAGATATCTGTCCTAGCTGGAGCTTCCCAAGTGCCTGAATTGTGTAATACTTATGAGTGAAAAGATATCTGAACGCAGCAGTGCCCTGGTAGCTATTCTCCTTGTAATTCCTCATAATTTCTACTGCGATACTCTGCAATGCTGCAATTCCTTCTAATTTCTACTGCAATATGCAGTAAGGAACTGAAGTCATTGTTCCTGCACAGCTTTTTATTTGGAGTATATTCTGGATTATGCTATCAAATATGTAATGTCATGGATCATAAAGCCAAAAAAAACCCCAACACGGTGGCCAAGATACCCAATCAGCTTGAACTGAATTCAACAGGCAAAATTTGAGCAAAGTAGATAAGTCATGGAGGAATAGAGTTCAAAACTGTTAAATCTGGACCAGTGTCACAGATGCAGAACAAGACTTGGAAATTGAAAGACATGGAAATGAAGTTTGCTTAGATAGAAATCTTTTTGGTTTCAAAGCTGACCTATCCCTGAAGGGAGAGATTTTCAAAAATGTCACAAAGGCATTTATATTTGGGAGCACAGAAAACATGACGTTCATGAAGCTGGCAGTATTTAAAAAAAAAATTGTGAATCTTGTAGAAACAATATTTGGATAGCTTTCCTGGACAGGTTCTGCCCTGAAATATGGCATGAAAGAAGCATCACCAAGCTTGTTTTATTAAAGGTAGACAACTTAAAGAGGTGCCTGAGGCTTATGATAATTTTCACTGTTATTATAATTGATCTGAATTGATCTGATATCCTCATGTCCTGATAGGCTTTTTGCTCTGCAACCTTTGCCTCAGTAGGCTGGAAATGTGAAAAGTCCAATACTTGCAGCAAAAGACTGCAATAAATTTCACTACCTTTGCCCTTTACTGTGCTTTGCCATTTGATTATCTGGCATTCTTCGACTCCCCTGTACAGCTCCAACAACTTTGGGGAAGGAGGAGGAATGCCTACTGGAATGCCTTGTCAGTCACAGCACTGAGTATATAAAAGGTTAAAGAACAACTTTCAACTGTCGTCCATGGGCAAGGGTAGCTATTCAAACTTTTGTTTTGTTCTTGTGACAGAGTCTGCAAGGAGAACATAAAATGCCACAACATGACTCCATTCTCATGACAGCAGCTGTAACAAAAATGGGAAATAACACAAACAACCCATTCTAGACTTGCAATTTTTAGATGGTAATCACTTCACCTTTTTTGGATTCTGTAGTCAAGAGCTGTCTGGCCTGTTCTCTTAGAAGGAGAATCTTAGAAAAAATTCATGCCCTTTCCTTAAAACAAAACAATCACAGTTAAGGCTGTTCTCTCAGGTTATGTGGTTTCATCAAATCTGGTCTATAAAAGGTGACTGTCTTCTAAGAGAAAAAAGTACAAGGCAAGTCTTCTAATTTACATTTTTCTTGGCCTACCCTGCAGATAACTAAAATAACAGCAGTTGTCCAAAAAAGAAAGGAACAAAATTTATGATTCACATTATCAGTTACCATTACTTATTGAGTCAGTATTGTTATGGAGAAGACTAGGAATTGCTAATTTTTCAAGTGCTGCTATCCAGTAGAGTATACAGTATATAATACTTTTAATGGCAGAGGAAAACATTTCAAATTTAAAAAAAATGCAATGTTCAGTTAATCCACTGAGCTTCTTCTGTCCCTTTGAAATCTTTTAAGATAGACCTTCAGTCTGCATGATAGAGACTGAAACATTTTTATTATATGTTCATGCAAACAGTTCATGCAAACAGTTTCTGCATTCACTCATCTTTAGCTCTGGACAGTACATGTGGCTTACTCTTTTATCGATATTCATTAATGGTACCCATACATTCCCAATAGTGCATTAAGCAATGTGCCTAACACTTGTGAAAGTGAATTCATCTCTCTCTTGTATTCTGTGTAACAGAGTGTTTTACAGATGGGTTTTTGAGATCATGTTTTAGCAAGAGACAGAAACTTTATTAGTCTGTTGTTAGTAATGCTCAAACTTTCATAAGTTCATTTTAAGGTTTGAAAGCAAAACAGAGAATTTAACTTAATCTCCATATTCAAAAATTCCATCTTCATAAATCCATTGCCTAACATCCAGTCAAAGATATAAAATGTTACCGAATCAGGCTTATTCTGTACTATAAAGACAGTGATGCCTGCTCATACTTTGTGGGGGATAACTGATTGTACAAAGTGCAAAGCAATGGACAGCTACACCATAGGCAACCTAGTTATAGGGATATGCTACCACAGGGAGCAGGACTGAGGAGGCAAGGAAAAGCATATTTTCAAGGCTTCTTGAATATCCATTAGGGTGACATGATAAAGAAGAAGAAAACAGAACTGAAATGGAACTGAGTGATGTCTAGATCAGATAAATTAAGGCAATATTTATCAGGTTTGGTGGGATAACAGTAATAAGATGTAGCCTTAAGAAAAGAACTCTTAAAGTTGCAGTAAACAAAAAGACTGTAAATGAAGGAAGATATGGCCTGAAGTAATTTTCTCAGTATTATTTACAAGTCATTATTTGTCTTAATAGACCTAAATTTTTGTCTGTATACAAATTCAAACAGGCAAATACAATCACATACTTTCTCATAGTAGTAGAAAAGAAGGAAAGGAAAAGCAGTTGGACATATCAAATCAGCAAGCATTTTTGAGATTAATATTATGCAGAGGAGCCTGATTCTTTTGCCTGTAAGACATAAAAGCAGATGCATTATGGATACACTGAGGGACACTGATTGACCTCTTTGACAGTATATAGCATGCTTTTTGAGACCCACTGATGACAAACAAAATCTATTTGTGAACCCTTCACTACAGAATTTTCTATGCTTCCTGCTTCAGTACTGCTGGGGAAAAACTTTTCTTTGATTAACAATATTTATTTCACACTCTGGTATATTTGAAACCAGTCTTACTTCATGGCTTTATGTAGAGTTCAGTCAAGGAAATAAGTCTATCCAGTAAGATAGCTGCACATAGAGTATACCCAGCATGACCTGCCTTCAGAGCAGCCATATATTTATAAACATTAAGTGTTTTGCTCAAGCTGGATTGTTCTGTTGAAATACTGAGCTTTAAAAGATAGCTCAAGAAATGTGTAGAGTACTTTTGAAGTTACAGCTTTTACTCATTCCTAACATTCAAAATCAAAGTTTTAAAATTCATTACGTTTTACAAAACTGAACCTGATTTCGATAGTACTTTTATTCAAAATACGCTTTATTTACGAAATAAGAAAGAATCTATAGAAAGGCATATATTACCTATGTTCTCACTGATACAACAACATATTTTCAGAAACCAGTGCAATATGTGGGAAGAGAAGAAATAGTTAGGACTCAAAATGGCGGCAAATGCACAAAATAAGAAAAGATGTATTGCTAAATTATTCATGGATACCCAGACTTTAAGGCCAGAAGGTCAATTGTACCAGTAGCTTGACCTCATAACATGAGCAATCAAATTTCATACTTACACCAAAGTGAACTCAAAAGCTTGTGTTTGCTAAAGCATTCCTTTCAGAAAGACATCTAGTTTTGATTTATAAAGACTTCAGAAGTGGAAGAACTTAAAATTTTCCTTGGTAGTTTGTTCCAATATTTAGTTATCCTTGCTGTTAAAAATGAGTACTGAATTTTTTATTTGAATTTGAGTATCTTTAAGAACTACCAATTGGTTCTTGTTATGCTGGTCCTTTTCTGTCCCAGACTGAAGAGCCTTTAGTACCAGTTATTTTTCCTCATGTAGGTACTTACATACCATAATCAAATCACTTCTTGATCTTCTTTCTGATAATCTAAGCAAGTTGAACTTCATAAATATTATATTGCAACACATTATTTTCAACTCGCAATCATTTTAGAATATCCTCTTGGCAGTTATAGGAACCTTACATATCACTGGGTAAAAATTTCTGAGCTATTTTACTTCAAATAGGAGAAATAGGATTTGGACAATTCAATCTGTTGACTTAGGACAATTTTAACCATGCAATCTAAAATAGGATAAGAAGGTGTCGTGTTGAATACATTGACCCAGAATTACATGCCTATTCTGAAAAATATTCTGCATGTATGTTATTATAATGTTAAATTTCACAAGTCAAACAGGTAAGTCAGAAAACGAAATTACAACTAGACCTTTAAAGAGAATAAAATTCACAGTGTGACAAAGGAAGAGACAACAGCTGACTGCACAAGTTAACAGGTAACCAATAAATGCTAGCTGTTTCATGCTATCTAGTTCCATGATGAATTTTCAGACAATGCAATAGGTCCAAACAGATCTAATTCAGGATCATTTCCATATAGTCTGTTCCAGGACTAGGGAAGCAGGCATTCTGTTGCGTATTCTCATCAGACATAGATTTTTTTGTGACCTGTTGGGAACAAATGGTTATCAGGGAAGTACAGTAACTTGAAGTGGCTTAGCAACCTCCAAGACTGATGCTTGATTAATAAAAGCATTGTCCTCACATGTTGATGGCTACTCTGCTTCCTTACTGAGCCTCACACAAGTCAGCCAGAGGAAAAGAGGCCTCTGAAGGCAGGGCACTATAGCTGTAAAGTAGCGAAGCACAACAAAACTGTCTCCTTTTGTTTTCTCTCTATTATTTTTTTCTCCATAAGAGTTTCCTCTTCATTAATGATAGAGATTGAAAATTTTTCCAGCAATCATGGGGATGCCAGAGTAAAGTGCTTCACTGCCTATTCAACTAAAAGAACACTAACTAAAAAATTTTTGCTGATGACGTAATTCTGATTCGAGAAGAATCACAATGGATCAAGAAAGATTTTAATTTTTAAAGCAGGAGGAGGTGTACCAATAAACTTGTGAATCCTCTAAATAATGTAGTACTGACTTTACACCTGCAATTCCATTACAGATGTGTAAGAGTTTTGAACAGGGAAAATTTCCAAACAAAGTGGTGGGGAAAAATTACAAATTAATTGTCCCCCATCCATTCACTAGAAGCAAATTATTTCAATTCACAAATGCAAGTCATGTCTTTCAGTGGTTAATCTACATTCTTGCTTTTTTGCTCCTCCTTTCTCTCACAGGATTACTGAACCATAAGATATTCTTGATACTGAGTTTATAACAGTCTAAGAAGAGGATAATTTTCCCAGTGTGTAGGAACATGGGACTGGGATGAAGAAAGATGAGGATCACTCAGTCATATACCCAGAAATTATATCCAGCCATATCATTTTGTCTTAAAATGTAGTTTCTTGCCCCCAAAACTGATTCCTCTGATAGACTTTCAATTTATTTTGAACTTATATTCATTCTTGAGTAATATTGTGTTTATTCTTAAGCCTGAACTATCCCTTAGTTAAAATACCTCTTCCCACATTGAAAAAAACAACCTATCTGTAGGGCATCATAAAGTTAAAATTATTAACAACTTTGTGCATCTCTGAACAATGACTGTTTGATTTCTCTTTTGGATTGTTTTAAGAGAAATTTGCTCATAAGTTATTGTAATTTTAATTTCTGCTAGAACAGCACATAGAGTACTCAAAGCCCCACAGTTCTAACTGGGAGTACACACAAAGGAAAAAACAGCTTTTATTAAAATGTTTTAACCATTGTTTCAGCAATTTTAAAAGGACTGTGTTAAAGTTGTTGATGCTATTGTAGCAGAGTTAAAGATCCCCTAGCTTCTACAATATACATTTTCTAGAAACTGACTCATGCTATATATTTTTTTTCTTATACCACTAAATGTACAGTTGCACCAATTTTTACCTTTAACACTACTTGAATAGCCTGTATATATAATGTAGCATGTTGGTAATTTATAATAATATAGGATACCTTGGCTCTGGCACAACATATATATTACAGTGTTTAAAATTAATCCAGTACATATTTCTATATGCTTGGGATATATATCTACTTCTACACAGCTAAGGCATCTGAGTTTCCCTTCCTCTGCCAGGAGATTCATCTACCATCTATCCATTCATGCAACCACCAAATTCTGCTCTGAGTTATATCTATGAAAATCCATTAGTTTCAATGGACATGCATATATCAGAGCAGAACTTAACCTAATAGGCTACCTTCTACTTACACTTACTGTCATTTTCCCAATTTTTAAAAAACGAACAAAGCCAATAAAAGCCAGAGTTAACAAAATGGATTTGGGAGATAATACCCATTCCCTCAAAACAAACAATAAACATTTTAACAATGTTAATTATCTCCAAGAGGAAAGTAACCTACACTATACAACCTATCCTGAAGGAAGAAGAAAATAATAATAAAAAAGACTGCTGTACCATGACCAGTGCTGTACCATGACTATTGCAACAGCACTGGTAAGAGGTGCTTTCCTCCTCTCTCACTAAGCACAATCAACAGCAGGGGTTTCTGGATAATCTCTTGGTTTTAGAAAAACAGATTCTTAGTCCATTAATCTACTGTCATCGTTATTGGCAGAAAATTATTTCAGTCCCTACTTGAGAGGGGGAGGGAGAGATTACCGAGAAAATACTTCTGCATACAAGTCTTTTTCTTCTTTGTCTTAAACTGGTGTTATTATGGCATTTGAAGTAAATAACTTGTGTGCCTTTTAGCTGAAATGTAACATTTCATGACTGACATTGATACTTCAGGTTCTTTGGTGTTAGACATTAGTAGTTTGGTACCTGGTGGTGTTTACAAAGGGTCCCCCTTCTCATTGAAGTGAAGCATTTTGAATGGCTTTTCTTAGAAGCAGTTGCACTTGATTAAGAGTTATCAGGGTGACCAGATCTTAAGTATTACGTGGAAACTTAATTTCTTTTATAAGAAAAACATGAGGAACCATGGTGGTTATAGAGTTGCAAGGGTAATTACTGGAAAAATAATCTATCTGGACAGAAAAGTGCCCAAAACACATATTGAGTGTAATATTCCAGTTCCTCTACTATCTGTTTCACAAATAATGAGTCACTGGAGCACACCCAATGTGGTTGACCCTGAGGAGACTGCAGAACTCAGCAGGGGTAAGTCAGGTTTCATAAGATATCCTTTTAGACCACATAGTGGGAGAAACAGTAAATAGCTCAGAGAGGAGAAATACAAGTAGAATTGCACGTGGACAACTAGACTCCCTGAAGACACTCAAAAGTCTGTCACCACCAGGCCTTTTTTCTGGCTAACATTGTAGTATATTATAACTTGTTACTGGCATGACTTGTAACGTGTATTCTTCACAACAAACATTTTGTCCCGAGGTGGCACCCTAGACTCCAAGAAGCTAGCTGAATACCAGAAAAAATACAACACAGTGGTGAACTCAGTCAATGCAAAGAGTGTTTACTATTGTATTTAACGATATTGTCAAAATATTTCAGGACACAGTAGTGCTTTCATCCAGTTAGTCTAGAAGTAAGAAAAAACCTTCCATATTTCTATAAGCTTATTAAATTAAATGGGAGTTCCTTATATTTGTATGAAGCATTTGAGGATTTACTAATCATGTCCTCAGGATATATACACATATATAAATATATACTCTACATATATAAATATATATGCACTCTTATATATAGTATAAAGTTTACTTCATGTAATGAGAAATAAGTGATATTCTAACACTTTTGTTAGATCCCTATGAATCTCACAGAGATGTTAGTATTATTTTCCTAGAAAGTTATGAGAGCCAAGAAAAACAGAACTATCCAGCAGATATTTTTTTTTAATACATTTTCTCACAGAAGAAAGTAAAAATGTCTAAGTAAGTCTTAGCATTAGTATCTCCCAAAAAAAGAGAACTACAATTCAAACTACAAGCTGGAACAGGGTATGCAGAAGATGAACTTCTTTTCTCAGCACTGACCTTTACATTTAGGTCATAATTACGGCTATGATTTTGACAGGATACTTTCAAATAATTTCATGGTGGAGGTCAGAATTCTTCACCATTAACACCCAAGGCTACCAGTTCATGCAGCTTTGACTTCAACCAACAGATAGAGGAGATCCTCGTAGCAAAGCATACATTAGTAATGGCATCAGTACTAACAGGTACAATTAAAATAGCTATGGAAAAGAATAGCTCTAAATTTATTTAGCAGGGGAAAAAATAGTTTGCACATGCACTTTGGTCTGAAATGAAACTCTCCTGAGGTTGTGTTTCCTGATTCTTTGGCATGTCATTCTGAAAGACATCCTTGTAAGAAAAAAAATATTACAGTGCTACTAGGCACCACTAGACTTCTCAAAGCAATAATAACACTGAAAAACAATCTCAGTGTTTAAAATTAATCCAGTACTTATTACACACAAGTATCTCACCAGAAATCACATTGGACTTCATCCTTATGAATAAATTGTCTTTAAAATGGGAATCATATTAAAAAAATTAATTGATACAAAGCATATTTGGCTTGGCTGTGTTCAAAGTACTCAACATAACCTAAGGTAGCACTGGAATAACAAAACATGCAGCCCATGCACAAAGGTCTCCAATTTCAGGAGGGGTTTCTCATAGCTACATATCACCCCCCCACACTCCCCCATTTGATATTTTCTGAAAAAGCAAAACCTACTAGAAGAGATTTAAGAGCTAGAGTCCTTTGCCAAAGCTATAATTCTTTTTTCCTACAGGACTAAGATGGTGCTGCTATGAAAGGTGTTGATGAACACAGAGGTATCAGCACTTGTGCATCAGTCTACAAGACACAAAACCCATGACGGTCCCTCAATAGTTCTTTCAAGTAATTTACGTCACAAATATCAGCAGATGTTCCCTGGGGGCAGGGAACAGACTGGGGGAAAAAAACTAAAAAATGCACTTATATATTTTCTGCACACATAACCACATGAAAACAAAGTATGTAAAACAAGAAGTAGCATTCTAAGTTTAACTTAATTTTTATTTGATTGTACATGAGAAACATCCTGGGAGAAACAGATTGTCCATGTGTGTTTTTTTTTCCAAAAAGGTCAAGTGGTCTTTGAATGGAAACAGTGCAGAAACAGTTTCACATGACTTTCAAGAAGCTTTGGTAAGTATTTTTTCCCAGTTGATCTAAACAAGGTATGGCACCAGCATAAGGTATGTTTTTCCCAAGAAGCTTTCAAGTAGCTTTTCATAGCAGGGCTGTGCAGAACATGGAGTGAAACATTAGCAGTGCAAAAAGCCTCTGTTAAGTCAGTAAACTTATTTTCTACCGTGTATTTGTTCTTCTCACAGAAAATAGCTCATTCACCATTTTTTGTACTTTAGTAGTCTTTCCTACCATAAATTCAACTGCTTGCAGTCTCCACTTACGCGAATATCTTTCACGATGCTTCTCACAGCTTGCTTTTTGTTTGAAATCAATGGTATCGTTACTGCTGTACAAAATAAATAAATAAATAAATAAATAAAAATAAAAAGTAACATCACTTCCATGAAATGTCCCCTCTGGATACTTTTCTCTGCTTAATACTTGTAGATGCCACTTTGCTCACTGCTGAAGTAATTTTTTACCTCTTTTTCAGCTCAACAGCATTTTTCCACCTTCCCTCTTTCAAACGTCATTGGCTGGTTTGCCTTCCACACATGCAAGCTTCCAACAGCCAGATTCCTATGTTACCAGCTGAGAAACCTGATGATTTGATTTGTCATGAGCATGTGGCACATATTCATTTGTATCGACTGCAAACTAAATATATTCTTATACACACTGGCAAGATTTCAGTTTTAATTCAAAAGCACTGTGACTTTCGGGGTAAGACTGTAGCTTTAGTTATAAATATGTCTCTATAAAATACATTGGATTTGTATTCAACTCCTCAACTATTGTATTAACAATTAACAACTATCCAATTAAGTGTACCAATGTCTTTACCCACACCTGTCTTTTGTTTTAAGTATTCCCAATTCAGACTTCCAAATGTCAATTTCTTTTATTGACACAATTTTTAAAAATTCCAAATAAAAGGGGAAAAAAAATCAAGGGGTATCAGCAGCGTTATACTTAATGCTACTTAATAATCTTGACTTCGTAAATTACAACTTCCCAACCTTCCTGAGCTTCATCCAGTATCAGAACTGCTTTAGGAGGTGGTTTTACAGCTCTTTTGTACATCTCACTATGAAGCAGTGACTAGCAGTCACTTCATCTCATATTGTAAAGTACAGCAGCCACACATTCCTCCATAACTGCTCCAAACCATTCACTCACCTAATAAATCATCTTGCCAATCTTGCGTCTCAGAGTGAGCTTCCAGGGACTTTGTATAGAGGTAACCTGTCTAATCAGTTGTACTTTGTCTATGAAAGCTCATTTTAGAAAGAATCTGAATGGGAACCTCTGCAGTGTTTATTTAGGCTTTTTATACTGTGAGGTATAAATACTGTACTTTTAATTTTTTGGACTGAAGAGGTAAGTGTTAATGAAAGTTAATCAAAGATAAGTTCATGAAAAGAGGAGGCTACTACCGTGTAGGACAGTACCTCTACTTCCATGACACTAAAATATGAAGAAGTGTAAACCTGGTATTGGTGTGCATCAGATTTGTTTCTTTTTTAGTATGATAGAAAGCCCAATTTGATTTTACAGGGATGAAAGGATGGTGTAAGAAAAAATTAGGAAGTCTGTGTCCCCTCTTTGTGAAGACATTTAAGCCACAAGTCTTCAAACATTTCCTGATACTTCTGAAAAGTTTTGTGGAAAATCAGCTTGATGCGCACTCACTTTATTATATCATCTGTTATAGTCTAGCTCAAAATGTCTCTTTCTAAATATTTAGTGGGACACCTGATGTGGAAATCTTAATACAAAGCAGACCATATACACATTACAGTGTGACACATAGCAGAAGGACTAATAATTACTACTGTTCCTCTTTAAAAAGAAAAGAATAGTGAGACTTCAGTGCATATCTTCACAGTTGCACACAGCTTTGCACGCCTTTGTTTCACTTTCGTTGGTTAAGAGGGTTGAATTATTGTTATTTCTTGAGGCTTTCCTACTTTGTACGTAGGCTAGAATTTACTGCTGTACATCCACCAAAATGTTTCTCAGTAGACGTGTCAGACTGCTTCCTCTAAAGTGGAAGTTTTCATAATTTTATTTGAAAAAACAGGTCTAAGCCTTCTGCATAAGTCGTCATTTGTGTTAGTCACACTTGCTAAAACTCAGTATTGTAAAATCACTTCTTTATCTTTCTTCCTGAGAGTTCTTTATTGGCAAGTCACAACAAACTGTAAAATTTGCTACATTTACCATGAACAGCGTATGAAACATGTCAACTTTCTCTATAATTTTCACAGGGCTTTAATTATGAATCAATGTGATGTTATGAATAGGGGTATTCATAGCTAATGCTTTCAACATGCAGTAAGCAATATTTCTATTACTTAAACATTGCTCATATCCACAGGCACTTCATTTTGGATTACTTCTTTTGTGAATACCCAGGCATATGCATTTTACTCAATCTAATGGTCAAGTTAAAAAGGAAATGATGCATTTTCCATGGAATTTTACATTGCAAATAAGGATGAATTTTCTAACTGGAGGGTTGCAATTCTCCTGGGACTGTTTGTGACTGACACTGTATTTATCTGCACATTGAAACAACACACTTATCAAATAGAAAAGAAGAAGAAAAATTACAAGAGATTTGATCTTCTTTACAGCTTCTAATAGTAAAATACACTGTATGATTAATGAACCTGTCAACTGTAATGGGAAAAATATGTAACAAGTAACTGTGCATTACTTGTTTGCGATTTTTATCTTTTATAAATGCAACCATGTGTAGGATGATAAGATTAACTCTTTGTGCTTTTAAGTGAACATTATATGCAAGAATAATACAACCTCCACTGTTTCTTGTCTTTCTGTCAGTTCTCAGTCTTAAGAATTGGAATTTTTCCCTAATCCCAAAATAACTATACTATTATTTCATTTGGCATATCTACACATCTATTGCTGGATAAATTATTCATAGGGATGAAAGACAAAAAAGCCCACATAGCTCACCTGTCTCTTTCTGTTTAGTTCCCTTATGCTTTGTACCCTCCAGTTTTTCTGTGTCAAACAAAAGGGTTTTTATAATTTCTTCAGGATTTTTACAGGGCCTACCAGAGGAGAGCCCTGGGCACACACTGGAACCTGCCTGGCATCAAGGCAGCATGGTATGAGGGATCCTACAGATCTAGATCATATTTGAAATGCCCTCTATGTCATTTCGTATCCTGATGTCCCATACTCTAGGAATAACATTGGGAAAAGCATCTTTCATGTGCCACTGACTCAAAACTTAAGGAATCCTAATGCTGTTTACACTTCATTGCAGTGGTAGGGCCTTGGAATAGGAGCCAAAACAGGGATTTCTGGCAGTTTTCTCTGCAACTATTGGGAGTGAATAGGAAGGGCAGAGTTTTTGCATCTAAAACTCAGAAACTTCATCGAATGATAGTGGCCAGATCTCTCTAAGGAGAACATTAGAAGTAAATGCTTATGAAAATTCCCTGTCCTCAGAACAATGTCCAGTGGCATTAAAATAAGAGGATATTATTTATTGCCCTTAATTCTGTATTTATTACTTGACATTCAACTATCTCATTGCCTTTAATTGCCTTGGGTAACTTGTGCCACTGAAAGTAATATACACATGTTCCATGTGTACAGAAATTCTGAATTAGCAATATGGGAAGTGTTTGCAATTGGAATCAAATCTGTCTGTCACTTTGTTATTCACAAACCAAAATTTTCTAATTATCTGATCAGAAAGAAAGAATTTGATAAGGCTTTAATGTACTTGAAAATGGGCATACCATGCATGAAAACAGTCCATTTCCCTTTAGCATATGAAAACTTGAAGTTTTAAGTTTTAAAATAAAGTTCTAAACTAAAGTACATGGTGAAGTCAGACATGGGGATGGGGGAAAGCATTTCATGTGGTGTAAAAATTGGGAAAATTACCTGTGATTAAATTGTATGTTATTATGAAAATAAATTTGTCGAAATATACACCATTTGTTGCAATGTGTTAGTTATTGTAATGTTGCTTCATCAAGTTAGCCTAGTAACATTAACAATGCAGGCTACAACATCCATATTAACTATTTAAAACATTATTTAAAATCAGTCCTTATTGTTCGCTGTCTTTACATTTTATTGGGGAAAAGTCCTATAAACCGAATTACACGTTCAAGGTACAGTAATACTTATACAGAGAAAATGTGAAATTTGCCTACTTCATCGGTACCATGATACCTCCACGATATGTCTTTCAGAAACCTTCAGCAGTGTAAACTAATTGTGCTATTTTCTGTATAGCTATTGCACATCTCTTGAACTCAGGCAAAATGATAAACAGAAGCGAATCATCAAATATGATTTCTACTGGCTCTACTTACAGTACTGCATATCCAAGAAGATTTTACAGTCCTTTAGAAGTCAAAGAAAAACACAGGCAAATTACATCCATTACTTAATAGAAAATTAACCATATGATGTAGTGCAGACTGAACTATCCAATGCCATTTTGCCCAAACAAGGTTAAATATGAAAAGATGCTTAACACAGTTAGTTTCAACAAAAGAATAGGTACCAGGACAGAAAAGGAAATTAGTAGGTTAAAAAAAGACAAGTTTATGTTAAATAAATGCACTGAAGTTCTATACTTAGAATACTAAAGAATTACAAGAAAAAAATTGTAACTACTAGAGATGCAGAGAGAATCCACAGGGGAGGAACTGTGGACAGTAAAATAAAGTACTCATCTTGAAAAGGGAATAAAAGCAGTTTTAAGGTGTTGCACATGAGATAAGCTAATGTCTACAGTCATTAGAACATACTACAACCGTAGTTGCTGTCATTATTCTTAAACAATCTATCTTTAAGTGTTGAAAGGATAAGTTGACAAGAAACAATCAACACAGACTTTGAGGACATACCATGTCAAGCCTGTACAATTTTCTACTGTGAGAGAAAAATTGTTCTTTTGGTTGGTGGAAAGTAATAGATCTAAATTAGTTTGACATTAGTAAAGCTTTTAAATCTGTCTAAACAATATATTAATAAACAAACTAGAGAAAAGATAGCCCAGATGAAAAGACTACAAGACAGAAAGTAAAAAAAATTGGACTCAACAAATTAAACTGGGAGGACAGACCAAAGATAATTCATCAACCACATCACCCTGTTAGAAAAGAAAATTAGTAAAACATGAACACAGAAACAAAGAATTATAAGAGATTTAGAAAGCATAAGGTAAAGAAAAGTTGAAAAAAATTATGATTGCTTAGCCTGAAAAGTGACTTTTCTTGTAATACATATGAAAAAGACAATGATCAATATTCTCTGTATCCAGCGAGGGTAGGAAAGGAAGTAATTATCTTAATTTGTAACAGGAGACATTTATGCTAGCTATTAGGAAAAGCCATCCAGCTAGTGTTAAAATAGTTCTCCGGTCTTTAGCAGCAAAACACAATGACTTTAAGACACCCCTCATTCAAAGTTGTTTTAAAAATAGTATAAACAAACACATGTCAGGGATGGTCTAGGTTTGAGTCCTCAGCCTGGTAGCAGGAGAAGGAACTAGATGATCTCTTCAAGGCAACTTCCAGGCACAGTTTTTTATATTCTCTGTAACTTCAGATTTATCTTCTAAGGCTAGCTTCTAACAGGCTTTACATGGCTTCAAAGGAGAGGAAAGTGATCAGAGAGACTGTGTGTGAGTCTATGTACCAAAAGAGAGAGCATATGCCCTGTCTTGATACTGTCTCTTGTGAAACAGCAGTTGCAGGATTAGGAGAGTCTTGGACAACCTTGAACAACGACTACCCTGTGGTACTGGTACACCAAAGAGGGCAAAGTAGCATAATTCTTCTGAGAACAAGGACTAGTAATGGAAAATTGTACTTGACCTTTACCACTCTACTCTTATGTTCAATTCTTAATTCAAAACAAATTGTCAAGTGCTCATCTAGCCCATAGTTTTTGTTGTAGAGTTACATTTATATACCATTCCGTGCTGACACAGTGACCTCTTATATGGTACCAATTGTAGTCTGCAGTAAAGGTATTATGTACACCAGTACTGCTGAAAGCAGATCTCATAGCCTAACATAAGATATGAAAAATTGTATCTGTGCCCCATGGTCTAGGTCAATGGTGCAGCAGCTCCACAGGCTGCTCTTACAGCTGTCCTCTGCTTTCAGCGGAACATACTGACACTGGTTGCCTTCACAGGATGTTAAACTTGACAAGATATCAATGACATGATTTGTCTGCTGTAAATGTCCTGTAGCCAAACTGTCCTCTTCTATGTAAATGCTTACTGAAAGAAATGTCTTAAACACTAGACTAAGTGTTGATGTAGCACATCAAAGGCTGGAAAAATCAGACATTTACCAAGTTGTCTGAGTTGGTAAGTAGCAGTTTATTTTTAGTACCTTCAGAATTGGTGTGAAATGCCTTCCCTGGCTAGCATTTCTGCTCTGACTATACGAGCAGTCAGTTAATATGTTAACATATTACACTTGCCAAAATAAAACTCCTAAACCGCACCCACTGACATTAATGATAGACTGTAGAAAGGTTATTAATAATCTGAGTTCAAGTTTTGCTACCAACTGTCAAATAAAGTGTTATGCTACTGAATTCATAATACAACACTGGAGTGAGGGAATTCTCTGCATTTAAAAGATTTATTGATGTAACTGTATTAGTTTTCCATTGTGTATTTTATGTCAAACAGCATAAAGTTCTATTCTCATTTGTACCATTATTTGCTTTTCTGTCTATTATCCCTGGAGGAAAAAAAAGGACTATGAACAACATCTAGTAATTCTTTTGGCATTTACATTTCAATATGTAAAGAATTTTTTTTTTCAAGGTCCTCAATTTACATGACTATTTTTTAAGTGCTAGCATGTATAGAGCTGATTTTTTTTTTTTTTTTCTGTGCTTGTTCATGATAAAGTTTACCCCTTTATTCCCAAGTAAAGCTGTCTGGAATTTTTTTGATGAATGTTGTTTAGATAGAAAATGCAATTTTATAAAAAATGAAGAGTTGGTGCAGAAATGCACCAGTTACTAAGTATTTAGTAGGGAAATTCTGCAGTGCAATGCCTGACTTCTTAGCTTGGTCACTAAGAGATGAACCTGAATTTTCCATGTGCACCACCAGTCCTCTGACACTAGCTTGTTCTGAAGTTGATAGTTAATTCTTCTCCAACTCTCCTCTCCTCCTTTTTAGAGACCACTGACCAAAGTGATCATCATTACAATTCAGGGGTCACTATGGCACTGAAAATTTGTCTTCATAGTTTGGTTTCCTATGCACCAACTCTTCCATCTTTGGGACTAAGCATAAAACCACTGCTCTGTTGGGAACTGGTTATCTTTTTGACCATCTGACAGTGTCAGTAAACGGGTTTATTTCTAGTTAGCAAAAGGTTTCAGCATTCCTGTGATGACTTGATAGATTCCTCTGGGAATAAAGCATGATGTTTAACAAAATAGCAAGCCATTCTGCAAGTTACAGGAAGGCTACAACAAATATTTTAAGACCCTTGGATTCCACTGGTTCATTCTTCTGTTGCATCAAAAACTTTGGCCCTGTATGTTTGTTGTTTTATAGATGATGTAGGTTAATTGACTGAGTAAAAGGCATCCTCTTCATTTTTCTCCGCAGTTTACAGTTTGTGTCTCTGAGAAACTCCTCTGAGGAAGCAACAGTAGACCTCTCTTGCAATTCTAGATACTGAGGCTATTCCAACCCATTTTTCTTACAAACACTCATGGAAAATCCACCACTGCCTGTCAGAGAGCTGAAGTGCACCAGTTCCAACAATGTTTTGGGTTTGTTTCTTACATGAAACAAAACCGAGCAGCCTATCCCATCTCCACAGTACCTGGGGACCTGCCAGCTCAAAGAAATCTGTGAAGACATTTGTAAACCAGAATAAAATTAACAGAACATTAGCTAGAACAATAAGGATTCAAAATACTGTAATTTTGCAAAATTTGTCACCACTAAATCACTTTCAGTAGTGCAGGCCAGATGCAATAGGTGAAGGAGAAACCACTGCAGGGAAATGTCAAGCTTGCTAGTTTGAAATGAACTGCCGTTGCAGAAGATAATAATCATTTCAAAGTCTGCCACAGCATTCTTCATCTACTGCACTACAGACATTGTTAGTGCTGGTGGATATTGGCAATTGTTACATGCAATTACTCATATTACTTTTATAAAGTGCTCTGTAACTGCACTCTAGTGATTCTGACAGTGTTTCTGTGTCCCTTGGCTGTTTGAGTGTCTCATTGTATAACCTCATGATGTTGTTTTTGGAGCAAAGCTGTAAAACTGCAAAATGCACCAGAAATGTTCATGTACTTAAAGTGACTCTGATGAGTTTGTTTAACTTTCAACACATCCCTCTGAATACAAAACTCAGGTCCCAGACCTGAATACTCATCCACAGCTGTTAGAAATTAATTTATGCCTCTGATGGTAGTCAAGGCTACAAATTAAAGCATCAGTGAAACAAGTTATTTAATAATTTTCTTAGGCTACTTTTAACCCCTCATTGTCATCTTACTTTCATATCTATAAAACCATGGGATAGGGTGGATGCAACTTCATCATAGACCCATTCAAGAGCAGAACATTGGCGTTCAAAGGCCAAAAACCATACCACTGGAGATGAACAAACATATTGTTAATATACAACAAGTATTTCTTTCACACCTTTGAAGGGATAAAAACATAAAATGTGAATTTGAACAAATGGGCAATAAAACACTTCTGAAAAAATGTGTGTATAGGCTATATATTGCATATGATGAAGAGATGAGAGCATTCTGGTGGATGAAAATCTCCAGGTGTTTCCTAATTCTCTAAGTGGGCATTTTTGGAGCTTAAGAATTTCACACTTGACAGATGCAACTTCCTGAACCTTCTGGTAACACTGTAGATATATTAGGGAATCCCAAGAGGCAACACTGGCTTTCTTTTTTTTTCTTTGCACTTCATGCAGGGTCTTTCAGGTCAGCTGCCTGCTAAGTGCCTCCTCCAGACAGCCTACCAGGTCCGATGTTCTGTACATGCAAAATGCAAAAATTATCTGGGGGTGCAAAACACTGTAAAATTGTAAAGGATCGTTATAGTTTGGGAGACACCAACTTTGAGTGGCAGGTTTTTGGTACAAAATACTGATTAGTTTAATGGCAGGGACTGCTGACAATCGTTACCTAATTAAAACAGTATTACCATAATTTTTTGCCCTGCGATGAAGATGCACTTGTCTGGAGATTTGAAGTTCTAAGAATTGTAAACATTATTGGGTAAAAATAAGGATCATCATTGATATGCAGCCTACCTAGTAGAAGCTCCTGAAAGCATCAAGCATTTCTTTACTCCACCAATCCATGCTGTTACTCTTTCTTGCTAATATAAATAGATCATTTGTAAAAGAAAAATCTGTAATTTTTTGGACTTCAGTTTTGCTGGTACAGCAAAAATACTTACATGTTTACATTTAAACTAGGGTTTATTTTGATCCCAAATTTGCCCCTCAGTGGCACAGACATCAGGGGAACAGGAGAGTAATTTTTCTGTACTCTTCAGCTGAGAGAATATATGTTCCCTAATAAAACAAAGCCCCATCTCTCCTACCATTGCTTTCTGCCTTCGAGGCCAAGATGGGCATACAATCCAGATTTGTCACTTAGGCACATTCCTTCATTTTTTTTCCCCAATTTTATCACCTTCTCCTTTGTTTGTATGGATCCATTTCCTCTCCTCTACTGACTTGTTTCAGTTCTTAGCAGGGGGGTTGTGGGTCAGAATTAATTTCATTTTCAGCTTAGTAAACATAGCAGTCTAGGAATCAAACAGCAAAAAGCATTGAGTTCAGTCATAATTGAACCAAAGTCATAAAAATGTGATCTTTCCAAAACTGTGCTTGGGAATATTGAAAATGTTCACACTTGGGAGGAGCTATAGCAAACAGAGGGCAGCACTTTTGTGACTGTCATCCTCATGGCTTTCAACAGAACTGCATTCTAGCAATAGCCCAAACCCAGAAAACTGCTGCCTGAGTACATCGAAAATATGATTCCCTCACACTAGTGCATAAACTGTTAATAATTCAGATAGAAATGGGGGCTGAATAATAAAACTTTATAACACACCCTCTTCATTTCTGAAAGTCTCACTCATGGTAGCTGCATTGGGGAAGCAGGGAGTATGCAGTAAGATCTCTACCCTTTGTAATGTAGATGTCTTTTTAAAGAAGGTGTGATTATATTCTGAATAGGTCAGCCTCTGTGCCTGGCATTTCTTCTCTCGTTCTTATGACCTTTTACTAAGTGGGGGTTTTGCACTCTTTTTGGAACTGTCCATCCATTTGAGGCAGTGAATATGAGAGGCACAGTTTGACCATATCAGAATTATTGCACTGCGTTATTGCAAGGGCAGTAACCACCTACTGCGGGTGGAACTGTTTCCTCCTTAACAGCATGTCTCCAATTCAGGTTTAACTTTACTTTGTCTTCTGTTTGTTCATCCACATTTCTAAAGATTTAAATAAATGTGCAGTCACATTTGTTCATGGAAAGTAACAAATGAATAAAACTGCACTGGACAGATTTGAGTTTCACAATGTATGCCGAAACAGATGTCTTCTTTTGAATGGCTCTGTAAAGAATTATTAATATGGACCTTCCTTGGTTATGAAAGAGACAATTAGGAGCTTTAATCCAATATCTAATATTTCAAAAATGTTATTTTTTATTAGATTTCGGCAGCAAAGAATACCATTAGATAGATCACCAGAGTAATAAGCAACATGATGCTGGGTTCAACCCCATCTGTGATATTTTAAAAATACAGTCTACCAGTGCCAAGCTTCAGATTTCCTATGGGAACATTTATAAGAATACAAAGCTCAATAGGCAGCACTGATGCTGTATTAAGGATTTGTGTCATTTTCACTACAGAATAAACATGCGCTATAAAGTGGCATGTAGGATTTTATTAGTACAAAACTGAAGTTTGGCTTATATGAAGGATTTGATTCTGTCCAATACAGTACAGAGCTATCACATTTTCAGAACTTTTTCTGCTGTACCCAGGTAGAGGAGTGACAAACATTTAAATCTTTTGATAATGAACTAGCTTTTAACCCATGGAGAAATAGCTTTAAATATGGTTTATAATCTGTTCAATAAATTTGATAGCTTTAGTTTGGTCCCTATTGGATACTTTTCCATATTTCAAAAACCACTCTGTTTCCCAAATTTGGCACAGCTAGCAATTTTAGGTGATACAAAGCCAAGAACTGAAATCGTAGGGTGTTGGAGATTGGGTTTACGGACTATTGGAGAAGCTGTGAAGAGGAGAATATACAAGGTCTGTCACAGCCATCTGTCCCCACCCAAACAATTTAAGGAACATAAATGCTAAGTGATTTGCTCAAAAGGAGCAGGCCTATGTAGGCTGCCATATAGGGATGCTAGAACTAATCCTGACCTGAGAACGTGCACTCAGATAATTCAGTGCAGGACCATACTATAGCTGAAGATAATCCCATATAAACAAGATTACTCATTCATTCTCTCATCAACAGGTCCAAATGCTTTACAGTCAGTTCTTTGTCGAAGTGTATCCTATAACTACAGTTAAGCCAAGGGTCAGGGACTGATACTAGAGTTGTGGTTCAAGACTTATATTGAAGTCTTACTCCTCAAGGCCACAGATCTAACTGCCAGCAGAGGAAAAGACTTCATGACATTTCTGTGGCTCCTTCAGATCAGTATTAGAAAATGCTATAGCTCGGTCTGTGGTGAAGAGAGTGCCAAATACGATGTGGTGTGTGGATAAATCCTAAGAAATCTTCAATGATAGAATCAGTGCTGCTCCTGATGGGAAATGTCACTTCAGAAGTTCTCTGGCAGAAGTGTCTCCCTCATGGGGCTAGGATGGAATGAAGACAAGGATTTGGGAGAGCAGAGATTAAAGTAACTTTAATTACTTCCACTGTTACTTTTTAATGGTTGCATCACAGTTACAAACATGGGCCTTAACTAAATTCTAGCAACTCATAACAGCCCTGGCTCCAGCTCTCATCCTAGTCTCTTGGCTCATGAATACAAGGAGATAAATCTCTTAAATCTCTTGTTTTCCTGCAAGCTGAGTCTAGTACAACTAGACAATGACCCATACATATCACTCATTTGAACACAGGTCCTGAGCAATGGCCACTACCAGTCAGGTTTCATGTTCAGAACACCAGGTATCAAAGACTTTAGTTTACTGATGGATGGATGGATGGATGGATGGATGGATGGATGGATGGATGGGCTGGGACTGGGGCTACAGTTAGTTTTCAGGAGGCCAGAGACTAAAGATCTGGGTCTACCATTAGGTCTTTAAAAGACTAAAAGCTTGAATGCAGGCTAGAATCACCAGAAAAAATGGCTTATTGATAAGTGCTTTGACAGGTGTGGGGGACTCTAGCTTGTTAAGTAGTTAAATTAGGTGAGGGTTTGTGGCAAGAGGGATTGAAGAACCAAGTTTGTAGCTGGATTCTTTCAACAGAGCTACAAATATTTCTGATGAGTACTGAGGAAAATCTATTCATACAATATCTGCGGCAGGGAGGATTTTCTAGATCAAGGTAGAATTTGATTAGGATACAAAAAAAGTTGAAGACCTTGGTTTTCTAGGGCTCTTGTGGGCTGGGAAGATGGCTGAGCTTAGTAAGGCTGAATAGCTTATCTAGGACAGAGCAAGTATCATGCAATATAAGACTAGGATTAGGCTGGGCTTCAGGCAGGTGCCAAATAGCTCTGAAATACATCACTGTATCTTGAAAATATGCTATGTTTAAGAGGATCATTCTTACTAGCAAATGAAGATCATTAATTCTAAGAGGCATGTAGATCACAGGGCTACAGTTTAATTTAGGACAAAGTTGATATCAGGGTGAGTGTTTGGGACACCATGTGAGAAGAACTATATTTATTGCTAGAAATTGATGTGAACTATGTAGAAATTCAGTTAGAACGAAATGCTTACAAAGAGGTACAAAATACCGTTTTCTTAGATCACTGATAATGCACCCTTGACATAACTACCAAATTTGGCATCACAAGTGGCCTAGACTTATCCCAGGTGGTCAGAACTGCCCCTTTACTCCTTTTATTGATTGGTCAATGCAATCTCCACATATGCACATAAAGAAATTTGATGGCAGTATGTACAGTGCCTTCCTGGAACAGCAACAACAGCAAAACATTAAATCATCTAATCCAGAAAAACAGTCAGCCATGGGTTAGATTAGGTCTGCCTTTCCTTCCTTACAAGATATTAGGTTATATATAACCCCCCAAAAGACTATATACATCATTAATGTTGCAATAAAATTATATAAGGTTAACAAAAGTAATCTGCCACCATGCACCAATATGCAGATATAATAAAAGACAAAATCACTTCTCACAGCTATCTAGCCTGCTAATTATCCTTGAATATGTGTATTAGGCATGTTTCCATTTTGAAATCCTGTTTTATATTTGCAAGCTTTTTGTCAATGCACAATAGAAAATTGGCTGTGTGTGCTGGGCTCATAAAGTAATTTTCTGTTTACTTAGGACAACTGTAGTTTAAGTCTGCCTGCCTGTTGCTTCTCTTCTTGCTTCTATTTAGTCTAAAGCCAGATCTACTGTTTTTCTCCATATGCAAGTTACAGTGCTTTCTGCACACTGCTGAATGTGTAATGTCCTGCAGATTGGCTGCCAGAGTGAAGGCATTTCCCTGGAACATTTCTAGTGAAACCAGCTGGGGGCATTTGTAACAGGGAAGGGTCTAAAGACCATGGTCAGAACCAGGCTTCTGGTGGGCTCGGTCCTCTGCAACCTTGCCCTGTATCCCACACTGCACAGAAATGGAGCTAAATTCTCTTTCCTAAAGCCCATTTGAAGATTTGTGCAAAATATTACAGACCCAGAGGTACCAGAGTTGGAAGGCCTCCAAAATATGAATTTTTGCCAGGACTGATCTAGAGCAAAGATTATCAACTGTTCTAACCCTACCAGTCACCTCCCAAAGTTCACAAATGGACCAGAGCCATATCATGTATTAAAAACATCTCAAAACTCAAGAGAAGAGAGGAAACTCCAGATGTAGTGAATTGCCATAAAAAGACAATTTCCCTAAGGAGTTCAGGACTCCTCTCAAAGTGTCAGTCAGAAGCAGATAGAGCAATAGTACCAATATCAGCCTTGGCCTTCCCCGTGCAGGGGGGATTTGTGTTACACACACACCTACACACAGCTAGGTGTGCATCATATGCATATGATACAGTCCCAGTTTGGGAACTGTACTTGGTCTGGGCCACATGCACTTTCTGAAAAGTAACTGTATCTATCAGGGAAGAGTAGCATACAACAGTGCTTGCTAGAAAACAGAAAACTGAAGGATAAAGTGAAACTATTTCTCTTTTAAATCTCAATCTAGCAAGGAAATACTGTCCCTGAGCATGGGGAATTATGTGTGACCATGTGCATAGCTGCACAAAAAGCACAGTGAGGAACGCAGAAACACACAGAAGCCACTTGTAATCTGGTCTAAAAAGACCAGATTTTACTACACCAAGAAGGATTTAGACTCTTGGTCACAGTATATACACAGCAGGAAAGTATATGCAAGGACTGAGCTGTGGTTTGAAGCTAGCAAGTATGCTGTTACTTAAACGGAAGAAGCTTCCTACATCCAAAGTGAAACTTGTCAGGTCCCAATTAAAACTAAACACATTCAACGAATCAATAACATTAGATTAAGATTTTGCTCTGTTCTCCATTTCAGCCATATACACAATTAGTATATGGTTTAGGTATAGGGAGCATAAGTAGTTTCTGGTCCCTATTTTGCAGTTATTAAATGGTTCTAAGAAGGACATTGATTTATACTGGTATGATAGATGCAGCTCCTGATGAAACTTATACGTATCACCCACTAGTGAAGTATTTATTTTAAGTATATATTTTAACCTACTCAGATTTCTATCTGAGTTTTTTTCAGAAGACTACATTATACTCAGCATTTGACAGCAAAGTTATAGTTCAGTAGACACAACCTTCAATGTGGAGGTAAGTATTCAAAAGTAAAGTAAACTTTAAGAACATCTTTTCAACAGTTGCAAGCTGTTTCTTGAAAATTTCTAGAATATGTAGCTATGTTTTCTCCTAATCTCCATTTTCCCTTGCCTGATGCTTGACTCAGAAGGGAGTTGTGGGTGTTTGGTGTTCCAGGAAAGAGCAACTGACAGGCTCTTGACTTTTGTAGCAAGGAAACAAAATTGAATGAACTATTTTGAAACACTTGAATGCTTTTAAAGTGTCAATCTGTAGAAAAAAACCCCATATATTACAGAATGTGTGTTGTGTTTATTTCAATACTATGCACACAGTTTGGATGACCTTAATAATCTAACAGTGACTTAAGTTCTAAGGAGTGACCCTCTTTTTCAGAGTCAGGCTACTCAAACTTTTCAAATCAGACCCAGTAAAGCAAACAAAGCAGAAATGGTATTAAAGGATATCCTTAGCTTGAAACTTATGTTGAAGTGCTTTCCTGAATAGAATGAACCTAAAGACATGCTTGAGGTCTTTCTTGAAATAGAACTTGTATCACACCATGCAATCATGGAATCATGGTAAAAGGGTAGAGATATACAAAAAGAGACAGATAAATTTCTACATTATTTAAATTAATGTAATAACCATATCAGTGCTTTAGAAGCATTGAACATTTTACCATGTTTCAGACTTTCAGTCCATGAGTTTCATTTCTAAGCGTATAATTGCATCTCTTTTCTTCATGCCCATCAGCTTATACAGGTTCCATGCCTTTATGAATTTAAAAAAGAAAGTAATGCACTGAAAGGAAGAAATATGCTACCTTCCACACAGAACCTCATGTGTTATCTGCTATAAAACAAATAAGAACTTTATGATAGACTGAAAGGAAGAGAAAGTGAGGATATAGTGCAGGACCTATAGTTGTGCCCAACAAGAAGAGTGGAGTGGGGCCAGTGACGATGACTGGGGTCAGGAGATCACTAGGCAGATCTGCGGTGATGAGGCAGGTCCAAGGTGGAGCTGGGAAGTCATGTTAGCAAGTAGGGGCTGGGGTCAGACGTCCCTGGCCAGGCACAGACATGGCCACAGCACAGCTCAGCTGAGTACCATGATCCAGGGCCTGAGTTTAAATGCAGTTAAATGCACTTCCTGAGCAAAGTAGGGGAGGGCCCCAAGGACGTTTCTGAGGGCTGTTTCCCAGCAGGCTGATGCAGGTCACAGAGCCCAGGAGCGGGAGCTGGTCCTCACACAGGCAGCCAGACTCCTGCCTGCAGGAGAGGCTGCTGTGCCTGTGGGACACTAAAGTTCCTTGCTGGATGGGTAAGGATGGTCTGGTGCCAAGGGATGGGATTCACCTAACTACACGAGATGCCTCATCTAATCAAAAGGAAATGCCAATGACTGGATGAGCGAGTCTGAAATATTGCAGAGTAGGCATCTCTACAGCTCTGAATTAAGACTGCTACATAAAATTGGGACTCATAGCCAGCCCCATGTCTTCTTTTCCTGGAAGGACCCACTTATTTTACGTTATAGCATGGTGGCAGTGGTGCAATCTATCTCATATCAAATTCTGCCTCACATCTTGATATCTCTTATTTCATCTGCTTAATATGTAGGCTATATCCCAATGGTGTCTTTACTGTTGGTTTAGTAGCACATTCCCTCTGCAGTCTAACTCTGGATCCTTGGACCTTGCAGTTTTGGCAGAAACTCTTCAATTTTGGCTGAAGGTCTTCCATTCGGACTGAAGAGAGATGGTAGGCTATCCTTTCACCTCTACTGCCTGATGGTCCAGGAGATAGCACTGCAACATTTGAATTCCAGCAGGACACCCTTCCAAGTGAGGGGCAAGGATAAATGAACATTGGCATGTCCTCTTCTAAAGCAAGTGCTGGAACCACTGTATAAAAGGTGGTCACCACTATCATGAGTTGTGTTTGAAAAAATAAAGAGACAGTTCAGTGACAGGGGTTGGGAAATCAAAAGGAACAAAAGCACCTAACTCTGAGCTGCAGGAAATGATGACTTCCAGTTGCCAGCTTAGCTGCTCTCTTTACTGAAAAAGTCCAGGAAAACACAATCAGATGGGTGAATTCCCCAGTGACTTAAATCTTGTGCAGTGTCCCTGACCCAGTGGCTTCCCTTCAAGCATAAATCTTTCACACAACTTTTAGATTATATGTCATTATAAGAACAGAGAAAAAGAAACCTCTTTATGTTACAAACAACTGCTAGGAAAAAACCCACAAACAAATGTTTTGTAATTAAGGATTCATGATGAAGCCGATCTAATGAATGAGTGTATGGAGAAAGAACTGGGACACCAGCAGAAAGGCTTTGGTAGGCCACTTAAAACAAAAGACAACACGTTCCCGAATGCAGGAGCCCACTGGAGACCATCTGAGATGGGCAAAACTAATGCTGTCAAAAGAGCAGAATGAAAGGAGTCAGGCACAGCTGGTGGGAATACACTATAAAATTTCTTGAGGATAATTTCTAATTATATTATGATGGTCACAAGAGAGAGGCGGAACTCGTGTCCTGATGGAAATTGATTACCCTCCACAAGGTGTCCCTAGGAGAGCCTCCAAACTGAGCCAATGTTTCCAAAAGATAGTCTGGCTTCTAGTCATAGCAGGTTAGCAATGTCCTGTCCTTCTAGCAGTGCAAAAGCCAATCTAATCAGGTGTGAAGCATTTGATGTATGGAAAAATTAACCAGCATCTAGAGAGAAAACCTGGCACAAGATGAAGAAACCTGGCAGCTGAGACAATAGACCTGGCAAAATTTACAGGAGTTTCATTCCAATTTTGTTGAAGATAATTCTTTTCTGCTCTCTATTCTACATAGACTTTCTTTATTTTCATTCTAGGCTGTAAATCCAAATAAGAAAGCAAGCTAGTCTACTGTGTGCCATGACACCAATCTGCAGGAAAGCACAAAAAGAACTTTCCATTCATTTCTCTCTAAACTCTTTGTTTTAAAACATGCTCCTAAACCTAACTTTACGAGCATCTTTTTATGGAATACAAATAATATGAGTTAAAATATCAGAGTATATGAATTACAAAGTAAAGGCAAAGTAAAGTCTTACTATAATCAGTAAGTGGTCTCACAAACCAATGGAAAATAGTATTATTTTTTAATAAAGCACTTAGCTAAAATCGGTGTTTTGCAGATTGGAGGAGAATTGCTGATGGAGTCTGGCAGCTCTTTCATAGAGTTATTTGTCTAGACAAAGAATGCATACAGTGTTTTGTTTCAAAACAAAAATATAAACAAAAACAACTATCCACACTTAAGATTTATCTAGCACAGTGTTTCACCCAAAGACACTCTCTCTTAGCTCTTTCTGAAGATCACCCTTTTCCGGCTGTCCTTGGATTTCTTCTGTCTTCTTTCTTGAAATGTCTGTTGCTTTTTTTTTCTTTCTCCTGTCTGCACACAGCTCCCTCAGGGAAAAGAAATTACACTCACCTCTCTCTCATCCCAAACTCTTCTCATACATTCCACCTTCCTGCATGTTTTGGGAAAGGGTTCCTATTGTTTTATCTACTTTTACCCAAAAAATATAATTGTATTTTTCCTGACTGACTGGTGGCTGTACCATAGCTCAGCCTTACTGAGATTTTCACATAACTCCTAGAATAACAAGACATATTTAGAAAAAGTCACCAATTGTTTCTTTATTGCAAAGCTTACCTAGACCAAGGCACTCAGTGATGAGCAGTTGAGTTTTCCAAAACCACAACTGAATATTCACACTGTAGACCAGCTTGATTTGTATCCATGTATTTTCCTCCTAGAACAATATGGTAACCTGCACTAGTAATTAACATCTTTAGCAGGATGGTTAGATCTTCACTTGCATCTTTTTTCACACTCTGCTCTAGAAGAAGCTGATGTCCTTTCTACAAAAGCAATAATATCAACTCCAAACTTAATTTGCTCAGGTACTGCTATCACAAAAAGAGAATTGCATTGTACTGTATTGATCCTACACTGGCAGGAATTACAGCAGCTGGAGCAGCTGCTCCTACATGTGGTAGATGTGTGGTAGATGGTAGGCGTGCACGTCATCAACTTCTATTACAGAGGAAATGTGGTGGCATAGTTACGTATATATATTGAAGATGTACAGTAATTTGAAGTAGTTTGCTTGTTACTGGGGATATAGGTGTGACATCATCACTGGACACTTCTAGTATAAGAATGCCAAGGCATGGATCCATCATGGGGCAAAAGTGCACAGGAGCAGATAAATATGTGGTAGACAAAAGATGTGGGACAGAGGGGAGGATATTCCAGTAGAGAACCACTACAAGGAGCGTGGCTTTTATACAAACTGAGTGCTGAGAAAGCTGACTATATTGCAACCTCTGCAGTTTCTCTACTCATAAGCTGGGAAAAAGTTGAGGCAGGACAATTAACAGTGTGATGGTATCACAACATCATTTTGACTAATAAGCAGTAATAACTTCCAAATCTGCTGTGAGACAATTTTAATGAAGTTGTGTGAACAGCTGTCCCTGATCCTCTAGCATACTGGCATGTGAATACACAAGGATATGTGCACCTACTCACAAGCTAGGGACTACTGACATCTGGAAGCAAACTCTTCCAAACCACTACAAGTCAGCAGCTAACAAATTCTATACTGACAAGCAAACTGTCAATATTGAGGTAACAGAGGTTTGAAGACAATTGTTGATACGATTTAATTGTGAATGCTGAATTTAGCTCACTTTCCCCAAATTAAAAAACAAAGTAGCAAAAATCTCTTTGCTGGGGCGAGATTCAAAGGCAGGAAATAAGAACTAAGTACATTTCCTTTACTGAACTATACAGTCATGGGCATGGACATGTGTGATGTTCTGATGGGGCAAAATGATGCTATGTTCTGTTTCAGTATGCATTGTCATTAGACTACGTGCTTGCAATGATTTGGAGAAGCAGCTCTTTTACAATTTATACGTTTTCATTGATGTCATGGAATCCTTCTTCTTCTGCTTTTTCCGCTCCTCCTGATTCTGATTCATAGATCTGTGGTCTGAACTTCATCCAAATCACAGAATATTTTTGTTAATCTTTTATTTCTTTCTGCCTGGGCCGCTATTCCTTTACATTATTGGCTGAGACAGAATGTCCTACCAAAGGTATAGTCATTTCTTCCACAGAAGAAAGAAAATTTCCTCCTTAAGCTCTTCATCTTGACAAAGGCAGACATTGATACTTTTTTTCCTTTGGTGTGCCTCTGTTTCATCCCTGTACAGCAACCTTCTCAGATATCACCCAACAAAGAAGCATGGTAGATGCAATTCATTTAAAAGAGACTGGGACCTGCTGCATTTGAGGGGGGCTGGGTGTCAGGACAATGAGTCTGAGTCTGTTACACTGGTTACATTGATTTTAGTTATTTCAGCCTTGGGATGCTTCGTGAAGTGTTAAATAAGCTGGAGAACCCTGATCAGGTCAGGCAGCAATTTCCAAGGCCTTTAATAAGAAACTATATAGCCACACTGTGAATGAATGGCTGAGAAAGACAGCTATAGGAACAGCAGTAGGGAGTCTGCGAGAATCTCAGAAATCTTGAATTTAACCTGTAGGAAAATCCTGAGATTTGACAGCCAGGAGAAAAGACATTTTGTGGTGAAAAGAAATAGGGTATTGAACCAGCATATGGGGTTTGTAGATAATAATGTCTTCTCTTGCTTGTGCGCCATATCCTGGACAATGTCATGAAATAGAGTTGTTGTGTTACCAATAGAAAGTGCGAAGAGGCCCTGAAGGGACCTTTTCACTTGATACTGCCACTGGGATTTATAAGTCAACCCCTTATCCCACCTGCACAAGCAAACCCAAATTCCAAGCACACATAAGCCCAATTTTAAGGAGCTTGTGCCTGACAGGTACAATCGAAGGAAGATTCCAAGAGAAGCATGAAAGGAATTCATAACTGAACAAACCTTCCTTTCTTTTAAATTTCAAATTTGAATACACTTCTTTAACCTATATTTTCCTTGCTTATGAGTTTCTCTGCCTGCATCATCCTTTCTACTCCTTCCTCTCCTAAGATTAGATGGGAATCTGTAGCATATCTCAACAAAAGACAGTAATATTACATCATACACAAGGTTGGTGCGAAAGTGTTTTAAAACTCTATGCACATCTACAACAGTACTTAATTAACATAAATTATACTTTATTACTGACTACAATGTCTATCCTAAATTTAATAACAATAACATAATGACATCTTCACAACTGCATTCATGTGAAGATCATTGTGTGTTAGGCACATACCACACAGTGAAGCTCACCAACAAAAGGAGGGAGGCAAGTGTCAGTAAATACCTTTCATGAAAGAAGTCAAAAGAAGCAAATGCAAAGGTATAGGGTTGGGTTTTGTTTTGTTTTGTTTAAATTTTCTGGGGAGTCAGTTTATGGGTAGAAACTCCTGGCATTTGGAACCTCACTTTCAGAGTATTGGAAGTGTCGTTGAGGTAAAATGAAATTGTAGCTTCATGAAGGCCTAAATGTGTCAGTCTGTATAAAGTAAAGCTGAGTATTGCTACATCCTTGATGGAGAGGACTGCTGAATAGCACAACCACTCCGCATTGCTAGGATGGGTGTTGTGTACAGCTATGTGGGCAGGACATGGAGAGAAGGAGAAGGTGGTGCTGTTCCCCTTGTTAATTTTTCACCTGGATCGTTTGGATCTGAAGGTGTCCTCTGTGCATATTACATGTTTGATCTTTTTGTCAGACAGCTGCAGTTCCTTTGGACACTTGCAGAGCCCCAGAAGAGATAGGGAGCATCTCAGAGCCCCTGTCTTTGCCACACTCCTGCAACAAGGGTATACCAGGGTGGGCCAAACAGGGGCACACAGCCCCACAGAGCTGAGGAATTAGGTGTAAGGAAGCTTGGGCTTACACTGGGTTTATGCTCTCCAGTTTCCTGCTGTGCGAGCTCCAGAGTGATTTTTAAGGGCTGCTTCATGGGAATTGTGTTGTCATGGCTGGAGTCAAGGTATGCAGCACTCATCTGTTCGAAGAAACAACAGGGGAGAAATCTCTAGTAGACGAAGCCCTTGAGAGAGTTTCTTTTGACTCTTCCTAGGCTTTTTAGAACTAAGAAATCAAGCTTAATTGGAATTTAAAGACATTATATGGTAGGAATGACCGATGACACTTGATAGTTGAACCTGAATCAAAAGACCAAAACAAGCCATTTATAGGACATATTTCAAAACAGGACATTTAAATATCTTTAAATATTTTCTATAAAATCCCTCCACTCTTTATAGCATTATTCATAAATAATAGTGGAATGCCCATTTAAAAGATATGACAAAAAGTGCTTTTCCATGGTGTTGCAAAAGCTAATGTGCTTTTACATCCAAGTACGTTCCTAGAGTTAATCAAATGTTGCAAAATGCCCTTTAGTTTAATTGCATGTACAAACATACAGACAAAAAGAGAAAACAACTGAGTTTATTCATTATCTTTTTTGTCATTATCTTCATCATGGCAGCTGTGGGCTAAAAAATCATATGTGGCTAAAGGGAGCCTGACTTCCTTGATCCTTACTAGTTTCTCTTCCCATGTATAAACTATCTTTTAAACTATAAACAAGTAACTTAATAATAATACTTTTTAAAAAATTTATTTTAAGCCAGTTAGGCAATTTCTGGCAAGTAGTCTAAACACAGAAAACTGTTCTGTAAACTCAGAAATAGCCACATTAATAAAGTACAGTCATGGTCTACAACTTACATCAGACTTCAGCTGACAAAACTCACTTTCAAAAGGCTTAAACAATCATTACAACCTCTATGAGGTACTGACAAAAAGGTAAATAAAAAAAAAGCATCTCCACTGTGGATTATTTCATAAATTCTGTCAGTCCACTACATATTGTAGGTTCTTCACAGATTATGACTGATCCATGACAGTCCTGAGACAGGCCATTGCAGTTGCAGTATTATGGCTTTAAATGTAATATCGGACATCACCATGAGAAAAGATTACCCCCAGGAGTCGAGGACAGAAGGTAATACAGTGGCTCTTTCAGTGATGTGGGAGACATGGCAAACTGCTGCATAGCTGAACAGTTCCCCTTTGTTCTCTGTTCAGCTATGGATCCGATTTCTCTGAATTGGGCTTATTACAATAAATATAGATGCACAACATGATTATTTATGGGAAGAAAACAGACAAAAGAGGTTGAGTTGCTGGTACCTAAAACCTCATTTTCTGAGCTTCTCCCCTTGAGGCCCTTTTCATTTGTTGCACCATTGTATTCTCATTGTTGCTCAATGATACAAGCCTAAGCTGTTCATCAATTTACCCACTCCCCCAATCTCTTTCTCTCTCATGTGTGCTTCCTCTCTCTTCCCATGTTAATAGTTCCCCTGAAATCCTATCACTTTGCTGGAGGATTGATGTAAGTCTCCAGCAATTAACATAATTACAAGCCTGATTATCTTCTAATTGCATTATGAGTATTTGGTTATTCACTACACAAATTAGAGAAAATTAAAGAGGAGCAAGATCCTGTGGTGTGGGCGGTATGCTTTCTAAACTGTTATGAGCATCTGAATGCTGTGAGATAACAAGAAGGTAAAGACGTTTTATATTCCTATTGGCTCACAGTTGTTCTTGTCGTTGTACAATTTTTTTTCCTCTTTCAGCGGTGTTTCATGTCACTGAAAGATGCGGTACTATTTCCTTTGTTTGTGCAAGTTGACTGACAACATACAGTAAACTAAAGTAAATGCCATATTTTTCTATATAGATTTGGTAGAGTGAAATGATAGTTAGAAATTTGAACAAAAAGTACCCAGAGGATAGGCTTCTGTACTACTGAGAAACATCAATAATTCAAATACATAATTAAGGGATACTGTTTGTGGTGACAGGAACATAACAGTAAACAAACACCAAGAATTACAAGTCGTTGCCTGTCTCTTTCTAGCATTTTTGAGGTTACTGCATTATTACTTAAATAAGCAAGGATAAGTTTAAATAGTGAGTAATTACTAGAGGGGAGTTTTAAACCTGAATAGCACTTTGATGGGCCATAACCAATATAGGACAGGAGTCACTTTACTGGCTGCAATGCCAGCAATGTAAAGGAGTGCTTGAAATGTACAGAATGGAAATTCGTGGAAAGAAAATTAAGTAACTGGATACATTTGAAAATTATATTTTTAAAAGGAAATATAGGGAGTTTGCCCAAAATATGGAGAGAAAAACTTACGACAGGGAAAGAGAGCAAAGACTTACAGAAAGGATTGTAGCTTCTGCTGTTGTTGGGGTTGAAGACTATGACTGCTGCTGGAAAAACAGGCATCTCATGCAGGGCTAACCACCTTGTTACACACAGTAGACAGCCAGTGAGGTAGGAGGTGGGAAGGTCTGTTCAAAGCAAACCAGCTGAACTCCCCTGAGCAGCACTGTGAGCGCCCTTTGCTGACTTCCACCCTAAGTAAATGCCGACTCTTCTTGTGTTTTTGGGATAATTCAGTACCTGTCTTTTTATGAGCCAAATCCTGCTAATGTTCTTCACAGGAGCCTTTTTCATCTTATAGATGTGTTTTTAATAGAAGTTAACCTGCCAACACTTGAAACTGGTGTCCCTGAATGAATTTACAGGATACAGCAACAGTCTAATATCAGTGAATATAAATTTGACTTCTGTACCAAGGGACCTCTGGTCCCCTCCTGGTCTCAAGATTTCCAGTTAGTGCTACTAGCACCCAGCCACAAGGGAATAAATTGATGACATTTGCTTATTTCAAAAGGGTCAGCAAACAGCCTTTGGTCAGGAATTTTGCCTTCTGACCTAGGAATTGGATAGTGCAGAATTCAAATATGTGACCTAAGGCTTTGCAGCTGTAAAGCATCCACTATGGAAAACCATTTCTATTCACATCATTTCCTTGTACCTGCCTGGTGCATTCAGCTGCATTCCCCTCCAGGTTTGTTTGGAGACTTAGGATCTAATGAACATAACTTTCGCAAGCAAGCAAAACATATACTGCAAAACTCACTGCTATTTGCATGCAAAGAGAAAGTGTAGCTGCGATCTCTTCCCTGTGTCTCCTTACATACCACCATACGATTTGCTGTCCAGAATATTCCAAAAGATCTTCCATCAAAAAATTCACTAATAACACTTCCTGTCTCCAAATGCCTCCTATTGCTTGAGACAGTAGTTGCAAAGTAGAAGTGTGGATCCTAAATAGGACCACAATCCTGCAAGTAGGTCTCACCTAAATAGGCTTACTTTTGGTGGGTGAGGTATCCACTCTAAACGTCCCAAGGGCATCCATGGGAACAGGCTCTACACTCAAACTGAAGTGATGATACCAAAATATAGTAATTCTCTCTTCTGCTCTTTTCAATATTGCATCCTGTATTTACCACTCTGGTCCTAATCATAAAGGAGGTTGCAACATCTCAAAGAGTTTTTGATTCATCTCATAACTTAGAGCAAAGTGAATTTCAAGCTGTGCATACAACTTCTGTTGAGTTCTCTAACCTTGTCTCCCATTCAGTACTGTAATTCACAACTGAAGAAACATGCTACTTCTCATTAGACAGGACCAAAAGGAGTACCATTATTTTACACAACAGCACACATTTTGAAACAATGGCAGCAAATCTGGATTTTTTAGGCAGTAGGGCACATTCCAGGCCTCTTCTGGACAGGATAAAAGGTACTGGAAACTAAAGCAAGACAACGTTCAGTCAAGTATCAAAGTTTCCTATGCAGAATTCAACTGGCCTTGTTACTACATACGTGCCCCAAAGCTTCCCTTAAAACAAAATGAGATCTGTCTTATCTGAACTTCTCTAGTCATACCTCCTTAGGATGGGGAGGAAAGGAATGCCTTTTTTTCCACATCCTCCAGGACATAAAAGTATGTCTTGCTCAGTAGAGTTCTCAGGGTCCATGACTCCTGGACATATACTGATGAAAGAAGTTGGCCATTATTAAAAAATCAATTCAATACAAACTTAAAGCGGAAAGGTGAGAACAATCTTAATTATGCATCATTCTAGCACAGCCATAAAAAAATCCCTCATCAACAGAAGAATTTTCTTAAATACAAATGAATCACGTTTACATATTTTCATTTGCTGCTGCCAAGTGTGTGCATAAAACTATCTGGGAACACATCACCATGTGCTTCAACTGATCCATCTAGACAGAAAATAAAAAGAGAAGCCATACGCCGTATGACTCCTTAACAGACAATTTAAAAGTATTTTTCAAGTGTGTTTAAAATGGATTCAATATGAAATTGAATTTTTGCAAGTAGGTAAAATTTCATGTGACTTTTTAAAGCTGTGTAACTTTAATAGCTGTAGACAGTGGGCCAAATTCAGCTTTAATGTAAAACACTCTTAATTTAATGAAAAGCTTCATTGAATTTACTGGCAATTTGCCCAGTTGCCACAGGATTCAGTTTTGCACAGTCTTTCACTTTCCTCCCACTGCTTCTCAAAGCTGTCAGATGTACATATTATAGAAGTTTTCAGAAGTCCAGGACTGGTAGTGCAAGTGGGTTTAATAGTCTAATATCGAAGAGCCCGTGGAGAAAAGCCACCCTGCAATTCTGTCAGGGGAAGCCAACAACAAATCACCATTTTCACTGCTGTCTTTGTAAAAGGCCATTTTTTAAATTCTACAAATGCTTTGTTCTAAATGGCACTCCTGAAATTTAAACTGAAGCCTGGACTCCCAAGTGAAAGAATGAATTAGAAGCAAATAAACGTGGATTTTTTCTTTTGCACTAGCACTTTACAGTCCCACTTTGCAAGCAGGTAAGAATTATGAGCATCTGATTATCGACAGAAGACACATATACTTCCTTTGAAAAAATCCTGTGCAGTACATAGATAAAATTTCCACAACACAGTGCCACCGAGACCCAAATAAGTTGCCCCTGTGTGTTCTTTACAAGTTATGTTAACAATTTCTAGGAGGCAATATTCATGACAGGATAGTCTAGAGCCAGCTCAGATTGTTTTAAAACAGAAAGCAGTATACGACTTAGCAGGCAGGCCATAATACTGTGCCAGAGCCATCCTTAAATTTGAAGTGTTATCTTCCTTTTTGATGTGAACCTCCTCCACCACAGTGAAAAGCAAACAAAATATTGTTTCCCTGCTTCATTACTTTAGTAAGAAGGATTGACGACATGCTTAGCTGGCAGGAAAAAATAATTTATTTCACTGTCACCTTATTTGTTCACCTGCTGCAAGGTAAATAGAAGCTAAGTCACTTTTTATTTATTTAGCTTTTGCCAGACACCCGTACTGACATAGCTAGCATTATCTATTATATACAACCACTCTATTATACTGATCACAGAAAACAAAAACAGTGTGAGACCATCTATAACTGAGCACACGCTTAATAGTTAATATTTGTTGCAAACAACACTTCATCTTTTAGATTTTTGAACACAGTCTTAATTTTTTTCACTCATCACTTTTCCAATTTAAAATGTGTTTTGAAAATAACAGTAATTTAACTTATTTCATGTTCAAAATGTACTAGGAAAGTAAATGGTCCACATGTAGGAGTTTTCAGTGTCTGGGTGTTATCTGTTATCAAAGATCTATTATTATTATTAGTAAAATCTCTTTGTCATAACAGTACAAAAAATTTAACCGATAAATATATTTGAAAATGCAGTTAAGAGCCAATTCACATGTTAATTTCTCAGAGAAATTTCCCGCTAGGGTGTGGCTGAAAGCAGAGAAAGTGAGTAGGGATTGTACAGAGATTACTATGTATTAGCGTAAAGCATATCTTTTCCTGTGAAGTGAAGAATGGTATAAGCTCCACACTCAAAATGAGAGTATAAATTTGACTCAACAAAGCAGCCTGCCTGCAGGAGCTTGCTCCACTCTCTCATTTCATAGCACAAATAAAATGCTTTTTTATCCTGCCTTTGCAAATAGAGTCAAACATTCTAAGTAAAGTAAAATCTTATATCAAGGGGACAAGCAAAGAATTTATGTTTCAGGAGATTGCCTGATAGCAAAATGAGACGCAGGGTAAGAGGGTATTATAGCAAACAGATATAAGGCCACAGAATTGAATGTAGTGAGGGTTTGGCTTCATTTTTTTCTGTTTCATGTTGGCTTCAGCACATGCAGGACTGAGCTCTTCGTTGTCCCTTTGGCGGATTAGCAATTGGCTCTGACACGCAGCTGGCCTCCGCATGGGCGGACCTGCTGCAGCCCAGTCCCCGCCTGCAGCTGGCTTAGTGGGGTGTGCTCTTCCAGAAGTCTGTAAGAAGAATTGAATTCATACCTTTCTTAGCTGTAACAAGAAGTTGTCATTGCCTCCACAGGTTACAAATATGAGCAACCTTTCTCTCTCTGCCATGTGAATTCTGGTATGCACCCTTACTTCGCTTCCAGTAAATAAAGAGGTTGCTTACTGCTGCAGTGTTTACCTATTGGAATACCACTATTTCAAGAATACATTAGTATCTTTGAAATGTTGTCCTTTTTGTTACTTTCAAATTTGTCAGAACTCTGTTTTCTAATGACGATTTTGGAAATATGCAAAAATTTCCTGAGAACATGAACATCTTTTACTTCCCTTGAGTTCTCGGGTCGCTGTGCTAGAGCCGGTCTGAGGCTCCATCTTCCAATGGTCACTTACTCACCCGTGTAAAGAGACGGGAGCATATTCAGTAGGGGAAACTGAAACTACCAGCAAGACGGAGGGCATTCACCTAAGTGGAAAATCCAGGTTCAAGCCTCTCATGTAAAGCAGACAGAAGAACAAACTGACCTCTGTGTTCTCTTGGTTCACACACATCCGTTGGCTGGTTGGGTATGCTAAGTTTTATTCAGTTTTAACCAGAAAATCCTTCTTGAAACTGAAGTTTTGTTGAAATTGGTACATTTCTGGGAAAAGAAAAAAACCTTCCCATTTCAGCTAACCAACATTTTTACTGAGAGATTCTGACACAGTTCTCATGGTAAATAGATATTTTTAAATTTTTATTATGATTCAGTAGTGCTATATTTATGTAGAGTACATTACGTTCTGTGTTTACTTAATCTCAGAAGATATAACAGTAATATACGGAACAGTTATGTACAGTGGGAAGACTTTATGTATACATTTGATATATTAACCTGCTATTGTTGTATGTTTATGGAACACCAATGAAAAAAATATAAAATATTATAACACTTGATCTTCAATGACAATATTATGCTAATACATCATATTTTATGTATTCCAAAGAGACTTTTCCTTTCCACTGTAAAAAATCACCACATCCCAGTATTTTTTCAAGACTGTTGTACACTCATTTGCCAATAGCAGATACTTCATTTTCCTCACAATTCTGGGTCCAGAAAGGCAAGATATGTTCTGAGGTGTACTTCACATCATACTAGGCCATACTTATGTGTACACCGTGGAGAGATCTCAGCACCCTCAGCTTTTACCAGCCGCGTTTGAATGCTGGCCTTGCTATTATTTTGCAGCACCTGACCAGCAGCCATGACTTTGGTCTCCGCTTTCAAGCTACACCAAAAATGTAGAAAGCTGTCTCCAATGTTTCTGTTGGAGAAGTATATAAGCTCGTTTTCAACTTTTTAAAGACACATTGGATTTTAGTATACCACAGTTCTGGACTTGCTGTGCTCTTTGGGGCTAATAGCAGAGGACAAAAGTAGAGAAAGAGCTAGTCTAACGCATTCTGGCAGGAGGTCCTTGCACGAGACACCAGGGACTTTAAGTGAGAATTTGATCGTTTTCGTCACACTCATATCTTCTTTTCTTGTCAGCAGCTGAAGATCTGGCTAGCAGTCTCCCCAAGTGGTTCACTTGGAGAACATTTACAATGAGCCACCAATGAGCTAATAACGGCTGGGAAATAATATCCTGGCACCCACATTTTATCTCAGGATTGCAGCAGGTGGCAGTCACTGTTGAGCCATAATTTTCTCTATTTGCTGGAGAGGGTTTCTCCAGCAATCTGGGCAGAATTCAACTTTAGCATCAGTAGCACTGAGTTGAAATTTATTTTCTCTGTTCACTGCATGCTGCTATTACCAAGTAATTTCCTATAGACCCAGCCATGCATCTTGCATTAATGTAAGTTCTAAACCTCTTCAGGTATCTTATTTTTCCACGTTTTCCTCATCTCCAGCATCTAGTTGGCCTGCAAGTTAAACCCTGGGCAAAGAACTACTGACCCCTTTAAACTGTTTTCTAAATTTATGAGTTATTTTAACATAAAGGATAGCTGCAACTTTTCCCATAAGTTTGGATTTTATGCCTTTTGTTTCTTTTTGTGCTGCTTACAGCCTCACTTCGGGTACTTTAGTTGATTTTTGTCACCTTAGTTAAGGACGTTTAGAGCTGCCAAAACCCTGCAGAAAGGGCTTACGTAACCATGGCTGATTCTTCACAGTTTGGTGAAGAAAGCATAAAAAGTTCTCACTTGTGAGATTCTGTTTTTCCGTTCCACCACTTCAGTGGACAAACTTTCTTGCTGTGACACACTTGATCTTTAAGATGTTGAAAGAGATTAGATTAACTCATGGAGGTTAGGGCTACCAGAAGCTACTACTGAGCATACGTGGGCATATGAAATGAAAGACCATACCGTACTTGCACTGTTTGCTATAGCCTACTCATACCATTCATGGATTATTTTCAGAGATAAGAGGAAGTGTGTCCCAGTATAGTAATTCTTACAAACTATATTTAATCTCCAGAAATTTCTTTTCTGTATTTTGAAATTAACCAGCATACTTTCTGTCTGACTAATTAGGCCAACATTCTTTTAAAAGGCACCAGTTTGCTTCATTTTCAAATTTACTTATGGAGAATTATCTAATGCAACTACTCCGGTACATTTAGGTGCCTGTTCCCTATCATTTGTTTCAAGTTATTTTGATAAATGGATGTACTGATGTTTGCTAACCACAGAATGTGATTTTAGAGAACATCTTTGAGACATAGACCAGGACTTTTCACATATGCTACAATTAAAGTGAAAAACACTGTATGGAATTAATTCAGCCTCTGGAGTGCACAACCTACAGGGACTCTGGGTTACAAAAATATAATGTTATATGGAAACACAAGTCACTAGACCACTTTGTACCTACCCCAATCTGGTAAAACACATCCTTTTAACAAGAACAAAACTTCATGGATTTTGCATTTACTGACAACAGTCAGTGATAGTGATTTCCATGTGTTTCTTGTCCTCTAAATTTCAAGGCAATCTTAAAACTGTATTGCTGCTTTCTTCTAGGTACTGTAGACCTAAGGGAAACTTTAATAATGTCATTGAAAAAGTAAATAAATAAATAGAAAGATGTAACGTACCCTCTACCATCACACACTCATTCTTATGCCTTTTCTCCCCCTTCAAGCCAACCTTTCATAAGACTCACTAAATTCACTGAAGTCCATATTTTACTCAGTTGTCTTTAAAGCAGCTGTCTCTTCTCTCCCAAAAAATTAGGTTTGTCACTAAAATGTTTATCATAGATCTGTATTTTGAAAATCTATCAGTTTGCCTCCTTTATCATAGTAATATGACTAATAGTAATCATACTAATATTTTAATAATTATTAATAATTAATTATATTATTTTACCATCCCTGCTGATCATCCACTTTAACCTGTCTGACAAAGAACTGCTGTAATGAAATATGTGAACTTAGTGACTGAGGCATTATGACATGGTGTAGTCACTAATTTGTCTAGATGAAATGGCATTAGAGGGTATCTTGTGTCTTTCCCATTTCATTTGAGATAGATAACAACGATGGTTTTGTTAACACAGGACCTTAGGCTCCTTAAATGGCTGCTGGTCCATTACATTTGGAAACACTGCCTAAATAGGGTATGAAATCATATATTCATTTTTTACAGAGACACTAATGAGGCCAAAAAATGAAAGCTGGACTTAACCCTACCCAACAGTTAAATTTTCCATCCTAAATACAGAAAATACCATCTTAACGATAAACACTGAAATATGTTGAAGATGCATATTATACATGAAGTATTTTATTATTAACCTTGCCTGACATCTAATACACACTTCAGAAAAGCTCTTTGGGGCTCTACTTCATTGATTTTAATGGAAACCAAAGGCCTATTCTATAAAGTACATATAGAGGGCCATATACCACAATGCAAGTAATTTGGCATACATCCATAAGTCTTGAAAGGAGAGGCACTTAGAAGTGTGAATGTGAATTGCTTTGCAATCTGCAGTGTGGTAATATAGCTGTCAACCATATTTCATGTTGTGCAGGACTATGGATAGAAAGCATCTCTAGAAAGACATGCTTTTTAACTAGCAGAGACTGAATGACTGACATCCAAATACCCTTTTTTCTATCGGGGCCTAAAAAGTCCTATTAAGAAGTGCAATAGAGAAGACTACCTTTCATAGAACATGGGAAACTTATCTAAAGTGTGGTTGAAAAAAAAAAAATCCTTCTACAGAGTGTTCATGTAATATTAAAGAGAGAAAGAGAATTCATGTACTTGCATAGAGCTAGAAATGTGAAAGTTGGTGGTTTTGGTTTGGAGGGTCTGTGAATCCTTATAAGGTTTCAATTCCTCCTGAGTTTGCACCCTTGAGTTTTACTTTGGGTTATGGGGTGAAAAAAATAATACTCAAAACAATACCCATCAAGTTACCGAGATGCTCCTTTCTTCAAGATGAAATAATTAAAAACCACCTAGTTTTGGCAGCATTTCTACCTGAAATTATCTGTTTTCTAATATTCTCTGGCTACTTAGCTTCACTGAAAAGTTTACAAATTTTGGCAAACCTCATCTGAGTTCTAGCTTTATAGCAGATCATGAAGACATGGAAGTGTCTACTTGCTTCTGCTTTCATTATGAAAGCTTCCCCACCATTTATACGTGGCCATCTAAATCGGTCAGTAGTGGCTGAATTAATGCATTAGAGTCATCTGGGATCTAAAAAAGATGAATTTGACTTCTGTAGCACAATAACATGACTTATGTTAAACCCTTTATTTTCTTGCTCAATTGGGTATCTCACTTTCAACTACTCTTTGATGTGCTACGTGTTCTGAGCAAGCCACCAGCTTTCTCTATGGTGCAGTTTCTTCCTATTCTGTAATATCAGGATAACATTTACTCAGCTTTGTAAAGGTGCTTAGACAATTTAGGATGAATGACTAAAAAACAATTATTACTATTATGTTCTAATAACTGTATGAGCCATATATAGAAAAAAAGGTATAGCATTCACAGAGCAGGCATTTTAAAATGAAACAGGTTTTGAGCATTCATATTCTGGGGTGAGGGGGAGGGTTTGAGTTATATACCCAGTAATATTGCATTCAATGCAATATTGCTGCTTAGATAGAATTAATCTTTTAAAAATCTGTTCACCTCTAGAATAAGACTTAGAATTTAATAATCAGTTCAAATTGCTCCAATTAGGGATGTAATCCAAATAACTTTTCTCAAGAAATTATTAAGAAAATATCCCTGCATGTTTGGTGTCCTGTAGCCTCTACACACGCAGTACATGTTTCACTTTAATACCTCCCTGCTTTTCAGAAGCTGACCATAATTAAAAAAAAAAAAAGTTTAAAATTGTTAAGAAGGAAACCAAAGCATTTGATAACAGATAAAACCAGGGTCAGTGTCTGATTCACTGGCTCTTTCCCAGGCATGAGACATGTTTTCCCCAGGGGTCATCAGGTCCAGGCAAGCTGCATTCTTTCTGCTAGGCACTTTGTAATGTGCAATGAACAGTGTCATTTATTTTCATTTCCTCATACTTAATTGCATGCTTCTTGCTTCCAATATTAAGCCAGAAGGCAGGTGGTAGAAGCAGTAAACTAAACTACTACTAGCTGTCGGAGTTACGGACCATGCTACTCTCCTCTTGAAACAACCCAATTGTTTACAATTCAGCAGAAACTGCTGAAGTGGAAAAACACTTGCTTCCATTGCACATTCAATAGAGATTTTTTCTTTTATTCTGAAAAAAAGAAAACCAAAAAATGATACTCTATGCTTAGCAAACACAAGCTACTTAAATTTATCAACATTTTATCACAGCAATAGGAAGCAATATATGACGTTATTGTTTTGGTAAATGTACAAAAAATATTTTTAAGGTGTAGTGGGATGGCTGCTTTAGCCAAGTAACAGTCAGTAATGCTACTTCTGGAATTAATGAATTCAGTACTAAGCTACTTAAAAATTTAATGATCATGCCTGAATATAGAAATATGATGTTTATCAGGTATGCAAAATTTAAGTTTACCGTATTTGGAATTCAACGATTTCATTCATCGTGGAAGTTAGCATTTATTTCATTTTCCCCTATTATAATAATAAAACAAAGCTTTATCAAAGACCTCCTTAAAGAACTTACTTAACTTCATCTTCATGGTCCACCCAGGCTTTATTTCTGGTGTATTTTACCGACGGGTATGTCACTTCTACAGACAAATCAGGACTTATTGGAATATTTATATGTAATACAAAGTTCTCATGCTACTGTTGCATTCATGGATAGCACTTTATAATGTATAAGAATTTTTTTAATAGTAACACTGTTGTGCCACAGATTTGTGTTATTGTTGAAACATCCTGCTGAAACAGATACTGGAAATCATACCATATTCCTGTTAAAAAATTACAAAGGGGAAAAAATTGAGTAGCAGTAAATATATTAATGATCATTTTAAAAAAGACAGTTCTCACTCCAGTGAATTCTAACTCTACCCAACTGTTTTTACATAAAAAGGCGCTAGTTACTCCTGCTGAAATTATCTGCCAGAAATAAGTAATAAATACAGGATTTCTACAAATATTATTTGCTTATTTGCATAATAATATAAGTGTTAGTAACATGCCTAGCAAAAAATCACTATAACATGCTCTCCATTTTAGTTCATAAGAGTTTTCCATGTACATGTTCTAATATGTTAATTAATAACTATAATAGTATACAATTTCCTGTTTATCACGAACATATCGCTATTCACTTTCTGTAATACCCTACTAAAAGATTACTGATGCTGTTATTTCAGGATAAATAGCATATTTCAACTGCAAGAAAGACAAATACATGTAAGTTCAGGTTGAATCCTGCAAATTACTCTACATGGAAGCCTATACCCCTTGGCATTATACTCTCCTGATGTCAGTGGAGCTCTGAGCAAAGGAAGGATCACTTTTCTTGCACAATAAAATGGAGTTGTGGAGCTCTATATTAGGAGGAATGAGACATCCCATTTAGAAATAGCAGTAAAATAAAAGCAGGCATACTTTATTAAACAAAAATCCAGTCCTAATCTCTCATGTCTGAAGAAAGAATATAGATTAAGAAAATAATATAAGCAGCTGTGCAAAAATTAAGTTACATTTGTAACCTTTCCCACTTCCAGCAATCAGGTGTTGAGGAATTTCTTAGCTGAATTTGAATCTCTGTTCTTGTAGGTAATGCTCACCTGCACTTCTATCATTGATGAATTTGTTTATTTTCATAAGTAATTTTTTTCTTCATAAAATCCTACGGTGCATCCCGAGCATCCTAATTAAACTAAAGATCCAATTGCCCTAAGAAGTGAGTGGACAAAGGTTAACATTTGGAAAGCTACTGAACTGTCTAAAGCATCAAATTTTGATTTTCTTGTACAACTTAGCTTTTAATATATTAAATTCTATTTGTTTCCAGCGAAACTCAGGTTTGCAGACCTAGTTTCCAAAGGTACTCAGGAACCTCATTAGATTTCAAAGTATTCATATAGTCCCATTAAAATCAGTGGAAGTTAAATGTCTTTTGGAATCCCAATAGGTACTTTTTTCTCCATCCTTCAGCACTAAAATCTCTTAGGAAATATGACTTTTAAGGCCAGAGTTTTAATCTAATTAGAATACCTGGTTCCTAAGTGACAATCTAATTTGTTCTGGCTACCCTTACAATTAGTGGGGAAGAACCGAGGAAACCAGAGGTGGTGTGGGCAATTTGGAGTTGCCCATCACTTTCCATATCCAACTGGAAGAATTTAGAGTAACTTTTTTGCCTCTCACCTAGGTACCTGAGGTACATCAGGTATTAGGTGCATCAGACCGTATACACTAAAAATAGGTTCTTTTGGATGTATTTTCAAAAAATGGAATAACTTTTCCCCATCACTCTGCCCTATGTTTTTTGCTCCAACTCCCAACCTTCCTCTTGTGATCTGTTTTTTCAAGACAGATTTGAGGCAATTCCAGAAAAATGGAGAATCCCTAATGAATATAAGGAAAACTTTTACATTCTGAAGAAGAAAGGGTTTAAGATGTGCCTCTGCCCTCAGGATTCCCTATTGCCGAGTTCTTGGTAATGGTACTTTTGAATCATTTTGAGTTACCAAAGTCCACCCACATACTGAAAAATGAGCATAAGGAGCAATTTCCCACTTCCCACTTCCAGTAATGTACTGCATAATCACTTTTTGAATTAATATAACAAAATTTCTTTTTTTGGAGGGTAAGACCACCACTTAATAGAATTTCTGGCATCCAACTTAGATAGCAAAATTTTTTAACAAGTCCTGCGGAGAGCTAGGAATGGCACATGGAAAGTCAGTACCCTTAGGAGAAATTGGAAATATCAAAGGGAAAAGACTATTCAAAGTCCTTTAATCTATACAGTTACACCATGTTAGCGTGCATAGGGGGAGATACCTCCTTCCACTCAAGAGTCACAACATACAGTCTTCTTCTAAGCGCTTTTATCATGAACTAAAGGGGAATGAGTCTTCCTCACACACTTTTTCCTCCCAAAGATAGCCAGATGCAGAAGTATTTTCCAGCTCCTGCCCTGCCAAAAATTCCCTTTAGGACAGACACAGAAAGCAAGATGGTAGCAAGGTGGATTACAACCTGCAGCAGGAAAGACCCAGGATTCATCACTTGATTAAAAACCCCATTTTTTTTAAAATTAAAAATCTAATTAAGCCCAAAAGACAACTAAGCCTCCCTTTCTGTAGGAGAAGCCCCTAGTTACTAAGCCCTTAGCAGTCCCTTATCCCTGGATACTCAGGACACGATTAGTTGGGAAACTTTTTGAAGTGGGAGTGCTGGAGGGCAAATTCTACACACATATACTTGATTGATAGACCACTAATGGCTACCAGGCTAGGTTACACAGGTTAGTTAAGAAAAAGAATACTTACTTTGTGAATTCCAGTAGTACTTGGATATGATGCAAGAGACCATGCTGCTCTGCATGGTTAATGTATGGTTAAGATTGCATTTCTCCTGGCAATGTCCAAAAAAGACATATCTCTATACTGCAGACTTTGATAACTCAGGATGCAAGTGCTCCTGGCCTTATCCTGTAGCTGATTTTGGGTATTTTGAAATTAGGCAAGATAGGTACTTACAGTACTAAGCATAAAAGTCTGTCTGTAGAGTCCAGCCCGACATGCTTTTCGAAATTAAAGGCCTTTCCCATTGGACTCCACTATTCATATTTTTAAAGTCAATCAAAAGTGTTGATTTTTGCAGACTCAAGACCAAAGTCCTCACTGGAAAAATCATACCATTTAGAAAAATGATGATCCCCCAAAGATATCTTTATTGGACTTCAGCCAAGAAGACTGCTGAACATGAGTACATTACAGCATTAGCAAAGACAGACAGGCCTGCCTGCAACACAGATTGCTATGGGCTAATAAAACAATATCCCCCTAACTGCCAAATCCACTCCCTTATTCCTTGGTGGACTCACTCCACGGTTTTTTGACTTCCATTGTGACACTGCATTATGGAAGCATCCAGAGGTGTTCGAAAGCTGGCTAGAACTATAAGTATCTCCAACTTAAAAAGAGACATCTAATATTTATATACTGAAATGCCTTTTATGTTGCCATTTGAAGCACATTCTGTGCGTACTCTTGCAGATCGCTCATTCACAGGTCATGTCTATATATCTATAAATTCCCAAACTGCAGTGTTTGTTTTTCATCTATCCAGATGAATACCCCAAAAAATATCACTTACCCTTTGACATGATAAATGACTCTGTGGGGATTTTATTGCTGAGATGCAATACTCTGGAGAGTCATGCAATCATGCAATCCAATTAGTGTTTTAGATGGTGCAACATCATTCAAGGAATGAATGGGTAGAGATACTTTACAAATAATATTGTCAGGATTATCTTTTCCCTACCTCTTCCCTAAATCGTCTCCACAGACATGGATGTGCGCACATACATTGATATACACTATGCAAATGCCTGTCCTGGATAAGATCATTTCTGCTTACAGAGACCATTGTTTTCATTGAATTTCATTTATAAAGGCTTTTTGAATTGTAGACAAAATCTTTACATAGAGTCCACGTTGATGAGTACATGTTGAAAATGAACAGAAAAATATTTGTAAGCTGTGTCAGTCCCTATATTCCATTTCAATTTCATTTTTACGAAGGCATTTGAAAGCAGTGGAGAATCTAGTTTGAACTTTTATTTTTATTTTAGTTTTGTCATGTCCAAATTATAAAAGGCAGATCCCAATTCTTTGGGTACTGCAATTTAATTTACCTCCAAAGATGTATTTATTTTTTTCTACTTTTTGCTATATAGTTGCTCACAGCTGAAATTGCTCAGTCATAATGAAAACACACTTACTGCATTCAAATGCCTGCATAAGTATGCATTTGGGGGATAGTTTCCTTTTCTTTAAAGTTATCTGCAAGGAAAAATATTGGCAAAATATACTGTTCTTGAGAGAGTTTTCAGTAAAAGTTAAGCAGAGGAAAAAAAAAAATCCAGGTGCCTATTCCATTGAGCCCTAATTTGAGTAAGTCTAGTGTAATTCTGATGTCTAATTTCGCTATCATTTCACTCAGGGTTTTCCCCACGCCTCCTTATGGAAGCTTACAAGAGTATCAGGCAATTTCATAAGAGGAGTGGATATGTTAAGTAATCCTTAAATTTCTTACCCTTGCCCCCAGTAAATGGACTACAAATTAGATAAAGTAACTAGTCTTGCCATACTGTGATGCAGCACTCCACTTTTCAAGCCATTCACCCATACTCTTTTCGTATTACTTCCTTGAGCTGCATTATCATCAGAGACATATGTTTTATAAACTGCAAAATGGCATCTTTGTTCTGTTTGGGGTACTTCATTCTTAAATTTGCTCATTCATTCATGCCTAGCAGAAAAAATAGGTTACTGCCTCCTCAATCAGGAGTATCATTTCAAAAATAATTACACTGTAGCAAAGGCACAAACTTCTCAGACTTTGATGCACCTTCCAAAAAGTTAGCATGAAGTTGTCAGTTTTCTTTTTTCTTTATCCCCCCTAAAACATTTTTTTCAGTATCATTTACTAGCAAAATATGGCTGAATGGAAGCAAGCACTTATTTTTTATCAATACCTTTGCGGCTAAATTATACCAAGGGAAATTGTACTTATTAAAACATATATATTAAAACATATATGAGTGAAGTATTTTTCTGTGATCTTTAAAGTTATATAACTACAAAAGATAATGTCACTAAATGAAACATATACTTGGCTAATTAATTCACCCAATTAAAACAAGGCACATAATTCTCTTTTCATTCCCATTTAGGCCCCTATTCAAAAAAGCACTTAAGAATATCCTGCTCTTTAATGTGCCTACCGTACTCCTTTAGGCATATGCCCAACAAAATGTTTAAGGATGCACTTAGGCATATGTTTAAGTGGTCTGCTGAAACCAGATGTTAGTCTAGAAGAGCATGCAAGGGAAAGCATTCATCATCCTTGGGTTGAAGAATCTATTAAAAAATGCTTCTGACTCAAAAAGAAGCATAGTAAAACAGGATAAATGTTCATCCCGACTGAAAGGAAACACAGAAAATGCTCTCAGAGGCTGATGAAACCTGCTCTATCACCAAGTCCAAAGCAGCAAGACAAAAGTAAAGCTTATTCATTGGAGTAAATACAGGAATTCACAGCACTTGCTGCACAATCCTCTTCAGAGCTTCTTGAAATCAATGGTTAAAATCTGCTTCCTAAGCTAAGAGGACAGGAAAGGCTGTCATTACACTAGCTGGTATCACATCAAACCTCTACATAATTAAAGCATTTTTTCATATTCACTTTGTTACTTAGAAGACGCTGTCTGGTTAGTAAACTCATGATGCAGCTTAGACTATTTGTTCATAGTTTTGTTTTTTTCACTACCACAACACCATAGCAACCTAAACACCAAATATTTATTTTCTTTCTCAAACACTGCAAGTTATTTTATGAAAATTTTTATGCAAATTGGGCAATGCATTGACTCATTCTGTTTGTCTCTCTTGTATTTATCTCTAAGGCATCTATCACCATGGTGCCTAAATGCTGTGGTATCTTAGTGTTTGCCAGCTCTGTATATCATAAGAGTGGTATCATCACTTTTGTCCACTTTTACATAGCCTTTTTATGTAAACTGTAAGGAAGTATTAGCTAGGACATGGATTAAATGCAAAGAGATGTTTTCTATACTAATATACACAAATCAGTAGTAAAATTAAAAGTCCTTACTGTTTCCTTCAGTCTTCATTTACTCTGAAAATGTAGTCTCTACTAGTAGAAGGCGTTCTGTTGATGAAGGCTTCTCTGATTTCAAAAACCCTGGACGCTACTTAAAATCACTTGCGTTCTACCTCCTAACCAGCTCAGATAACCACACCTGCCCACATAACACCATACTGTCCTAACGATTTTTTGTAGTACTTACTTAATTCAATTTACTTCCCTCCTTAGAACTCATTCAGACTGTATCTTCCCGTAAAACATACTCATGACACCATTTTAGATCCAGACCAATGTCTTCCCACAAATGAGTTGTGCTGTCATGAGACCTGGGTTGTGTAAGCAAGCCTGCAGAGCTTCCAAGCTGCTGCAAACTAGACGAGGGACGAGTAACAGTGACAGTTGTAAAAATACACCTGCTGCTGATGGTAAAAGTTAAGACCTTTTTTTCCCTCCTCCTTCTTTAATAACAGTCAAATGGAAAGCACAGGAAACTGTAAGTAAACTTTATATTTGAAAATACTAACTTGGGCCAAAACATTGTAATGGTGTATTTGGCTCACCTTTAAATAGAACGATTTTTCTCCCCAAATATTAAATGGAAAAAGTATAATGAGAAAGAAGTGAAATGGAAAATTGCTAAAGCTGAAGAACATCACACACAAAAAGGCAGCATTTTTTCTAACAGCTCTGAGATGATATGAGAAAGAGAGAAAGGGTGTGGAGGAGCGGGGGAGGGATGGAGAGGCACGGCAAGGGAACATGAAGCAGACTGAAAACAGAATGTGAAATAATTTACATTGTTATGGAAATACTAAAAATAATTAAGAAGGGGGGCAAAATCTACAGAGGCACTTTCAATGCCATAAATATCATCCTGTAGAGTAGATTTTCCATAAAATGCTTCAATGTAATTGGACTGGTCATCATTTAGAAAGCCGGATTTTTCATAGTTCATCTTGCCATGGGCCAGACTGCTTCTGCTTTTTTTCCTATAGCATGTTTTACTCTGTGGGGTTTATCTTACTTCCTGAAATGCTACATCATAGTTAAAATATAATTCTTAGCCGATGTTTCCATCTAAAACCTGTTTTTTAAACCATTGATAAGATAGGATTATTATTGGAAGGTAAGCCCCTCCAAATGTAGAAAAATAGGAAAATGTCTCACTTTGCAGCCGTTACTAAGGATAGCAACAAAGTGTGACAGCTGACATTTGGGGAAGTGAAAGAGCTTAAAATATTAGAAGAATAAAGCATATTTTGTCTTTCTTAATGGAATGTATATAGTAAAATACTATTCTCTAAATTTAATATTCAGATTCTTCATTGATCAACATAAAGTTGATAAATGAAATGCAATGCATTTTTAGCACATCCAAAGCCATATAAAAGTGATGATTTCTATATATACAGCACCTTACATCTTCAAAGAGTTTGTAAATAGCAACACCTTAATTCTCATCCTATTTCACTAATGCAAAACCCAAGACTCCTGACATCAGAAATATGTAGAACAAGAGAATTTAGATTTTTCAAAGTTCAACTGATAGAGAGATCTAATATTTCCACTTACTATATGGGAAACTTTGCCTAGATAAAAACTAGGTCCCTGTGAATTTTGATTCTGTGGAGATGGGCACAGGCATGAAACCTCTTCCTTTGCAGAAAATAAATGAACATCACCATTTCTTTTTGGGATTACAAAATTCTCTGTTGACTCAAGTGTTCACAATCTCTGCCTCCCAAGTTATCAAATAATAACACTGATCAGCTATAAAGGGACTAGCCAAATCTGTCCAGCTCATAACTGACCCTTTTTCTAAATTTAAAGGACTCAACAAGAAATTGGTGGTTGTATTCCTGTATAGCCCATTGTTATGGCACAGTTTAAAATCCTTCCATGTCATATAGGTTCATATGACTGTATATGTTATATTTCAACGCATTTTTGAAATTACTTAATTTTATGTACCTTCTTGCAGCTAACCTACTGAAGTTCAGGATTGCTAGCATGGCCAGTTGCTATGAGAGTTCAAACCCTTTTGTACAAATGACTGATAACACAGTGACTGGTGTTAAATTCCTGGACAGATTAAATGAAGCTCATCCCCCCCAGATCTGAAACCTCTTCAAGCTGCTTTTTTAAAGCCACATAACAAGTCTTTACTCCTTATATTACTGTTCCACTTTTTGTTCCCTCTCTTAAAGGAATTTTCGTCCTTCTAGTTTTCATGGGAAATTGTGTTAAAATTCAAGAACCTGACCTTAGGTTGCATTGAATATTCCCATTGACTTCAGGCCATAAAAAAGGAAAACTGTGGAGAAGAGTTATATTCTGTCAGAAAGAATATGGCTCCAAACGCTGGAATCATCCTGACAGCTCTATTTCAGAAGTTAGCCAAGGAGAAAAAAGGGGCCAGGCATCTTGAAAATTACATACACATACCTCACACACATGTATACACATACAAAGCATGAAGGAGAATAGAGGAGAGAACCTGGAAAGAAACCCTGCCAATTTATCAAGTGGCAGATGAATTATCCCCAAGGGTTTCATAGAAGCAGCAGCCACCCCATTTTAAGGTGAAATTTTATTTCAATCTCAGCTGCAGCATAATCTAGGATCCATCTGTTTCCCCCATGCCCCCTCCCTTCCCCTCACAGTGCCCCTGCTCCCTTCCCAACTCACATGCCGATATAACTCAGAGGAGTCACTTCATCTCCAGTACCACAGGTTTCACAGGCCCTACTGGGTAGGTAGGAATTGCAGGAAGAGGGATGGGATCGATAAAAAAAAAAGGGAAGTAACAAATTTATTTCCATGAGGTTTCATCCCAGTCAAAGCTTAGAAACTGTGCATGCCTTTTTGATATTTTTTGGTGTGTTGAAGAGTATTTTCAACTTTCTCCCCACCAATAATGTTTTAGGGAAAACTAGTGACCAGTGACTGGATCTATGTGAGCTGTCTAACTCTTACCATTGTTTCCATTCAATATCCACTCCTATTTATTTCTCCTGTATGATGGCCCTGCTTCAAGTCCTCAGGGTATTACACTACACAGAAAGTAAGTCTTTAAAAAACAGAAAAAAAGAAAAAAAGCATTGGAATTTTCCGGTGTTTGGTCTTCCTTAATACCAGAAGCACGTTTCACCTCTGAGTTTAGCAAGAGGACTCCTAGGTGCAGTTTCACTATTGGCTTAAGCTAACCTAAGTATGGAGTGTGCCAAGAGGCAGTCCCACTCTCTCCACCCTCCCCTCCCTCCTTGCCTCAGACCTAGGTAAATACTCTTCTTGTTTCATCACCAGTTCTCATGCTGCCACAGAGTCAGCTGGATCAAAAAAACCAAAACGATCCACCTGAGATCTCAGCCACACACTAATTTTCAGACAGCTCCTGACACACCTGACCGTGCAGCCATGGGCATCCTCATCCTCCCCAGGGAGGCAGTGGAAAGATGCAGCTAGAGGAGGAAGGAAAGGAGAGCAGTACCACCATTTCCAGCAGCAGCACAGATTTAAATTTGCTGAAGCTGACTGCAAAACCACACCTTTGTTACGCTAGGAACAAAAACTCCCAAATGAATCAAACTGTACAAAAGAAAAAAGCAGAGCTGGACACTTGATTTTGAGTGTTCACGGAAGACAAACAAATACAGAGATTCTCCTGAATCAGAAACACCAGATGGCACAGAGGCATATTTGAGTATGCTTCCAAAGCAGAACTAGCAAGAATACCCTACACCTGGATGCTGTGCCTGCACGAACTCCTGACTTACAAGCAGTGCTAATAATTATGGGAGTATACCCCTTATTTTGTATGTGATAACATGTGCACCTCTACAAATTTCTTCCCATTAGGTTAAGTGAGAATTTGTCTGGCCTTTTTGGGTGTGCATGGAGAGCACTTTGGGAAGCTGCTGGAAGATATGCAGTGTTACACGTGCTATAGCCCAACTTTCAGCAATAGTGATCCCATGAGATTGATTGCATTAACACTGCTAGTTTATACCTTTTGATGGCCAGTCAACTTAAGTTTACCATGCTCAAATGTTTGTGTCGGAGTGTCAGGAAAATGCTTCTATTAAAATTTGAATAACCTTTGCAGCACAGTCAAAGCTAAGAGATGCCTTTATACACCTAGGACAGGCAAAAGGCTGGGGAAGCAGGGCAAACACATGCCTACAGGCCCAGCCTGATTTTGTTGCTTTAAATTGTGCCAGTGGGCTAGTTTGCTTCTGGGGCAGGAGGAAAATAGTTAACTGCCCTTGTGCAATCCCACTGCCCAAGAACACCTTAGTATGACGCAAAGCTATCCAGAGAACATAAAATGCTGCAGAAATATTTCCATTTTTAATAGTTGACAACAGCAACATTAAGTATTCGATTTATATTTCTGCTATGATACTTCAGAAGATCTTATCCTGGAACACTTGTGTCTGCTGACTAATTACATAAGTATTGTTCATTTTGTGTCCTCATTACCCTAAGAGTGTGCTCACAAAGTTAGTCCTTTATCCGTGACGCACATCTGAAACAGAAAAACAAAAAGGCACAGAAGCCTGGGGATTTGATTAGTTTCTTCCAAGATATTTAATTGCTATTACAGCCAGAAATATATAATACACTGGAACATAATTTTATTTTTTGAGGGAAAAACTTGGGTTAAACACTAGTGCAAATTCCACGTGATAGCAAGCAGCCTCAGGAGCTTTAAAAAGCAGAAGATGGCAAGCTAGACTTTCACTGGTTATTTGTAGTTCCTTTTATAAATTTTGGGCACAGAATCAAACTTTAACATTCTACATAGAAAGACAGAATCTTTCTGAAAGATCTTTTACAAATCAGCAAGACTGGAAATAATTTGATAGAAGACTTACCGTGTATGCTCTTTCAGCCATTTCACTAGAAACTCATTTTGGCTTTCTCTGAGGCAGAGATAAACCACAGCTAAGAGACAGTTATTAAATCTTCTTTATACATTCTGCATGAAAAATATTAAACTACAAAAATACTATATTCAAATAAGGTTAAGGGTCTGACTTGTACCCACAAAGACATGGAAATTCAGAAATATTGTGTCTCCCTACCCTTTACTCTCCTCAATGTGGCTAAGTATTGTAGCACAAATGACTTGTGCTCAGTTTCCTTAAACCTCTTCTTTATGGTACCTTTCTCCTTAAAGGTACTTTTTACTTTAAGGTTCTTTCAGTTTGCATTCTCTCTGTAGGCCCAGGTTAAATTCTGCCCTGGACAATTTGGTTTTTTAATAATTTCACTTTTTAAATGCTTATAGAAACATAAAAGTGAGAAAAATAAACCAAAAGTACATAACTGTTAGTCTTGGCAACTGGCTATTCTTTTTTTTCTTTTTTAACACATAACTAACAAATCCCATGTTAATGAGAGACAGGCAGGCAGGGGTAGCACATGCATGACTCCCAGCAAGTGTAAACACATGCTTCAGCTCTCTCCAACCCCCTGCCCCATACAGTTCTACTTATACATATGTAAATACTCATTACATATTTCTCCAGTGAACTAAAAAGGAACCTTGGAGTTGACAATGAACTAAGATTTTGTGCTACAAAATGGCATGGGACCTTCTTCCATGATGGACTTTTTCCCCTTTTCCTGAATACAAACGTGACCAGTGGAGGTCACACTTTATTCAAAAGAAAGACGTTTGCAGACCATTCTTCTGGAGGGGCTCTCAGCTTTGAAACCACCTCCTACCCTGTGGTACAGTAGTTTGGGCCAGCTGATCTCTTGGGCAAATTGCAAATTGTGTCTTCTCAAGATAACTTCAAAGCAGGGAAATTCCACTGTGGGGGGAAGGGTATCTTAGGAGGATGGGTATTTTTTTCTATGTTCTACAACTGTGAACAGGTCTTGAGTCTCTCCTTATTCTCTTCTATTTCTAGTTATTCTTTGTTTTTACTTAATTATTGCCAGTGCATTATGCAGTCAGACAACTGTCTCCATGCAGCTCTTATAAATCTATATGCATTCAACAAAGAGTTAGAAACTTGATCTTTTCAAATGTAGCTTGGGGCTTCCCCTCCACATGCTTCATAGCATCTGATTAACATGCGTGTTCAACTCTGCTGTACTTACATATGCTACTGAAGCATCTGTTTTTAAAGATGAACAATCAATACTGACTATTCATTCCCTTCAACTGGTACTCCTGTAAACTGCTAAAAAAACAGAACAAGGGCCATTCCAATAAGAAAACAGTGTTGATTACACTCTGGTAGCCAGAGTAAAGGCAAATGATTTGGAGGACATCCACAATCATTAATCTTTGCAGTTTGACTGTGATAAAAAGTAAAACATACAAAATCCTCAAACAAATAATCCTCAACAAAATAGTATAAGACTTTAAAGTAACACCACTGATGTATTTTTATCTTAAGATACCATAGAACAAGACACAGCATTTCAGGAATTAATAGAAATGAAGATATTCCTTAAATAGATAATAATAAATATGTCCCTATAATAGACAACCTCTGTTAAAGAATAAGAGAAGCAGAAAGTAGTAGCCTTGATCCAGAAAAGGTATTTCTGCCTTATACAGCATAAAAGACAGACATTCAGGAATAGCTCATCCATGAGAAATGGTGATGTCCTATTGCTGCCAAGGTCAGTCAGACCTGTTGTGGTATGTTCTGTAAATGCTGACTCTATCACTTATAGTTTTCCAAGGACTTCTTTAACACCTAGAGATTTTTTATTTTTATTGTGGAACAAAGCTATGACACGAAACTGTCAAACTAGAAAGCCCAGAAAAGGATGACAGAGAGTTTTTATTAGATTCGAGGATGACAGGTCCATTGAGAAAAGAACCATGTAGTTAGAAGAAAGGTGGTCTGAAGTTCCTGGAGATCCAGCAGGAAAATGCTGAAATCTCAGCAAAGAAGGAAATTTTGTTCTCAAGCCAGCAGTCCAACAATTTATCACACCCCTTAAAAACTGATGACGGGTGACATGTGGATGATGTATCTGTATCAGCCTATCAAGTGTGAATGGGACTGGATTTATTTGCTACAACACGAAGCCCTAATGGAAACTCCCAACATAGTTTTACTATGCCTCAGTCCCAACCTTCTGCACTTCAAATGCCAACTGTGCCCCCTTGTGTGGTACTTTTCTGATGGTAACCATAAGTTCCTAAGGAAGTAGATTAAATTCAAGGAAGCCATTTTGCTTTTTACTGTCTCTAGTTAAAAAATAAAATAAAATTTTTAAAAGATAAGCTGTAATAGCTTCCAGCCCTAAAAATAAATTTTTACTCTGTGAACTCTCTGCTATATTTATATGTACTCACAGAGAATAGAGTTTGGATCTCTCTCTCTATTAGCATCTATAATTCTGGGCTTGAAGTACTAATTAAAAGCACATAAAAGAAGGTACATAGACTACATTTTTACATAATGGGGTGGGAGTCTCCTGTTGAAAGACCCACCTTGCTTGGAGCTTTAAGAAACATCCAAGGTATTGCTTCAGAGACCTTGTGAATATAAAGGACAATGAAAACTGTTCTCTAGCAAAAGACATCTGAGCCAGATGAGACAGCAGAGCATAGAAAAAAGAGGTTTTAAGTAAGCCTGTAAAGATCTTCTCATGCCAGGAGAGCTCATGCAGGGGCAATTCAGCTCTATTTGGGAGTTATATCAAAAAGGAGAATGATGACATAATTGTTCTGAACTGAAAACTGATTAATCATCTGCTTGGCATCTGTCTTGGCAAATTGGAGAATTGGAGAATTCCCTTTTCAATGCTATGGAAAAACTGGTGATATAGACTAGTCCTCATGTTGTCACCTGTCTCTGCTTGTGACCAGTCCTCTGTTCTGTCTTTCCTTTTTTCCTGACGATTCAGCTTAAACATTCAGCTGATAATATGTACATTTGTAAAATATCTGCAAATATAGATGGGTATTTTTAATGGCATCAAGCATTTGTACAGATTTGCTCTCAAGACATCCGTATATGATGCAGTCCCCAGATAACATTTATATAACTTCTATCGATCCTCACTTTTTGAAGGAAAAACCATAATGCCTTTAGACAGGCTTTTTAAATAGCAAAATAAATTGTTGAAAACACAATTTTCCTTCAAAAAAACTAAGTTTCTGAAACCCCAGTACAGTCCTCCAGTACACTTCAGAAAAAAATAGCATGAAACCAAAAATTCCTGATCCCTTATACTTCTAGATGTTTCATGATTGATTTAACAAGATAAGTGGAAGAGTGGAAAATTGGCAACCTTAACACTTGGGTATATCTTGCAATTGAGAACTATCATACACCATACTGTGATGTATTTTTGAGCCTTCCTGCATACCATGTGGACAGTTTATCTCATATGAAATCGCTTGATAAGATAGGAAATATAGGAAGAGGAAAAAAGGTACTTCATGTTTCCTTTTGTTTCTCTGACCATGAGAGATAATTTGATTCTAAGGCCCAGTGAAATGTTTTCTTTCAAGATTGGCCTACTTTTTGTATGTCTGCAAGGCCACATTAAATTTGGTAACTTGAATTGAACCAGCTGGCAGTGTCTTTGAAGCATATGGGAATGGATCGAAGCTGCAAATATGCAAGGTGAATTTTACATTTTTATATTTCTCTCGTGGTTATCTAAGATCTTGATTCTGTGAGAATTACAGAGATGAGAACAATTTATTTCCATGCAAGTGTGATAATTTGGGGCCAGTCATTTTCACCACAAATGAATTAAACAAGACAGGAGCAGTGGCTAAAATAATAAAATAGCTGCCTCTTTCATTACATGTTTGACAACACTTGATTTGACACACTATTAGGTAGCATTACAAACTGTTTAAATACTCTGAAACATATATCACCACTATTAAGCTTTGATACCATATTGCAAATGTTTCTGTTTAAATACACTGATTTATGCTCACTTATGAGTGCACACCCAGAATGTCAACAACACTTAAAATGAATCAATTTCTTAAAGGATTTGAGTTCATTCTGATGAAAAGGCCAGATTAATTACTTTGTTTTAAATATTCTGTAATCTTAATATAATTATCTTTTGCATCTTCCCAGATCCAAGTGTCATACCCAGTTTAAGGACATGAAACAGGACATCCACACAAAAGGGATAGACCTTTCATCCTATTATTATTTAATTAACTAGTCTCTAGAAATTGATGAGCATTGGGCTTTGTTCTGAAAGGTAAATAGTACTGTGCATCAGTAAGTAAAGCAAAAATTTCAGCAGGAGGGATTTTCTCAGCAAAATCTCATGGCTCCCCTTTTAGCTTATCTGGCCCTCCTGGCTCTCAAAGTACAGCCCACAAAACAAGAAGCAAAATGATTTTCCAATCCAGCTGTTCTTAAATATGTAGGCAAAAACTTTTCTTTAAAGAAGAGCCAACCTCATGAAAAGGGTCTTGTGGCACCTATATATAATAAATAACAAGCCATCATCACAGTCTCACATTTCCTTTTTCCTAGGAAAATAAAGAAATATCTTTATAATAGATGATCAGATATCTTTGTCTGGAGATCCCAAATAAAACTGGGTATAGACGTGTGAGATTAAAACAAAAAGATGTTGGGCTAGTTTTTTTTTAAACTAAGATACTTTTATTTCTCTTTGGCTGAGAACATCATTTATGCCTACTGATGCCCCCCCAGTATACTAGACAGAACAGCTGCGTGAGACATTAGGGCAGAAAATAAAATGACGTCATCTTGGACATACTTACTTGTTTCTTTTAATTCTGACAGTCTGATCATTGCAGAGCCTCCATGAGAACATGCGAATGGCTGGACTGGTTCAGACCAAGGGTCTGCCCTGCCAGTACTCTGCCTCCAACGATGGCTCTAGGAGTGACAGACCGAACTGAGGGCAAGTGTGTATGATACTTCCCCCCATGCCCTACCCCCGTGTCTCTACCTCCAGCTGTTTTCAGCTCAAAGGAGTTGCTGATCCATTTATGGTTTGTCTAGCTAATGACCTCCTTAGGTCTCCAGTCTGCTATGTAAACTTCTTGCATCCACAATGCTGTTTGGCAAGGAATGCCATAGGAGTTCTCCATTGCATGGAGAATATTCATACTACGTAGTCTCACTCCAGCAGACAGCATTTAAAAGAATAACAACTTTTTTAGTATCAGCAGATACAGATCATGTTTCTCAAGGCATTTGTTCCTATTTATATGAGAAAAGCAATGACACTCTTCTCATATGCTGGTATAGGAACCTCTTTCAAGACTATTTTGGAGACATTCACTTGAATGTTGAATGGCTTTAAAAACTCAGTGCCCTTCTGAACAAATGTTCCTTCCTTTTAAGCTTCTAAAAACTGATTCGTGCTTTTTAATCTGTTGCAACTTTTTTCTAGAAAATGCACTTACAAAAGCTAAAGTGGCCAAGTTTGGTATACCATTGAATTATCCTGGAAAGGGCCTTGCTTTCTCAGTCCATAGAGGCAAAACCTACAATAGTATTTAACATTTTCAGTTCCAGTCTCCACAAATGCATTATTCTGAAAACCCCAGAGAAAATGTGCTCTACAAAACAAAGGAACACTTAACAGATTTATATATATAGCTTCTTAATTTTTACAAACTGTACAGATAACTGCCACAAATCTCAGGTGTTTTTACCATCTCGATGATTAAATCATCTCTGGAAGTAGCAGCAAAAATTTTATAACCTCTCAGGGCCTGCATTATTAAGTACTGAAAATAACTTGAAGTGCTGTGCAAAGCAAATGGTATAGTTGTAAACTCCTACAGACTCCTAGGAACTTGAAGCCTTTCTTAAGGCAATAGTCAGTAATATTTCATATAAATAAAAACCCAAATCTCTACTTCTTATCATCGGATGTTCTAGTCATTCTGGTATTGACATCTCCGGCTCTACATTAGCATCGCTGTACCTGCATACACAGGTAGGGAACTGCATACACCGGTCGCCTAGATCAGCTCTTCTAGAATCAGTGTATCTCTACCACCTTTCTCCACAACAGGCTGAAAACTAATCCATGGTCCATGAATAACAAGTTTCTCAACAGCAGCTTTTCAATACAGAGCTTGCAATCTGTCTCCCATTCACTTTGTCAAATTATGGTCCACATATCAGCCATTTGCAGCAGTGATATATCTGTCAAGCGTCAAGTACATTTCTTGCAAAGGAAAGTCTTTTTTAAGATTTTTTAACTTTCAAAATGTCTAATCCCAAACATGCAAAATAATGAGTCAGACGCCAAAAAATCATGAGATTTAAAAAAAAATGTTAATGTCTTTTCCTTTGCTTTCTGGAGCTTTTTCTGGGTCATGTTTTCAAGCTTTTCTCCAAGGCCATAAGGGTTTCAAACATTATTAAAAAGAAAGCAACTGAGATCCTTTTGTAACTGTATATTTAAGGAAAACATTTATTGCCATCAGACTTAAATTGTGTTGAACTGACAACCAAGAATCTTCAGAGATAATTTTGATCAAATATTCCTGAAAAAGGAATATTTCTTCAAACCTGTTTTCTCTAGAGTTTTGTTTACATTACTTATGTATTTTTTCCAGACAATTAAGCTTTACTGAAAGCAGGTTGTTAGACATGGAGGGAAGTCATGACTTAACACTATCTTGAAGGATTCTTTGCAATATCAAAATATCTGAGGTACAGAATATAGATCCTCACACAAACAGTGATTTCTTCACCTGAAATTTGTGATTTGCTCCCCCTTAATACTGAGTCCCCTTGGAAACTTTACTCTGGATTTTTTTTTCAGTTGAGGAGAAGACAGTTTTGTGTGACAATGTGCATTACAAATCTTCTTAAACATTCTTCAGATTCCAACTGTTTTGTGACGGAAATGTTCGTGACTATTTGATAAATGTAACCGTTCCTGTTGTCATTATCTCAGCTTATTTGTGTGGCACTCACTAATTTGTTTTTATTTAAAGAGGGAAAGGCATTCCTTTCTTTTCATAATACAATTCTTCTGTAGGGCATTATCTAAGCTCAGTATAGTGTCCTTCCTGTATCCTTTCTCTTCCATCCTTTCTGTCCTGATTAAAACTACCAGAAACTCAGCAGGAAACCCAGTGGGATTGCTCACAGTGTCTTGAAGTCACCCTTTCTTTCATTGTTTTTGCCTGTTAAACCTTGTTTTGCTCATCAATCCCTCTCCAGCATCCCACTGGATTCCCAACTTTCCTTTGTCAGCACCCTTGTTTGCAGCTAATTGTGCTCCTGTTCATTTTCCCTGCCCCATTCCCTTCCCCTTCCTTCCTCCCCTCTCAGTTAGCCCGTCTCCTCAAGTTTCCCTCCTCCATCCTGCTGTGAGGAAGGCTGTGCCTGGTCTCAGCACTGCTCCCAGCACGGCCAGGCCCAAGCACTATGTGCTAAGGAGGCAGACCCCAGCTGATGAGGTATTTCACGGGTGGTTCTTTTTACTTTTTACTTGCTTCCTGGTTTCTGAGGCGTGCACATGGATCACAGTCTATTTCTCCCACCACAAACACTGGGTGATGGCTTCCACTCTGCTGGGACAGAAGACGAAGGGCTCACCTAACCTGCCGGGCCCTGCTTGCAGCTCCACTCTGGTCAACCTCACAGGACTGCCAGGGGAACCGGGGCACGGGGCGCCTCACCCGACCTTTGCAAAATGGTTGTGGAGATGGGCCAGGGGGCTCCCACAGAAGGCACCTCAAGGGACCTGTCCCTGGCCACACTGGCAGCCTGTGGCCGACCCATCGCGGAGTCCAAGCCCCGGGCCGAACCCCTCGCTCCCCTGCCGCCGCTCCCACCCTGCCCTCCCGCCTCCTCTCGGGCCCCGGGCCGGGCCGGGCCGGGCCGGGCGAAACCGCGGCGACGGCAGGCCGCGGAGGGGATGCCATAGTAACCGGCGGGGGGCCGGGCGGCGCCGGGGGGCCGGGCGGGGAAGGCGGGCGGGAGAGGGCGGGGACGGCGGCGGGATGGCGGGCGCGGCAGCGCCCCCTCTCCGCGACTCCCAGCCCCGTCCCCGGCGGCCGCAAATGGCTCTTCCCTCGCCGGCCCCTTTGTGTGAAGCACACTCGGAGCAGCGACTCCACCGGCGGAGCGCGCCGTGTGCCCCGCCGCCGCCCGCCGAGCCGAGCCCAGCCGAGCCGAGCCGAGCCCAGCCGAGCCGTGCCGTGCCGAGCCGAGCCGAGGCGAGAGAGCCGGGCGGCCGGGGCGGCCATTCCAGCGCGGGCGGACTGCCTCGCCGCTCCCCCCGGGGGTGCGCGGGGGCCCCGGCTGCCGCCGCCGCCTCCTCCCCCCCCCCCCCAGCCCCGTTCCTCACGGTGGAGGGCAACCAAAATACACCGCCACCAAACCCAACCAAATAAATAATAACAATAACAATAATAGTAAAAAAAAAGAAGGGGAAAAGAACAGAGGGAGCGAGCGAGAGGGAGGGAGGGAGGGAGAAGCGAACCAACTCCGAGACTCCCATAAAGAGAGGCACACACGGAGCTAGCGCCCCGGTGCCGATGCGTGGGGGAAACAATAAGTACTCGAAGTTACCTGCCCTGCCGTAGAAGAAGGAGGGTTTGTTGATTCTCTCGCAGACATCTGCAGACCGGTGCTTTTTTGGAAGAGGTTTTTTTTTTTTTTCCTCTCCTCTCTCTCTCTTTACAAACCACAAACGGATGTGAGGCAGGGAAGGTGTTTCTTTGACTACTGAAGTCAGGCACCTCTTTTTTATTCTTCTCAGTCTTGTTGTGTGTCCCCCCCTCCCCTCGCACGCACACACACACACACTCACACACCCCCCTTTTTGCACCAACATTAACGACAATAAGAAAAGGAAAGGAGTTTGCTTGATGTTTTAGTGAAATGGACGTAAGATTTTATTCACCACCTCCTCAGCCTGCAGCCGCTCCTGATACGCCTTGTTTGGGACCTTCCCCCTGCCTGGACCCCTACTATTGCAACAAGGTGACTCGTGTTTTGTGTCGTCCGAGGTGTTTTATCTGTGCTGTCGATTGTGCTGTTGTCGCGGCGCGTTGCATGAGCGGGCGCTGCGCTTTGGCGAGCCGCGCACCAAGTTCACCGGCGAGGCAGAGGGCAGCGGCACTTGCCGGGTTTTGGGGTTTGGGGAGCGCAGTGCCGCCCGCCGCGGAGAGGTGCCGCCGGGACACACACCGGCTCTGCCCTGCAGGCACCCCAAATTAAAACCCCGGAGTAGTTTGGGGGCGGGCGGCTGGAGCGGGGGGGTGGGTGGGGGAGGCATTTTCCGTAACATCTTCCCTTTCGGAGAAACAGCGTGGACAAGGATGTTGATGCGGAGGACTTGAATTTCTAGGGCTCCTGTTAATGAGACAGATCGCGCCCGCCACAAACCGGCAGAAACTCTCTGCCCCGCCGCGTACCCTGCAGTTCATGTGTCAAAGCGGTACTTGGCCGTGCCGGGAGCACGTTTGTGTGCGCGTGTATCTCTATGTGACATGTATATACACACACACACATCTCTATAGGTGGACAATGAGGATGTGTAAGGGTGACAAGTCGGTTCAGAACAGCAGCTCGACTTTGTCCCGGCTGTGCAACTGCCTTGCCAATTTCTCTGTAACTTGACTAGCCCGCTGCAAATAGGGTCAGTGTCTGCGGAGGGCTAAGTTTTCGGTCCCCGAGCTCTGGGGAGGGAGGAACTGCAGAGGAGGCTCGCGCTAGCCCAAATCCTGCGTTTGGTTACGGGAGTTTGGTGCTGCGATCCCGGACCACTTTGCTTTACTTTTGCTGCCGAGCAAGGGGGCTGGGGTTCCTGCATTGTTACTCCTTCTGTGGCCTGAGCCAGCTGGTGCTTTATGCATGGGCTGCGCTTTGCTCTGCTGTTACGGAATGGGCTTTGCACATGAACGAAACGCTGGCCTGGCCGTAGGAAATAATCAGGAAGTGCGAGCTACCCAGCGCACTTCGTGAGCACACCCCCGCCCGGGGAGAAAGCCCTGAGCCAGCGCTTCCCGAAAGATGCGTTTAAACCTGTGCGCTGAGGCGGTTGTTAAGAAACCTGCCGCGGAAGTCTGTGGCAGGCTGCAGCAGATGTTTTTCGCAGCGTAAACTCCGCCGTGCGCAGGGCCGGCGGCTGGTGCGGAGGGTGGCGGGCCCGGGCGGGGCGCGGCGGGGCGCGGAGGCCGGCGGGGCGCGGTGGCGGGGCGCTGCGGCGGAGGGGCACCCCGCCTGGGGCCAGCCGCCCCGGCCAGCCTGGTTCCGCGCCGGGCTATTGTCATGACGGTCTCACGTGTCGGAGAGATGCTCAGAGCCGTCTCTTTCATTCCGGGCAGCTGCCTCGATTCAGAGATAAACAGCAGAATAGCGAGAATCTGTGCTCAAGCGCGGAGGCTGCAGCGGCGGGGTGAAGCCCTCTCAGTTTTCAGGAAAGATTTCCCACATGGTCTCATCTACCAATCACAACAGAAAGGACCAAATTCATCCTGGCTGCATTTCACATATACTCGATGGAGTTATAGAATTCAGGGATAAATCTGGCCCTTTGTGGTGGATGCCTAAGGATATTTCGAGAGAGATCCCAGAGGTAGGACTGTTAGCGGTGTTTCGAGTAACTGTATTTTGCAGCATCTGGCAAACCTGCCCTGTAGATCGGAAGTTTGTGCCAGGAGTGAACTTTGTTCAGCAGGAAGAGTCCAGATGCCTAGGAGCCTCTATGTGTGCATTAATTTTTTGTGAGTGCTCTGGATAATCATGAGGCTACTGCTACCTTTGATCTGTGGCTTGCCGTTATTTTCTCTATTGTCTGTTTTTATAAATTGTCACCATAAAGTGTTGCCAAGTGAGAGGCTTGGGCTAATATTAATGACATAAGCACCAAAGTGTCTGAAGACCCATTTGGCAATGAAACTGGACAAACGTTATTAAACCTATCAGTGATTTAAAGCTTCAAAAAGAAGGTAATGACTTGAATACACATTTCACTCATCATTCTTGAGATAGTGGACCAGATTTAATTTAAAAGTTAAATGCTTTGGAAAATCAGGAATTACTTTAATATATTAAATCATTTTCCAATTAAGTTCCTTAAATCATTTTTGGTGGGTTGCACTGCAAATCGAATAAATTAATTTAGAAAGTCATTTTCAGAATTTCTTTACTAGCTGGTTAAAGCTTCTTTTAAGTCATGCCATGTATGAGGGAGCAAACTGTTCTTTTTAAATGCAAATGAGACACTCATTCTGTAGACAAGTTGCAACTCTTCTATTTCACTTTGCCTGAACTGATAATGTGCTTAAAAGTGCACAGTCATAAGACATATGTTTTATGCTTGGAAAAGACTTACCAGGAATGTTTCAATACAAGATACCGAGTATAGGACCAATGTCTTTTTCAGATGTCTTTGCCACTGAGCGTTGATTACATTAAATGGACAGAATAGGTCTGCCAGGACCCTTGGAAGCGTACATTTACTGATCATTTCATTTTTCACCCCCTTCACTCTCTCCCTTCACCCAGCATTAACATTGCTGTGAAAACTTATCTGACTTGTTCTAAACATGTCGTCATGTTACAGTATTGCTCTGTCACTCATTTTCGTGCTGTGTGTATTTAGGGAGTTTGAAGGGCAGGAGGCCTGCAGAATTTTGTGTGCACGAAGTTTGATCGAGTGCTTGCTCTTGATCTCTCCCAGGAAAGGAGATGATGGCTGGAGTGTGGTGGATCTATGTCCTGGGTTGGAATGGTGGTCTTGATTAGGTCTTTACCTGAAAAACCCATTCAGAACTGGATCTTGTTTCTTGTAAAGTTAGATAAAACTTGCTTTGGGCACTTACTAGTGGATTTGGCCCTTGTTTTCATACCTGGGTTTTGTTTTTTTGGGGTTTTTTTTGACAAATATGGAAGACATTCTTTACATTTTAAATCTGCTTGAGCTGCTGGTAATTTAGAATGTATTCCACAAATACTTACACTTTTAAGTTTTCTAATTGTTCTGTTAGCACTAGTTTTTTTCCTGATCAGGTGGTTGTTCATAGCGTATGAGTGAGTTCCCAAGCACATGCACAGGAGGTATTGACAGTGCATTTTTCTGTAGCCAAAGGAAAATGCAATAATGTAGATTCAAACAGTCACCTCTTATCTTAGAATTTTCAGTTGGCAGGCTTTGTTTCAGAAGACTGCTTAGATCTTTATTTTATAAGCCTAAAATAGCATTCTAAGCATCTTAGTCTAATATTTCTCTATCTGCTGTGAAAGCTCATTATACTCTGCATATATTGTTATGCAGGCTTTTCCTTGTTTCTCTTGCATTACCCATGGAGAGAGAAAAGTGAAAGAACAATGCAAACAATGTTGGTTATGACAACTGTGTGAGGTATCTCTTATACAAACAGACAGAATGGACGGTATGCTGCGGTATATAGGTCAGCCTTTGCAATAACATAGTGGAGCTCTTACGCTGGACAGACAGATTTAGAGTTGGGGTTGTACTGTTCGCCTCTTGAAACTTGAAGCATAATTGCATTTCAGACATTTACAGGCTAATACGAGTAGTCTGTTCAGTTGAAGTTTATTTTAGGAGACATCACGTTCCTTAATTGAGTTGAATGCTACAAAAGAAATAACTTTAATAATCCGAGTGTCTTAATTTGATAAAAGAATATGGCCAGGGATTTCAAGGTGCTTGAAGAAGTCGGATGATAAGTTTAAATGTTTATGTAGAGAGCAATAAATAACATCCTTGTGGCTTTCTGTGTTGAAGTGTCACCTCCAAAGACCGCTTCAATCAGTGCTGTAAGAAGGATTAGTATGTTTTCATACTTGCAACTTTACAGTGTTTTCAGATACTTGCTCACATAAAGTGCAGTTATATAATTATAGTTTGACACAGCTAATGACAGGGATGCTGACCCCTGCCAACAGTAGGGAGAAAATAATGGTCTTTACTGCTCCCAATGGTTAGCCTTGCAGAATTATGCACTAGATTCTTCTGTGATTTGCTACCTAGTTCAAAAATACAGGAGCCTACAACTCATCTTTCTTGTATTCACTGTAGTTGTCAGTGCAGTGGAAAAATACAGCCAGACAGCAGAGGCAGAATGATAGACTGTAGTTGTTTTTAAAAAGAGGAATACAGAGGAAAAAAAGAGAGAGAGGGAAGAAAAACCCTTCAAAATGAAAACAGCGGCGTGACATTGGGTAGAAGTGGATAAGGAGATATAATACAGTGCTTTGTAAGCAGGTAACAATCCCGCTCGTAATCAGAATTCCACGGAGCAAAAGTGCATATATTTATATACAGTGTTTAAAATAATTTATTGTATAAGCTTAACCCCACCATAGAGACTACTCTTAGTAAAATGTTCCATGGCTGTTTACAAAGTGTACATTATTTCCAGTGGCTTGCTTCTACCCACTCTCTGTCTGAAACTTAGAAACAGAATTGTGGAAGGCCAGTGCTGTGCAGGACAGCTCTAAAGCTGAAATGCTGTGTTAGTGTTTTGGCAGAGTTTTAGATTATGCTTATCTAATAGATCACCATTCGCTTATTCTGGGCATATTTTTTTTTCCTTAGACAGCTATCTTGTACCCTACTGCATTAGAATAATACTTGAAATTTGTAGGTGCCTCTTAAAGAAAAGATTAAACAGTTACATTAGTGTTGACTGTTGATTTTTAAGTGTTAAGTGTTTTAGTTAGTTTCAGAAAATACCACATAGGAAGAAAGGAAGTGGACTTTTTTCCCTGGGTTCCTAGACCTTAGAATGTAGTCTCAGAGTTACAGGCAAGCCTCAAGTGTGCCTCCTTAAATTCCAGTGTTTCAGAAAAGGAGTGGTCCCAATTTTAGTGGAATACAGAAAATGATTTATATGTGTGCTTTTGAGAAATCTTCCTCAAAGATGTTCTATAAACCAAAGGGTTCACAGTCATTCTTTTTTTTCTTTCTTTCTTTCTACCAAACATCAGTACCTTAGAGAAATTATGTTTTATTCTCTTACCAGAGTGATGTGTTTCATCTCGAGGGCATTACCCTCAATCAGCCTGTCATGAGGTCTGAAAAAAAGTGAAAACTGTAAACTATTAAGAATGCTGAATTAGCTAAACACTACAGTGCATGCAGTACCTTTGGTGTTTACATTAAACCAAAGAGCAGCTGGAGCTGCATTTAAGGACTTAAGGAGCTGATACTGTGGAGGGCTGGGCAGTCCCAACTCCCATTGAATCCGGTGCGTGTTGGGGACTATCACACTTTACCAGTAAGAACTGAGCACCCTCCTGTCCTCAGATCTCGTCTTAGCAGGACTTTCTCGTCTTGCTAACGCTGTATAGAAGCACTGGAAAATGGACTATGGTTGAAACAAGACTTTATATTAAGCAGAGAAATGTGCTAATCAGTAGGATTTATATCAAAATTCTTGGATATTTAAATCCTGTATTGATGGCAGATATAACAAAGCTTAGACGGTGGAAGTAAAAAGCTTCCTTTGACTGCTCTCTCAGCATGGCTCAAGAGTGACCTGAAAGCACCGCTTCTCGTGGTGAGGGGTAGTCCCTGGATCAATGCAGACCTTGGCTTCTGGAACTGACAGTGGTGGCAATTAGTGGCAGCTTTGTTTATCTTTTTGAAGTGGACACATGCTCTGTGCATGTCTAGCATGGGCTGCATACATGAAAATACTTATTTTAAATATAGCCTAACCACATTTAAATGTTTTGTTGTTGCTGTTGGACTAGATGATCGTTGTAGGTCCCTTCCAACTGAAATAGTCTACTCTAGTCTGTTCTACTGTTTTAGTTATGCAACTAGGTACCAATTTTCTGCCCAAGGAGTGATTTCTCATTAAAAATGCTGAGTTATAAACTGTTTCAAAACATGGCTTATAGTGGAAGCGCTAAATGACCGTTAATTATAGCAGTGCTTCCAAAATACTTTCAGACATGGAATTCACATCAACGTGAATGAGATTTTCTCGGTCATAACGTTTTTCCCTATAGCATTCAGTTGGAAAATGGCAACATTGCATTATTCTATGGTTAGGCACAGATTACGTAGCGTTAGCAGCAGCAACAAGCATCGCCCTTCCACAGCAGCACGGAAGAAAATCTCATCTCCCCTTCCCCTGGAATATCTGCATTTTATGTTCATTAGTTGTGATCAGTTTTAGGTTAGTAAGTCAGGGCATCAAATAAAACGTTTAGCTCTTAACTTAGAGCTTCAAAGTTAAAATCGTTTTTCAGCAGAGATCTTAGTGCAACCAACATTTGTAATGTCTGTGGTTTTCTTTTGCTTCTTATGTTTGCAGTAAGTAGTTTATTTTTAGCATTTGAATTTCATATGGCTCTACTAATATTTATATCTTATCTTTCAATTGCACATATGCTAACACTGTTTCTGAACTGTTCATTTAGTATTTCTCACTGGGCTGCTATTTGATTTGCTATAGACCCTCGTAGTATGGTTTCCTCCCAAGAAACACGCTGATTTCTAAGTTGCAAAACATACTTGAATTACATGAGCATCTGACAAATCCAGGTTAGTGGAAATGTCAGAATGTTTTAGCATTCACATTCTTGACTGTTAAACTGCTCTCTTCCAATCAAAAGTGGCACGAGTAGCTTTTCTCAAAGGTACTGCTGGCTAAACATGGAAATTGAGCTGCTGTTGTAGTACTTTTGTCTCCTGCTATTGTTGTTGATGATTATATGGTCTTAAAGGTTAAATGGAAGTTACTGTAGTTGGTATGTATTTTTGTTACATTAAGGAAATCTGCAGTGAACTCCAGTTACTTATTCTATATGCAAGAAGGAATCAGAATTCTGAAATCAGACAGTGATAACCTGTACTTAGGGAAATGGGTCAGTAAGGGAAGTATGAAGTCTGCAATGTGAAGCACAAGATTTATCCAGACAGTTCCTGCCAGAAGAGTGAGAAGATTATGTATACGTCTAAATTCCTATTGTATTGATGCTACTCTATATGTATATACACACATATGTTTCTGCTTCATTATATATTGCTCACTTTGAAGAAAGGGAACTTACTCTGCGAATCCATAATTTCTATCCTGTATTATAAGTAGCTGGCTTTGCAGTCATATTCTGGTTGTGTAGTCTAACAGTAGGGAGAAAATAATGGTGAAAATAATGGTGGAAAATAATGGTGAAAAATAATATTGGCATCTCGCACACTGGGTAAATGACCTCACACTTGTGGGATAACAGTTGCAGTTGCCAAAGCGCATAAGTTTGTGTTCATGAATAAGAGAAAACATTTGTTTCTTACACGATCACTGTATTTGCATCAACCTGAAACAATAATAAAGAGTAAAAGGAAAAATAGTGGTGAAAAGGGACCATAACCTTTCAAAAAAGTATAATTTATCATTTGGCAGACACAGTTGTGAACATTAGTCATAGAAACCTGCAGATAGTAGAGGCTTAATATCTAAGCTAATGATTTATTTTATGTTAATGACTTTCTGCTAGGGCATAAAAGACTGCTCATAATGGACTCTCAGTGCTGTGTTCAGTTGTGAAGGCTAATGGGATAATCTTACCCAAAATTAAGCTTTTTGAAGTAAATCATGGTGTTATTTTTTCAAGTTAACTCTTGAAAATGTATTGGCAAACGGACTTTTTTAAGAACTGCTTGTAATCTTTATAGGAATATATAAGGCAAGTTTTTTTTCTTCACTAGCAGTTTTCTTAATTTTGTTGGAAATGTCTATTTATGTTTTTTTTTACAGTTCTGAAGAATAATATTCATGATGTGGAAGTCATTCACTTCAGTGGTTTTATCATAGTGCAATAAATTTTTGTGAGGCACAGTTGTTTTTGCAGGTTGAACAAAGGAAAAGAAGAATTATTTTTTTAGGGGCCTAGCCAGTAATTTGCTAAATGGTAGTAAAACTCTTAGTTTTGCATTGAGAAGTTTTTAAAATCATGTTTACAATTAGTTATAACCAACATTATATTTCAATAAGAGATAATTTGCCTACTAAAGTTCACATAATGTGCTAATCATGTCTAGTGGTTAATAAAGGCCTCCTATCTCACTCCCCTGATGGCTATAAAAGGCTATTATGTTCATGGCAGCAGTTCAGGTACAGCTGCTGTGTGTTAATAATGCATCATTGTCCCACTAATAAACACAGCAAAGGTCAGCAACCCTGAGCACCTAAAACACCTATTCTCTTTCCAAAATATTTATTAACACCTTAATGGCGTATCTATTCATTTTGGTTAGGATTATATCAGTTAATGACCCTCATGGAATCCCGTGTGTTCAGGTTTTGCAACCTACATGCTGTTGTGGGCTGTTGCACTTACCTTTCCTCCTAAACATTTCTTTTTCATCACAACTATGTGTTGTTTCTTTAATTTAAGATTAGCATTCCATGGTCACTTTATGATTAACTTACTTACATTGTTACTTAGTTTGGCAATTTTCATTTTTTTCCTCAGCTAATTTAAGCTTATATTTAGAGGCTGAATTTTCATTAGTTAAGACACTTCATAGAAATTGTAACTATGTGCTAAAAAACTATGTGATTGTGTAACACATTCACACATGCACACATGCACGCACAGAGAGATGCGTGTATACATGTGTGTGTGTATATGAGCAGTACTTCCTCTAGGTTCCATATGTAATTTTATACTAGTGACTTATGTTTTCCTTTTTAGCATAGATTGCTGTATTCGTAAAGGTTTTTTAAAATGCATTTTCTACAGACAAAGAACATACTCACATGGGATTTCCATTTTGCCAGGGAAACATGCAAATCAATAGGCCAGCACTTATCTGCATTAAAATTAGGTATACTGTAATTTATGGGCGCAGTGATATTGTATTTGTCTTGCATAGCCTCAGATATTCTTTAAGGTAGCCTGGCTATGTGTCCTTAGAGAAAAGCAAAAGTGTTAATTGAACAAAATCTCATTTTCTCATCTTGTAGTATTGCCTTTTGTTTTCTGTTACTCATTTTGAAAACCTGATGGGTTTTTTTGTGCTGTGTGATTTACAAACAAATGTTCAGAGGGCAGAAAAATACCACTACGCTTCCATCAAGAGAAATGAAAAAGCTTAACTAGCTGACGGGTTTCTATTTGGTGTAGCACATAGCTTCAATGACACATTTGTCATGCTTTAAATATATAATACATACAATAAAATATGTACAGGCACAGTTGTGATATATGTAGTGTCTGGCTCCATTGCTATTGTTTGTAGTCTCTACGGTTGTCATACGTTGTTCTTTGCACATCATACCCTTACAGCAGAATTTGACACAATTTCTAGCTTTCAGTCCTGCACCATTTTCATTGCACAATATACATGAGTTTGACAGGGTGTGTTGAGGACAACTCTGGCAAGCAATTGATATTTTGAAGTGGCAAGCGTTTCAGCAGCTGCCTGCTTGTGAAAAAGGAATGATAAGATATACTGTATTGTTAGTTTCAGGCAAAGCATTAAGGTTTAAGCTCTGTAAAAATGTACACATTATTCGTCAGTGGTGAAGCAAGCCTTTTATGTTTTTTAGAGCTTAGCTCTGGCTGATGTGAACTAGAATGACATTGGTTTAATGGTCAGTAAATGAATAGGAGTACTTTGAATTTGAACTGCTGCCAATTTTGCACCGACAAAGAGACTGACAAAGGAAAGATTTTATGTGAAAGCAAAGCACAAGCAATGTTTGGGGAGGTGGGGAGAGGGGTAGAGGAACCCAGCAGAAATATTCTCCAATGCAGCCTTGTAATGATACTAAAATTGTTAAAACACATCCATTTTACATGGCTCATCGGCTACGAACCTAAGCTGTTTCATCTAATGTTCTTTAAAACCTGTTGTATACACATAGTCTTTTAGAATATATTCATATGGAATTTACAGTGTGTTTTTCTAAATACCACACTGTGCCCTGAAGGCCTGTTGGCAGAACATCAGAGTTGTCCACTGCTGGAGTTCCCAAGTCTCTCTCTATCTGGTAGTGGGAAATTGTAGTTTAATCAGTTATGGCACTTTCAGTGTGTAACATTCATTAGTAAGGCAATTTGTCATGACTGTTAATAGTCAGGATGCATCTGCTCTCTCTTCAGTTACGGAGCGTGATAAGCAAGAGGGCAAATATTTCAATATCTAATAATATTAGCACATTTGAAAACTGTAGTTCAAGGTTAGTGCTCAAAATACAAACAGCAGATTAATATCGACTATTTATTTTTACTGGTTTTACCTTTACAGATTTGATTTTAAAGTACCCTAATGCTCTTATGAGTTGTACATTATCTAACTGGGTATTAGAAAGTAAATGTTAGCATCTTCAGTGTTTATCAAAGACTTGTCCTCTATTGTCATAAATTCAAAGTTAGGATATTTTCAAAGAGTTGCAAACACTTATAATTGAGCCACATCATTTTCCAGTGTGTCAGTAATAAATTGTTCACAGTATCATTTTTGGCAGAAGCAGGCCTTTTACGGTGTTAGTTTTGTGGCTGGGCAGCTTATAATGTTATAAAAGATATTTGGTGCCTACCAAATAGACAACATGCAATTAGAAAAATGTTCTCTTCTAGCTAAAAACTGTCTTGTAATCATTGTTCATTGTTCTAAATATGAAAGGTTGTTTCCTACAGCCAAGAAAGGTTAGAGATTTTTTTCCACATATATCTGATAACCCTCATGTATTACATAATCCGATAGCTTCACACACAATAGCTTTGTGACACATTTTAATTTTTAATGAAAAGCCCCCCAAATTTTAACATAATGATTTCTTTAGAAACCGAGCCCAATCTTGGTAAAATCCGTTCTTGCTAGTAACAAAAGCTGTTACTGTTTAAGTTCCTGTTCAGCAGTTAGTTGGTACGCTTCACTGGATGTTGTCAAAAAGGCTTTTCTCTTGATTGACAACCCCGTAGGAATGTGAATGGAGATTTTAATTGCATATCATGTGTCCATATCAGAGCGAGTGGATTCACTGACTCTGCTTAGCTCCATATCTCTACAAGTCAGCCATGCCAAAACACTTCTTTTTTTTAATAAGCAATTGATATATTTTCCAAAGAGAGAGAAAAAGGGCATGCAAGTGAAGAATGGACTGTAAAGCAAAAGATTCCTGTGAATTTCAGAAGAAAAATGTATGCAATACGTTTTCAGAATGTTTTAACACAATTAAGAGGTATTTTGATGATGTAAATTCATTTCAAGTCTAAGTCAGCCAAAGACCGCTAGAATATATTTTTCTTCTGGCATTTGCTAGCAGAAGTGTGTTTATCTTTTTACTTTTTTTCCCAAGAGTACTTTGAACAAAATCAGTCCAAAAAAAAAGTAAAGCAAGTGGAAAAATTTACTGAGGCAGGCTGCCCTTGCATCTTGCACCTTTATAGAAGGCATGGGGAAATGCTGGGGGTTTCTTCGTGTGTGTGGGAGACAGTGGGCTTTCTCATTCATACTGGATTTGATCCACACTCTTTGGCCAACACTGTTACTTTAGGGGGAGATTTACCTAGGTAGGCACTGGCAGAGACCTCAGTTTTGAGTCTGATAATAAAACAGAGCTTTGATATCAACTGTAATGCAACTTAAATATTAATTTTTTTCTAAAGAACAGTAAATGATACATCACTGCAAAATGACACTGATAAATAGACCTCAACATTTTCCATAGCCAAGAACATTGCAGGTGAAAATGACAAAGATTCGTTATTATGAATAGTAATTAGATTTTGGTATCTCAAATTAGATTCCAGGTTTCATTTTACATCAGAAACCACAACATTGACTGCATTTTTTTTAAAGCTCATAAAGCATCAGCAACTGAAAGCACAGCTACAACACAGTTGTGGGGAACTTTTAGCTGAGTTAGTGTTTTGTGCCTGTACAGGGACATTGAAATCTAAAGGGGGATGACAGTTGCATGTTTCCAGGAGGACCCCTGGGAAGGAATTGTTGCTTAGTCAAAAAGTTTCTTTCCTGGTTTGTCAGTGCTCTCGGATGAAAAGCAAATTGACTGCCTTTTCCCCTTTTACCCTTTGTGTAGGGCCAACTTGCACTTTCAGGCCATATTTGTGTAAAGTGTGGGAATGGAGGATGCCAACCACTTGTTGAATCTTAAGGCTGCAACAACAAGGCACATTGCCTTGTCTGACAACGTGTGGTTTAACATTGGCACCTGTACGGAGCCTCTTAACTCCTGTGTTGGACTAATGTGTATCTCACCCAATTATGTCTTGAACATCAGTAAACTCTTAGGAGTGCTTAAAAACCATGAATACCTTAAGAAGAAAACCAACAAGACTTTGCTTTATTTCTGATGAAGCAAACCCCTTCTGACTTAATATACGACACCAATGGATTGTTGGATCTGTTAGGAACTGACACTTCCAGGGATTTTCAGGATTTATGAGTAGAAAACAGAGGGAAATGGGAAATGGCAAAGATAGTAATCTGAATGTATGATTCCCTCTGTACAGTGCGCATTCAAGTCCTATGAGCAAATGCATCAATAAGGAGCCGTAGCTTTCTGGACACTCAAAGGTGCTTGTGTTTAGATTTGTCTGGGCTCACACCTGTGCAAGTTTCGGACCTTTGGCACTTTCACTTCTCATAAAGCTTTTTTTCTGAGAGAATTTCTAAAATTATTCCTGGTTTTGGGAGCTTTCCATCACAGCTACCAGGTCCACAAGGCTCCCAAAGCCAGGAAAAATTGTAGACTTTGGAAGTCGAAACCTATAAGAAATGAAGTATTTTAAAATGTTTTTTTCATTGTTGAGGAAAGAAAATATTTAGATTGTGCAACACGGTAAAGCTTGTAACTAAGGTTTTGATAAAAATGAGAGCGGACCCTGAAGCTGTAATTTTGGATTAACACCAGGGCCATTTTTGTAAATTACCATAGTAGCTCTTGTAGTGATGTTGAGAAGATTACAACATTGCTGTCATGAGGACTTAATTTGTGCAGTACTTTGTTAGGTTATGAAGTTAAACACTTTAAGGCTGGGAATGCCGGATTTAAGGATGTCTTGATTTTGCTCTTTAGTATGTTATCTTTGGCAGGAATTGATGAAGTGAAACAGCGGATGTGGAATAAGTGATCATGCCATTGCAACTTTATCGTTAATGCAGGTTGCAAATGGCACCTGAGTTAGGCTTTCAGGCACCCTTAAATCTGGCATTTTGGCCTCTTGACTTTGTAACCAAAATAATATTATTTCAAAAATATCTTTTTTTGTGTGTTACTGATTCATTGGGTTGTATCCATGACATTCATTGCTGTCATCTATCAGGAGTGTTTGAGTCTCTTCGACATTGCTGCAGACTTTCCTGCTGCAGAGTTAACTCTTGTTAGCAGCAGGGAGAGTTTTGTCATGGTGAGTGAGGGGAGGACCAAGTCTTGCTGTGGCTAGGAAAGTCTTGGGCTCTCTCTTACCAATCCTTTCCTTCTGTGGATACTTTGACACAGGCTGTCATGGGGCATGCTTATGTTCTAAAGATCTGGGATCCAACATGAGAACACTTGTGTTATTATTTTGTCACGATGCCCACATTTTGGGCTGGGGAGCTCAAGCATAAGTTAAGCCTTTAGTAGTTTCAACAGTTTACCTCTGAACAAAAGGCACTTTTCTATCTCATATCTTTTCTTCTGCTGAATTTGAAAGATGTGCTGCAAATAACGGAGGTGGTTGAGTTTCTTTAAGGTTAAAAATACCACTTGAACTCCAAATACAGGTATTGTGACCAAAATTACAGTAATATATACTATAGTTAAACCTGCAATTTTGAAATAAGAGAAACTGTATTGTATGCGTCTTTATTATCATATATAGATACTACGCTTATAGAAATAATTAAAGTAGCATCTGTTAAATATATGTTTATATTAAACTTTCTAAATTTATATAAATTATTTTAGTTCTAGCAAAACCAGAGGATTTAGTATACAAAACCTTAGGGTATGTTCTATAATATTTTTCTTTCGAGCTACAAGGGAGTCCATGTATATAATAATGAAAGCTCAGAGAAAAAATATTTTTGAAATGGAAAAATATATTATTCAGCTGAATCCATTGCCCTTTTAAGAGTGCTGTGATTCCAGAGGACTTTCTCAAACAGAACATTACAGTAGAAACACTAAAGCAGGCTTTGGTTTTATTCACTGTTTTCAGAAATTCAAAATGTAGATATTAATATTTACTGCAGAATAAAATAGGTGAAGTTCTGAATTTAGAAGTTTTTGTTTGGAGAAGACTGCAGACTTTCTAGGAACAAATTAATTGCAACAGATACAGCCCTTAACCTGCTGCTTCCTACATGGTTGCCTGTGTTTCTAGCAATGTTGTAAGTTCTTTGCTTATATTAGAGCTGTAAGCATATTCTGAAGCAATGGGGCACAGTGATGTACCAGACCTGGAAGTTAATTTTCTGCCATTCACTCATCAGAATCTTCCCTTATTCTTACTACTGAGCTTGCAATGGACCCGTACAAAGCTGAAAATACCAGTATTGGAATGCATCTTTCCCTATTTATTAGGAGTTAAAAATAGAAGAGTATCATAATCATCAAGTCTTGTTATCCTGGGTAAGGATGAAATGTAGGGTGAGGGAACATGGGCTTTCCATCCACTCTGGTAGCTGAGTGTTGTTCAGTCAAGCGTGGGAGAGGAGAGCAGGGAAAGGGGGCACCGAGTGTTTAAGGAACTCATCTCAGGAAAAGAGCTGGGGCTGTGGTCTCTCAGCGCTGGTTTGAGCGTGTGTTTGCATTTTACCATAACTGAACATTAGTTTCCTTTCTGCCAGGAGACTCCTTTCTCCCTTTATGTTTCAAGTGTTCTCCCTGTACAGATGCTGAGCTTTGAAAAGACAGATGAATTGCAACCTTACTCAGAGTACCTGTCACCTGCTGATTAGGAATTTGTGCTAGAACAGAAGAAAACATGAAGATATCTGGTAGAAAATAGATTTTCTGACTGGTCTTGGCTGAAGCTGGACAACATTTCCACCAGCATGGACACCTAAGCTATCTCAAAGAAAAAGCTGACCAGCTTGCTAGGTGAGAAGGGACACCACTGGAGAGTCCTGAAGCCCCTTTACTGTCAGTGGAGAAGGTGGGGGGGGCATGGAGTGTGCCCCAGGCAGACTAACTTTCACCCTCCTTTCTTCGAGGTGATTCAGAAATCTCTGGTTCAAAGACTTAGTGTGACAATAAGCCTGTTTTAAGGAAAACAACCAAATTCATATTTACATGACAGCAGAGCTATTAGGATTAGGACTGATCAACTGAAGTAGTACTGGATGATGTTAAAAGTTCCATGAATGTGTATTTACAGAAGTCTTTATGGTGCATTATGCTGCTTTTTCTGTGGACTTGCATGACTCCAGGCAACGTTTGCTGGCTCACGGAATCAACTCCCTGAGCTGCAGGGGCTTCTCTGAGAAGTGCTTTCTGTCTTTAGTCCATGAAATGTCACGTTAGCTATTCCATTGCTGCCTTCATCTGCTACTTTCCTTGCTCATGTTCTGCAGAAGTCCTGACATCCTGCAGTGGAGGTTGTCTCTTCAGCAGCTGATTAACCATCTCCTGCCAGGGAATGTCTTTTAAGAAGGTAAAGTCCAAAAATATCAGGAAATCCTTTTGTGACCATTACATTGATGAGGTCACATAAAAGACATGGGGAAAAGTAGTCTCTCCAAAAAGAGATCCTGGTGAGAGGAAGAGCAGTCTCCAGTGATGGAAGGAGAGGTCCTTCAACACAAACTTAATTGTAGAGGAGGTCTAGAGAAACACTATGACATGCTATGCCATCTCGTGTCCCATTCCCCGCCCCCCATCCCTCCCCGACTCTGATAAAATCACTCTTCTCCACATCCCAGTTTGTGGTCTGTTAACTTGGATGAGAACCTTGCTCTTCCTCAACAACAGGTCTTATTTCAGCCCTTATCTGGTGGTTCAATAACATGCCTGTAGCTCTTAAAAAAAAAAAGTAGTTGATAAGTTTGGAGTACAAGGAATGGACCGCTCGGTTATGTGAGTTCTTTTTCCTTTAGGGCCAGTCCACACTACTCTGTAAAGAGAATTTTACTGTTTGGTTTTTATTTTTTCCCCTTCTCTGCCTTTACAAAACGGCACAGTTGACTGTATAGCTGAGAAGCTGGCAAATGAAGTCTGCTGCACAGAAACAGTTAAAAAATATTACCTTAAGATTATTAACCACACTAGTGCTGGAGTAATGAAAGGACTTGCTTGTACCCACAAAAGCGGGGAAGAGAAAGGTCAGAGTTAGAGCTGGAATTCCATACTTAGTCTGAAATTTCTAGTTATGGCAGCATATTTTGTATATAGGATTATTACTCTTTGGCAAGCCCTGCTGTATCTAAACACTTTTGGGTGGGCTAAGGATGAAGTTTCAGTTTAACTCGGAATTTTCTTGCTTTGTGGTTTTAAACTTTAGATTATAATAACATTTCATGAGCATCAATTTTTATGGTACAGTTCATTTGTAGAAGATGCTATTTTTACACAGTCCTAGTGCTAATAGAAGTCTGTTGCATTAGATTTTAAAAGGTGAACTTCATTATGTTTTTCTTGACAAAGAAATGTATCATCTAGGGTAGAGAACTGTGACAAGCTGTTTGTGAAATAATTAAACAAATCTTGTATTTTCTTACCATTTTTTCCCATTATCCTAAAAAGGAATGCAGCCATGAGCAAAACTTTACCCTCTTGGTGCTTTAGTATATGGGCTGAAATACACTCCTGAATATCTTACTACATTCTACATACACCGCTTGTATAGGACTGCCAATGTCTGTCACCAGTCCTGCCTTAATACAGTCTCCTGTTCTTAGTATCTAGTGTTTAGACTCAGTGCAGCACAAGTACAAAGCCGCTGTCTTTTTAGTGTTGAATTTTTAATATGTTTCAGCATTTGTAATGATTTCATTACAGTACTGAACAGAATTGTACTTTATTTTTTTGCAGATACAACTGTATTTGAAAAAGGAACCATTATTTCCTCCCTTGAAAAAGTGTGTACGGTACATTGCGTACTCTGTTCTCTATGTATCTATGTCTCCAAATTAGTTTGTATCACCTCTGTTATAAAAATCCTTTTCTTCCACCACTACTCTGAAATTGCCTTTCATACTCAGTGTAACCTATGAATTGGTCCTGCGAGTGAGTCATTCCAAGGTTGTTGTTCTTCCCTTATAACTACATTTAATATAAAATACTGTGCTCTATGTTATGTCCATCTTGTTCAGATGGAACAGTGTCTGCTGAGATGGACAAGCGGAATGCAGTATCAGAATACATTCAAATATAATAACGTCTCTAGAATCTTTCTTTATGGTACAGAAATAACAGCTTTCCTGCCCTTATCACTGCTTTGGCTTTTAGAGCCTTGTGATACCAGAGTATTTCAATCACAAGCTTGGCCTTGCAAGTCTTACCCTAGGAAAAATTCCAGTGATGTCCAGAGGAGTTTTGCTTTCTTCAAGGACTGTGATTTGGCCTCAAGTCAGCTACACAACCCTTTCTTAGGTACCCCTTTTTCTTATGTAAAGATTTACATAAGCTTTATTGTTCTCGATATCCTGCACATTTCTTGTATTAACAAAATGATACACCTGGGGTTAATTTTCAGGACTATTGCATTTTATACATACTGGCCCTAAAGAAACCTTACCAAGAACATTAAATTCATTTTCTATTGAGTGTTGTTTTTCCTATAAGTACATGTGCATTCCAAGGTCCATCAAACACAAAGATTTTAAAGTTATTAAACCAGTATTAGCTATCGCAGTTACAACATCACATTTTATCTGTCCCTCCTGCAGTTGCAAAACTGTGGCTGAGGTTCATCTGAGTTGCGCTTTCCTCAAAAAATAATCAGTTAGTTTTATTTTTCCCTGTGTAGTGGATCAATCAAAAAATTATTTAATTAGCAAGACAGAGGCATGTGCAAGCTGCAGATCTGGGTTAAGAGACAAATGCACAAACCCACTGATACCCTCCCTGCCTCTCTGCAATACTGTCTGCAAGATTCCCTGCAGGTCTTTTTCCCAGTTAGTAGCATAAATAGTGCTGATAGTTGGAAAGGAACTTCAGTGGCTGAGGGAGACTGTCATGCCAGGAAACTTATTTTTCTTGTAAAACAATCACATGGCTTTCCATCCACATGCTCTCACTTGGGGCTTTCAGAAACATGCGACTCATGCGAAGCTGTGATGCTCTCATGGTGTGATTCAGGCGGCCACGTACATGGGACATCTCCATAGTTCCTTGAGGACCAACTGTTACTACTTTAAAAAATTGCCATGTTTCCTTTAAATGCCATTTCAAATTCAAAATCCTTGCATAAGTAGGTACATGTAACTAAAGAATCAGTGTATTTTCCTGATACAGGGAGGTTGTCCACTGTTGAGCGTTGTCAAGAAACTTTGAGCTGTTTCTTGACCCAGTTCTATGTTACAGTTTTGTTGCTGTGATCTACAACAGGCTGTGTGTGTGGTTGAGTGCCGTGGGCCTGGGTGATGTGAATTTATGGCACACTGTCTCTTGTACAGTAGCGTCCCATGCAGGCACTTCCATGCCCACACAGGATGCCTTTGTGTAAAGACACTGTGCTTTGAAAGCAGATGGATGTTATTGCTTCGTAGTCCTTCAAAATGTTTTTGTCTCGAGCGGTGAGCTGCTCTGGTTTGCCATGTGACTGTAGGAGGGCTCGCAAGCAAAGAGGGGGCAGGCTTCACCTTTTAGTTACAAATTTTAAATGGGTTTTAGCCAGTTGTGAAACTATGCCCTAAAATTGCATGGGGATTTTGCAAAACAGTGAATATACTTCAAATTGATGTAGGCGCTAATCTGTCTGTGTACACAAATCCCATGTATACATCTACTTTAGGCATATTTGGGAAACAGCCTATAGGTGCACTGTTAGTGCAGGTAATTCAAGAATGAAACATGTCCTAAAACTCACCAGTGGATGCGATTCTGGTGGCAAACAGTTCTACTTAAAAAGAGATTGAATATGATTTGGTGTTGGCAGCCCTGGCTAACTGAAGTATATAACAACCATTCTAGTTTGCAGTAGTTCTAAGTCCGTCTTTAAAAGTGTTTCAGGAATCATTGAGAAGTAGAAATCTGAGAATATGAGATACACAGAAGGAAATGTTTCTGTCTGTCATGAAAAATCTGTATCTAGCTAGAGGCTGCAGTGACTGTGAAGAAGAATGATAGTATCTCAGCTGTGCAGTGTGCATTTTTGACTGTCAAAATTTGCATGTATTTAATGCATTGAACTGTTTTAAAACCACTGTTCTTAGGATACTTGTCAAAATATTTTCTATAATGGATGAATTTAAATCTAATTAACATATTCATGTTTTAAATTTATGGGCATTTTTTTGTCCAAAGAAGTACATAATTTATATTCGTATATAAATATCTGATATATACTATATTCAGATGTAGTGTATAGCTCAGGTTTAAATTGAACTTGGATGATGTTCAGTCATAATACATCTTACTCATCAATACAACTTTACGTAGTTGTTCATTATTATTCTATTAAAGGAGTAGATAAACATTTTATACCTACAATCCATCTCTTACAGTTGGTTTTTTTTAATGGTGGAATAAAAAAATTGAGATAAAGCTACACTGGATAGTTGTTTTGTGCAAAACTTAATCTGTGTGTGTAATACTTATAAATAAAAGTGCAAGAGCAGATAGCCAAGATGTCAGGTAAAACGACATCTATATAAGCTCTGTGCTGAGTTCTGAGTAATCTTTTGTTAGTTCCTCCAATAACTCAGTCTAATCAAATACAGGGACGTAAGCGATATCATGTAATAGCTTTTTGGAATCAATAAATATGCCATGGTTTTGAATTACTAGCAGTGTAGATGTGGCTGATAAGCTCAGTTGTTGGAAAACTGATCCCATAAAAGTGAAAAGTGAGATCTTTAAAAAAAAATCAGATGAAAGCCAAATCTTTTATGAAACAGAAATAAAGTGTGTCCAAGTTCTACTTTGCACAAATTTGGACAAATAATTAATGATTTGATAGAAAGAAATATGCAAGTTTAACAGTGATATCTTTCAGGATCCAGGTTCTTAACTATGGATAAACCAGAATTGTGGGTTAAAGAAATGAGATATCAGTGTTCTCAGTCTTCAGAACATCTTCAGAAAACTGCCTTGATATCAGTATTTAAATTAGAAACTTAGGTTGTGACAGAGGTCTATACTGGTTGCTTTCTAAAGCTTAAGTACAGGTAAAGCTTTGGGATGGGAATCCTCCATAAAACTGCCATGGCCAGTTTAGAAGTAGAGATAGGTAACAGAGATGATTCCTCAAAATATTATTTTCTTTGTTCATCTGGCTTGCCAGTATGCCTTAGTTCGTGACTCCCAAGCATCTAAAATTAATGTAACGTCTTATTAAAAAGATGGTGAAGCTTATGCATGGTATGCTAAGCTTGTGCATAACCACTGGTACATAAAATCCATGTTGAAGGCATCCCTAGGTAGGAAAGAGTTTTCTAATGTTGAACAGCAAGAATTGCTAGTGTGTGCTACTGGGTTTTCGTGACTGAGGTTCCTCCTGTAAGTGTTGGCCATCCTAGTCTTCACTGGGTATGGATTGAACTGTGGTTTCTTTGCCCCACTGTTCACTAATGAGTTCTAGACTTCTTGATGGACCTTGGTGGCGTGGGAAATCTTGTTCAGTTTGCATGGCCAAAGTACACTGAATTTCTATATAACATATCCAGCATATTTCAGATGGTATGTGGGTTTATTGAATAAGTTTTGTGGTAGTTGGTCTTACCTGAGATGTTTGTGGAATTGGGATCTATTCAACTGAGACCCACCTATGCAATGGGTGCTGATATTTCTGTGTTGGTGACATTATGTGTACCAGTGCATGGTGTGGAGGCTGACTGGGAGGGGAGCTGTTGGGATTGAGAAGCTGGTGTGTTGTCAGTGCATTTGTTACAGAGAATGGATAACAGTTTGGTGCTTCCTCCCCCACGGTATATATTTTAATGGAAGCTCTATGGATAGTAGCATTTGTAGAGCTGAGATATATTTAATGAAGATAATATATGTTGTAACTTGTCCTGTTTTGGTTCAGTACTCATCATTTATTTATATGCTAGTAGCATCCATATTTAGTGCTGTATAAATTAATTACACTATATTTAGTAAATATGAACTATAATCATTGTGCTATTTAATTTGGGTCTAATAAGTACTTGCCAGACTAATGTGTAGTCATGTAGTTGGGCAGATGTACAAAAATGTCATTAACTTGTTTTGATTTGGGGACAGTGATGTATGTGGCAATGTCTGTGAATACTCCTGCTTTTCTTACACCACAGCTACCTCATTTGCCAAATATGGCTATGATCCTTTGTCCATGTTAATTGAGAATGGCATCCTTATTCATCATGTGCAGGGGTTTTTTTCAGCCATTAAAATGCTGTCCAAAGACTACTCAACTGAGGAAAACTACAGAATAATACAGAGTCCTTGTTTATCTGTTGTTGTAAGCCTTCTGTTTTATCCCATTGTAATGAATGGGAAAAGGAACTCTCACGTCTGAATGCAGTGCTGTTGCTAAAGAGCACAAATTCCTTTTGGAACATCAGCATTAATAATTGGACCGGGACTTGCCTGAAATATTTTCATCAGCACTGTCTCTGTTCAATGTTTCTTCTTCTATTCTTTGACCTTCTGAAAAATAGGTGAAAAATGCATTAAGATAATTTACATTAGTTGTCAAAAACTGTGTTTATTTCTTTGATAATAAAGGTTTCCATTCCTTGATTAAATTTATGTTTATATTTGACATTTTCCAGGGATGCATAAATTTGTATGACAGTTAAAGTCTACATACTCCCAGTACCTAGTGCCAGGTTGACTTGAATTTGGACACATCACATAAATAAAAGTGGTTTTATGTTTCACCTTCATCTGGTAGGTGAGCACTCCACCTTTTCTTGTGAAACATAATCGGTTTTGACTTGGCAAAATTAGATCCTGGCTATTTATTATCTGCTGAAATCAAAAACCATAACTGGGAAAGCATGTGGTAAGTCCATTGGAGCAGCTTGCATGCAGAGAAGAAAAGGGGAGGCATTCCAATTTTATAAGCTCAAGGTGATTTTCTCTAACACCTAGACCGTTTTAATTAATTACCCTGAAAGATTGAGTAAATTATTATTTGAATACTTTATGGCATTACATGTTAACATTTCAAGGACAAAGTGCTGTACTTAGCTTTTCAACAATGCTTCATCTGTCAGGATATATCTTCTGAATTTATGTAGTATACTGCAGTGTAAAGGGTAGTCAGAACTTGAGTACTATGAATTATTACAAGGAACCTGAGTCAAATATGATCTACTGATATGGGAGTCCTAATATTTATGGACACCTGGTAGGGACTTACAAATTAAGAAAACCACGGAGCTTGCTTCTCAAGAATTAAGATTTTTTAAATCTTTTCCTTATGTGATTTTTTGCTTTTTTTGTTGATGTGAAAGTATTAACTGAATGCCATTAAAATGTTGGTTGTAATGCGGTATAGGCTTGGCTGCTAATGGCATGTCCATGAAGCAGCACTGCACGTTTGCAGGGTAAGATGCTGCTTCACTTGCACTGCTTACACAATATGCAGAGCATCTCCATTTTCTCTTCCTTTATGACTTTCAGTTTTGACACTTTAGCTTTGGGAAGAAGACTTAGGATATGAAACAGATACCTGCTTGGTGGACATACCTGTATGTTTCATACAACCTGTTTAAATCAGTGGTGTATGTGAAATGTGATAGGTTGCTTAGACGGTGTTTGTAACCAAAACATCAGCTGTACTCCAGCTTTACTGGAGCTGTACTCCACAGATATAATCTTTCTTCCACTGGAAGAGCATACAACCTTTTAGTAACTTCATCCTACCATCAGTAGATTAGATTAAATCCCCATTTACTGCATTATATTAATATTTTCAATGGCACACTAATCCAAGAAATAAATGTGTCAGTTTCTATGGCTACCCTGTAATGGGCACAGCCATAAGACAGTGCCTTAAGGCCACATAAAAGACTTAATGTACAGATTGAATAGAAGCACATTATTTATTACTAAGCTATCAAGCTGAGAAAATTTAGTGATCTCATTTTTTAGATTTGCTCATTTGACCTGGGCCAATTTGCTTGGCTGATAACACTGAGTATTTAATACCACAATGTTTTCTCAGTTTTAAGGATAAAGTGATTCACACTAATTTCTTTCAGAACAGTTTTGTGGAATGAATGATTTTTATACTCCTGTGATACTTATTGGTAGTTCTTTGCCTTTTTTTGTGGCTTGAAAATTAAGTAAGACTCAGCCTCTGAACACATTACAATTCAAGTGTACGGCTATACAAAATGGGACACTCCTTTCTTCCTTCTCTCATGTCTTCCCCCCAAGCCCAAAGATATGTTGAGGCATTCTGAGCTGTAAATAACTTACCATGAAGTGAGATGGGGTGACCAGCACGAGTATCAGGGTCTCCTCTGACTCTGGAGAGTCTTTGGGGCTGATGCCAATTGGTCATTCAAAGATGGAGTTCATCAGCCTTGTCCGTGGTGGGTCTCCCCTGGTGGAGCACTGGAACTGTAACGTGCCATTATAATTTCTTACCTGGGGACCCACACATGGACCTTAGTTCTTTGAGGTGTGTTATACATGTCTTTTCACCCTCTGCCCTGTGATGACTTTAATACATTGCTCATAGGGTAAGAAAACCAGCCACCTGTGATATAGATTAATCCCCACCACAACTTGGCTTCCAGCAGCAGTGATGGTGTTTGCAAATGACGAGCTGGTGCAGTCCAGGGCATTTCTGTGCTCATTCATAGTAGAAGAAAGATCAGTGTCCATAGAGATGAATTACAGAAGTAAAACACTCAGGAGACCTATTTGGCTGCAAGCTAACATAAAATGACTGGAGGCCCTGTTGATTAGAGAAGGTCTGCAGTCAGACCCATCAAATACTTACCTACCAGATGAGAGATGGTGGGAGCAATGAGGCAGCATACTGTGAGAGCAGGTTTCTTCTCACAGTGTTTTTCCTCCTTTTGAGAACCTAACAGTACTTTGGGAAGTGGTGATTGTATCATGACTTGAATGCAGAGTAGTGAGTCACCAAATAATGTAATTTTGCTAAAAATTTGTTTCTTGAATATGATTTGAGAAATCTGCAGGTTATTTTCTTTCCTGTGCAGAACTTGTGGTTATCACATCATTTTCAAAAGGTTTGTTGAAAGACAAAATTGTTCCTACAAAATATTCTTTTACACTTCCTAAAAGAACTACTAATAACACTTCTAGACTGCAACACTTGCCAAGAGCTGACATTTTCAGAATTTCAAATGTCAATAAAACTGCTTAAAACATTGTAAGGAGGCTGAGTGAAGACAAGAGAGACTTAGCAGAACATATTAGTGGTTTTAATGTGGGTCTACTTAAGCCTTAAAATTTATGTTCTGGAAAAGCCCATTTCCAGTAAGTCAAAATAACCTTCATGACAAGTTTTATCAACATAAATGCTAAAGACAAGTGACAGATATGTATAGTATATAGCTCACGTGGAAGGCGAACATAAAGTTTTAACCCATGAGCTGGTTACAAAAAAAAAAAAAGTGTCCATGAAGTAATATAGACCTGGGAGAGCAGAAGGTAACATCTTTGTCACCTCATAATGACTAGCATTTACGTGCTTTTTTTGGTACGTGTTTGCCATTACCAACACTACATTTGCTCTTAAGTATGTTTGTCTGTTCAGGCACATCTAGCATAACTAACAAATGGTTATTACAGTCTCACTTGAGGTCAGAATAGCTGATAGAAAAATATCTAGAACTATTTACAGTGTAAATGTTAGAAGAAAGAGGAAGTTTGAGACTTCTGGGCCTGTACATGTTGAGCAAAAACCTGGTAACATAGTTCGTGTTATAAACTGCCCCTGCACTGTGTGAGATGTAGTGTTTCCAAACACTAAATTTACTAGAGACATATGTTTTGTCCCTCCCATGCAGCGCCTTTATACAATGTGTTCTGGTACATGGCAAGCACCTGATGTGCTGAGCACGTCGTTATGTTAGGGACAAAGGCTTATGCAGCAATGCAGTTAAACTGCTGTCGCTTCTCAAATTTTGTTTGCTGTCTCAAGAGAGAAAAATTCAAGATTTCATCAGCTGCCTATAAAGAACTAGTCTTTACATTCAGTCCCAGTAAAGTGCTATTATCAGGACAGCCTTTCTGAGAGAGTTCAGGGTACTGTACGAGTCATGCGGTCACAGTCATTCTGGCAGCGCTTTTCACTATTAGTTCAGATGCAGTCTTGTACTTTCTAGGTTAGCAATGTTGGTAGGGGAATGAATGGCAAAGAAAACAATCCCTGTTTAAGCCTTTTGTTTGAAAGAAATGTAATGTTGCTAGCAACAAAATTATTTTCCATGTGAACTAAGACATCTTGTTGTGTTTATTGTATTCTGCAAAATACTGTGCATAGCATTATTATAAGCAAATGAGACTTTCCAAGTAACAAGTGCCCTCTGTTTAAACAAATAATTTTCTATGCAAAGGTTAAACACTGAGAGATTTTTCTCGTTCAAGTCATGCTCATGACTTTGGAAAGTGACCAAGCAAGTATGCTTAAAAAAGAAAATGTGAATGGAAAATTCTGAAGCATTTTGCCCTTTTGGTTCCTAAGAGTGAGCTATCGTTTCTTTCCACCATGGTCATTAATAATGACAGATGTATGTGGTGCAGAGTTCACCTACATTATTGTCAGTAACAGGGATAGAGAGAGAATATTTATTACAGCAGAAGGAGGGAGGGGAAAGACATGATGTTGAACTAGAAGACAAGAGCAGAGTTCAGTGTTTTTCGTTTGGGTGAGGAGGAGGGTTAGCAGAGAGCATGCATTAAGGTTTCTTAGAGACTGATGCAGCTCTCATTGAAATGAGCTGAAATACTGCTACAGGCTGCTGTGAGAGGTGGATTGATTGGATCTCTAATATATTGTGCTTTACAGTACTTCAGTAATGCAGATTTATTTCACCTCAGCAAAAGCTGTTATTGGTTTGGATTTGCAAACAAGCATGGTAACCATCTCATTTTATTTATTTATTTTCGTGAACCCGTCAAGCATTAAATCATGTTCATGAAATGATAAAAGGACACTCCCAGCTTGACACCTATTCATTTTGAAAATATAAGCAAGTATAGCTTTAGGTTGTGCACCTGTCTTGTAGCACAACTTGCCAATTTTTCTGATTTTTATTATTACATTATCCTTTAAAAAAATACCCTTTTTCTCTCTTATTTTGCTGTGTGAAAAATAAACACAGCATCCCCCAGACTAGTAGGGAGACCAATGAATGTGGGCATCACTGAAGATTGTGTACATGTTGGCCCATGTTTCATCCCACCTGTCTTTAGTCATTTAACTGTATCATCAAAAATACTCTGAAGTCAAGGAAGAGACGTAGCATCTCCAAAGGGGCCATTTAAATATTAGGAACCTGAGTCAGTGACTGAGCTTGAAAGAATTCAGGCCTTCAGGTTGTCATTCTGGTTAAAAATGCCTTTGAGAAGATGGGCAATAAGTCCAAAATTTCATTTGGTAGTGAATGATGTCTGGATAGAAGGTTTGGGAGTATGAAAACATGGTGTAATTTATTTATCACCAGAAAAATTATGTTCTACTTAAGAAATTTTTCCCAGATGAACTTACATAGCATGAAAGACAAATAGATGGAACTGGGATGTCTGACCTTTTGTACAAGATTGGATCATTATACCTCTGCCCCCACCCTTTAACCAATGCCAAGTGATTTCTAAATTGCCCACTAAGTGTAGCCTTCAACTAGTCACTTTGTCACAGAGTTTTGTTATAACAAGTAGCAATATTAAGTTACATTGGGTCTGGTCTTTTTTTGTCAGTAGATCTTTTTTTTGATCTAGTGACATAGATTTTTGGACCCCTGAAGTATCCTGTTGATTCCTGTGAGACCTATGGGCTAGCACAGAAGTATGAGAAAGTGGAACGTATTGCAATATTTGGGACCGTTATTTGCAAACTGTTGAAGTATCTGGATGAACAGGTTCTCATTTGTACACCTGGGTTCCTGTACTAAGCTACAAATATCCATTATTATTTGGGAGCATATCATTGTGCTAAAAATCATCACTACATATTTTTAATCATTAAGGTAATTATTGACTGTTCTGGAAGGAGAATGTATTAATACACCAAAGCATCTAATTCCAGTTGGTGTTTAAAGTCTCATTACCTAAGGGTTATAGAAAAAAAAGAGGTTTTATAAAATGCCTTGAGAAGTTAATAAACCCAGGTCTTGAAGGGGAAAAGAAATGGTACATTACTAAGGGGAAAAAACATCCTTAGGAGCCATTTACGTGGTGCTAGCTCTAGCTCAATGTGTGGTTGCTTCATCAGAATTAAAGCAGTGAGGCATAGGGCAGAAGATTGTCGCTTGGTGGCCAGATCACCGAACAAGGGCCTGACTTTCATCATGAGGTTAGCTGACACCTGAGGGGTCCGTGCCAGACATCCTATGCATAATAGCCTGCTCAGCAAGTGAGAAAGTTCAATTCTCTGCTAGATTTTTGTCCAAAGGCACAGTTCCAGTGATTCTGGAGGAACTTTTTGAGGACCTGACAATAGAAACAAGAGCCATCTTGTAAAGGGAAACTATTTTTTCTAACGAAAAAATTACCAACATAATTTCAGTGCTTTTCCCACTGTTACCTGCTAGTGTTCGCATAGCAGAGGCCCCTGGTGACATTGGCACAGGTGTTTGTTCTTCATCTGTTTACAAAAGGTATAACTATTTTGTTGTGGTTTAGAAATGTAGAAGTTTCTCTAAAGGGAACGTGTACCACAGGGCTGATCTTCAGCTGCTGTAAGTCAGGAGGCCCACTGGCTAGGTGGTGTTGAGCTGTTACATGCAAGTCTAAAACTTCCATTGTCCTTTCTTTGAGCAATGAATTCTAACTTTTAAAAATCCTATTTCAACAGGTTTCTATTAGCTTTACTGGATTTTAGGGGATGTTGTTTCTAGAATAACTGTAATCAAGAAGAGAAATAAGTAACTAAACACCAGCAAGTTTATAGCATTGTTATGTGGCTTACTTTCTGTGATAAAATTATAGCCTTCATCCTTTTAGACAGAAAGTGCTTCGTTTTCTGTGTAAGGTAACCTGTCGGATAAAAACCTGTCCTGTTTCAACTTCTGTGTATCTTATTATTTTGGGGTTTTTTGGCTTGACTTTTATAACAGCACATTAACCTTTCAAACAGCAGTCTGTGACCTGCTTCAGATATTTTTTCCCCTTTCTCTAGGAAAATAACTTACATGCTAGTGATGCTTTCCCATGTGGGACTGTCAGTTGAGGTGACTTTTATGTAGCAGCTGTCATTAATATAAGTACTTCGGTTTGAGTATTTTTGCAAACTGTAGTAATACATAATTTCTGCCCAAACAAATGTTTTGAATTTTCTAATGGCTATTTAACAGAGAATGACATAAGAAAAGAAAATGAAATAATTATAGTGCTTCATCTTTTATTAATGACAGTGTAAACAACACTATAATTGAAAACAACATTCAGAATAAATACTAGAAAGGGGCTGCATGGGAAAAATAAGTAGGTTTATTATGTAAGATCTTCCTGAAAAAAACTTTTGAGCAATCATGAAATGTTGCTTATACTTCATGGCGTTTGAGAGAACTGCAAGTAGTTCTAGCAGTGGAAGAAGAAGAGCGGAGAAACAAGCTGTGCACTGCAAAGATTGAATTGTACTCTGGTATGTAAGGAAGCAGTAAGAGGAGATTTTGCCTGTGGCACAGGTGAGAAGAGTTGGAGGTCTCGAGCCCCCCAAGGTAGATAGTTGTACACATCCTAAAACCTGTCATTGACATCACTGTAGACCTCCTTACGAGCCATCTCACTAAAAAAAGGCGGGCGATTGCGTGGGCTGGCAGACGGATTTGTCTTTCCGTACCCAACAGGGGTCCCATCGGGTCTGAGTAGCAAATGTTAATCTGCTCCTCCCCGTGTCGCTATCTGATATGTGGCTCGAGAAAGGACTTCTGCATTCAGTTCTGTAACTTGGTGCCGTATCAGCTCTATCTTCAGGTACCAGGGCAGCAATGAATCTCTATCTTCTTTTGTGCCTTTTAGCCTGTGTTCAGTGTGTGGCTGAGCCCACTGCTTTTCGTTTATCTTAGCCGTGTTTTACAATTTGAAATGTTTGCTTTTCTCTGCTGTTGCTTGACAATCAAAAGGTTATTTTCCAAGCTAAGTGAATAATAAAATACTGAGTTGAGAGTTATGGTGGTGGTATGAGCGAAGTTAGCAGAAGGTCTACAGTCATTACAGAATCAGCTTTGATATACTGAGTTTTGTCATTTGCATAGTCCTGATAATTCTGGAAACACATGAATCATAATTTCTTTTATTTTTGGAGGAAGATCTAACGTACAGATAAGTTATCCTCTTTATATTGAAGAGGCTCTACAGAGGCCAAGTAATTCTTCATCTGCATGAAGTGTGTACATGTGCTCATATTTGTCTGAACTAAAGAACAGTCGTTTTCTTTAACTGTTGAGTTAAAACCTGCTCTGAGCTGCGCTGCCAGATCCTACCAACTTTGCTGCTAATTCTAAAAGACTAGCACAGCGTTTTGCCAAGAGCAGGCATAGTAGGCATAGGACAAATCCAAAGTAGTAAGCAGATCTTGTCTTCAGGAATTTATAGATCAGAATAGATACAGAAGAAGAGGAAAGAGTTATTTGACCTTTTTTATGTTTACTTGGTTAAATTTGTGTACTGACATACATTTACATTGCATTCAATAGGAAGCATCTCCATGGTAATTTAATATATAGAAACACATATAAATTGTAACCAAACATTGTGTTACATCATGTCTACAAGGGAAAGGTAGTGAGTTCCAATTCTGCAGGAGTCACCTTCTATTAGGGTTTCTTTCTATCCTTATTCTGTATGTCAGATGGATCGCTACATTTAATTAAGCAGTAACAATTGAGGTGCAGATTATTTCCTGGGGATTAATGACCAGCTGGACAGAGTTGATAGCCCAAGGTATTGGATAGATTATGCTGCATAGCCTCATGGATTAAGTATGAGCCCTATATTGTGGAGGTAGTTACTTTGAATAGTGTAAGAGAAAGCATCACATTGAAGATAAAGTCTGTATTTTTTATCTTTTGTTCTTTCAGCACCAAGCAGATCAGTACATGTCTAGTTCTCGATCATCTCTTTTTCCTGAAATAACCTATGTTTAAAATGACTCTTTGTTCAGGAAGACAGACCACTCCTTGTTTTAGTTCCACGTTGTCCTGTTGTAGCTGGAATGGACTAAGGAAATGACACAAAGGTTTGTAGAGAGATATTACATCTTTTTTCAAAACATCACACAAACTTTTTGATGCAAAAGTTATTTTCCACATTTATGACAGTTTGCAGGTGTCTTATCAATAATTTTGTCCTTGTTCTGCACTAGGTAATGAATTTAATTTAAGCTTTGTAGACTTTATATCATTGCTTCTTCCAGTACATTTTGACATGGCTGTTTTTCTTAAAGATGTTGCATCTCAGCTGGAACTATACACATCTAGATCCCTTTCACTGGCCACCAACGTTTGAGGGTCAAATTTTATACTGAGTCTTTCCATTTTTGTTCATGTTTTTACTTTGCCTGGCGTTTGGGAGAGGGGTCATTTTGAGCATATAAGCTGGAGAACCAATGGCAAAATCACTACAAGTTGTTTTGAGCCTGCAGATGCTAAACAAGAGGGCATACCTAAGGAGGGCCCAAAGACCCAGTTTATACTTTAGGGACCTGTTGGAAGATACACTTCCCACTTTTCAGTAGATTTCCCTATGGGATTTTCTCCATGAGCTGGGGGTTGGTCACACTCAGCTGTCTTTCCATCTTCAAGTCAGGACACGTTCATGGGCCAGAGCTAGGGTGCACACTGAAGCACACCTTTTTTTGTGTTGTATTGTGTGCAGCCAAAATCAGCCTTCTCCTGTTTGCAGTTGAGTGTACCCCAGATAAAACTGCTCCGCTCTGGGAGTTTTTTCTGGACTGTTTCTTCTCCATGATGGGCTCATTCATCATCAGTTGTCCTGAACCATACTTTCTTATTTATGTCCATAGTTAGTTGATTTTATTGTATTTCTTATTGCTATAGAGAGCTAGCTGAGGTCTAAGGTTCGTGCATATCATAGTGCATGTAATTTTGTGTCTGCTTTCTTGGCACAATTAACAGAAATGGGGGATATAATAAAATGTCAGAATGTTAATAAATACAATTTTTCCATGAGTGCTTCCCTCTCATTCCTTTCATATTGTAGGTGTACCGTCATTGCGATATCTAGGCTCAAAATGCAATATGTAAGAGAAGCACATCAGTCGCTGTCTGTAAATTAATGATTTTCTTCACCCGTTCCTTGATAGAAAATGAAAAATTAATAATGTCCTAAATATGCCATGAAATATTTGCAGCATTTTTCTGACTTGAAGGAAGGAATATAGTATGTAGTAGTCCTTGTGGGCTGGCATCTGTCCTGGCCTTATGCATTTATGTTACTGTGGTAACAATGGCATAAAGGTCTTACATGGTCCAAGCCAGGATCAGCTGTGATTCTGGCTCTTCCCTTGCGGGATGCCTGGGACATCTCACATCCAGGGAGCTCTGGAGCTGCTGCCATGGCCAGGACCCTTGGGTCATACCTCCCTCCCCAACCTACTGCTGACCACATTGCCATGAAACAGGGACTGCCTTGTGCCCCATGAGTCTCAGTCTCTGAGCACCCAAGAGCACTTGAGAATACCCATTCTCAGGGTGTAAGGCAGTTTATCTTTTATTGTGCTTTCTATAGAAAGCACACTTGAGCCTATGTTACATTTGAGTAATTGGCTGCAAAGTGCAGGCTTCTAAATTGTGAAAACATGAGAGCCTCCATCTTGCCGAGCAGTAGGGGTTGAATTGCAGGCTGCCAGAGCTGAAAACAGAATATAGCTTGAGTGAATCAGCCAGGATCCTATACCACACATAGACCAATGTTCAGAAGAAAATTTGATTAACGAAAAAATTTTAAAAAGGAAAGGAAAAGGCTTTATGTGGCTATAGCTTGAGTTATTTTCCACTGTGCTTTTTTCTTTCCCATACAGTAGATTGCGAACCATTCTTTTTTTCTTTAACACATGGTAATTTCATGAACCGAAATCTTAATTTTAGTATGTTAAATGCATGCCTGTTGGAAAAAAAGATTTTTTTAAATCAAAATATTTCTGGTTTTTATATTAAGTAAACATGGGACCTTGCATTATTTACTTTAGTATAGTGGTAATGCAAATAAATAAAAGAAGCAACCGAGCACATTATTTTTATGGATAGAAATGGGAGGCAACTTGCTGTACACAGAATCTGAGGTATGCTCTTTCAGGCATTAAGAGACCTTATGCAATCATATTTCATTTTCTGTGTGAATTTGTGTAATTTGGATTTTCTTTGTAATTTATACTATACATTTCAACATCTGAAACAAATTAGACAAATATCAGATTAATGTATTGACTAATTAAAACATTCCTCTGTCTGAACATTTGAATCTTCAGGAGCATTTTAGTTTAACAATGAATAAATTAAACATAGCATTATGAAAAGAAAGGTCCAAAGGAATGAAAACTCCTATTTGTAAAACCTGTGGAAGAAAAGAGCTGAGGAATGGAAGTGTGTGCCTGAGTGACATGGCAGTACAGATGAGGATGTGAAGGTGTGATGAAAAAAAAGGGAGAGAGTAAGTTGCATGGGTATCTCCAGATCTGCACATGTCTAATGGGCAAAAGTATCTGGAGGGACCAGGTTTTCTGGCTACAAAGAGTGACCCACTAGCAAAGCAGAGGAAAAAATCTAATAATTGGGAAGAAATAAAACTAAGATAGGGGCTTGGTCCAGTGGAAATGAAGAAGAGAAATGCACAGTCATAAGATAGCTACTGTGCAGCAATTTTTTGATATGCTATCTCCACAAAGCAAGACAGAGATAATAGAGGGCCCAGGATCGAGAAACAGCTAGAAATTGAAGAAGATAGGAAACTGTGAGAAGATACAGACTGCTGGATGATCTGCACCAGCATCTGACAAAGGCATGACATGCAGTTGGACATTCCTTGTTGAAAAGAATCAACGCACTTAGCACCAGAGGAGCTAAAAGCAATCCACGGACTAGGGTTCATTTTGCGACAGGTAATGCTGCCATCTGCCATAGATCGCTGTCAACGTCTGGGAAAAAACTCAGAGAAGAGGAGGGTATTTCAGTAGAATAGCAGTATTGACTGGGTAACCATAAATAGAGCCAATTTAAATTTAATTGAGAGATCAGCAAAATAAGACAGGTTTTTTTTTGGAAGGAAACTGAAAAACCCAGCAAACCAATGAAATTTTACTGCAGAATGAGATTAAACTACAAAGAAACTGTATATACTTGTGCACACATAGTCATGTATATATACACCTCTGTACACTTATTTTCAAGTCTTATTCCTGAATTTAATTTTTCCAATTTGGAAATGGGAAGATCAGTAAGAAAAGAAATCAAACCATGGTTAGAGAAGAGTTACAGCCAGGACCAATAAGAAAAATCCAGAGAAGCAGAAAGCAAAGCAGTATGTTGAGCTGTTATAAGCTGGTAAATGGAATTGCTTGGCTTTTTTTCTAAAGTAAGAAAAATATTGTGTTGCTACAAGTAAGCATATATTTGAATAAGAGAAGCATGTGTGGACAGGAGTTCTCATTTCCCATTTTGATGGGAGGAGGAAAGCCTTTTGCAGTCTCTTTAAAAGAGATCTCAGAATAAAGACCTGTGGATTGAAGAATTAAATATAAGAGATACTGGGAAATTTTTGCAGTCAAAGGTGCAGACATTGAACTTTATTTCTAAAGCAGCAGCTAAAAAAGTTTTTAAGTCCTGAGGGCGCTGCAGAAGGAGGAATGCGTGAAGTCTCTTGCACAAAGATGAACAGCAGAGCTTGCTGCTGGTAAGCCAGGAGGGGAGCTTATCAGCTGCTGAAGAGGGAGTGAACTGCCAAGATGAGTTGTGACAATAATGACAACAAATATCCACAGATTTTTTGGGGGAGAGATTTCTGGTAGAGATGGGTAAAGCGTTATGTTAGACACTGGTGAGATCACTTGTGTCTGATCACCTGTATTCTAGGGAGAGAAATTCATAATGAAACAGGTATAAGGAAGGGCTGTTGGGATGATCACGGGAAAGGACAGCCTACTATGTAAAAGGAACGAACAATGGCTATTTTTATGTCGACTTAAGTCCAAAGACACCCCATCTGTCTCTAACAAGCGTATTTTGGTTCAGTCCTCAGTAGGAGGGGACATGCTGTGGTATTCACGAGCAAGGCAGTGTAGCCCACACAGAAGGTGGCTGAGGTGCTACTGTGCCTAGACTGAGCCTGACACTGGAGCGTGTGGGGCATGCAGGAAATGTCTCGGTTTGTTTAGTCTGCTAAAAAGAAGGATGAGAGAGGAGATTATTTCTCTTTATAACTATCTGAGGGAGAAAAACCATAGGGAGGGAAAAGAGTGATTTCAGTCAAAGGACAATGTTGGTATAAGAGCAAACGGTTATCAACTGCTGGTGAATAAATTTCCAGCCATCAGAACAAGGACTTTCCAGTACGCCCGACCAGCAGGAATAATGGTGAGCAAATGGGACAGGCCTTGACAGCTGAAACTGCGGACATTCGCTTCTGTGCCTCTGTGTTTCCCTGAGTTTTGCCATGCCTCCTCTTCCTTTCTGCAAGCAGTGAACTAGTTAAATTGCTGAGTAACTCTAGAAACAGTGCAAACAAGCAGCAGCTGCACTATTGTTTCCAAATAAACATATATTTAAATGACCTGGTGAAGGATAAGATTGAAGTGATAAAGCAGTTGGATGGTGAATGTGTACAATAGAAAGTGTTACTGTAGACTGTGTCATTTTTTCCATTCCAAAAGTGTTCTTAATAAGTATTAAAACTAATCAATGACACATGCCTAAAACTGATCTGATACATTTTATCCCCATGATGAGGACCTCAGGAATGTAGGCATGGATTTTAAACTGAGGTAGCTTGCCAGCACATGGATTGAATGATCATGACCATTTCATGGAGCGATAATTAGCTTTTTGTTCTCTTTTGTTTTTAGCTGCTTTTATTATTTTAAATGTATGTCCTCACCCTTGTGTTCACAGTGAAACCATTTCCTTGTCTCTGACCTCATGGCTACACAAAGTGCTAAGTGAAAACCTTCATAGTCACTCTTTGATTTCTAGGATGTAGTGGTGAGCAGCAGGGGCTTCCCAGAAAGTATCTTCCCCTTCTTTCTCTTGATCACTTTGAACAGCAGGATGAGATAAATTTTCATTTCTAAGGATATTCCAGCATTTTTCATGAGAGGTGGACGTAAAGAAATAGCAACGTATGATGACAGCAAGTAGCTTCATTCAGAAGGAAAAAAATGCATCAAACACAACCACATTTTTAAATTGCATACTGATTACAGTGATTTCCAAACAGACAGAAGTTAATTCCTTTGGGTTACTGGGGCTGCATGGCATAGGCTTGCCCAGCACAAAAAATAGACTATCGTTTTTTCCTGACTCATGTCCCAAGTTGGTCAGACAGATTTATTCTCACAATTATATGTTTTCTCCATATATTTTAGGTTGCTGTGATTTTCATAGGTCTTTAAAAGGAATTGGTTATTTTTTCTTAATTATAAAAATGTTATTTCAGTAAATGCAATTTAATTAAAATGAGAATTTCTGTGAAAGCGTTTAAATAAATACAGTATTCTTTTACAAGTATGAAAGGAGTTACTATTTGCTGTTTCATTTCCTCACTAATATGCTGGCATGTTTGGTTTGAACCTGAGCTTGTGGAAGTTTATTCTTAACCAAAGCAGTTCCTTTTTCATGTAAGTAGGTTAAATGTGAGTTGTAGAGCCCTAGGGCTCTTTTTGTTCAGTTTTAAAGCCCCCTCAAGTGGGCCTCTTTTAGAAACCTGGAATCATATGTTTGTAAGGTTGATCCAAATTACCATTAGAATAGCTCTTTTCAACTTTTTATTTATACAAAGAATCGTAAAAAATGCACCAAACTGACAAGGTATTAAATCAAACTGAATGAAGACAGTTAATTTTCTTTTTGCTCAACAACTATTTTTTTAATGGAAACTCTCAAATTGAAAAAATTGTCTGTAGAGTACGTTAAGGTGCCATGCAGTATAATAAAATGCTATTACTGTCAAAAAGGTACATGATAAAGTGCATTTGCACAAAAGGCACATATTAATGTCAATCATTTTCGGGTGATCTATATACTAACTGCAGTGTTTTAAGAAGATCAATATTCTTTGTTTTGACAACATTTCAGAGCCTTGTACTTTCCTGACAGTATTAATCTTTCTACAACAGTATGGTAGAATAATTTTAGTAATTAGTTAGTGGTCAGTTTGAAGAAAAGATTTGCAGTAATAGTACATTTGAATATTACCAGGTAAAAAACATAATGCATCTTTGAGTAAGATAAACATGGTAATACTTCTAATTTTGAGTGGAATATAATGTTATGTAATTAGTACAAAGTTCCTAAAGTGGTGATACTTTCATGTCCCCTAAAATGCATTTTCTATGTATGTATAATAATTACTCCCACCTTAATACTATCAAAGTGTCCCCTAAGATATAATAGTAGGCAGAATTATAGTAGTTTTGACACATAATTTTCTGATCTACTTCTCAGAAGGCATCAGAAATACTTTAATGTTTGTTTTTATTTTCACTCTTTCTCCTTTTCAACTTCTGTATGTTTTTCTCTTTTTATCCTTGTTTTACCCTCTCATTTGTCATCCATTTGTTTTCCTTAAGGTTCTTACGTTATTTTTTTAGTGGTAGAGTGGCTAAGCAAAAAAAATTATGCTCTTTCTTATCTCCTCTTGTGAAGAATTATTAGCTTTTTCCTCTACTTGTAAAATCTCATCTCTCATTCTTACTGTTTAAGAAGTTCCACAGCTCCTGGAGAGCTCACCTTTGAGAAAGTTGCCTCCACAAAAGAAGAAATCCTGGAGGTATTTTTGGAGACCTTCTGGAGAGGTACTGAAGAGTTATGCTTTTACTACAATCTGATTTTACCATTGCTTACCTGTAAGGGCCTGGCTCAGCTGTCTTTTACATCCTATACTTCTAGTTTCTGTAGGGTGCTCAGTATCTGTACGACTAGGGCCATAACTTCAAAAGTCGATAACAGAGCAGTAATTTTCAAGGCTTTTCATGACTTTTAGTCTTACTCTATTTTTAAAATAACTGAGACACTGTTTGGAAAGCATCTCCAAGTACTACAATTATTTCCTTATCTAAATAATTGAAGTATAGTGTAGGAGGTAGCTGCTGTCCAGTAATTAGGTGTTCATGATAATAGCTGTAAGAGCTTTGCAAAAGCAGGTCTGTATTCTGTGTTGCATAACTTAACTTTCGCTTTTAGCATCCTAGATATCTTGTAAATTTTTACTCCAGTAAAACTCATTGTAAACTGTAGTAAGAGCTATAGAGTTAATTACAGTGAACGATTATGCATTTCTCCCTCACACATCTCCTCCTATTAAAAATATTTGCAAAGTAGATATTAAAAATACCAAAATGTACATACACAGGCTTTCATCAGAGCCCTGATGGCCAGGCTTAAGTCGCCTACCCTAGGTGTCCTGATGCCTGAAGAACAGCTAACTCTTTTGTAGTTTGCGGGTGTATGGCTGTACATAAAAAGGGAAACAGACGGCTGTATTTTAGGTCTTATCTTCAGCATGTGAATTCCCCACATTTAGGGACCCTCCCTGTAAGTGCTCTGCCCTAGGCTGTATCAGAGTGGGTCTTGCTGCCTCTGCTGCAGCAACTGAGCCACGATGCAGAAGAGAGGGAGCAGGACCAGAGAGACCCAAGGGAATCTATCTGTTTTGGGAAGAAGTGGGCTCCCCTGAGGGCTCAACGGGCTCAAGGTCATGCTCAACAGCAATTTGTGTATTTGCTTAGTGCCTTGTGAATGCAAATTCTGCCTATGATGGAAACTTCATAGGTGGAAAATTCATAGAGGAGAGTAACCACTCATTACGTATTAAATGTGAGTAAAGCGTTGCTTTTACAGCCCTGAGAACATAGCACAGTTTTCGTGAGGCTGTGATGAATATTGTAGGTTCCTACCATGAGCCGTTGTCTCAGGGTGGGGACCACAAAGGCAGCAGAGTCTGTCTGTAGCACCAGGCTGTTCAGGAATACTCATGGGTTGTGCAATTTATACCTAGATTGCTCATGGTTGTGCCTAATAGCCTGATCTAACTCTACCCTATAAGGCTATTTTCTAAGGTTTTATTTCTCAACCTGGAGGAAGAATAGTTGTAGCATAATCTGTTCGTTGTTCATAGTGAGTTTTATAGTGCTTCATATGATACAATGAACTGGTGGGGATAATTCAAACTTTCAAAATGATTGGGGAAAAAAAGAAAATATGAATACATTCAACTGGCAACTAATGCCCTATCACAAATAATTGACTTTTATGTTACAAAACTGGAAAACTGTCTTGAACCATTAAACAACGGCATGCCTTTATATTTTTTCTTAAAATTCTGCTCATCAACTTTCATATGCCTGTGAACAAATGAAAGTTGATGAGGGTATTGCATTGCTAAATGTACTGGATAATATTCTTTTCAAGCATCTGATCTGATAAGCAAAAATTCACTACATTCAATCATTGTAAAAGTCAATCATTGTTAATATGTCTGGTTAGAGTTAAAATCTCTATCTTACATTTAGTTTATTTATTTAGCTGAAGAAGATTAAAGGTTAAGTTTTAGACATTTTTATGACTGCATTCATGGAAGTTTTTTTTCTTCTTTTTGTTTGCCATTCTGGCAAACAGAGCACTTCCCTAAGAGCACTTACACAACCCTGCACCTGTTCATTTGTATGGTTGTTAGGAAAAAATGGTTAAATTAGCATTGAACTCTTTGGGAGAGGGTTTTATTCTTTCATTTGAGATTGTTGTTCTATGTATAGCAGTCATATTACTTAGATTTTCTTACCAGTTATAGCTGGCAAATTATTTCTCAAAGTTATCTGCTATCTTCTAGTACTGCTTATGCCAGCCTATTCAGTAATTCCAGAAGAGGCTGTGATTTTATAGGATTCTGTAAAAAGAGCTTCCTGATCTCATTATGATTCCTGGGTGCTAGAGAAGATCCCTGACTTTCTAGTTAGGCTTATATCTTCTGTGCTTCAGAAGTTCTCCTATTTCAGTCCTTTGCAGGAAATGGGCATTAAATTATTTTATTTTAGAGAGGTATAAACACAGTGCCTTATTTTTACCTAGGTTGCAAGTCTTGGCTCTTTTCCTTTAAGGTTGCTACTGATTTTATCTACATTAGAGCCAGTGCTGATGGGGAACAAGTGATTCATTAGGTCAACTTGGCTGATAGGATCAGCAGAACTGAAGACAAAAGTCCTTGTGTTCTAGGTTCAGTACAGTCTAAAAGAACATTTTAAGTTCAGGCTCCTTATGTGGGAAGAAAAACAGTGCTGGAAATTACCTGTAGGAATCATTGCACTACCACTGAACTGTAGCCACATCTTGTACGATGTTGGTACTGTATAATAATCTCACATAAAGATACGGGTGCAGTCATGTGCATTTGAAGCTAACAGTTTGCAGTACCAAAGCTGAAATTTGTCTGGAATAATATGGACTGTTCGCTTTACTAAAATTATTTGCGTGAAGGAATCTGGCTTAGCCCTTGGATTATGAGCTTTGTTAAGTCATACTTTGACAGTATCAGTTTAGCAGTGCTTAAGTAATAAATACAGGAGGTGATGTTTCAGTGGTTTTCTTTGTTGAGCAGGAAATTAAATCACAATGTTCTGGTGAATTTAGAAAATTTTATTCTGTATTTCTAAACCGATCAATAGGTCTTCAAGTGAAGATGAAATTCTTTTTCATATTCATATAGGTGAGTTTCATATTCATATGAAAATTCATATGCATTCACATTATTCAAGCTTGACAAAACACATATGAGTCCAAGGACCTGCTGTAAGTTTTGAAAAGTAGCTTGCCCAGATAATATCAAGCCCCTGTCTCCCTCATATCTGCAGTTTACTCCATTTGCAGAAACACTAGTTAGTACGCCATTTGAAACCTACTTGCAGAAGAGGTTGTAAGATTGAGGCCCCAAACAAATCACCTTCAGGTGTTAAAAGTTATCACCAATTCAAGCAGCAGGGCCTTCATAATCCACTACCCTGCCATCAGGGCAACCATCAATGAACGATAAAGTATTGAACAAAAAGTAAAAATGTCACCATTTGAATCATTATTTCATGTAGCTCTGGCATTTTCACGAGAAGTTATGCAAATTACAAAGGCCTGATTAGTCTGTGTGATTTGAAAGTTAATGTTGTGAAAGGTAAATGTATTTAGATTGGTTTCATATACTTGTTCAATACTTGTTCATATTAGACTTTTTTTTAGAGTAAACCTTATCAGAAATTAGCTGCCTGAAGAGATATGCAGGCACAGAAGAAATTAGTCATCAAAGACAAATGCCAGCCTGAAGCTGACCAGACCTGAGTCTACATTATCAGGTTTAAAAGGGGCAGCAGACAACTAGAGAAAAAGTTCTTTGAAATGGAGCCCAGGTTCAGCCTGTCAGGGACCACATTTAGATTTCCTGTGTTTTCTTAAGCGCTCCAATTTGACATACTCTTAAAGATGACATGAGGGTGTGATTATATGTAATTCAGCTTCTGTTTTCTTTCTCTGCTTAAGTTTCTAAAAATTTCTCACACTAATTTAATTCTATGTATCCTAAATACATCCTCACATATATAGGTAATTTGCAGTGAATAGTTCTTAAGTTTAATTTAATTTGAGGCGTTCTGTTTACCTTTGTTGTTTTTTGCTTACTTTTTTGTTCACATTATACTTCACTTTGGGATATTTTATAGCGTGAAGAAGGATGTTTTTGCTTGGGAGCAAATTGGGATTGCATGCAAAAGAAAGAGATGCAGTGTATTCCCTCCCCTTTCACGACATGACTAAAAGAAGCAGGGCACGTATGAGTGTTTATCCATTGCACAAGGATGTATGTGAAAGCAATTGAAGTATGTGAAAGCAAGCTTACAGGAGCCATTGTTTCCCCCCATCCTGTTGGAAGGAACCAGAGCTGCCCCATTGTGGGGAGGGAGAGCATAGTATAAATCACTGATTTCTGTGCTACTCACAAACTGTGGGAGAAGCAGAAAGGAGCTGCGATTCTTAAGTGAGCATTACTTTCCTGGGCATCTTACAGCTATACACTACCCTCCACATGCAGTGAGAGGCTGAGTGTGTTTCTAGCCTTAATTTGAATTCAGTAGCCATAAATTGCAGCAAATGTCAAATTCATAAAAAATACTTGGTAAACTTGGAAAAAAGAATAACAGAGTCTCTGGTGTGTATTCACATTTTGTAATGAACAGAGGTGTTGATCGCCATAGGTCTGTTCACTCCATTTGCTACTATAATTATACATATTTTAAAAAGACCCAATGTTTTTTTCATGAAATACATGCTAATACATTAAGGTGCTAAATCTCTTACATGTGGAATCACTAATTCTGGAAGACATGAGAATACAATTAGGTAGATGAAGTACCACCAGTGTTTTGAAGTCAGTATAAAGACTCCAGCTGAGTTCAGAAACCTAGACTCAAATTTTAAAAGAGCACCTTTCTAGCCTCCTGTGCAAGCAAGCTGCCTGCTGCCGGTGGTAATCAGTGGGTAGAGATGGGTTAGCTGGTTTTTTAGATATCACAACTGGTAACAGTAAAATTCTCATGCTTATACTTAATATGTCATGCTACATGTAATTCTTGTCTTAGAGAGCAATGTCATGGATGCTATTTTTTTTCAAAATTTAAAGCCATTTATAGTATTCAATGCTAACAGACTGAAAACCTGAACTCCATATGTTTTTAAAATAAAATACGGTGTGAGTGAGCAGTTTTCATTATGCCTTTCATTTGCTGTGCACAGTCCAACATTGCTCTTTTTCTTGTGCTATCATATTTTTGAAACTATTTTTTGGTTTTGTGGTCATGGTGCTTCTTCCATTTTTAACGTGCTTTTCTTACTACATTTTTTAAACTTTTTCTTTTCTTAGAAATGACTCTCTTCCTCCCCTCCCTCTCCTGAAAATATTACTGAGGTCTTTTACTGGAACAATAAGTCTTGCAGTGTCCTCCACTTAGCATAAATAAGTTAATTAACTTTAGTGTTAGGCGATAAAACTTTGTAATAAATATGTTGATCTTACACTTGCCTGAGTTGCACTATGTAAACTAGAGAAACTTTGAAGTCAACAGAAATATTATCTGAGACAGTGGTAGCTGGGCTTTTTGAGATAACTTGGGACTGAAAATAGCTCATAGTATATCAAAGCAGGAATTATATGAGCTATAACGATAAGATTGCTAGTCGGGAAGCAAGACTATGTGAAATTGAAGGAATATCCTGATATCATTGTATTAGCGTTCATGAATTCTGGATGATATTGTGCATTCTGGTTTCAGCAGTTAAGAGTCTTGTTTGAGTGTATTTATAGACCAAAACTTGTAATGGTTTTTATATGCTAATGAATGTCAATCTTTTATGCATTCATAAGAAATGTTTATAATTGAGTTAATTACATCTTAAATAATTTATTGCTATTATAATACATCTATTTGATTAATTATTAAAATAAGCATTTTGAATACTCAGTTTAAAATAACACTGGTATATCTGTGGAAGTCTTTGTATTTTTATCTGCTTTTTTTGACGTTCTTTTCAATACTTTGATCTGTAATCATGATGAATAGGCTATTATGCAATATTCTAATAACCCAAAGACTATGGAAGTAGAGCTTTTATTTTGTATACTCCTGTTTCAAAGGAGGATAAAGAAATAATGTCCAAAGTAAGAGACATGAGATTAAAAATGTTGGACCTGTTCTTTCAGGGTCCTCTGTGTAAGACTCAGTAACTCTTAGAAAATGCTCAAAAGCAGTGATTGTTGGCTGATAGCATTTCTTATAGCTGAGCCCAAGATCATTTGTTACTCCATCTTTGGGAACATTTAGAAGTTCGGACCTGCAGATATGCTTCTAATGCATTTGAGTAAAGACTGTATGCTTGGGAGCTACATCATGCTCTTAAGGCTTGAGTTAGAGAGGTCTCAGAGCAAACTCGATAAGGTGATGTTGTGTTGTTACAGATTTTATCCTTCATATAAGCCATTATGCTGGGGTTTTCTTTCAGTTGGTGGTTGTTGAGTTCCATATCTGAAAACTCCAAAGGTTAATCCACAAATACAAACAGTCATGTTCCTTCTCTTATGACTACCTACAGATTGATCCGTGCGCTTCATATCATACTGAGGAAGTGCTTGTTCGAACACAGTAATTCATTCTGTAAAGCTGTTTGAGATACATGACACTTAAAGAAAAATGGACTAAAAATGCCAGTACAAAGCAAACCATGTTATAAAGGCTGCATTGCCAGATATAAGAAAACTTGAGTTATTGGTCAGTATAAAAGGAATGAAAACAACAGCCAAAATTATGGTTTATATTTTTTCTAGTTGGGACAGGCCAATATATTTCCTAGACAAACCTGCTGAGATTCTGCAGGCAGTGCAGCAAGGCTGAGAGAATGGTTATTTTAGAGTGTGTGCAAACCTATACCATGTGTTTCATCAGTTTTTGTCCTGTTTGTTAGCCTAATGAAGGGAACTTTCAGACAAAAGATGCCTTGTTATCCTTATTAATCAAACATATTAAGAAATTAGGAGGAACAGGCGATTGCCCCAGTTTATACGGAGAGTAGGTGATTGAATATTATTGAGTCTACATTTCAGTAGAATTAATGTTACTCAGTATGAGAGTATTATGTGCTTTAATTTAAACACTGTGGATAAATCCTCTTCAGTCTACAAAGCATTTTTCTTCAAGGCTTTTCTGTGTTGTTTTTCTAACATCAATAGCAGTTATGTGTATGCACCAAGAGCAAAACTTGCATCATTAAAATCCTGTTTGATCTTTATTCAGAAAAATATTGGTCTTTATATGGAAATACTATATTTGTGCATACAAATCTATTTAAACACATTCCTTACACATACATCCTGTGCAGAAGTATCTTACATCATACTCAGTGGAGGAAGCACTACTAAAATATTCAGTACAGTTACTTGAAAAGGAAAAATGTTGGTTATCGCAGTGTTGTGTTTTATATATAATCATGGGATATAAAACGTAGAATTCAGGTCATGTAGCAAAGGTAGGTAGGAAACATTTTCATTCCTAGAGTTTCTCTGAAACTTTTGCTAAAGCTGTCCTTTTCTGTCTATTTCAAGTTTTTCATGTAAACATGTAAAAAAGAAAATTTATTTTCTGTGATGATGAAATAAAAAGCAAACCAAGATAGAATATCAGTTGTTATGTGCTATATAACATTTCATTTTAGATTTAAACATCTGATATAGATTTTATTTTGAAAGTTTGACATCCTTCTTGGAACAGGTTATGGAATGTTCTCATCATACAAAAATATATATAACCTTCAAATTCACTGAGGGCTCCCTTATACCTATATAATAGTTTTTGTTATGACTGTATCAACTGTAAGTTGGGAAAGTTACATTAAGTATCACTGTAAGTATGGGAAATTCTGAATACCTCTTTGGCTTTTGTGAATATTTTGACAGAATTTAATAGTGAAGGGGGGAATTATTGCAAAGCAAACCAATTGTAAAATATTTAGAAATAAGAGTAAGGTTTAAAAATTGTAACATAAGTTTCTTGATTTAATGAACTACATCTCATTTTATAGTCAATTTAGTGCACTTTTGTGTTTTGTACATGGAAATGTGTGTGTATGTGTCCATGCATGTATATGTAAAATTGAGGCAGTACTGTACGTTAGTGACTTGTTCATGACTAGGCAGATCAGTTCCATGTATGACAGGAGAGTTTTAACAAGAATCATATTAGAAAGACTTTTTGTATTTTATACGACAGTTTTAAAAAACTTACATTAGAAATGCTTCAATGTGATCTCTGCAATAATGGATAGATTAAAGACACTGATAACTGAGTATGTTCCATTGCCCTGCTTTTTTCAGTCAGCGCCAGGATTGCTTGGATACCAGTCTGCTTTGGCCATTTTACTTAGATTTTATCTACAATAGGGTACAATGTTTAATAGAGGTTTTTGTTCTTAAATCTAAACACATTGTCAATGTCATGGAGTTCTCTAGTCCATGTCAAAAAGGGAGAAGAATATATTTTTGAGCATTACACTGAAGAGAAAAGAGTTTTCAATGAAGAAAACTCACTTTCAGTGAACAGTTTTCACTCATGTTTAGTTTTAGCAACCGGACTGGTATTTTGGAGCTTTGTACACATTGAAAAGGTGCCAGCATTGATCAGCTACTTAATTACCATTGATTCTCAGTGTGAGTACATAATCTCATGGCACAGCCTGAGTAACAATTGTTAACATTTGACTAATCAATTAACTATTTCAGTATTCATAAAGGCAACAGATAAGGCTGATTCTCGTTTGAAAGTTAGCACTGGAGAAGAAATACCAGTTTTCCTAATTTATAGTAAATATTTAATTTTCTTTAACTGAAATATATGAGACATTTTGATTTTCTATGTCCTGTATATAATTGTACTAAATACTCAAATCCTCACAGGGAGACGGTGGCTCAGAGGAAATGTTAAACAGCAACATGTGCTTACTGTGGTCTTTCCACGTGTGTATAATCTTCATTATTTCACCCTTGTGTTCAAATCTTGCATCAGTTCAGCATTTCTGATGAAGTAAATTTAAGACTCATAAAACATACCAGATGATTGACAGAAATAGAAATTTAGTCTTTCTACTTCTCTGCTAAACGCATGACCACGGGCAGACACAGACAAGAACATCAGCATGTTTCTTTCAGTGGCGTGGTGGCTCTGGAGGAACTCTGCAAAGGTCTAGATCATAATTTAGCTCCTTGGCCAACTGCTTCTTGACATGTGTTTAGGGCAGATGACAGATGCTGTTCAGGAAGAGTGTTTCTGCAGCTTTGTTGTCTGTCTCTGCAAAGAGTTTTTCTGGACAGTCTGTATTTCACACATCTGTTTCTGCACCGTGGAATGGGAGAAGAGCCACGGCTGAGATCGAGCTCGGTATGCTACAGTGATCCTACTGGGGGGCCTGGTACCACTTTAATGGTGTGAGCTATGCAGTTGCACAACGCTGGCTTTGATATGAGAGCTCGTGCTGGCCGGCACTAATGGGGGCAAAAGCCTCTTACTCCTCTGTCAATTCACAGGAAAACTTCCCTTTCATCTGTTAACCTTTTGGGACTGGTGACCTAGAGATGGGTATGCCTGCAGTTTGTTAGCAGGTTCTTTGTTCATTTAGTTTTTCTTATTAACGAGTTCTGTAATCATGCATTGTGAAAATACTACTACACTTCAATATCATTACCCATCTTGAAAGAGTTGCTGGGAAATAGGATTTCAGTGAATTACTGAAAAATATTTTTCTGTTTAACATAACAATACCTATACTTTGTAGTAAAGTGTAGATACTGGGGGATTATCAGTACATACAATTTTATCAGTGCATACAGCTTGTTTTCTTGAGTATGCTTTAAGAAGCTTTGCATTTCTGAAGTTAAAACTTTAACTGTTGTTTAGATTGCCTTGTATCCCCCAGAGCTACCTTCTTTTTAACTGGTTCATGATTTAAGGGAGAGGGATTTTTTAAAAAAAAACCCAAAAACATCCAGCCAACAAAACTTCTTTAGAGGAACTGAAGTCAGATTTTTTTTGAGCGAATAAAATGTATTTTGTTATTTTCACTGGTTAACAGTTCTTTAGTTTTCTTGGTAAATACTGCACATAATGTGTTCATCTTCAATTTAATAGTATGTTGAAGTTTATGATGTCATAAACATTTTCTTGTCACGTAGTCCCTGCGTGACTGAGGTCGCTAAAAACAAGGGTCCTGATCTCCTTCACAGTTTTGTAAATCAAGGGAATTCTGTTCAAGTCAGTGTAATTAAAGTTGCATGAGATCACAGTGAAGTCCAGGGATATTACTTGTGATCATTAACCTGAATATAGGCTGCAGAACTGGATCCATCTGTGTGCAGAAGAGCCATATGCTGAGAGTAATACTCAGAAAGCTCATAGAAGTGATGGATGGATTCTTCAAACTTTAACATGTAATAACTAGTACGTACTTAGATGTCAGTGGATGTAGCAGAATATGAACAGGAATGGCAGATGTAGCCCGCCGTTCCATACCCATGCTATATTTGGCCCAGTAGATTTATAATGTGTTCTCGTTCACTGGCATGTCTTCATTCAGCTTCATCAAGTATGAGACACATTGTTCCTGCCTTTACTCACTGGCTTCCTCTTCCTCCAAAAATGAAGAATTTCTGCAGGTGCAGAAAGCCTTTCAAAGATGATCTTATAGCAAAGAAATAGGTTGCGAGAGTTGATATCCAAGAAAGTCCAAGAATTTGCAGTAAGTTTTGCCCATCACAGTTTTTAATCCTAAACTAATTGATTTAAATAGTAGTGGAAGTTTTGAAATGTTACAACACAGCACATAGACTATGTTCCCCTTTAAACAAGGTTCTTTTCTAAGTCATTAAATAATAATTTAGAACAAATTGAAGCTTTTTTGTAAGATGAAAGATATGATGAAGTAACCAGCTATGGAAAAGCATCACCAACAAAAATATAGTTGTTTTTTTTCCCAAGAATAGTAAACCTGATCGTGAACCACATTATGTTCTAATTCAAACAGCAGGTTCCCAGGGATGTCGGAAGAATGTTCATTACTTTTCTTTCTGTTCTCCCTGTAGTGGATTTATCAAGGAAGCTTTTTTAACAAAATAATTTTAGGCCTCCATTTTACATTTTATTTTCTGAAACTTTATGGATGAAAGTACTTAAGCGTGATCTTGTACATCTATTACTTTCTAAATGATTAGCAAAAATTACTGGAATACTTCTATGAGGTTATCTTTCTGAAAAATAGCTTAGACAAATTTCTACATTAGGATTGCTCGTTACCATAACATACTAGAGAAAACATGATTTTGAATTTGCTTTGTACCTTAACCTGTTGGCAGTTCCTGAACTGGGCAAGAAAGAAGTGTCATCTGTCAGATATTTGTGTTCTTCATTCAAAGTATTGCTGCAAGCACTTACATTTATTTTCTCCATGCTGTCAAGCTGTGATTTCTTTTTGCAATGACACTTTTATCTGTTTATTTTGGAATGCTTAGACTTGAAGTGACTAGTTCTTCAAAATTCTCAGTTTTACATTTTAAAATTATTTCTATATCAGTGTAGCTGCAGATGTGAAGTTTTTTTTCTTCTTCGGATTATAAACCTGAATCTCCAGTAATGCTTTCTAAGCATTATTTCTGTTGTCCAGCTACATGATATGTGTAAATATGAAGTTAAAAAAGAGTGTAATTTAGAGTGCTTTACCCACTGTAAATAGAAATGAGAGTATGGTGAAAAAGAACACAGAGTGGTACCTTTTACTTATCTTCATGTAATGAGAGTGCACTTTGATGAGGAGTGGGACATGGAGATGGATGCAAAAATGCTGCAAATCACTCCAACCAGGGGCTGTTCAGGTCTCATTCCCAAGGATCTGACAATGGCTCTCTTGCTGGCTTCTTCACTAGACCACGTCACCTCTTTGCATCAGGCTGGCAAATCGAGGACTGGGGAGCATGTCTCAGGATCGCAACAGGGCAGCTTCTTCAACCCCCATGGCTATGTTACTCTCCCAGTGGAAGCTAGGCCTTGTAAACCCCCTTCCCATCCCTCTAAGGGATGGAGTATACATTATTTTCAGTCTGCTCTTATAATTCTGCTCCTGGAGATAGTGTAATTTTTTTCTGATTGAACTTCTTTCTTCTGTAATTCAGAAATGAAACTGCAGGCTCAAAATAATAGAATTCGGTAGCTACTTCCACTTCATATTTTTCTTTGAGCTTTTGCCTTGTATTTCAGAGATGGCACACATTTCTTTCAGAGGTTTTCAAACTAAGGCAATGTCTAAATGGACAGTTCGCCACACTTTGCATGGGTAGATTGATGAAATATTTGTTAGTCTCCATTTACAGGGAAGAAGCAGTGGGCTTATAAATATTTAGTTAAGGAAATTGTCTATGTTTTTCTTTCCCAAAAGGGAATGTTCTTATTTGTGATCCCCTCCCATGTGATGACAGCAATATTAGTGTAATTGAGGGAAGGAAAGGAGGTGGTATAAGAAGTCCTCTGAAACTTTTGACAGGAGTGTATGTTGTCCTGCTGCTCATCTGGATGCTCTGACTTGCCCTTCATCCATGGCATTAACAGAGTTCAAAGCTGCCTTTTCTTGCCAAAGTGGAGCACTGAGTGAGGACATAGTAGCCAGGTAACACATGCAACTGCCAGATGTGTGGCTGCCACATTTGCCAAATGTGTGTGATTGGCATAAGCTACTAATATTTTAAAATCTGTTAATTATTGACAGTTCTGGCAGTGTTGATGGCTGCAGTCCATCTTTTTTGATGAGCATTATATAAAAATAATGGATTTTTGCTTTCTGTAGCTTAAGACTCTGCCATGGTATTTTTAATACATTCAACTCACTTTTTTTATAATCCCTTTGAAATTTGCACTGAAATAATTAAATCTGTTTTATTTTCCCAACATGCTACTTATATATTTCCTTGCGGTATAAAGAATTGTTTGCTAATGCTGCACTGTGAGCAGCTGAGTCATAGAAAATAGAAAAAAATGGAAAACTCTCCCCTCTTGGAAGAGGGAGCGTTTATTTACAAAATTGATGTGGACTCAGGAAACAGAGGAGGAAGAAGTATTATATAGTCCCAAAACAAAGTAGTGTTGTGTAAACTCTATGACTTACTCACAGGTGTCATAGATCCCAAAATGAGTTTGGCACAGGAGAGAGGAGGTAGGAATATAGGAATACGGGCTGGAATCTAACCCACAATGCCATTGCTTTTGGAATAGTCTCACAGTATCCAGTATGTGCATTTTGGTAAATGTATATTTTGGTAAAAAGAGTGCTTTTAAAATTTAAAACTGCTCTGAAAATTAATTAAAATAAGATATATTTATTCCTGTTTTAAATTTTGTTCTCATGTTGCAGTGGGTGTTTTGCTGTTGTTTGTTTATGGGATATTTATTATTTCAGTTTAAATGTATTAGTACACATGTAAACAACAGTGCATACTTGAAAACAGAAATCTGTTTAAAATTAAGTCAAACATGCTCCACTTTTAACTGTCTCTCCAGTTTAGTTATAGACGTTTTATTAGGAGTCTAAAATAAATGCAAACCTCTTTCTGCACATCCAGTTATATTAATCCTTGAGAGGTCTCAGCTAATAAGTGAAAGTGGAGTCAGGTCAGCTGTAGGAACTGGGTGGTATAAAGTACATCCTGTTACTGAACAAGTTCCAGATGGAGCTCATGGAACAGCCTTTAAGTCTGGAACTGGAGATGCAATAGCCACCATAATAAAAGATTTTAAAATTATCTGGATAATAAATTTGATAAACGGGCATATATACTCAAAGGATACTAAGGCTTCTTCTTGAGTTATCTCAGTCAGTTATTCAGTCTTTCAGCTGAATGCATTCACCTTAGCTATCATTCAAGGGTGCAACTCATTGATCTGCTTTTATGATTTCTTTACAAAGTGAGAATTTTCTCATTATTCCCTCTGAAAAATAGATCTCCAAGGATGAAGTTTCATGGACCCAGCAAGATTCCTAAGTGTCCAGTGCTAGCAATAAATCTCACCCAAGCATAGACTCACCCCATGGACTATCTGATTAAACACTACAATCCTCATTCTTCACAGCAGTGGCTGCCTGTCACCTCCTTTTTCTGAATACCTCTATAGATAGGGATGAGTTGTGCCAGATGAAGCATGAAGGCAGAAAACAGCCAACTGAACGACACAAGACACACTTGGATGTCAACTATCAGCAGCACAAGAAACTCTTTTATGAGTCTGTTACATCTTTGATGTAAGCCAGGGATCTTTCACTCTTTACAAGAGTAGTCACAGAATAGTCAGTGACAATATATCTTAAACAGATTCATAAAGCATAATGCCAAAACAGAGCATTGCAGTTATCTTAGCTGACATGCATTCATAGATGCAGTGCAATAACTTCTAATTATTAAGTGAGACAATTTAGGAAACTAGATGTCTGCGTAGTCCAGAGAAACCCATATGTGAATAACAGCTCTCAGTAAGCAAGGACCATGTACTAACCGTGATGTTTTGTCCCTGACCATAGATACTAGCAAAGTATATTATGAAGGGCTTTAGCCCTAGTTCTCGGTGTTTTGCTCACTTTCAGAGACCGAAGCTCTGGACGCTTGCAGGAATGATCATGCTGGCCCTGTGAGGGAGACTGAAATCCCTCATGTATGTTCATATCATTACTGCCTAAGTCCCCAACATCTCATGTAAGGGTGAGGGGGGAAATCTAGGAACACCCTCTAGGCAAGCAAAAATAGCTCAAATGGGATGTTACTCAAAAGGATAGGTTAATATTCCAAAACTTAATAGTCTTCCTATCACCAGTACTGTAGGCTGCATCCAGGATAATTTTTTATGGTTAAATGTGACATTTTAGAACTCTTTTAACATTGGACTAGTTCTGGTTAGGCAATGGGAAAGGCAATAGCTATATAAAGTGGGGGCTTCTTCATCTTTGTGTTAAAGACTTGATAGTCATCCTACTTACAGATCTTTCAGCTCAGAAATAACTGAGAGCAATGGATTATTTATTGGCTGTCTGCCACATATGGTTGGTGTAGGCGACAAACTGACTCTACTACATCCTTTCAGACAGATCTAGAATCATGAGTTTTTCACAACTAAGAGAGTTATAATTCTACTACATGAGTATTTTCTGGTTCTTTACCCTTTAACAGTGAAGGAAACAAAATGCAATGATCCAGTATATCCAATAATGTATAGATAATGTGACCTGCAACAGTCTCTTATCCTTTTGGATCAGATATCCTTCTTAAGAGGGTATTATTAATATTATTAAAAGGACAACATCAGAATTTGCTGGGTTTCAGTTACCTTAAAGAAATAGAACCTGATTTGAAAAGAAGCTTGCCAAAGTTCAGCCAGATAAAGGCAGTGGTGGATGAAAAGATAATTTTAAAGAACCTGAAATAATTCTTGATTACTGGGAAATGGATCACATGCAGGAGAGCTTCCTTACCTTGTCTATAAAGGTAGATACCTTGAAGTACTGAGATCTACACATCTAATTGGAGCAAGTGGTGATATGGAGTACTCAAAACTTGCTAAAATTAACCCCAAGGTGTGCAATGGAGAATGGAAATCAATGTCTCGTGATTTTTGCAAATAAACAAAGATCCTTTCTATGCTTGTACATAGTGTTTACTTAGGTTTAGTGAACTTTCACATTCAGGTCAAGATTTTATTCCACATACTTCCAGATTTCTACCTTTACTTGTCCGTGAGTTCATACAGAATCTGTATCACTTCTATCAACAGCAGATATTAAGTAGTCTTTAAGACATTTGTGTCCTTTTTAAGAAAAGACAGAAAGAAACAAATGCAGCAGAGAAACATCTGTGCTGTCGTATAGTTTCCACGTAGTGAAAGTCTGAGTATAGGCATATGAAAGTTGCTTAAAATATCTTTGTTTCTGTGTATCCACATCAGAGAGTTATCTGGGTTAAGCCCAGTCCCCAGGGATGGCTGTGGTTCAATTTACATACAACACAAGTTTGTTCTGGCTCAAATGGGCCTCTAGAGATGGCTCTACTAGACAAAGATTACTAGAAAGCTGATCATTCTTCCATTGCTCCCTTTGGCTTGTGGTCATCTCCTCCCAGATGTCCCCTCTAGACTTCGGTGGGTAGAACACCCGCAGCAACAACAGAATACCCATGTTTCTTTTTTGGGCAGTTTTCATCAATGCTGCTATAATTTATGTAGGCCCAGTGATCAGTCCTGACATTTTACTCAATTTCTGAAGTAAACATGGCTTTTAAGATCAGGTTGTCTCTTTGCCTGATTGACAGTCTTTTCCAGTAAGACTTAGCCTGTTTCAAATACAAAGAGTTACAAAATCATTAAGTTACTACAAAGTTTCATAAAAGTACACACTGCATTTGAGAAGAGATTTGTTAGTAGTCCCACAACTACTAACAAATGTGCTGATGAGGGTGCAAACATCCTATTAGGTGCCTGAGAATCCACACAGAGCTGAGCTGCAAGAAATGGTGGTTCAGAAGTTCAGAATTGCTGTGACTTAATTTTTCGGGTTTGTACCATGTTCTTTTATAGTAAATTGTTGACATTTAACAGAGTGATGACATTTCCTTTTTTGTAGTCACATATTCAGGAGAGTATATTTATACAAGAAAAAGCAAAATACCGAATCTTTAACAGGTCGTGTGTACTAATATTTTTGACTTTAAAAACCCACAAGTTTTATGGCTCAGTCAATACTTAATCATGAACTTTTAAAATTTACAGGGAGTGAAAATGAAGCAAGTGGTCTAATCTTATGTGTTTCACGGCTGTTTTTTCACACTAAGGACTTTTCTTTCATGATGAAATCAGGATCTGATATCTCAGTCACATGGGTTTTGACTACAGGTTACCTAGGAACAGTAGAGCAATTCTAAACATAAGAAAGATGAACTTCGACCTTCTTTGTAGCAGATGGAACATTTTGTGAGCAACTGGTCATGTGTAAATGTTAACTTGTTTGCCTTTCTTAGTAACCAACAAATGAACAACATATGCCTTTATTTTTCATTTTGCAAAGAGTACAGTTCTTTTTTTTTGGGGCGGGGGGTGTTTTAAAGAGTGTGTTCTTCAAGTACTGTGCACAAAATACTATGTTCATTAGAACAGAGTAAAATCTGTCTGTGTTGCCTCTGTATCAACTGCACAGCGTGTTTGGAAAATTAACATTAACAAACATTACTTATATCTGAGGTTGTCACCATTTAATTAAGAGGGCCCTCTACATTTTAGGAAGACGCTGTTTGCATATATGTAATAAAAGGTTCAAATTTAAATACTGTACAATTAGTTTCCATAAAAAAAATGACTTTTGCAGACCCCTACAATAGACAGTTTAAAGAAATAACTATTCTGTGTTTAAATTGTGCTCCTTAGTATTTTAAACAGATGGCAATGGCTTTCCTCTTGATTATAACTTTGAGGCATGCTTTACTAAATGGAATCAGCGGGGTTCATTAAGGTCCCATTTGATGTATCAGTATTATAAAAATACCATGTTAATTATCCTCAAACGTTGCAAGTTACCTCCATTTTCCTGCAATCAGAAGATGAGAGAAACCCTGTGAAGCAAATTAGTCCTAATTGAAAGAGGACTGATTAATATTTAAATAAGGCATTGTGTGAGGGATTCTGCCATGAGAAAAATAGGCTGAACATCTGAATTAATTGCATAGCAGGTTAAATTAAATTTCATATAATGGGTTGGAAGATGAGTTGGCACAGTGCTTTAGCAGGGAGCACAATGGCTGAAATACCAGTCTTTTCTTTCACTCTTGGCTGGATTCCACTGAGGTCCTTGTAGCCCTTACCTCTTTGTTGTCCTTCTTTCAATACAAACAAAGGTACTAACAGAAAATTGCAACCACATTTTAAAAAATGTTAATCCTTTTTGGGAGACAGCACCTGTCTACATTTTCTCCATTTCTCTTCCACCTTGGCTGCAAAACTGGAAAACATTAGTATCTTTTTCCTTGCCAGGTTTAATGAGGATTGATGTCATAAAATGCTAATGGCTGGAATATAGTTAGAACTGTGCTATTAGTGGGTTATCACTGTCTGACATTTTCACTGCACAGGAGCATACATGTGGAGCCTGTTTAAAGTGATTGGGTTACTTAAGGGTCCCTGTTAGGGATATTTAATCCAACATAAATTACTTATGCACTTTGTTAGTGTTCAAAGGAAGAGTGTCACATTGTACATGTTGGCAGTTTTCCAGTCAAGAGCTGTTAATTACTGTACAGCTAGTGAATACATTTTGTGGCAATGGAAGCCAAAGGGGGAAAAACTATATCTATATTCCATCTAACTAAAAATGAATAGATGGGAGTGCAGGGGAAAAAGTAGACTGAAGTCATTTTCACCCTTAGGAGTTACAATGCCATTTGTTTTCATTTTGAAAATAAAAACAAATGACAGTATGATTCCCTGAGGGGGAAGTACTTTAGCTATAAAGAATCCCTGCCAAAAACAAGCTATTATCTATTTGTATGCTGATAAGAAAAAAGCATGTTCTCCAAAGCTCTAATTCATCTACATCTCTGCAGAGTTCAAGGTTCACTAAGATACTCTTTGCTTATCATATTAAATGCATGTGATAACCAGGAAAATGGCTGATAACTATAGTAGTCATTTCTTTTTGACATGCAGTTTAGGGTAGTCAAATTACTTTATATTGCCACTCTTATATTAACAAATACTGTTCTTGCCAAGGCTTGTGGGGTTTTAGTGGTAGAGAGACCCAGTAAATAACAAGTATCTTTTGATATTATCATATGATTCAACTTTGGGAACTAGCCATAAGAAATAACTTTGAAGAGCTAAACACATTTTTTATATGGAAGCTCATGGATCATGTAACTGTGCTAGGGGAAAAATGCATAGTTCTGTTAGCAAAGTTACTCTATGGTCTACAAATAAAGAGCCTGTTATACCCTTGATCTCTACAAAATGGAAATAAGGCTTGAATTTGGCCTAAAGTGATATCTTTATTTCATTTTATTATCTGACTGCAGTGCTACTTATGAAGTTGTCCATATGAAGTTCATAACGAAGATAACTCCATTTTCTGTCTATATTATTGAAATTGCTAAAGGCACAATATATGCATGATTGTAGTTATGTAAACACTCCATTTCTCAAATGCATCATTTATGAAGCTACAGGGGGAAAGTGGAATATCTTGCCTTTGCATAATAATCCATCCTACCAAACTTTTTTTTGGAGCTAAACCCAAAAGTTTTCTTTTAAAGTGTTCTGCTAACACTGTCACTACAGTCATGCATTTGACTAAAATTCTCTTTCCTCCTTGGACATCATCAGACTTTGAGTTTATGATCTCTATATATGTACTGAAATACCCAACTGTCCTTGGATCTCACCTTTTCCTGGTGAGAGCTGATCCTCAGGATGGAGAGGTAGATTTGGAGACTGAAGTGTGTTTTGTGTTTGAGAAAATGGTCAATGGTATTATTTTTCATATGAGGACTCTAGATGTCTTGTTTTTGTTTGTGTTTGATGCAGATTGTTATCATCTTAGGTCCTAGATATATATAAATAAGAGCACATGCATTATATGTGTGGCTAGTTTATGTAATCAATGGTCCTGACTAGTGCCCTTTGCTCTCCCTCAACTCTTTTGTTAATTTGCAACACCAGCTCCTTGTAGTTGGTCTTCATATGTGCTGTAGATCTTCAGGTCAGGGACTTTCTGCAGTGTTTGCACCATACCTTGAATAATTGAATTGATTTGTCTTATTGGTAGGGGTTACTAGAGTAAAACTGCTCGATAATATGTTTTGTGCAATGCTTATGCCCATAGCCATGCAGAGATTTAAGTAACTAAATTTTCCATTAAGAATCCCTGAATTGCCACCCAGCCAGTTTGCGTCTTTAGCATCTGAAAATACCCACACAGCAAGATGCTCAGTTCTTGTACTGCTTGTAGCTCTAAGAGCAGCTATTTCAGTGAAAAACTCAAATTCATCCTACTTAAGGCTGTTCAGGGTTTACAAACTAGGCATATTTTATCCGTTAATTCCATTTTAGGCAGAACAAATGTACACTTCCTGAGCAGGGGCCAGAGCCCAGGAGTCCTTCCTGATTAAGGGCTATAACCATTATGAAAGGGAACCTAAACATTTGCGTTTATGATGACCATTTTGGGTGTCATATCCCATTTCGTTTTGTACATCATGACTTCTACTTTGGAAAGCTCTACTGTAGAGTGTGATACAAAAAGCTGGTATAGCCGCACCATTACCTTAAATGTACTCAGAAGGAAAAGTTGGATGCCTGTCCATGGGTGGGACTTTTGAGCTTTAGACAGGACTTCAAGAGAGATTAATTTTGATTTAATCTCTCAAAAAGTTGTTTTTTCTGAACTCCATTCTTGGGTTCCTGACTTTCATCATTTATGGGACTGTATAGGCTAAGCCAGGTTTTGGGGTTTCACTCTGGGACCTGTATACCTGTCTTTTTCAATACTCAGTTACATTTCCTAAGCATAAATTTGAGAACATTAAAGCCTAGAATAGGTGCATATAAAATTAATAATTAGATTATTTATTTTTATTAAAAGCAAACTTTTTTGTAATATAGTTCTAATTTCCTTATTAAAAAGTCGATCTTTGTACACAACATAAAATAATCTAATGAAATAAATATGACAATGTTCAATATCTCTACTAATTAAAGACATCATATGAATATGAATCACTGTTTCAAACCATTGATACAGATTATTTGCCTGGCTGTGAAAATTGAATGGTGTTTTATATTTGTACCATTAGTTAATTTGATTATCAAATTATTTTCCCAAACAAAGAATTGGAACACTAGTATTGTTTCTTTAACTACAAAATTAATATTCATTGTTATTATCTCAAAATCAAATACTTATTTTACAGCGTTTATTGATATTTTTCTCAAATCAATGGTTACATAGAAGCAAATGATCTACTTTGGTTTTACAATTCTTTCAAATGATCTTTTACTTCAGGTGAAGATTTTTGGTATAGTGAAATACATTAATTGAATAGTAGTTTTTTATTAAAGCCTGTCTTGCCAACAAATGTTTTTACTTCTAATCCTGCGCCTAATAATTTTCAGTTTAAGGAAATGTGTTAAGCTGGGCTTCATATTTCAGTTTTGGTTTTCCAGGGCCTCTCTCTTCTGTATATTTTGATGTGGCTGTCCCTGGCAAGGAGGAAACACTAGGCATGGCAGTAGCCAGGTGGCATTTGGACCTTGGATGTGAATGAGCTGTTTGAAATTTAGGCAAGACCCAGCTGAACCTGAAGGATGAAGAGTCTTGCAAGTTTCTTTTGCTAATCTACCATCCATGCAACATGTACATAAATTAGGCAGAACCTGCAACATCTAGGAAAGCCTTTTGCTATTTAGGCTATTGCTGTTCTTTCAGAATGTGATTGCAAAAACTAACTCCTGGAGTTCAAATGACAAGACAGGATATTTTTAATCATTGGTTATATGTAGCTAACTAATATAGTAAGCTCATATCTCCTGTCAAATACAGACGGTCATTGATGACTGTATGCTAATAGAGAAATAAGGAATGGCAGCTTAGTAGTGTTTTTTCCTATTACAAAAATTGTGCTTGGCTTAATCCAGGAAAAAAGTGAAATGGTGAAATGTGTTAAGCAGAGGGACTGTTGATTGTTGAATTCTTTGGAGCTACACATGAATTATCAGATAAGCTATTCTCTTTTATGAAACTTAAGAAACTCTGGGTGTGTTCAGAGATGAAGCACTAGACATCTGGGCAATAAGATATTAACAAAAAGTAAAGAGACACCTAAAGTCTCTCATTGTTAGGCATGAACTGAGTAGGCATTTTCACATTTGGATCTCTGTTCTGAAACCTGTGCAAGTACCATTTTAGACACTTGAGTCCTGAGGTTCCAGCTCTCAGCACAGTTTTTCTCAGATTTTTAAGCAGCAGAGTGGAGACCTAGCATGGAAAGTCTTATAGGAAAGAGCATATGGTATCAAAGATGAGGGTGAGGGTCTACGTGTGTGTTTCAGTATCTGGAAATTAATAAATTATCACGTCTCAAAAGGCATCTTTAGAAAGAAGTGGAGCTTTTACCAGGAGCAAGTGGACTGAGCTTGTGTAGAATTAAGCAATGCTTTTTTAATTATCCCAACATTTAGAGTGGTGTTTCAAGTTTAAATAAAGCTAAAACTCGAAGCAAAGGTTTTCCACTGGACTTAAATGAACTGCATGATCCTTGACATATATTTCCTGCCAACAAAATAAGCCCATGGGGTGTTGCCGTAAGTTTAAACCATGGTTGTGTAGCACAGTCCTTAACCATGATCAAGCTATTTATCCTCAAAATCTCGTTTCTCACTATCTTTTTCCTGCCATATAGAATTGCAAGGAAAGCACAGTTGACAATTACATCATTAAAATATTATCTAGAGTTGATTTAAGGATAACATGTCATTTGGACAATGCAATGTAAATATCTCATATTTCAAGAATACATATGGGAAAAATTTTTTGCTAAGCATGCTTGAATCTCCTGATGCCATTCTAATTTTTTCATGGATGATAACACATCAGATTATAAAAAAAGTTTTGATTTCTGCATTTTTAATCCCAGAAAACATGAAATCAGCTAAATATGTATGTTACACCAGTCTTAAGAAGTATTTACAGTGTTGTGATTAGAGTATTTTAGACGTGTTACTATGCAGTTTAAAATAAATTAACAATCTGCTCAAAATCTTTTGGTATGTAGATCAGATGCTCCAATCTGTCATTCATATTGTATATATACACATATATACACACATTTATTTACATATAGGCTTACATACCTTCAGCAACTTTTTTCTTTCCGAATTTGAGCTATAATTTGTCAAACAATATTTCTACTTTTTTTTTTATTCCATAGTATATTTTTATAGCATTTTAATATTAGCACTTTCTTTTCAAACTTCATCTTTGAAGGCACTTCCACCAAATGTGTGAATCTCTCTATCTGCAGGATGTCCATGTTTGTTTCTGAGGGGCTCCAAATTGGTAGCAATCAACTTGAAAGTGTGTAGTAGCTGTCAAATCTCAGAACAGGCTGCGGATGATCTTATGACTGATTTAGCACATACGGGGAGCCAAAGTAATACAAAATAATTGGCTGTTTTCCCCTTCCATGTTTGATGGCTAGGAACCTGATCCTCAAAGACAGTGTCTCAACTGGGAAAATCTGTAAACACTTCCAAACTCCCAGAACTGCATGTGTGCTGGGGCTGGTCCCAACTCCATCTCAGAGCAAGTTTGGGGAGCTCACCCTTTTGTCTCACATGCTGAGGTCACACAGGAAGGAGTCAGTGCACACTGTGGCCAAGTCTCTGGTCTGAAGAGTTTGGTAATCAAGACCACAGGCTAGGCTGGGGCGAATGTCTGGGTGTCAGTTGCTGATTCTTGACCTGACCTAGCTTGCCCTAAGAACACTGTGGGGTGCATGAAGTCCCTGGGATTAAGATTCAGCCCTTGACTCTGCCACACAACCACCAGGGTTTTCCCTGTCCTGGTTCAGTAAGCAAGGGAGAGAAAGGGTAGGCACAGGGAACACTGGGCTGCCCTGGAGAAGACCCATGGGTGCCCAGCTGGCAAGAGAGGTGGCTTCGGGCATGTTGCTGCTTGCTGTCTGAAGGAAGAGAAACTGAGCTGGAATCTGTCATCTTGGTGAGCTCCAGCTAGGCTGTATGGCGTGTGGCAGCTCTCCAGCCTAATTCTGGAGTAGCTCTGCTAAAATCAGCAGAGTTACAGGTGGAAGTGGAGGTTCACGTTTCACCTACACTTTCTATGATGAGTGGCTTGTGTCTTCATTCTATTTGCTCTTTCAAACACAATGTTAAATGACAAAATGAAGCTAGACAGATCATAGACAGATCAGGGAAACCTTAAGAGGATAATGGTCTCTGCACTAACATTTGACTACTGCGATAGTCTTGGGTGATGGCTTATGAGCTGTGATAGTTTCCTGAGGGGTTTTACTACAAGAAGAGTTATGTGTGAAGGGACATCCTACAGTTCTTCTGCAAAAATATTTCTAATGAAGGTGTGTTAGAATACCTCAAGTTTTGACCCCATCAAAAATCCATTATATGTCCCAGTCTCTGTTGGGACAAAGTCATCGTTTATAGCAATTTATTTTGGCTGGTGATGTTTCTGAGGCTCTCCTATCTTAAGAGGCCTATGGTTTGGATGTGCAGGAGATGGCCTAACTGAAACTTAGTAAACTGTGTATGATTAATTGTATGACAATGACTTTAAAGCATGCTGGTTTAGGCCTACATCCTGCAAAGTGCAGGGCATCTGATGGAAGGTAGGAAAGGGTAGAAATGGCCAAGGACCAAGCAGACTGGAGATGGATGGTGCAGCCTACGGAGTGAGTAGTTGTGTCTGGAGAGGGAGTGTGATACGGGAACCAGGTGTGGGTTCATTCTGTGCTTCTGTGGAGCATTCGCCACTTTAAAATCCCATTTCCTGGCAGATGGTCGTCCCCCATCAGGTTTGAACAGAATCTCCCTGACTAGAGTAAGCTAAGCCTATAATAACATGTAAATATTTGCCTTGTTGTTAGTGTATATCTGGAGACTGGACTGTCTTCCAAATAGAAACAAATCCCTAATTTTTGATGAAGGAGCAGAGCAGAAATTCTGCTACCCTTATGCAGCACAGAGAAATGTCTAAAACATTCAGCAAAGCATTTTCTTTGTTAAATCAAAGTGCACAGTGTTGACCCTTTGTAAGAACACTGTTATGCATTTTTAATAGGAGTATTGTGAGCAGTTGAGAAGCTGCATAATGAATTTCAAGCATTTCACTATGTGTTTGTTCTGGTTTGTGCCCTCACAGTCAAAAGAGGGGAATAATATACCTTGAAAATAATGTTAGTAAGTAGTAAGAAACTTCAGAATGCATGAAGTCACCATCTTTAGAGCAAATACATACTATATTCTAATTACAGAATGTAACGTTAACATTTAATTTCTGCTAAAGGGCTCTGAATGTACCATAGAATTTTATAGTGAAAACTTGTTCCGATCACTAACATAAATTTAAAGACATCTGCAGAGAACATTAAGATTTGCAATATCACCATAAATAAAAAAAAGTTAATTTTAAGGTGTTATGTAGCTGGGTTAAATATAATGTTAATTTCCCATTCAGCATTTTCGTATCATCTCCAAATAAGTAACTTTAGCTAATTTTTCTTTGGCATTTCACAATAAATAGCAAAACCACCTCTCCCCCTCCCTTTCCAAGGTGTAGTGTGACTCGGTTACCTCATTTCTTCCTTATGGGGAGGGGCAGTTTATGCCCTGCAGAAGCAAAGTTGGATGTATACCTTCCTTGGAATGCTGCTGTGCAGCCAGAGCAGGGTAAAGGAGCCATAGTACAAATGACAACCCGGCCAGCAGGTACATAAGGATGAGAGAAGTGGTTATGGCTCTCGTAGCTCACAGGAAGTACAGTAGTTCCTGGAAGAGGAGGATATGAGCCTCTAGAACACTAGTCCTGCTCATAATGATCTTTAAAAACCCTCTTTTTTTAGTATAAAGTAACAGTTCTTAATCTCTAGATGAGAGTAAGTGTTATTATTGAAACTTGCAATATGTAGAGGGAGTTTAAATTATTTTGAAAAGTAAAGTACTTTCCATGTTTAAAAAAAGAAAAAGTCTAAATGGTTAAAAATATTAAAGCAAGCAGGGCTGGAATTTGAAGCTGGCATTTGGCATAGATAGACATCTCCTTCAGGAGTTGCAGCTTTACTTACTGTTCAGAGAAACAATTAAGAAATATCTCTGGGATGTTTGTTATCTCAGCCTGGTAGAATTAGGAGAGCATAATGAAGCCCTTTCCTTTGCAAACTTATGTCACAATGAAAATTTCTTTATTCCCACTATGACAAGAATGTGACTTACTTCCTTTCCCCTGGGAAAAGTAAAGGGAGTGGTAGCTGTACTGAAAATATTTCTTGGTCAGCTTTTATGTGTACCATTGCTAGTATTTCCTCCCAACTGGAGGGAAGAGAAGGGAATGGATAGCACTATGCATGAAACATGGAATATGTAAATCAAAGATTGTAGTGTTTCTGAAGTGTTTTTACAATTGTGTTATGCTGTGAAGCATTCTATATAATTTAGCCTTTTCCTTCCAACAGTAGTTACTCTCCCTATCTATTGGGAAGATATTTCTATTATAATGCCATCCAGGAATCTGAGTTCCGTAAACTGGGAGTTGCTTTCAATAGCTTTCAGTAGCTACCCACAGTGGGCAGTGAGGTTAGAAACATAATTTACCTTTATCCCATTCACTTTAGTAAAACACATTTTATGGATTTCCTTGTGTGGGTGAAGAAGGCTCATCATAGGTTAAAGTCAAAGTATTGTTGAGGTTGTTTAATTAAAGGAAAATCACGAAGCTAATTTTAGCACATAGAGGAGGAGACAGGAAAGGGGAAATAGTTTATTTTAGTGTTGCATAGTATCTTGTTTTTCCTGGAAGAAAGGAAGGATGAGGAAGGTGGCTTCCTGTTCTTTAGACCAAAAGCTCAGTGCATATTTTGCATCATGTGGCAAGCAGCTTGTACAAAGCTTCTACGCCCCCTCCATGTTCAGGTTAAAGGGCGGGACAAGAAGAGGCTGAGATCTTGGCTCTGTCTTCCAGAGAAGTGGTTGCTGTCTATACCCAGAACAGTTACGTCTTACTGGGGCTACAGGAATCATAGAAACACAGAATCACAGAATGGTTTGGTTTGGAAAGGATCTTTAAAGATCATCTACCAAAGATCATCTACCAAAGATCATCTACCATGGCATCTACCCTCCTGCCATTGGCAGAGACATCTTTCACTAGATTAGGTTGCTCAAAGCCCCATGCAACCTGGCCTTGAACACTACCAGGGATGGGGCATCCACAACTTCCCTGGGCAACCTCTTCCAGTGTCTCACCACCAGCATCGTGAAAAAAATTCTTCCTTATATCCAATCTAAATCTACCCTCTTTCAGTTTAAAACTTTTGCCCCTTGTCCTGTCACTACAAGCCCTGGTAAAAAGGCTTTCTCCATCTCTATTATAAGCCCCCTTTATATATTGAAACATCACAAAAAGGTCTCCCCAGGGCCTTCTCTTCTCCAGGCTGAACAACCCCAACTCTCTCAGCCCATCCTGGGGGCAGAGGGAAGAGGGTGGAGGAGCCACATTCTGCTTTTCAGTCTGTTCCAAGGAAGCACAGTGGCATGGTGCTCCTTGCTTTGGCTTGTGCCAAAGTCCCTCTGTGCCATTAAGTTTTGTAGTCGAGGCCAAATAAATTTTAACGAAAATGCAAAAGAGAATGTTGCTGCAGGATTGCCAACTTGGACATATTGTTCTGCCTACTGTAGCTAGGCAGATCATCTGATGTGTTGCTTTCGTTGTGATATCTGAATATATCTATGTGTTTTCTCTTCATCTGATTAAATTTTGCAAACTATATTCATGTATATTTTAAATCTGTACTGGATATAATATGGGCAACATACAGAATAGTTAAATGGTGAGATTCTTCTGATTTAAGTGAGTACTCTTAAAGTAGATTTACATCGACTTTGCAGTGTTACACAGATTTACTAAAAAGTGCCAATTATACATGCAGATAAATGAAGAAAAATTTGCTTGTCAGGAATGTGAGTTTTGATTTTAATTTTGTCCCACACATTCCTAAGATTTAATACTACAAAAGAAATTTTGACTGGTTTTTGGTTAGTAATCATTTTTGTGTTGTCTTATACTTTTGACAGTGTTTTGTATGCACTACGTAAAAGGTAGGATGAATGGCCTATTTCTGTCTGTTTTCATTACTGTGCTCTTTCTGTGTGCTCCATCTTATTCTCCGTATATGCCTACTGGGACATTAAAGATTCTGTAATTATTTCAATAAGATCAGGGTTATAGATTTTTTGTTCCACTTAGTTGTTTGCTAATAAACCTGCCTCTGTGCTGAAGGCTAACAAATTTCTTATTTAATACTGTACTTTTTTTTACATGATATATTAGAGAACATTTTAAAAGGTCAAGATTGTTCAACTTACTGTTTTCCCTTGCTGTTGTAACAGTCTCAGGGTAGGTCCTTAACTGAAAACTCCAAAGTCATCATCATCCTTTTGCAAACATAAATATTAAAGCTGTTTTGTTTCTTATTTGAGAATTTGAAGGAAATTGGAACAGTTTGAGATATTGCAGTGCTTAAAGTCTAGAATGGTTTTAGCTTTAGTAGGAAATATGCTTGTGGTCTCACAAGTAAGAGTATGCTAAAGGAGCAACATAAACTGGATAAACTGGAGCAGTGCAATAACATGTTCTTCACATATGTGCACAGGTTTTTCCCTACTATCAAGTTCTTTGACATCTGTGGTGTAAACCAACATTTTTTAACCATTTTCACCACACTCTTTCAGCCCAGGGTAGGATAAAGGACTACGCAGGATGGATGCTTTACGTCCTGCCCCCTAACACTTCAGACCCGTGCCCAAAGCTGGGACCCAGCTGAACAGTGCTGCCATTTTCAAAGCACTTTTCAACGTACTTTTCAACATAAGTTCCCTGGTGCCTAAAATTATACTTATTCGTACATCCAGAAGTGCTGAGTAAATCATTGTCTTTCTCAGGCCTAACTGCTGCGAAATTGTTCTCAGAAGAGACTGCCTTTTTCTGATGTCACTTGTATGTTGAAGAGGGATCCCAGGTATTGAATCCAGCTCTGGATTGCGCAGAGGCATTAATTTTCATGTTTTTTCTGTAGTTGTACAGCACTTGTCTTAGGAGGCAATTGACAGTTACTCAGTCCATGCAAGACTCTGATTTATTATTTATTTATTGCCCGCATGAAGCAAAACAATTAACATTAGATCTGCCAGTTGTGCAGGGCTAAACCCTTTGTTTCTCAAGCTTGCTAACTGGACATTTTCTCTGACTTTTTTGCCTGCTCACAGTGACAACGTGGCAATTACTTTCTTAAAAGACTGTTTTATCTTATGTACAAAGGTAAGAAGGCTGTTCCCCATATTGGCCTTATAATTGTCCTGTGTGTATTTTTATTTAAAGTTTGAGTGAACAGAGGACCTTGTGAAGTGGCCTTGTCAAACCTTTTGGAGATTTGTGGTGAGTTTAGCATGCATTGTATGTTTTATAGTGTAAGCTGCTATTAGCTCTACTCAACAGCTGAAGCAATTTAGCCAACTGCTCTACAGATAAATTGCATCTTTGCACTCTGGTCTTTCCTGAGACCAGATGGAGTTCTGGGACTTTACCTCAAAACGAATTTTTTTACTGGTTCTTGAGGCCAAACTTCATATACCCTTGATCTTCAAATTATTCGGTGTCCAGTGCTAGCAGACTTGAGGAAATGTTAAGTTTCTTTTGAGGATTCAAGACTCCACATATTTCTATAACTCTTAAGATGTTTCCCATCAAAAACTATGCAACTCTAGTTAGCACTCATCCATGCAGAGCTGGAGAACTTCTGGGAAGGATGAAGACAAACTGGACATAATCCAGAAAAAAAGGCAACAAGAATGAAAGATCTAGAATATTAACTCATGAAGATTAGAGATAATAACCATTCTCAGCTTGTAAAAGGGATGGAGATGAAATGCTGGAACAGGATACATAGAAATATTATGGTAACTCCCTCATTGGAGGGCTTTTTCTTTAAGAATAGGTTTGGTGGTAATCAGTTGGGAACTGTCTACATATACTTAGCTCTGCATCAAGGAAAGAGGTTGGAGATCATTTGAGACCTATACTGCCATTACTTATCAGCAAACAGTTAAAGGACTGGGGTATTATGAGCAGTCATATATTTATCTCCTCTATGATAACATAGGTGTTTAAATCAGGCACTTAGTAGACTCACTGATTTCCCCCTACACATGCTCACGGGGGAAAGTCAGATGTTAGAGCTTTTTAGGATGACCCACTGCTAGATAATAGCAGGGCTTTTATGAGCAGTCTCCAAGGATGCAGACTGCAACTTTTAACACTTGGCTTTCTAACCCTGGCTAAGGTTTTGTTTACCTGACAAAACTCCTGTCATCTTGAATTTGTTCCGCTCAGCAGTACAGATGAGCTGCTACTTGTCATCCTGGATAATAGATCAGCTTTTGTTAGTAACTAGTAAAAATCTGTGGCTTAGACATAGATTTTTAGAATTATAAGGCGCTGTTCTCATACATAGACTGAACTCATATGCACACAGAGGCCAAGAAATCAATCACGCAGAGAAACTTCTGCATCAGAACTTCTGTGTTGTTCATATAGTCTTAATTTAAATATTCTATTTATGGAACATACTTTATGTTCCTATGTAAGTTGCTTCCATGAGATATTATTCCCCATCAAATATGTGTTCTTTCTGTTTGGCATGAATTACCTCTTCCAGATTTTAAAGTTTTGCTCTTTCGGTGTTTATTTATTGATAAAGAACTCCTCAGTAGCACAGATTTCTTTCCTTTAGTTGGTATTTGCAGTTTGTGTTGAAAGCATTTTATAACCTTATTTTCAGTAAATCATTGAAAATGGGATTTACGTAGTCTGACACTCAGAATCATTCCTTTGGCCCTTGATTGTTTCTTAATGCTTCAGGATATTACTTGAAGTGTAGACATGTCAGACATGATATTCCAGTACTGATCTTACTGGTGACTTGTTGCAGAGCTGCTAGCATTCCTTACTCCCTCGCTTATAGTAGAGCATTCCCTTGCTCTTGCCTACATGGTTCGTACCTACATTACTCTGGCAGTTCATGTGCAGGTGACTTTGCATCATGATTGTTTTCCAGCCTGCTATCGTTCATTTATAAAAGCGACATGTAAAAAACTGTGTTCAACTGCAGTTCAAATGAGTACACTTCCTAGATGCTTTTCTATAGCTCATCTTCCCCATTTGCTATTTATGACTTCATCAGCTCTTTACATTTCCTCCAAATTTTACTGGGTGAGTGATAGAGATACTGAATAGCATCAGGTTGAGAACGTCATGCCTCGAAGCCTTTCTCTGAATGATATTTCCCCATTTGCCATTTTTTTTTTAGTGATCTGTCAGTTAGTATGGTTTTTCTGTGTATTATGGGTTATATTGACTTTGTACACTATTTTAAAAAATGTGGACTGAAATCTAAAGCATAAGAGAAATACAACTATATTATGTCAATTCAGTCTTTGCTAGTCAGGCTTGTGATGTCATGAAAAAAATAAGATTTTTGGGGAAGACCCTTTTTCTATAAAATCAAATTCAATGCCATTAGTTCACCTGCCCTTTTAGTATTTATTGTTGCATCATTTAACTGGCTTTGATGATTTCAGATTCAGGCTAAGGTGAGTCTTGTCTGATCTTATCCTATTTATGCTTCTGAAATATTGATATATTATGGGTTTTGTCCCCAGCCCACTGGAACTTCTCCAGTGTTTCAAAATTTAGTTAAAAAATAAGTCAGGGGAGGGCTCCAGGATCTCCTGAGCCAATCCTTTCTGAACCCTTGGGTATAAGCTCTCTGATCCAGTGAATTTAACGTGTTTTTTTCACTTTATTTTCCTGTTTAGTAACCTACGTAGTTACAAAGGAAATCACAAGTGTTTGGTTGTCACAGCAAATGCTGAATATATAATCTTCTGAAATATGTATTAGATTCACTTATCTTCTGTATCACAACTGATAATCTCATTATCAACTTTTGGGACTAGAGCTGTGCCATTGCCCAGATTTCATTGGTTCATGACTCCATTTAGCCATACCAGAAATTATTTTTTTCTTCAGACTGCTGGCTTCTGTAATCAATGGTCTGCATTTCTAAACTGCTGATTTGCATTTACTTCTGTAAGCTTCCACATTTTCACTTTTGCCATATATGAAAGAAAAAATTGCTCCAACTACTTTTCCTCTCAGCTCGGATGGTTTTTGACAAAAAAATCCTTTTTTCATGACTGCAGGATTGTGTGTTTTTTCTGGTCTGATTTTCCGTATTCTTTTGCAATAAAATATCTACTTTGCTCAGTTTCGTTTATAAGTGTCTTTAAAATTATTTGGTAACACTGACTTTTTACAGAGAAAAAATACACATCATACTTCTTGCACATTGTAATTGAAATTCATTTGTGAACGCTCTAATATAGGCAGCTGCCAGTTTTCGGCAATGATCAGGTTATTTTTATCTATCACACTGAGATCTAGTACAGAATTATTTTAAGTTGTTTGGTTTACTTTTTATGTTGGGAATAGATCGGTAATTTTTAGACATTTCAAAAATAATTTATCAGTAGCATCAGAAGTCTACCAGCTTATGTCTTCAGAAACCTCTGTGATTTTCTACATATTTGCACGTACTTCTAAGTAATTTTTAGATGCCTGCTCCTTCTATTTTCTCATCTGTGTTGGCAGCTATAAAAGACCTGATATTGTTGTCAATCAGATATAACTATCCTGAATTAGCCTGTCTTAAGTCTTAAGTATGTAAATGATACCTTTAATGTGGAGTCCCACATTCTTGCTCCTCCTGGCTGTCTGTCCTATTTAGGTTTTACTGATAAGTTTGAGTCATGTGAATTGTCATGCCAGGTTTCAGTCCTACCAAATCATGTCAAACTTCCCTTCACCAACACATAACTGTAGTTTTTAATTTCTCTGTTGCTCACAGAATAATTCATAGCTCTCCTTAGTTTTGTTTGTTTGTTTACAAAGATTTTCATTTAGGTCTACAGTTTATGGCTATGTATTAAGCAGTCCTTTAGCATTGCTTTTATATGCTCAGTTAAAGCTCTTCAGTCTCTTGCTTTGAGGTGCAAGCAGAATTACTTACAAAAATCAAAACTGTAGAAGTTCAATCATGAGAACACAACAGTATTTTACAGGGGGGTTTTTTTGTGTAACTTGTGGTTGTTATGTAATGAAGAATATATACAGAGCCTCTCTTTCTCTTCTCTTTGCTTAAAACAGATCAAGGTAAACAGTTGAAGCAGAAGGAAACCAACTGTTTTTCCATTCACCTTATTATTGAGCTGTGGTTAAAAGAACTTCCTTTTTGGTACTATCAAAAGATCTCAACTAAAACTTCAGTTGAACATGGAGAAGAAATAGACTCTTTCAGGGACGGGAAAATACATAGAGACACTTGCCTTTGCCTAATGAAGGCTAAAAGGTATCATGTTAATTGTGATTTGATAATTTTTCTAAATTACACTTTGTAGTACAGATGGCAGGAAGTAGAAATTATTTTTGTTCCTTGGCTTGTGATTTAATATTGAAATTTTGATCTTACAAAATACTTTACATCATTGGTTATCACAGTTTGCAATTTTAGCAATAGTAGTATAAAATAGAAATACTAAAGGAACTGAAAACAGGGAGTATTTTAGAAACATGAAGTGTGAAGCCCTGCCCCGTTTTAGTTGGGAGCAAAACTTCTGCTGACTTCACAGAGGCCCAGATTGTAACCAAATAAGAAAGCACAGCCAGCAGAGTATTTCTGGGTCATTGTTACATGCCTCAGGAAGTATTACAAGGCATGAAACTAAAGGATGCATGAATTTAAGCACCCGAGAAGTGTAATAATCACCCGGGGGTGGGGGGTTGGGGGGACTGACTTCAGTTACAAAATTGATTTTTTTTCCCCTAAAACAAACATCCATTTGCCGACAAATGTGGAGAAGGAATGGACATCACATAAATCATAGATTTTCACTGGTGCTTGGAGTTCCTGAGTTATCCTAGAATGCAGGACGCACTGGATAAAGTAAATAAAGAGGTGAGAGAGTGGGACTTGGGCCCCAAGTCCTCTGCTTCTAGATGCAGAGTCATCCTTTTTCTGGGCAGTCCATCTTTGGCCTAATTAATCTTGGGGATTTTTTGTTTTCTATTTTTTTCTGTACACAGCTTAAGCAGGGAGGGAGGAAAGTCCTTTGTCTTGTCTTCCTTCTTCCTCCCTCCATCCCCAGGAGCAGAGTAACAATTTCAGAGGTCAGCTGGAAATTATTTCTTGCTATCAGTCCTGCCTAATTTCACACACTTATTCAGACAGTGGGACTAGGAGCTGAGGTGTCCTGATTCCCTTTTTTCCTGGTGGAGAAAGACGTACATTTGTAGAAGAGCTGGGGTGGAGCCAGTGGTGCAAGGGAGGCCAGGTATCTAACGTTTGTTGTGACAAAAATAGGCTTAAAACACCCACTTTCAATCTGACTGCTGAACTTAATTTGTATAGATAGCTGCCAGTATCAACAAGCATTGGTGTGTGTGGAGAGCATGCGGTTAATCTGAGAAGGTGCATCCAAATGTAGTTATGGTTGCGTAATTTTCTTGTCAGGTTTGAGTGTTACATTGGTAGAACATCTTCTGCAACCACTCCATCATAAGCTATATTCCACATTATACTTTGAAATGTGCATAATCCTTTCATTATTGAGAAAAAATGCCACATTGGTTCAGAAATAGAGGAAAGCAGATGCTTAATTTTGAGATGTGCTTGATTTATCGTTATTCAGGAAAGACTTACATAATATACATAATATGCAGTATTTAATATCCATAAGTGCTTTCTTGAATAGAGGTGTTTTAAGCACTTGCTTAACAATAAGTGCCTGCTTACACACTTAGAAGTATCTCAGACATATATACGTATATAGTTAATTTTTATTCTATGAGCAGCCCTGGGAGGGGGATAAAACTATTTACAGATTTAAAGTCAAGCACATGCATAAGGGATTTTAGGTTTAAGGTTTAATTTGAAAAATATAAACATAAGTCTAAACTAAATTAAAGTACTGCATTCACATCATCCTAAGTGATTTGTATGTCTTCACTACTAAGAATGTATTTGTAATTATAGTATCTTATACAAACATTTATCAACAGTGATGCTAGTGTGTTCATTTGCCACTTGGTGGCCTTTGGTCAAAAAAATGTTGCAAAGAAAATATGATTAAAATAATGTCCAGTACATAACTTTTAACATATTCTCTACAAAAGAGGGGTATTGGGGTTTTTTAATTTGTTTTAGGTTTTAGCATAGAAAGAAAACAGCTTTCCTGTTTAGCAAAGAGCAGCCCAAGACCAGCATGTTTGATTGTTATCGTTATACTACATCAACTAAAACTGTGCATAGGACTGCCTCTGTATTTCCATACAGATTTCCTCTGATTTCTGCTTTCCCTCTCATAAAGAGTAATTTTTAGAAATTACCACTAACAAATCTCAAAATGTGTTTGCCTGGAGTATTTGAGCACAATGGTTGGTAAGTCCCCAGATGAAATGACACAAATTTGTCAACAACTTCCACAAAATCCAGCACAGTTACTCTATGGGTATGGAAGTAATTAATTAGTAGGTCATCAGAATGAAATGGTTCAGAAAAGACTATTGTAATTTTTGAAAAAAGCTGTCATCAACCTGAGAAATAGCAATGCTCAGCTTTAATCAGCATTTTCGGTACTGTCCTTAGTAGTAGTATTGAGAGTGCGGGGGCTGGTTTGAAGTTAAATGACTAAACCCTTTATCCTCACCCTAGTTTTGGTCATGTTTCTGTGTTCTGGTAATTCTCTTGTCTAAAGTCACATATTTGCTGCTCAGGTTAGATTTTCAAATTATTTCATTTTAGACATCTCCCCAGTTTTCATATTTCTACACATTTTCTACAATGCATTTTTATAATGTCTGTTTTTATTTAAGAGTTAGTTGACTATTTGCTTCATAAGTACAGGGCAAGTGAAAGCAGTAGGTAAAGAGCTGCCTTTCTACATCTATGCCTTTCGTTGTCGTTTTTTTCTTTAAAGTAATACATTTACATTTTATAATCATAAACATGAAATTGAAGATGAAATCAGTTCTCGAAAGATTAATTCAGCCCTGCTCACAGCTGCGAAGACTGTGGAAATAAATATCGTTTTGCAGTAACGTATTCCTGACAAAGGGCATAACAAAAGACTGATTTCTATTCAGAGATAGTGGGTATATTTATTTTGCATGTTGGGGGGAGGGGCTGTGGTCGACTGCTTGCGACCCTGACCTAGTTTTGTAGCTGCTTATTATTCAGCTATATGTTTGAGAAATCTCTGTAATTTAATTTGGCAACCTCTTCTGCATGTCTGCACCTAGCAATAGGTGCTCTTAATATTAGTCATGTCCCATGCTGAATCATATTTATTTAGAAAAAGGAAGATCCTAATGCACTCATAACTCAGAAAGAAACTGTTAATTGTTAGCAGAGAACCGCCTGATTACAGACTGGATGTCTCGTCCAGGGCCCTGCCATAATTAGTAACCACTGTTGACATTTAGATTTAAATTGAATTTTCTTCTAATTAAACCCAGAGGGGGTTGATCCTCTCAGATGTACAGGTTAATAAAATTAGTCAGAAACTGTTAAACAGTAAACTGAATTCTCCAAGAGAGCTTTCCCAGTGTATTGTTAGGAATTCTGTAATTAATATTCAAAGGATTCATTAGATTTGGAGTTGTCCTTTTTTGTTTTGGGTTGCATCTGGGTTTGTTGCAGTTATTTCTCTAATTAGGTCTGTTTGCTTTTGATATCTACAGTAATACTAATTTGCATCATGTTTGTGCATGTGTAATTATAAGTGCTGTAGCACCGTTCATCCATACCGTGCAACTGTTACGTGTAATAACAAGCTGCTTTTTTTCTAGTGAATAGTAATCTTAAAAACTAAAAGCAAGTGTGAAAGGAATTTTAGGAATATGGCCTAGACTAACTGGTGTCTATTTGTCATTGTCATACAAATGTTAAAGCTGCCACAGGGTCATTTACTTCTTTATTCACCATTGTTTTTTGCTGATCCTTCCCAAGCTTTTTGTTTAAATAGGATTATTTTTCTGATGAAATCTAGATGTTTGTATTTTTCCTATTGCTTTTTCAAGTACCATCGATTGGATTGAGATTTTAGCCTACATGAAATTAATCTGTGGTTTTGCTTTCTTGTCCTGCTCAAAGATTAAGAAGTTAAGAGTATGAAAACCATTAAGCATGTGTGCCAGGAAACAGCAAGAGTATCAGTGATGTGAGAAAAAGCAGAGTCAGAAGTGCTATAAAGAGATATTTGAACATTAAACTTTGAGAATATCAGAATTTTTGCAAAACTGCTCTGTGGGAGTAAAGTTTCTCTAACAAAGACCTCATAGCTGAACTCACTTGTGGTTTTTCATAGCTCATATACAGAGGAAATCCAGTAAAATACTGTTGGGTACTAAGAACAATTTAGTACCAGTACTAAAAACTTAATATCAGTTTTACAAACAAAAGTGAAGAATGTATTTTACCATTTAATGAGCCTCACGAAAGTTATGGTTTTGGTTTAAATCAATTTCTGGGCCGCTGTAACTTCAAAATATACGTTTTAGAGAAACACAAAATGATAAATGAAAATGTATAAGGAATGCTTTCCTGAAAGATATCTTGAAATTCATAAAAGTTGTTCAATACTATTGAATTGAATTTACTCCCAAAAGGAATATCATTTCTGTCCCTTTCTCCTTAATCATGTAAGCCAAACAAACAAAAAAAAATCTAGATGACTTCATTTTTCTTGCTTAGTCTGACTAAATAAATTGGATTAGGTAAAGAATGCTTCTCACTCAGAATTGGCTTCAGATGGTACAAAAACACTAAAAATGTATGGAACAATTCACTGCACTGGTGTACAGCACTGGGTAAATTCCTCTCTCCTGCAGGTTTGTTGTGCAGAAATCACAAGGCAGATCAAACCAGAAGTGGCTGAAATTGTCAGGCCCCGAACTGCAGATTTTAACACGTTTAGAAGTGTTGTTGATCTAAATGAGGCTTTAATAGGAACAGTTTGTATGGATAACAGCTTCTGGATTCAGGTGCGGTTCTCGAGGAAACATCCAGCTGAAAAAATCTGAGTAAGAACAATAAAACGGAAAATAAACCTTTTCAGCCCACAGTCCAATCAGAGTCTTTACACCAAAAAGAGACTTAATATTGCTATTGATTTTTCACGAAAGGTGCCTACTATGGTGATGGGCAGCAGTTCAGCTGAGATCAATAGGTAATTAAACACCCTATGAGAACGCAGTCTTAAACTGAATTAAACTAAACTTTTGCAGTGGCCAAATCACATTATCATAAAAATATACCCCAAAGTCTCAAAAATTAACTGTTATCACCTCCAAGCAGCCATAAACTTGATCCTAAGTTTGACAACGTAGTAGCCTTATTACATGGAAACTGAGCTTGCATGCATGGGTGAAAATATGCCGACCATGGTCCTTTTATGAGACTGGGAGCGTCATTGATAGTCCCTAGTAAGTGATCTTAGATTTTCCCTCAGAATCAAGTACAAGCTTAACCACTGGCAGCAATACATATATGAAACTAAAATTTCTTTCTTGTATAATGTTTAGGTAATGAATTAGGAATAACAGTTTTTCAAAATCTTGACAGCTAGGCAGAGCTGTTAATGCAAGCAAAAGCAGATGTGTGATCACCGTGCTTTTATTAAACTATGTGCGTCTCATTGGTGCCAGCAGGACATCAATAGAGAAAGGAAAGAAAACAGCAGTTGCCAAAGAAGCCAACAGCGTGCCCATCAAGTTTGGCATGAAATACTTCAGGTCAACCAACAGTAGTCAGGAAATGTAAAACTGTCCACGTTTCCTAGTTTACAGACCGTTTCAGCAAAATGCAGAATTAGTAAAGAGCAGCAGGCTTGCAATGTATTAAAGGCTTCTGCCACTTGAATAAGGAAGGTCATCACCCACAGAGACCGGGCAGCCTGGAACAGGCGCTACGATGCTTTGGGGTGCTACGACATGGCCTAGCACAGGGCATGGCAGCCCATTTGCACACAACTCAGCTACAGGGAAGCCAAGGGTGTGTTAACTGGACTGGACTGTGAAAAGCCTAGATCTTTGTTCACACAGTCACAGCAAATTGCAGATTTCAAGGAGAGAAATATTCTGTTTGCATGGCCATATGTGATTGCATGAGGAAATGTGGTGAGACGATGCCAAGGCTTTTCGGAGAAAAATGGGCTAGAAATTGCTAAAGAGAAATAGCTGAGGTTCTTTCATGAGTTTTTAACTGGAAACCATCCTTTCTTATTGCTGCGTGTATATGTAGATTTTTGAACCTCATGCAGCGATATAAAGAACAAAGAATCAGTTTTCTTACCGTTACTCGTTCTTACTGTCTAACAATATAACTTTTTCCTTCTTTCATTTTTCCACATGGTTTTGACAGATGGAAAATTAAATAAGTTATTCAGTGCATAAACTTGTTAGATATAGGACTGTTTTCAAAGTAAGCTTTTTTTTTCTTTGAGATATCATTTGAGATACTTAAGTTCTGAAGGAAGCTGTTTTTTTCTGGAAAGTACACAACTACTGCCACATAAACATAAAATCCAAACCTCCCTCAGTTTATCTGTTTCAGTCAAAAAACCACATTCTAAATCATCTGCCCAAGGATTTTTATTGTGAAAAAATAATCGTCCAAATAAGGGGGTGAACAAATGTGGAAGAAATGTTGAAATCACTGAAATTAATTTTTAAATTATAATTCATCTATTAATAATGCTTCTTAGTGTAAATAGTGCCTATGTTAATGCTTATATTGTGAACTGGCAAAGAATAGGCATTATGTTGCATACCAGCTCTTGTATTCCAGATGTGAGTTTTCTGTTCCCCAGGTGCTCCCACTCAGCTAATATTTTCTATGTTAGGTAAAATATTTCCTCAACTGCAGATTTTTGCATGAAAACCGAGGAACGTATTCTATATTTACTCTTTGTGTAAAGCTTTCATTTATGTCAGTGGGAGTTCAGTGTGTAGCATGAAGACTGTATATTTCCCTAAGTACTTGTAAGAACCATCTCCTTTTATACACTAATAGATTTGTCACATAGTAATTTGTTTTTCCAGTTATATGATAGTTCTACCAATGCAGCCACAAAATGGAAATAATAAAGATAACCTGTAATGCTAGATAAATTACATTTGATATATCTTTTGCTTTTTATCCTCAATTTCCCATCAGCTGTACATGATGGCTTACCGTTCAGCCTTTATTTTGTCACTGAACAAATTACTTGTGCAAGTAAGCGCATTGGCCACAGTAGGATTACTTGCATCGGTTAGTTTTCACAGGTAGGAGAGGGCTGCCCAGTGTTACTGTTGGCCTTTTGTCACAAGGTGCCGAGTTCTCCTAATGAAGGTGGTGGGGAGATTTGCCTGAATAATTGGGCTCCAGAGTTCATGCAGGAGAACAAGTAGTGAGTGTCTTCATTCAGTTTTTCTCTGACACATCTGTGCCCCCTACTCCAAATAAGTTTTTGTTCAAAACTAGCTGCAAATAGAACAACATATGGAAGAATTGCTCTTCCACTTTATGGACAGGAGGATTTGCCATGGAACTAAGTTTGCAAGCAATGAGGGACTCAATAATGCAAAGTACCTTTGCCTTACTCTATGAATTCAGAGGTAATTTTTAGCATTGCATATTAGGAAGGAACTATGAAAGCCGGTGACATTACAGGATTTATTTTTGTAGCCTATGTAGGTGAATTCTTTGATGCTTTTGCATTTTCACACATCCAGTGTTAGATGGAGATTTCCAGAATCACTGGGGTGTCTCGAAGATTGGTGTTTCTAAAGTCATTCAGCCCCCATCAAAGATATTTACCAGCTTGTTACAGTTTGAAGCATCTAAATTTTTGGAAATTCTGGTTATTTGTGGAAATTGTTGGAGCAGGCCTATAAAATCTTTTGAAACTCATCCATCTAGGAAAACTTTCTGGAACTACAAAGTGGAAAAAGCATAGGTATTTTACTTTAAGAATGCCAGTGGGACTGTCCCTCATGAAAGATGGTGATTAATATGCATTTGTGCCATCCAGTCAAATATAGAAACAAACATCCAGACATATGGTAAATTTTTCCAATGAAAGTAAAAGAAGTTTTACAATGCTCCTACTAGTTCTGATAATGTTGAAGTTAGTATCTGAATGTTTTTAAATATCCAATTACAATACATAAGACATCTCTTCATTCTCAGCAGATAGGCAGAGAGGAAAGGTGTATATGGAGGGGTACTATATGTTATTGGAATGAATTATATAATTAGATTAGCTTTCAAAAAAGCAGGCTATTCATCAGGTTAATAAATATTTTCAGGTACAGACCTATCCTGTTATACAATCATAAATTAAATTGCTGGGTCTGTGCATCAGATACTTTGAACCTGTTGAGTGTCCCCCCATTTTTACTGAGTTTCAGTGAGAACTGAGAACACTTTGCATGTCCTCAAGAAGCATTCAGCAGAGGAGCAGTTGGAAAGAAAAGAGACACTTCAGTGGAGAGAGATAAGATCTGCTTATCTGCTTTTATGTGCATGCGTGCGCATACACACGCGCCTTCATTTCCTTTATGGCTATGTATGTGTATGTGCACATGCACATAACAAATCAAGATTTTATGTGGAAATGTGCGAAAAAATGTTGCCTTTCTAATCTTGCTATGAGCTAGACCATATGACTACGTTAGAGATTTGGAAAGAACCTCTGGTGCAAATGTCTGAAATCCGATTTAGCTTTCTAGGCTTCTTGGCTGACAGCACACTGTGTTTTGGGAATGTACAAGCAAGTATTTAGTAAGAAAGGCATACTAAATGGGAGAAATTCTGGACACCACTGCAGCTGAATCCCTGAAATACATATCCAAGAGCTGGGATTTATAAAACCAAAGTTCAATGGCTGTATCATGCAAAGGCTGCAGAAGTTACATGGGTAGGGAGGCAAAATCGTGGGGCAGCGTACTCGATAGCACATGCAGGCAATATTGTGCTACAGTGCATAAGAGTTTGCTATCAGATACCGATCACTAATGCAGCAGAATATGCCCTATGGCCACCAGTATATGGTTTGAAGGCTAGATAGCACATTTGGCCACAAAACACAGTGACTGTCTCTGGGGTCTATTACAGGTAGAGTGAACAAAACAGGGTGTTTCTGACAGCAGATTGGGGTAGGCAGTACTGCTCACGCCGTACTGGCTTTTGGGTGTGTTTCCAGGAGCACTCCTGAAGTGAACTGTTGAGGGCTCTGTTTCTGCAAGTTCACAGATGTGCATATCTGACACATAACTATTCAATTTGCAGCTTGGGGATGACTTCCCCACTTCATTAGAAGGTCTGTACACCTGTCTGGTGGATAAGTGAGAGGTGATGTTAACATTTAGAAAGTGGCTTAAGGAAGTAAAATTCAAGAAACAGTCAATTACAGGGGAAGGAAGGATGACAAAACTTCTCCTAACATTTGTACTAAACTCACAGTGGGATCAATGTGTTTAGACTGTTTTAAGAACGGGTTGTTGTTGGAAAACTGCTAACTAATTCACTAGGAAAAGGTTTTTTTGCATTAGTATTGTTGTTTGAGCAAAATTCTGCATGAGAAGGCTTCTTTGATACTTTTGGTGAGTGCCTGCTTGTGAAATCGATTCCAGGCTGTCTAATAGTCGAATGGTGAGAGCTTAGACACTGGTCTTCCAAGTGAAAGGCTCATGTCCTTCCCAGCAAAGGGGGTAAGCCCAGAGAACTTCATACAAGTCTCACAGTAAAGTAAAACAAAATTGAAGGGAATGTGATTTTGTCTTCATGAATGTTAGGAAGATTGTGCAACCTGGAAATGGGAAAAACTATTTCCTGCTCAGTCTGGGCTTTGGCTCTTTAATGTATTGCTCTGTTGTCGCTTTCTGCTTGCTAGCAGTTACCCGTGTGTAGTATATTGCAAGATCATTACGTCACTTGTCATGGTGATGTGTCTATTCCTTCCATTTTCATTAGCCATGTAAGTGTTTTATTTCTACTGCAAAAGCTAATACTAAATACTAGTGGTTAAGATAATTCACCTCCTTGGGCTTCATCATGTACAAAAAATATTTAAATCCTAATGCATGTTGTGATCTCTTAGGTGCTAATAATAACAAAATATGCCACTGTGATAGTCATGTTCTCACTTCATAATTAAATGAAATAAATCACTGAAGATTTGAAAAACTGGTTTAGTACTTTATGCAAATTGAATATTGGTTTGAATACTAATTAAGTTGACAAAGTAGCTATAGGACGCAATTTTGCATTTCTTTCAAGGAAGGATCAAGATACTTGATACTGTTTTCTTTGGTGATGAATGATGCATGGAAAAAATACCTAGCACAGTGATCCCTGATATCAGTGTTGAGAAATGCATATATACATTCTTTGTTAGTGTGAATGCAGATATGGTGATATTCAAAAAGGATTTTACAAGTATTTGGAAACCATTAAATATAAGTTCTGTCTTTTTCTTGTATTTTCACAATTTAAAATGAGAAATTTAAGTCCTCAGAGTCTCCACAAAACACCGCATGGGAAAGGGTAGATTTGGGAGAGCACTTAAAGTCAGTGCAGTGAGGGGGAAAAAAGATAAAGCTGGAGAAAATTGCTGTTGACTGGAATCAAACTACACTAGTTGCTTACAATTGATTGTGTGTTGTTCAACCACAAAGATAAATTAGAACATAGAATACTGCAATAGAAAAGTGGTTTAGATGTCATAGAGACAGTATGACTATTTTTATCTCTCAGTTGTAAACCATAGCTTACAGTGGCTGAAATGACATTGAACTGTTTTTCTCTTTGATGATTTACAGCCTGTGTAGTGCATTTGTAGGAGCAGATGTCACGTTTTATGTATTTGAAAGTGTCAACACTGATGACTTATGTCTGAAGATTCTGTGCATGAATCAATAGAATGTAGTGATTTCCATTTCTTAAAAGAGTTTTTTCCGACATAATAAAAAACACATAGTGAATTTTGGTCATTATAATGCTACTCTTGAACTCTCATTTTTTTTGCCCTGTATTTTACACTTCCAGGAGATTGTTATTTTGCAAAATCCACTTCTCACCCCATAAGCACAAATAACTATGGGTAAACTGTCTTCTCTTTTACTTAACCTGTTTAATTTGGAAGGTGTACAACATACTTCATTTTCTTTTCAGAAATGAATGATCAAAAAACTTGGATGAATTGATAAAAGAAAATGCATCAAGGTTATCTTACTAAGGATTATACGAAGCAAATCTAGACAGATCTCATCCCCTCAACCTTCTCCCATATTTCAGAACGATACTGTCTGAAAAATTTGGGAAAAAGTACTTGTCATCCCATTAAAACAAAAAGTCAAATTTGCATTTAAATGGAAAATGTATCAATCATTTAGCATCTACAAACCTGGAAATTTTATTTTATTCTTTAAAAAAAAAAGCCACATAAGACTTTAATTTGCATATGTGCAATATTCCGTGTGCATGGTGGGGTTTCTTCATGCAGTCATGCAGTCACAAAGGCATATAAGAAAGTGGTAGTTTAATTTAACATTTTTAATTCTATATGTGGAAAGTCTACCAGTATAAGTAGGAATTTGTGTGTAAATAAAGGACAGAAAATTGCTGTTTAGAATTTTATTAATACTTCCGTATTAAAAACAATGAGCCAGATTTGTTATGAGCAGGTGTTGGGACACACATCAAAGTTTTGATTGGAAAATGTCCTTAAAAAAAGGACTTGTTTACATCTTCCTAATTCCACATGTTCCACCTAGAAAAACATAAGTTGGAGGGTAACAGAGCCTGATGTTGAAAAAGATCTTTGAGTTTCTGCAACAGGATTCCTTTTCCTTATTTTGCACCTTGAGTACTTCCATCAGAGCAGTGTTTTCACAGTGAGTGTGAGTTTCTGACTTCATACATGTGAGAAAGGCTATTATGGGCCCTGACCTTTGGGTTTGATTCCATTTGCTCGGCCAGTCCACCCCACAGCCACATGTGGGTTTGCAGACTGCAGAGAGCGCTAAGGGATGCTTCTGGAAAGGCAGTATGCTTCTCCACTTTGTATACACAGAGCAAAAGTCTGAGTATAAAGGAAATATTTCATGTCTAGATCTCAGCTGGTGACTCCTACCTATATTAGTTTATCAAAGAGTTGTCTGAGTTGTCTTCCACAAGTGAGAGATGGAGCGTGGAATTGTGATTTCAGTTTGAACTGAAGGTGGTTAAATTGCACGAGGAAAGATCTGGTGCTTTTAATTTTGGGAGCAAGTATGTTTGCTTTTCAGTCATTGTCATAATAAGCACGGAAGCTAAGAGTTTTCCTGATGGGTGATTACCTCATGATGTCACATGTTAATTGCATGAACACATTTTCTCATTCTTGGCAGCAGTGTGGCCGTGGATTATTGGTGTCAAAAGTGCTGCCGAGCACTGCAGGAGATCAGGGAAACTGATAGAGCATTTCCTCACATTTCCCCAAACCTCTCTATTGCAATTCAGTATAACATTATTATACTGACAGCCTTACAGAAATACAAGTTACAGAAAGAATACTGAAACAGCTATGCCACAGTGCATTTAATAGCAGTGGTAATTATTACCATGGAGCTCCTGTGTTGTGCTAAGTATTTAACAGGTTCCTGCCCTGAGGAACTTGCAGCCTTCATGGTGCTCATGACAGACGGGCAAAAATGTGATGCAGCTTTACACAGAAAGTGTCAAATCCCTACAAGCAGAACATATAAATTGTTTCCTCTGCTATGCTAGGCATTCCCCAGTCTGCCTAAGGTGTCTGTCATTAGCTGGGGCTTGATCCTGGCCAAGTTGAGCTTGCAGAGTAGCAAGCCCTGAAATAAGACCTAGCTGAAGAATTATAGAATCATAGAATCATAGAATCGTTTAGGTTGGAAAAGACCTTTAAGATCATCAAGTCCAACAGTTAACCTGGCACTGCCAAGTCCACCACTAAACCGTGTCCCTGACCATCTATGCCTCGTTTAAATACCTCCAGGGATAGTGACTCAACCACTTCCCTGGGCAGCCTGTTCCAATGCTTCACTTTCAGTGAAGTAAAATTTCACAATATCCAGTCTAAACCTCCCTTGGAGCAACTTGAGGCCATTTCCGCTTGTCCTATCACTTGTTACCTGGGAGAAGAGACCGACACCCACCTCTCTACAACCTCCTTTCAGGTAGTTGTAGAGAGCGATAAGGTCTCCCCTCAGCCTCCTTTTCTCCAGGCTGAACAACCCCAGTTCCCTCAGCCGCCCCTCATAAGACTTCTGCTCTAGACCCTTCACCAGCTTCGTTGCCCTTCTTTGGACACGCTCCAGCACCTCAATGTCTCTCTTGTAGTGAGGGGCCCAAAACTGAACACAGTATTCGAGGTGCGGCCTCACCAGTGCCGAGGACAGGGGGACAATCACTTCCCTAGTCCTGCTGGCCACACTGTTTCTGATACAAGCCAGGATGCTATTGGCCTTCTTGGCCACCTGGGCACACTGCTGGCTCATATTCAGCCGGCTGTCAACCAACACCCCCAGGTCCTTTTCTGTCAGGCAGCTTTCCAGCCACTCTTCCCCAAGCCTGTAGCGTTGCATGGGGTTGTTGTGACCCAAGTGTAGGACCTGGCACTTGGCCTTGTTGAACCCCATACAGTTGTCCCCAGCCCATGGATCCAGCCTGTCCAGATCCCTCTGCAGAGCCTTCCTACCCTCAAGCAGATCAACACTCCTGCACAACTTGGTGTCACCTGCAAACTTACTGAGGGTGCACTCGATCCCCTCATCCAGATCATTGATAAAGATATTAAACAGAACTGGCTCCAAAACTGAGCCCTGGGGAACACCACTTGTGACCAGCCACCAACTGGATTTAACTCCATTCACCCCCACTCTTTGGGCCTGGCCATCCAGCCAGTTTTTTACCCAGCGAAGAGTACACCTGTCCAAGCCATGAGCAGCCAGTTTCTCCAGGAGAATGCTGTGGGAAATGGTGTCAAAGGCTTTGCTGAAGTCTAGACAGACAACATCCACAGCCTTTCCCTCATCCACTAAGCAGGTCACCTTGTCGTAGAAGGAGATCAGGTTGGTCAAGCAGGGCCTGCCTTTCATAAACCCATGCTGGCTGGGCCTGGTCACCTGGTTGTCCTGTACATGACGCAAGCTGGCACTCAAGATGATCTGCTCCATAACCTTCCCCAGCACAGACGTCAGACTGACAGGCCTGTAGTTCCCCGGATCCTCCTTCCAGCCCTCCTTGTAGATGGGCGTCACATTTGCTAACCTCCAGTCAACTGGGACCTCCCCGGTTAGCCAGGACTGCTGATAAAGGGTTGAAAGTGGCTTGGTGAGCACTTCTGCCAGCTCCCTCAGTAACCTTGGGTGGATCCCATCCAGCACCATAGACTTCTGTGTGTCTAAGTGGTGTAGCAGGTCGCTAACGATTTCCCCTTGGATTATAGGGGTTTCATTCTGTTCCCCGTCTTCCAGCTCAGGGGGCTGGGTACCCAGAGGACAACTGGTTTTACTATTAAAGACTGAGGCAAAGAAGGCGTTAAGCATCTCAGCCTTTTCCTTATCCTTTGTTACTATGTTTCCCCCCCGCATAGGGGGATTCTCTAGAATCCTTCTGATTCTAGACCTGTGTTTCCCAACCTCAGTGTCATAACACAGATACTCTTTCCTGATTTTTATTTTAACCTTTATAGACATAACTAACTGTGGATTTGCATAATTTTCTTCAACAAAAGCTTGTCCTTTTTAATAAAAAATGTCTGCAAAAAAGTTGTATGCCTGGAAACCCAAATATGGTGCTCTAAGGATATTTGGAAGTTAAAATTAATGTACTTTGCATCCTTGTTTTCATTTGTGCATTAATCTCAGAACTCTGAACCCCAAAGTTATCATCATACACTTTCTGCTGTCACCCACCTTGGCTCATACTGCGAGATGTCTTTTAGCTAAGAAAGTCAGTTGCCATACAGGAGTTGTGAAACAGCATTTCCAGCAATCACTGTAGTGATTTTTCCAGTTAGGAATACTTTTTTTTTTTGCTAGTGGTTGAAGTTTTCTAAAGGGAGAGATTATGAAAACATAGGTAGTTTGGACAATGATTTCTTTTTGCTGAACTATTTCTATGAAAAGATCTCCTCTAGCTTCATACAATCCCCAGTAAAACCATTCAGATTTTTGCATTAAAATATTTGAAAATAATTGTTTATTGTAGTTCAATAGGGGTATATGAGATTGGGGGGGGCACAGAATTTACTCTGATTCTGAATATTCCTTTTTTACTGAGCATGCTCCATCCTCAGGAAGCTGTTCCACATGCCAATTAAATTGAAAGGGTACCATTTAGTCACATACTAGCCTATGCCAGAGCTAAAGGTTCACATTCAGAGTTGGCGTGCTCTCCCTTCTTTTTCAAGGAGAGAGGAGACCTTCCAGTGACTCTTGCTAATAAAGCTGAGCATTTCATGATGTTTATTATGACTGTAGAAAATAGAAAAGTGTAATCTCACCAGATGAATGTATGCGATAACTCAGTATTTGTGCAGTCTGATTTTTAGCAGAGCTGGGACTACAACTCAGATGTCAGCCACTTAGGCACAGAGTGCTTGCAAAGCTATCATTAAAGTGATCACACTAAATTTGTTTCAGACTGAGCACCCCCTGCAAACTCTTGTCTTCATCGTTTGGCAGATAGTCATATAAACTATTAAAATGTATATTTCATCTCCCTCTATAGGTTGGTCTGCACACAAAATAAGAGCTATTACTTTTTTGCAAGTTAAAAGTTCACTTGATTTTACTATGTTTTTCAAGTTTCTACTATGGTAAGAACTGTGGTTCTAGATTCAGATGAAACTTGTTTACTGGTAGGTTTGAAGGTGGTTATAAATAATTTCCTCTTCTTTGCCTTGGTTTTATTCATTAATATATCATAGCTAAGCAATTGAGCAGCATTTTTCTGCCAGACTTCTGGCTTACACAGTGATGAGCTGTTCAATGAACACAACAAAAATATTCAAGAATGGTTGTTCACGAAAGATGAATCCTGTCTTGGGGTCTGCCAGAATGCGCCCCACAAGTATCCTAACAAGACTACAGAATTCACAAAAGGGGATCATTATGGGTAGCCTTTCCAACACCATTTATTTACTTCTCAGGGCTTGTCAATGACATTATTCTCATATAATTTAAACAAATATTGTGATACCAACTTTTAAACCCACTATCAGTAATTCTCTTTCTGTAGCATGCTGAATAACATCACCAACAAATACGTAATTTTTCTCCGTGACAGCTTTGGATCGTCTGCGTTGTGGTGAGACTAAACCAATAAGTTCATTCCCAGAAGTTGCAGAGGCTGTTTAGAAATGAGGATCAAACCATTACATGCATCTCATTCAGAGTAGCTGTAGCAGCAAGCATGTCTGTTAAGCTGGGGAAGTGCATAGTTAATTCTACCTAATTCTAACTAGAAAGCAAATGTGTGGCACTGGCAAAAGTACAAAGATACTGCATCAATAAGTTGATGATTGAATAAGCATGTTCAATTTAGCCAAATTGTAATTTATTCCTCAAGGTCCATTTTGGTTTGGGTCCAGGTTCCACTTTCAGTGGAAAGTTTTTTTCATGGAAAGAAAATACTATATTTTCAACACTGTACTTGTATATTCTTGTCATTCCACAGACTAATTATTAAAAAAAAGTATTTTGTACTCTTTCCGAAAAATAGAGCTGCAAAACTGAAACCTAAGTATTTTACAGTACATAATCAGTTAATTTCAGTTTAAATTAAAAATGTATTAAAAGTGATGAAGAAATGAATTGCATACTTTTCAAATTGTTTAAATACAATGTTTCTGTACAAAAAAAGGAACAGAAAATACTATAATAGTTAATGCAAATTTAGAAATCCATAACATTTGTCAAGAGTATGTTCATAAGAAGTAGTTTTTGTTATGGAGGCAAATGCTTTCCATATTTTCATTGGCATAATTATGTGAAAAGTTTAAAACTTTGTTATTTGGGATTGAACATGTAGTTTCAAATCCAAGAGTTATTTTGTATTATTGAGTCCCAACATATCAAATTCATGAAATCTTGGGGATGTGAAATGAGCTGATTTACAGGGTTCTGTATCTTATTAAATTTATGCGTACTATTCTGTTTTTCGGCGTGTTTTATTTATACAGGAGAGACCTGATGTCATATTGCTAGTTCTAAAACTTAACATGAAAGTCTGTATTTTCATGATTCAAACAGAAAAAGTACATAATAATTTTAAATAATTAAATATTTTCATCCCTAGCAGTATTGTGTTTCTGAACAATGAAACCGTCCATTTTCATTGCCCAAACTGCAATTTAGCAGAGAATATTAAGTAGAAAGCAGATTTAGGTTTTTAGACATCAGAAAACCTGCTTCAAAAACTTGATGTTAAAACATTTGTATAATTACATCATGGTGCGTATTTCCTGGGCGTAACGTTGAGTGGTGAGATGGTATAAGGGAAAATACGTATTTCTGTCATAGCCTATAGCACTGCAGAGCCACCCAGGGTGGGTGGCAAGAGGGTGCCTCAACTTTACTGCTGTTAGTCTAGAGCAGTAGACTAAGCTACTAGAGCTCCACAAACAAAAACTGCAACATGGGGTGAACAGGTCTGTGGAATGAAACAGAAGGTGCCGAGGTCCAGGCATGGGCTTGCTGCATTTTGTTGGTGTGTTTGTTTTTTGGAGGTGTGTGACTTTGTATCAGCTCAAATTTGGCTGGTCCGAGGGACCTAACACTCATTAACACTTGCAGTACATCTGGCAGTTTTGTTTCATCCAAAAGTAACCTATGTGTGTGCTTCACAATAGCTTTATGCTGAGAAATTGCTATGAAAATACACTTCTCATCAGAGGTAAACACGTAAGTAAACAAATCCAGTGCCAGCCTGTGGAGAAGAGCAATGAAGATGAAGTAGGAGCTAAGAGGAATGGCATAATTAATGTACAACTTCTTTCATTGTGCTCAAAAGGTTTGGGAGGAATTCCTGATGCTTTTGCTGGAATTGCTGCAGACTCTCTTACTTTGTAATCTGTCTTGTAACACCGAGTCTTGACTCGGTGTTCTCATTTACAAGGACTACATGGAGATGTCCTAATCAACTATAGGACTTGCAGTGTTGCAGTCGCAAGAAAAGATTTGTTGGAGAACAAGTGTTCTTGTTGAAGAATAATTCTTCCAGCCCATCATTTATTTCAATTTTTGCAATTTTTTTTGTGTTTAAGAGTTTGGGTTTTTTAAGAGAAAAACAGAGTAATAAAAATTTTGATTCAGCAGTTTTATGATAAGCCTTTTGGAGTTGTCTAAGCTCTAGTCATTGACTTCCAAATAAATATTTTATTGATTATTAATGCTTCCTATAACATCTCTAGCATTTGGTGGATACCTTTGGTATCCACAATCTCAAGAAAGGTGTTAAGTGTGAGGTGTTGGGAAAACCTAAGCTTACCTAGAGTTTAAAGTTGCAAGGAGTGACAGCAAGAAGAGCTTCTGTCATTATATGTGCAATAAAAAAATAAGCAAGGAAAATGTGGGCTTGCTGCTGAATCGTGATTTAGTGAAAGTGGATGCAGATAAGCCTGAGATCAATGCTACCTTTGACTCAGTCTTCACTGATAAAATCTTCTGGGCCTTTGAGCCTAGAGACAGGATTTAAGGAAGAGAAGATTTACCAGCAGAGGAAGAGGATCAAGTCAGAGATCTCTTGAGAAATTTTGACCCATACAAGTCCATGGGATTGGATAGGGAACATCCAGGACACAAAGACAGCTGGCTGATATCATTGTGAGGCCACTCTCCATTGTCATTGAAGGGTTGTGGAGAGTGTGAGAGATTCCCAATGACTGGAGACAGGCAATGTTGCACCCATCTTCAAAAAGGGTGAGAAGGACCATCCAAGGGACTACAGGCTGGTTAAAGTCATTTTGGTTCCAGAGAGAATAATGGAGTGTGTCCTCTTGGAAGCTGTTTCTGCACACATGAAAGAGAATAAGGTGCTTGGGAACAGCAGCATGGATCTCACAAGGGTTAATCATGCCTCGTGATCTGTTTGCCATCTGTAGTGAAATGACTGAATCTGTGGATGAGAGGGCAGCAGTGGATCTTTGACCTTGACTTCAGGAAGGCTTTGACATGATCTCCCTCAGCATGCTTGTATTCACGTTGGGAAATTAGAGCTTAGATGGGTGGACTGCTAGATGTGTGAGAAACTGGCTGACTCGTCGGGCTCTGAGTGTAGCAGTTAATGGTTCATACACTTGAGTCTGCTTACAAGCGGAGTTCTTCGGGGGTCTGTCCTGGGACCTAGCCAATTAAGCATCTTTATCAAAGACCTGGAGGAGATGACAGAGTACACTTTTGTCAAGTTTGCAGATTACACCAAATTGTGAAGGCCAGTCGATATGCTTGGGGACAGCATCACCAGCACCTAGACAGGTTGGAGGCATCGTCTAACAAGAACCTCATGAATTCAACAAATGCAAAATGCAAAGTCATGCGCCTGGGCTAGACCAACCCCTGCATTGGTACACGTTGGGGACCCACTGACGAGGGTCTGATTGACTGGAATGCTGCTGAAAGCAGTCTGGGGATCCTGATGGGCAGTGGGATGAACGTAAGCCAGCAACGAGCCCTGGCAGTGGGAGAGGCTAATGGCATCCTGGGCTGTATCAGCAGGCCTGTAGCCAGTAGATCAAAGGATATTATTCCATTTTTCTTCACACTCATTAGCGCACAAAATAATTTGGAGTAACTTGTCCAGTTTTGGGTTCCCTAGTACAGAAATGGTTTGTAAACTGGAACGATTTCCATGAAAGGCCACCAAGGTGGTCAGGGAGAGATCTAGGGACTGAGATTCATTCAGCCTAAATAAGAGTAGCTTTGGGGTACCTAACAGCAGCTCCACAGAATCTCCAAAGGAGTTTCTGAGAAGGCAGAGCTATGCTTTTAGTGAGGTGCACAATGGGTAGACAGTTTGTTTATAAATTAAAACATGGGATGTTCTTACTGGATAGAGAGAAGAAAATTCTTTGTGGGGATAATTAAGCCCATGCAACCAGTTACTCGTAGATACTGTGGAATCTCCATCCCTGGAGGTTTTCAAGGCTGAACTGATCAAAGTCCTGAGCAACTTGATCTGAGTACAGTGTTGACCCTGCATTGGGCAGGAGGTTCGACAGGTGCCCTACTGGGGGCCCTCCCAACCTGAATGTGTCTGTGGTGCTAACCCAAGTCTGTACAGGTTCTGGGAACTTGCCACCCACATTTTATATTGCCAAGACTTCATGAATCTTATGTTAGCCTCAATAGTTGTAATAAATAAATAGAGTAATGAGAATTTCCAAGAGCCAGTGTGGACATTCCTGAGATTAGTCACAAGAAAATACAGTGGATTTAGCTGTCCCACAGATGCCTTGCTTCAGTCGAGTAGTCAAGTCAGTAGATTTTCCAACTGAAGAGATGAGTGACAGCTAGAAATCCAGAGATTCCTGGAACATTTTTAAAGTGATTATTACTAAAGGAAGCTATTGCAGTCTTATTCAGTGTATGACATGAGTAAATTGCTGAATAAATAATTGCTCTGGATATTCTTCAAATAAAATTTATGTCTGCATCAATAATTTATTTAATAACTCCATATAAGTTAGGTTTTTAAATACAGCCTTTTAAGAGAGTGTTTCATTTTTGTATTCATTCTTCAAATTATTTTCTGTTCTTTATAACTGTTAGAGCTGATTAGTGAGGGTGCTTTTGCTAAAGCATTATATTAAATGAACATGTTACAGTTATGTGGTTTACCTCAAAAATGTTATGCAAAAGAGAATCTGACCCTCCATGTCTGTCTTGGAGGTGGAGAATGGCCTGTTCAGGCAGGAAGCAAGGTCTGAGCTACTAAATAGTCCTTACTGTGCCTACTGTGGTTGCCACTGTTGTGTCTGCATTATAAAAGGAGATGGTGGGATGGGAAACAAGGCTCCTCTTACTCCAGCTGGAGTTGAACAGGAGCTGCAGTGATGTTAAGTTGAATACTGTAGGTCTATTTGCATTGCTGCAAGATAGTATTTAATATTACCCATTGTTCTGGTAGACATAAGAAAGCTTGGAAATTATACAAACTTTCAGCTCTACACTTTCTTGCTCTTTTTAGTTTTCATTCTATTTTGAACATTGTTATTTCCCTTTTGAAAAAAATATGTGGAATGATTGTCATTGGTGGTGATGCAGGAAGACAAAAGACAGTTTTCTTTTCATTGACTCTGTTAACCCTACAGGCTCAAAATAGTACAGATGTTTTGATTGGTAAATTGAGTAAATTTGACAGAAAAATTTGCACAACTAGCTTTTTTAGTGGATATGTACATATATACACACTAGAGAGCATATATGTATTAGCTCTTTGTGGACTGTATTCTTAAAAGCTAAGGGTTTTTTGATTTATGGCTAGTTGCCTGCTTAACAACATCTGTAAGCTTTTGACAGAGTTAATTGTACAAATTTGTGACTGAAGTGGATAGTGGTAAAATGCATGATCCTGCCTGAACCTGACAATGTTGAAATCTGTAATTTGAAGCTGAATGTTATGAGCAGAGCCCATTGGAAGAGTAAATCTGTCTTGGTTTCTTACTTCTTATAAGTTAGCAGTTACATCACAAATATTTTCCCTTTGTATACTAGTCAGTATAATTTCCTAATGAATTTAACTTATTTCCCCTGCTCTTCACTGCTTAACGATAAATTCTCACCCAGTCGTTTGAGTTTAGTTTCTTATGCCGTCCTTTTCATCTGAACAAATTGTTTGTATACAGTCCATTCTCCATGAGTATTAATTTAATTTTCTTCCCCTGCAAATCTGTTTAAACTCTTTTCCATTCAAGGCCTTATCTGAAGTCCATAGAAGTAAATGTGGGAGTCTTTCCAATCATTTAGCATATGCACAAGATGCAGAGATATTTTCTTCTCACTGCTGTAGCATTGAACAGATTCATGATCTAAGAGTACCCTGGTAGCGTTTGGCAGCAGGTTTGAACACTTCTTGCTAAAAAAAAGTTAAAATTTTTTTGTAGATTGGGTGATCCAGATCTAAGGGGCCTTGTCTGCAATCATGCCAACAAAGTTATGCTTGACAAAGTTGGAGATTACTTTTCTTCCATTTCAGCCGATGTTACATCTTCAAATGCAAGAGGTAAAGGAACACTTCTAGCTATGATCTGTAGAATAAATTATTGGTAAGTGAAGTCAAGCAGAAAGACTCAGGGGCCATTTTGGAATCAGCTGTCAAAGGGCATGATGCCAGCTGCTTTGCAGGAGCCATTATTATTCCTTTGTTCAGGAGACAATCCTTGACATTGTCAAGTCTCTCCAATCTTTGCTCTGACTTTAATGTTCCTTTTTTTGGAGACTATACTCTAGCTGGCTGTGTTTAATTTAGAGAACACTAGTCTTACAAACCCAAAGTGAAGCTGGCCTAAATCTAAGTGTTGTGTGACGACATATATGAGGTGACAGAGGCCTCTTCTTTTTTGTTTCCTAAAATGCTCATGGTATTTTGTGTGGAATGGTCAACTACTTTCACAGTCTCTGGCTGTGCTACACTCATGACCAGTCCTTGCTCGAGTGACTCCATTGCTTTTTTGCCCACTTTGTACTGTAGAGGGAAGACACCCACAAGAGAAAAGGCCTGTTTCACCTTTTGAGTGACTTGCTCCTTATGTGGGTGATACTGCTTTTCTTTTTATGTCTGTTGTAGTTTTACTGCTCTCTTTTAGATTACACATTCCAGTGTCTCACTGAATGTTGTTTTCATTCACCACTTAAATGCGAGTTTGTCCAGCTTTAATTAACAAACCTGAATTCTCAAACATTAGCTGGAATGCACTCACCTGTAATACTTTACAGATGTTCCTAAATATTAGCAGAATAGATAAATACACCCATTTTAGACACTGCTAACACCAAAGTAAAAGTAGCAATAAGGGTTTTTTTGCATTTATTTGGCTTCTTTTTCTGACGTCTTGGCACCAGAGATCAAAGAGCTTTCAAAAGACATTTAAAAATAAGTCTTCTACAAAACACTCAAAATAGGGATTGATGTTGTATCTTTATTTTATTTTGCTGACATTGGCATAAAGAAATATTTAACCTAAGTCCACACAGGGAAATCAAAAACAGGACTGAGAATGGAATTTCCAAATTTTTTGCTGGCTGCCCAGTGGCAATATTTATCTCCTTAGGAAGAAGGAGCTGAGCTGCTTTTTAAAGCAACCAGAACCAGGTGTACGGCAGTGTAACTCACAGATCACCAGTGCTTCTGCTGAAATATTTAAAATTCTGATCTATACAAACAGTTTTCTGTTGACTTGTAACTTATTCTTAAAGTAAGAGAGCTTGTAACTTATTCTTAAATTTAAAGTGCACTTACATTTATTGGAGAATATCTAAACAGCATTAGAGGTGATCCATGGCAGGGTCCAAACCAAAATTCACCAGATCAGACTATGGCTTTCATATAATCTCTGAGTGAACAACACCAGCAAAAAAGAATATTTCCTCATTATTTTATTCTGAAAGAGGCTTTTTATAGTTTTTGTTTCATATCAGAACTTTGGCTCCTTTGATGTATTTTTCAAATTCACACACCTAGTAGATCAGAAAGTCCTCACTCACTCACTCACTTCTGCTGTATTGTGAGTAATAAGAGATCTTATTAAGTTATAATAAGTACCTAATATATACATTGTGCAAATGTACATTTTAGTGTCCATTTTATATTTTGTTATCTATTGTAGATATGACACATAGATCATTTGTCTCTTTTATACTTGGATACTTTTTGGCTGTTTTTCTTTAGAAAGAGTTTTAAAGGAAATTCAAAGCTAATGATCTGTTGTTGTGGGGAACTCTACTACCACATTGGAAATCTGCTCTTACAAAATCAAACATATGGTAACATTGCACCATATGTTGATTTTTATATTTAGTAAATGCATAAATATGATATAACCTTTATAAATTTCATTTTATTATATTTTGACTGATAGGGCTTTATTTTCAAATGGAACTAAATGCAATCCTTCCAAAATGTGTCATATTGTTGTATTTTCTGAAAAATCAATGGAAGTTATTAGTACAATGTGAAAAATAATTCCTGTAATTTATGTGTGTGTACACACACCAACTAAGCTTATGCAGCGATACATAGGAAAAATGCAGCAGATACTACAGCTGCTGAAATGTGTAGCTCTAGTATGTATCTTTTTCTAACTGTAGAATCTTAATGACTGTATGGCAGAGATTTACATAAGAAGTATGGTATGTGAAAGCTCAATTTGAATATCTGGTCTCCTTTATTCTGTATTTTTCTTTTTGAACTTCTGAACCCATTAAATCATACTAACATTTGCCTTACTGTTACCCTTATTATTAACCTTCCCCCTGCCCATGAGCTTTGTTTGGGTTTTTTTCTCCTCCTTCTAGAGAACTTATGGAGACATTTTGGCCATGTCGTACTGGTCCATTTTCAGTGCTATGTTAAGACTTGAAGAGCCAAATATGACTCAATGTATTTCAGCTTTAAGTCCTTCTCTGCATGCGTTCTTGTGGAAATTAGTTTTCCAAGGAAATGCAAAGAGTTACACGCCCTCTGTTGAGGAAGGATGCATCAAGACCAGTCAAGGACAAATTGATTAAAAACAATGGCTTAGATACATCAAGAAGAATAATTCTTGGTCCCTACCATAAAACCACATAATGATTCCTTACTCATTTACTTTACTTCACTTGTGTAACAGTTCGCACAAGGATAAATGCTGTAGCAGATACCACAATTCCTATTGTGCAGATTCCAAACATAAGCACTCCCTGTGGCTTTCTTCAGAAAATGTTAACCAGATTAGAAGAGGAAAAATTTCATCCCCTCTCTAACAAGCCCTTATCACATCCTTCAGAATATTTTGCTTAGAATTATAAGACATTTTTAATCTTCCTTAGTAACTATCTTTGCAACAATTTCTAAGCTATCTCCTGCTTTGAACTTTCTTCTACCTAAAGTGTACTCACTGCTTGACTTCTGGTTTTATCTGAATATTGGAACAAGTATGGAACACAGAAATATATTGCTGGAGAACAATGGGATGTTCTCCATGCTGATGGGAATCACAGAATCACAGAATCACAGAATCGTATAGGTTGGAAAAGACCTTTAAGATCCTTGAGTCCAACCGTAAACCTAACACTACCAAGTCCACCACTACACCATGTCCATAAGCACCTCATCCAAACGTCTTTTAAATACCTCCAGGGATGGCGACTCAACCACTTCCCTGGGCAGCCTGTTCCAATGCTTGATAACCCTTTCAGTGAAGTAAAATTTCCTAATATCTAGTCTAAACCTCCCCTGGCACAACTTGAGGCCATTTCCTCTTGTCCTATCACTTGTTACCTGGGAGATCAGACCGACACCCACCTCTCTACAACCTCCTTTCAGGTAGTTGTAGAGAGCGATAAGGTCTCCCCTCAGCCTCCTTTTCTCCAGGCTAAACAACCCCAGTTCCCTCAGCCGCTCCTCATAAGACTTGTTCTCCAGACCCTTCACCAGCTTCGTTGCCCTTCTCTGGACACGCTCCAGCACCTCAATGTCTCTCTTGTAGTGAGGGGCCCAAAACTGAACACAGTATTCGAGGTGCGGCCTCACCAGTGCCGAGGACAGGGGGACAATCACTTCCCTAGTCCTGCTGGCCACGCTATTTTTGATACAAGCCAGGATGCCACTGGCTTTCTTGGCCACCTGGGCACACTGCTGGCTCATATTCAGGCGGCTGTCAACCAACACCCCCAGGTCCTTTTCTGTCAGGCAGCTTTCCAGCCACTCTTCCTCAAGCCTGTAGCGTTGCATGGGGTTGTTGTGACCCAAGTGTAGGACCTGGCACTTGGCCTTGTTGAACCTCATAAAATTGACCTCGGCCCATAGATCCAGCCTGTCCAGATCCCTCTGCAGAGCCTTCCTACCCTCAAGCAGATCAACGCTCCTGCACAACTTGGTGTCATCTGCAAACTTACTGCGGGTGCACTCGGTGCCTTCATCCAGATCATTGATAAAGATACTAAACAGAACTGGCCCCAACACAGAGCCCTGGGGAACACCGCTTGTGACAGGACACCAACTGGATTTAACTCCATTCACCCCCACTCTTTGGGCCTGGCCATCCAGCCAGTTCTTTACCCGGGGAAGAGTACACCCGTCCAAGCCATGAGCAGCCAGTTTCTCCAGGAGAATGCTGTGGGAAACCATGTCAAAGGCTTTACTAAAGTCTAGACAGAAAACATCCACAGCCTTTCCCTCATCCACTAAGCAGGTCACCTTGTCGTAGAAGGAGATCAGGTTGGTCAAGCAGGGCCTGCCTTTCCTAAACCCATGCTGGCTGGGCTTGATCCCTTGGTTATTCTCTACATGCCATGTGATAACTCTCAGGATGATCTGCTCCATCAGCTTCCCCGGTACCGTGGTCAGACTGACAGGCCTGTAGTTCCCCGGATCCTCCTTCCAGCCCTTCTTGAAGATGGGCATCACATTTGCTAATCTCCAGTCAACTGGGACCTCCCCAGTTAGCCAGGACTGCTGGTAAATAATGGAAAGGGGCTTGGTGAGCACATCTGCCAGTTCCTTCAGTACTCTCAGGTGGATCTCACCAGGCCTCATAGACTTGTGAGTGTCTAAGTAAGTGGTGCAGCAGGTCACTAACCATTTCCCCCTGGCTTATGGGGGCTCCATTCTGGTCCCCGTCCCTATCTTCCAACTCAGGGAGCTGGGTACCCAGAGAACAATTGGCCCTACTATTAAAGACTGAGGCAAAGAAAGCATTAAGTACCTCAGCCTTTTCCTCATCTTTGGTTACTGTGTTCCCTCCCCTGTCTACTAGGGGCTGGAGATTCTCCTTAGCTCTCCTTTTGCTGCTAATGTATTTGAAGAAGTGTTTTTTGTTGTCTTTGTCGTGGTTTAGCCCCAGCCGGCAACTTTTGTTGTCTTTGTCGTGGTTTAGCCCCAGCCGGCAACTAAGCACCATGCAGCCGCTCGCTCACTCCCCCCCGGTGGGATGGGGGAGAGAATCGGAAGAGCAAAAGTAAGAAAACTCGAGGGTTGAGATAAAGACAGTTTAATAGGTAAAGCAAAAGCCGCGTATGCAAGCAAAGCAAAGCAAGGAATTCATTCACTCCTTCCCATGGGCAGGCAGGTGTTCAGCCATCTCCAGGAAAGCAGGGCTCCATCACGTGTAGTGGTTACTCGGGAAGACAAACGCCATCACTCCAAATGTCCCCCCTTCCTTCTTCTTCCCCAGCTTTATATACTGAGCATGATGTCATGTGGTATGGAATAGCCCTTGGGCAGTTGGGGTCAGCTGTTCTGGCTGTGTCCCCTCCCAGCTTCTTGTGCACCTGGCAGAGCATGGGAAGCTGAAAAGTCCTTGACTAGTGCAGCAACAACTAAAACATCTCTGTATTACCAACACTGTTTTCAGCACAAATCCAAAACATAGCCCCACACCAGCCACTATAAAGAAAATTAACTCTATCTCAGCTTAAACCAGGACAGTCTTTTACAGCAGTAGCCAGATTGAGCTCTAGCTCAGCTTTGGCCCTTCTAATTTTCTCCCTGCACAGCCTTGCTATACCTTTGTAATCCTCCTGACTTGCCTGCCCCTTCTTCCAGAGGTCGTAGACTCTCCTCTTTTTCCTGAGTTCGAGCCAGAGCTCTCTATTTTGCCAGGCCGGTCTTCTTCCCCGCCGGCTTGTCTTTCGGCACCTGGGGACAGCCTGCTCTTGTGCCTTTAGGACTTCCTCCTTAAAGAATGTCCAGCCTTCCTGGACTCCTTTGCCCTTCAGGGCTGCCTCCCAGGGGACTCTGTCGACCAGTCTCCTAAACAGGCCGAAGTCCACCCTCCGGAAGTCTAAGGTGGCAGTTTTGCTGACCCCCCTCGCCGCTTCTCCACGTATCAAAAACTCTATCATTTCGTGATCACTCTGCCCAAGACGGCCTCCAACCATCACATCACTCACAAGTCCTTCTCTGTTCGTGAACAAGAGGTCCAGCAGGGCACCTTCCCTCGTTGGCTCCCTCACCAGCTGTGTCAGGAAGCTATCTGCCACACACTCCAGGAACCTCCTAGACTGTTTCCTCTCTGCTGAATTGTATTTCCAGCAGACATCCAGTAGGTTGAAGTCCCCCACCAGAACAAGAGCTAGCGATCGTGATGCTTCTCCCAGCTGCTTATAGAATAGTTCATCAGTCTCCTCATCCTGGTTGGGTGGTCTGTAACAGACTCCCACCACAATATCTGCCTTGTTGGCCTTCCCCCTGATTCAGAGAATCAGGAAGTGGAATGACCAAAAAGTGAGAAGTGGAATGACCAAACTGAGAGGTGGAATGACCAAAAAGGCACATGCAATCTTCATGGCAGCCTTTAGATTTGGTTAAAGAGGTAACAGATAAACTACAGTACATTTAAATATGAATAGAGTGCTTCCTTATAGTTAGGCTGAAAATTTTGTAATTGCTTAGATTATTAAAATTCACTGACTGCAAAGTTATAAATAGTTGTTTGTTATCTGTTTGATATGAAATAATGTAATTTCCAAGTGAACCTTCCTTATGAAGAGCATCTTTCAACATCTTCATACAAGTTTTCACAACAATATTATATTCTGACATAAGTAATTCTGCATGTTCTGGGGCAACAGGGAAAAATCAGTTCTTTGGCCTCACATGACTTTCCAAGGATGTACCTTCTCGTTTGCATGGTTATCCTTGTGCTTTAAGGACTCAGGATGTGAGCTGGCACAGACAGGTAGCAGTATGAATGACGCGCTAACTTCAGGTAAGCTGGTAGGGTTGTGAATGTACATCTGTTTTACACATTCAATTTGGGCAAGCAGTGGTTTGTGCTTGCAGAAAAGGAGATCCTGAAAACATAAACTGTGGGAATGGGTTTCATTTTTTTTTTCCTAGTAGAAATGGAAAATGGATGAGATCAGTGAAATACTCTGATTTTTTAAATGTATATTTTCAAATCAGGAAGCTCTGTCAGTCATTAGATACACTGTGCTTACTGTAGTAATCCTCGTCTGTAGGTACAGAGTGATAATAGGCAGGAACTAGTCAATCAGCTGTGATTGTCATTTAATTGTAAAGATCTGGGAGACTGAAATTTTTTTTTCTTGGACTCAGGTAACATAATTCTAATGTAACCTGTGCTTGTTAAATTCAGCTTTACTTTCATTTTACTTCTGCAAACAACTATTCCTACATAGCTTCAGTGAGCCACATCCGCTAGTTTGAGCAGCAGAGATGGATAGCCTGAGGTTGTCCTGCGAGTTTTCGTTTTATCATTGTACAGGCACAGCATGGACTGCCAGGTACAACCAGCGTAAGGAGGATTCCAGCATCTCCATCATACAGTAAGCTCCTGTCAGCAAACAGATCTTATGCAGTGATACACTAGTTAAATTTGACAAAGAACACAGATTGTGTAAATCATGCTGTTTTCATTGATTATAGTCTGAGAGTGCATTAATCCTCCTTAAGGCTCCAGAAATCACTTTCATAAATGTGAGTAGTACAAGAAAATGTTTAGTGAAGCTTTTCATGGATTAATTCTTTGTTAGAGGGTAAAGTATTTTCACACATACAGATATTAAAGCGATAGTTATACTTGGAGATATTTTTTTTTTGCCTCCACTGAGCATTTGTTTACTATAACCCCTTCAAGGTTAATTTTCACTTACGTTTGACAGGGACATACTGACAAGAAGCTTTGACACACATCTTGTGTTATGCCAACTGTGTTAATTAAAGCAGTACTCTGACTGGGGTGAATTTTCTGCGTAGAAAAGAGAGGTCCAAGTTTAGAATTAGAACGTGATTCCCACAATAACTTTAGGCTTATCGTTGCAAGGGCTCTAAGGAAAGTTGTTTACAATTTAGGGGGTTTTGAAACTGGTTTTGTTCACTTTTAATCTGTATCTTCTGATTAGTTAGTTGGACTTCTGTGTTTGAACATTATTGTGAGAGGTTTTTTCCCCCTGAAAAATGAGACTCCCTTTCTGCTTGAGGAAATATGTGATTTACTCTGTTTTTGAGCTTCAGGGCCAGTGCCTAATTTTCTTTTTATCACGTTCTTAGTTCCATAGTAAGCAATTTCCTTTGGCTTCACTGAACAGAAATTCTTTGGATATCGTAATTATAAACTATACATTATGACTTCCTACAGTTATTTTTAAAGAGAGAGATTATAGCGTGTAGTTTTAGACTGCTTTTATTTTATTGTCTGTGAGTTTATTAATGCTTGTATATGTAGAGACTTCAGCTGATAGACTATCAACTAAAAAAGGGCCAAACATTATATATACTGGAATTCAAAAGCACAGCATAAAGTTGCCAAAATAAAATTGCCAGCACACCTTAATCACATTTTTATCACCTCATACTTCACTCTAAGAAGCATATTTTCAACCAAGTTTTATATGAAACAGATCAAGGCATCTCATGGCTCTGCAAAAACTCATAAATTGGGTGCAAATTATCCCATAGCAATTCAGAAGTCTATTTTGCTTCTTAAACATTGTGCTAAATTGTTTCTTCTTTCACTAACAGTCTGCACTAATAAGTAATAGGTTGGATTTGTGCGCAGGGGTGCAATAATTTCATGCTGCAGTGCCATCAGCCTGTCTGTGGATTGACTGCAACTGTGGAAATTCTTCACTGGGAAGACCCTTCATGACTGCTTTTGCCAGTTTGATTCTGCAGGTAGTGCTGTATAAAACGCCTGCATCCATACTGCACAATCCAACCTACTCTTTATTATTTCCTACTGTTGGGAAAAGTGTCACATGCACAAAATTGTTTCCCTCAGGCAAGGGAATCCTTTAAGACAGCAGGCAAAGCCATCCCTGGGCTTCTTCATAATACCTACCACTGATCTTCAGGAGAAGCAGAGAATGGGGATTCTGCTGGAGCTTCCCGATGCCTTAGTGGTGACTTAGCTCCTCAGGGATGGGGCGCAGAGGACACCTGGTCCTGGAGAGAGGTAGTGCACACTTTACACTGTCCCATTCACTTCATGGTGTGCAATGGTTAGGATTCATCTCACAACTTTTATACGTCTTAAGTTTGATACATTTGTTCTAGAGTCCCTTTATAGTCAGCAGGAAAAAATACACACATCGTACAGACAGTTCAGTTGGCCTGTCATGGAAACCTGCTTCCACAGTCGGAAGTTCAGCTTTGACACCCATCTTCTCTCTGTTTAAAACCTTTTGTTTTGCTCCCCCAGCAGGACACAGTCTTTCTCACCCAGGTCTGCTTCCTCCTTTAATCCACATTGCACCCTAGTCTTTCTACAGGTGCTGTGCTTGCATTAGCTGTCACCTGCCTACTTTGGGGAGGCCCAGCATGAACATGGTAGGGGGCTCAGGAAGCTGTCGGGGTGACTTTCTGGGTCTGAGAAGCAGTTTCTCCTGTAAGTGGCAGGGGAACATTACTCTTCAGGTGCTGCCTCTCTTTGGACAAGACATAAAAGGGCATTTTCAAAGGTACTCAGATGTGAAGTGGAAGGACTGTTCACTAAAACGAGACTAGAGTAAAACAACAGTGAGTAGCCTTAAAATCGCCCATCTTGTTTAACTGAGGTGTGATGACCATGCAGTGAAGTCACTGCAAGCCTCTTCAGTTCATCCACATTCCTTGTCCATCTGGCAAGGATATTTATAAATTCCTGAATTTTATGGTGCATTGGAAGGTATTTCTGAGCAATGTCCCCTTTTTACTACAGAAGTGGCTGTGTTTCACTGGTAATTTACATTTCCATTAACAAAGTGTGCAAGGCCTGAAGTCTTTTGCGTATACCCCTTAAAATGGCCACTGGAGTCAAGGGGTGCTGAACACAGATTAAGGGCAGAATTTAGTCAATATTTGCAAAACACTTTGGAGTACTTGGGCATGAAAGACATCATATTAGGTAAATATTATTTTCATTCTGAGTTAAATCCTAAAATCTGTACTTCAAATGTTCGTAATTTCTGAGCTGAGGTGGATATGTGCATATGAAAAGATTTTATTTGGACTAGGTTTGCTTGCTTACTTGTTGATCCTAAATGAAATGAAGATGTTTTTTGTTTTGCTTGGCTGAGGGAAGAATAGCAACAGCCCTTCCTACCTCCAGTCTCCTTGTTTTCTGTCTGGAAAGTGCAGGCCTGCACAGAAAAGAAAATCAAATTTGAGTTTGTTGATAGTTAGTAAAGAAGGACCAAATGTCTCATATTTTGACATTTACTAACATAGATTTGCCTTTCAAGACATATTGTTGTTGTGTAAGCCAGATGTAAGCCTGACTGCTTTCATCCACCCTTTCCTAGGAACTGGTGCATCTCAGTAGTCAGGCCGTATTATAGCAATGCCCAGTGGTGACGTTACACATTGGGGATGACTGTTTATTTATGTAAAACTTGCATATTAAACAGTTGAAGTTGATGCTGGTAGTAGCTGTCTACTGGAAAAGTGGAATATATTCTTCCTCAGATCACTGATTAAAGAGCAAAGACATAAATTTGTGTTCAGCTATCAGAAAAAAAGCCAAGTGATTCCTAGTAACAGAAGTGTTGGTGAACCACATTTGTCTAGACATCATAGCTCTCAGCTCAGGCTGGAGAGCTGGAGAGAATCACCATGTCCACAAACACACTAAAGAGCACAGTACCTTCCTCTCTCTTTTCAGGTCTTCTTTTCCTATCTTTACATATCTTTCCTTTTTACACTGCCTGCAGTGAGTATATCATTTATCGGTTAATAAGTTGTCTGACAAGATAGCCACTTTGTACCTAATTGTTCAGTTTATTTATGTATTATTGATGAGCCCAGACTTGAACTCTGCTTTCCTTAGAGGCTGCTTGATAAATCTGTTGGCTAATCCTATCTAAGACACTGAATTACCTGCTGTAGCGTAATACATGACATTGCTTTTGCTTTGTATTCTTAAAAGGAGCTGGTTATACATTTCCAATGAGCTGTGTTTAACAGTAAGAAATAAAATTAGATACATAATTCACATTGCTCTCTGTGTTAACAAAAGAGCTTCAGTGATGCACTGTAACGCATAAAATACTTCCTCAGCTTTTAAATCAATGTTCTATTTTAGCTTGTAAGGGCTCACGTAGCTGAAAGAACTTCTGAACTGCAAAATCGTGATTATGAGTAAAACTATTAGACATGTCAAAACACTTATGTTGTGTATTACTAATATGATCTGAAAATATTGGAAAATTAATCACCTTATACTTTCCAAGGCAGTAGTTACTATTTCAAATGAATGAATAAAACACCAAATTAATTTTCTATCAAAACATGAATCTAATGATGGCACATTTTTGTACTCTGTTATTATTTCTGAACTTTTGACTTGTAGGCGCTGACATAAGGGAAAGTTGGGAGTATTACAAGAACTGTAGAGTGCAGGAAGAAAGTGATACAGTATGACTAGCTATTTATGAATTCAGCTATTAAGACTCTGGAACCTCTGCAAAACCCCGGAGCCTCTTAATACTTCTCTTAGAAGAATATCACAAAACAGATTGTCGCTGACACCAAAAGAGACTATGTGCCGAATGCGTGAGCCCATTTAATGGTTTGCCTAAAAATGAGAAAAAGGCAAAGTAGAGCTTCATTTACTGGGCCTGATCACTGGATGTTCTACTCAATGTTAGTCTTGAAATCAATTGAATTGTACCAGCATAGACCCAGACCAGTAGCCTAGTACAGGACCCGTCTGTGAAAAGGTGTTTCATTCTGAATTGCATTCAAATCAAGGACATTTTACTCCATCAGCAAATATATGATTATTTCAACTGGTGCTTTGTATGCCTTTTAATGTGGGAGTGAAGGAGCTAAATATGGTTTTGGTAACGTTTATGCATCTGTTGTGTTTCTGCTGGGGTTGTATATCTGCAAATCAGAGCATGATTTGCCCATTTGATTTTCTCTGTTCCATCTTTACTTTTTTTTTTTAACCTAATAGACACAGAATGAAGTTATTTAGACTGGGAAAGTTTAGTTTGAAAGTGAGTTTGACCATGTGAAGAAAGTTTATTCTGAGTATGCACGGTACAGACATCATGTTAGGTATGACCATCAAAGCTGTAGTTTTCAGTGGGTTGTTCCATAACTTTAAAAATGTTAATATGCATTTCAGTCTTCCAAACACAAAGAACATTTTAAAACAAAAATTATTCAAACCATTTATTTCAAGTTTAATGTGCACTCATTTAATGGTCTTTAGGCATAGAAGATTATGATAATTTTCATCACAGATTTTATCAAATCTGGAGGATGGTGTATTAATAATTCAGCAGTTTATACAGAGAGGTGAGAGACTATAATATGGGGCACTAAAATGATAAGGCATATTTTCAATGACATTACTGTTATAGAGTACTTTCATTGATTAATAAAATGGCTAAAGAGTCTGACTAGGCTATGAGATTGCTGAAGTTAAACAACAATTATTGTACAATTGGGTAAACCAGAAGCAGATATTGTGATGCTGTGGGGAAAATGAAACATCAAAAGCTAATAAGAAGCCATTTTTATATCATAAAAGCATAAGAACAGCTCCATCAAGCTTTAATCACATTGTTATATTATCCATTTATTTTAAAATTATGTTAGCTCATTAACAGTGGTTATAACATAGATTGTTATAATTATAGGAAGATTAGCAAATACTTAGTTTTGCTTCTATTTCAGTGCACCGAATGCACAGGCTGCACTGTGTGAGTCGTAGGATTATCTGTCTAAAACATAGCACTTCTGTATTTCAAGGGGTTTGTTGTTACATTGGTGTCACAGTTCTGTTCAAAAATGCTGACACCCACTTTGCAGGGACTGGTAGTTTAATGCCAGCCAAGGTGAGGGGAGCCCATGGCCACCTTGTCTGTAACTCGTCTCCTAGCCATGGGGTGCAGAGTACCTGTGTCCCTCTGAGTGGCTGCACGTGGGGAATGACTGCCAGTGAATCGCAGCCCTGCTGCATCCTGGCCTGCCAGAAAGAAGCCTGCACCAGAGCTCCTTTCATGGTAAGTGGTGAAAATGAAGCACTTCCCTCATGTCTCTGCATGGCCCTTTCCAGCATAACAGAGCTCAGCTTGTTTCGCTGCATTCAGGGAGTTCAGAAGTACATCAGGCTGGAAATTTTGAAGTTAAATAGTTTTGCCAATATTCATTTGACAAAAACCATAACTGCCAGGTTTTTTCAGTTCTTCCTTAAGAAGAATTTCTCAGGGCCAGGATGTGATTTCTGTTCAAAACTAGAAAGACCGATACCAGAAAATAACATACTGTGAGGGAGAGTGCTCAGCTAGATGTGAGAGAGGCAAATTCAAGTCTATGTCGTCAAGTACTTTTAGAAAGTTAACTGCCACAGGAAGTGATATGAGAAGACTATCCCGTAGTCTGTGGCTGTGGTGCACAATTGTTATATGAGGGAATAGCAGAGTAGGACTGAACCAGGGTTTCCCACAGTGCTGCTGTGTGCTTGAACAGGCACGTTCTTCTGGTGAAAGAGTTTTTTCATTTTTCATGTAAAAATGTTTCAAAGTTAGTTTCATCATAAGATTCATCTTGGAAATGGTTGATTTGAAAAAACATAGGGCTCTGACTTGGGCTGAAAGCTGTGGAGCTTAGATCTTCACCATTTGTCATAGATCATCTTATCTACCCTAAATATATGGCAACTTTCCATGCTACTGTATAGGTCAGGAGAAGCTTTCAGAGGTTTCATTTATTAAGGGCTGGAAAAAAGCAAAGCATTTTCTAAATAAAGTGTGCAGGGAGGAAGAGGCTGATGCATACCACAGTCTGGATGAACCCTGGGAATAGAGAACCTGTTCAGATTTGTCCACAGCTAGCTAGAGCACTACATTCATTTTGGACAGCACACGAGATGGTGAAAAGGACATCAGTAAAAGGAAGCACACAAGTGGTTACAAACGAGAGAATGTTTGGAAAAAAACATGTTGTCAAAGAAGGTTAAAGGAATTTAAAATAGGCTTCCTGAAGAAGAGGACAGAGTATCTGTCTTTAAGTGTGTTCAGGAGTGTTATTAAAAGCTAAGAATCATTAGTCTCAGCAGATTGTAAGGATGGAAAAAGGTCTTAAGATAAAATAGTAAAATTGCTGAAGAGTTTGAACCGAAAGGAGAAATTCATGGAAACACCATTGCTGGAGTTGTATGGGAGGCAGGACTTGACAATATGCTTTTGCGTATGCTGTGTGAAACCTATTCTGCTGTTATTCAAGGGATGGATTTGCCTGCCCAGGGAGCTTCCTCCCAGCGCTAACGTGACTGCCTCATGCTGATATGCATGGCCTCTTGGAAAGACAACAGCCATGATGCTGATAATGCCAGGTTTGAGTAACTTTTGCTATCTGATTTGCTGTGAGGAATGTACAACAGTAATAGATTCAGAGTGTATTGATGGGCAAAGCAGCAACCAGCGCTGAGGGTAGCACTCTTCAAGCGGGAGGGAGGAGGAGGTAGAACATTTTTCATCTGTAAAGGGTTTTGGTAAGAGAGTGGCAGGTACAACTGTAACTTGATATTTTAGCTCTTTACCTTCAAAACTAAGAAAAAATTGAAATATATTTGCATAGACTTGTTTTTTCTGTTAAAAGAAAATATATCAAATGTATAAAGGAAACACTGTTGCAGACTCTTTAACAAAAAAAGTTGTTATGACTGCTACTGGACAAAATAGAAACAAAAGATGAAAACAGTCATGAAATAATTTAGTCATAAAATGAACTGTAATCTTGGAAGTCAAATTTTATCTTAAAAGGTGTAGAGAGAACAGTTAGAATTTTTGAGAACTGATAAGTGATTTCATTACATCAAGGACACATCTTCACTGAAGTCAATAAGAAAAAAAAGTAAAACAACTTTTCCTCTTCTGCTTTTGAGTAATATTTTGAACATTTGTAACCACATCTACTCTTGAATGACCTATTTTGGGATAGAATACTGCAAACTTCTCTAGATTGCTCTGTCAGTGTGGCTCAGCTCGATCTGTAGACCATCCTAGCAAAGAAGTAAGTCAAGCTACAAGCCTTGTCAAGCTTTTGAATCTTTGTTGGAACTGTAAACATAAAAACTCATGTTGCTTCAGATTCCTCTTTTGAACATGCATGGGGCTCCAACTTCTTGTTTGATGCTGGCAGGGAAATAAACGTGCGTGACATTCTTCATTAAAATAATCCTGTTGAAATTAATGGAGCTCCTCATATACCAGAGTAACTGTGGATGGATGGTCCACATGGCTGCCACGGTAGCTGTTTTGGTAAACTACGATTGTGTATCATCAGCCCTACAACACCTTTGTCATTTAATAGATGTCTGTGTTTTGCTAAATCCTTGCAATTAGTCATTTTTTTTATCACCCTCTCCAGGTCTGAATTAGGTGTACCTAATGAGATCCCATCAGACTGTGCTAAATAATTTGGTTTACCGGAAATTTAAGCTGATTTGTCCCATTTGAGTTTGGCACATACTTCAGTATTTTATGCCTGTTCCTGTAAATTTCTGAGTTCTTGGGTCCTATCTTATCACATATTTGAATGGGTGCTTGATTTTAAATACTCTCACACTGTCATCCCCTTCAATGCGATGATTTTAATGCATGTTATGCATGTGCTCAAATGACCTGCTGCATTGGTCTGAAGTGCTTAAGTTGTTAGATGATCAAGCCTTTCAATAACTTCTTAAAATTGGTTTCTAAGTAAGCCATAGATTTCTAAGTGTGCCATGGGTTTTTTTTCCTTACTCTTTTAAACATGAGGCATAGCAGTATGCAGGCAAGATTTTCTAGTTACCTGGCAATTGTTACCTTTATTTTACTTCTTAAGACCTTCTGTCATAGGATTTTCAGAATAGTAGTGGAATTTTGCTTGTGCTTTTGTTGTTAATGTTGTTCTGGCCCATTTTATGTCTCAGATTCTGCTGTGTAGAAGCAGATGTACTTTCCCACAGGAACTACATATACCCCATTCACTCTATAAATAACATAGTGGGTCAAATTCTGTCCATGGGTCCCTGCACACAGCTCCCACTGTAGTCATGCAAGGGAATGGTTTTGTCCTAGTTGTGCAAAACTCATTCACTAAGGTCTACGGAGCCTCTCTTCTGCCATACTGCAACACAGGGGGCTCTGCACGTGAATATACAAAAAATGCTCTTTTTCTAGTCATCTGTCTGCTCTCTGTAGATCCTTTTTATTAAGCTTTCCTGTGTTTTGTTACATAATCTACCATTTGAAATGATGAGGCAGAGATGAATATTGACAAAAATGACTCTGAAACTCAAAGTAGGAAGGGCCCTGCTACCTTACCATTCTACCTGATCCAGTTCCTGTCCAAATGGCAATGGCACAATTCCCTTCACCTTCCATGATGCAGGATCAGACCTTGTCATGAAACTGGCCAGGTGTGTTGGAGCTGGAAAATATTACAAGCCTACCAGGTTAAACAAATTTCCTCAGCTACTGTAGGCAGAAAAAGAAAGGTCTAACCTTAGTTGTTCAAACCTTTCCACCTTATCACCCAATTTTCCCAGTGGGTGGCTACATCTATAATTTAGTCTGGATTGAGTAAAATAATAACAAAAGCACTTGCCACTTTGATCTCGGTATGTTTATTTAATGAGTGTTCAATATGCAAGAGATAGTTTAGCATAGGAGTCCAGACTACAGTGCATTGGTTTGGGGTTTTTTTTATTTTATTTTATTTTATTTTATTTTATTTAACACCCAAGGTTAAAAGGAGCAGGAGCCCAGCAGAGAGAGTTCAGAGTTCATCTCTGCATGCTCACTGTCTTCCATTTAAATGTACACAAAGGACTAATACAGTACCCGCTCTCCCCTGGGCTGTCTTTGATACACTCAGCTGTGCCTGGACTCTGCCACTCCTCCTATCAGTCTGATCCTACTTCTATTAGCCCGCTGTGCTCAGCACTGTAACCTCATTCAGCTAGCGCTCTGCATGCAGGCTAACAACTTCAAGGCTCTGTCAGGCATTGACACATGCAGACTCCAAGCAAGAAGCTAAACACCCCCCTTCACCTCCTCTCCGGTTACACATTAACCTCTATTAAGTGCAGGAAAAACACAAATGCTGTAGTGCCATCATTCAGGTTTTAACTACCAGTGTATATTTAGATATTCAGACAGCTTGCCACCATTGAGAATGTACTTGGCAAACCCTCTGGTTCCTCCCCTTTCTCGCAACGAGAGTGGTAAATAGTGAGTTAGCTTGGGGGAACGCAATGGTAGAAGGTCTGGGTTGGATATTTATGGCACAGGCATAAAAATCTGAGAGAAAACTTTGACTGCACTGCCTATACTTTTTTGGCAATAGTATGTGTTATAAATGGAAAATGAGATTAAAATGGTTTCACTCTAGGAGAATCAAGCAGGGTATTTTCAAAACATGTCCTCTTTGAAAGCCAGGCTGTAGAAAAGACACAATGCAATGCTAGTCTGCAAGCCCTATCGCACTTTGATCCAAGCAGTGAATGTATCAAAGTCCATTGGGTGCTATAGGCAGAGAGAGTTTTGTCGCTGTTTTTGGCTCTTTCTAAGTATAGGAAATGTCTGACAGCATTTCCTTGCAAAGCAGCACCCTCGCTTCCCGCTCTGGGGCTCACTGCCAGTGCCCACCCACCTTGTGGCTTGCTCCCACTCTTCGGGGAGCCATTGAGACCGGGACAGATTCCTTCCCAACTCCAATATGCCTAGCCCACACATCACTGAACTTGGATTAATTAAACACATCACACCCCATATTCCTGGTTTAGACTCTTTGGACATCATGTAGGAAAATTATAGAGACATAAAGGATTTTCCTAATACTTTACTCCTGAAAACGAGTTACAGAATTAAAATTAATAACAATAATAAACTTGAGACATGTCATCTCCTCTCTAATGCTTGGCACATCAAACTTTCTGTGACCTGAAGGGCTCTTAGTGTTCCAGGTGGGACAGGACTTCTCCATGTCCTGCCAGTCTGGCCATACAGGGACATCCAGCTCTGCAAAGAAATTTGACTTCTTTTTGCCATGGTGCTCCTTTCAGGCATTTTCACCCAATCTCATAGTCTTCCAGTATTCTCCTCTTTTGAAAAAAGATCCTGGAAGGAGGGAGGGAAGATGGCAGAACAGAGACAATCAAAGTTGATCGTACTAGATTGTTTTTTGACAATTTTCCTGTGATGGTCCTTCAGCGAGGTGTCAAGCCCCTTTCCCAGGACGGATGCCTGTCTGGAATGCATTACTGTAACCTGTCTTGGGCAAATTTAAACATGTGTTCAGTACAGCATACAAAATGGAGTTCAGGGGACAAAATGGAGTTTCAGTTTAATACAGACAGCGCTCTGCCAAACTGTGTCAAGAAAGGGATTTACCATCGTGTAATAATGTTTACAAAGCATGTCTGTTTTTATCTTTAATGGTTGCTGTAACAAGATCAACTGTTTCTTTAGCATAGCCATTTGATGATTTGTATTGTATCCCATCATTATTTTAGTCTCATTTCAGCAGCTCTGAGTAAAATAAAATACCACTCTGTTTGTCATCGAGCAACCTGAGAAAATGCCCACTCTTGGCATTTGGTTTAAAATAAACAAAATTACCTAGTTTTAAAGCTTTTTCAGGATTAGTGGCTTTTAGATAATGTAAGTTACAAATGATATCTATAAGCTGTAAGCACTAAAATCACTAAATTACTAGAAATAAATAATCTTTTTACACAATCTTATTGCAACATTTTCTTAAAATGAAACACAACGAATTATGTTGGGGTAACATCAGAGTAAGGTAAATTATAGTTAAAAGGTATAGCTCAAGTTTAAATTTAAATCTAGCTTCCAGTTCCAATCTAAGATGGGAGAAATTTGTGTTTATATTATGTGATTAATAACACAGGCTTTGAAGATCTGTAACATCCTTTGAAGAAATCGGGATGTCGAGTCCAAGTGGCTTTACCCAGAAGCTGAACTTATTAAATTCAGCAACTTTCACCAATTTGATCATCTCTCCCCTTGCTTCTTCTCCTTTAATCTCTATGTTTCAGGATATTGCTGTTTGTCCTGGTTTCGGCTGGGACAGAGTTAATTTTCTTTCTAGTAGCTGGTAGAGTGCTGTGTTTTGGATTTAGGATGAGCATAATGTTGATAACACACTGATGTTTTAGTTGTTGCTAAGTGGTGTTTACACTGGTCAAGAGCTTTTCAGCTTCCCATGCTCTGCCAGGTGCACAAGAAGCTGGGAGGGGGCACAGCCAGGACAGCTGACCCCAACTGCCCAAGGGCTATTCCATACCATATGGTGTCATGCTTAGTGTATATAAACTAGGGGAAAGCCAGCTGGGGGGCTGCTGCTTGGGGACTGGTGGAGAGCAATTGCATTGTGCGTCACTTGCTTTGCATATGCTATTATTATTATTATTATTATTATTATTTTATTTTATTTTATTTTATTTCAATTATTAAACTGTTCTTAGCCCACAAGTTTTCTCACTTTTACTCTTCCGATTCTCTCGCCCATCCCACCACGGGGGGAGTGAGTGAGCGGCTGGGTGGTGCTCAGTTGCTGGCTGGGGTTAAACCACAACAGTCCTTTTTGGCGCAAAACAGCGTCTGAAGTTGCTCCCCCTCCACACCCCAGCCCCAAGCTTGTTTTGGCATCAAAAGCCATATGGGCTAGTATTCATCATGCTTCCCTGCCTACACTGCAGTTGGACGAGCTGTAGTACTATCATACTGTGCTGCACTTCCGTATGAACTAGAAGAAGCTCAAAGATCCATGTGCTTGATTTTTTTTTTTCTTTTAGCTAATATAACTATGCCTGCAGAACTTAGGGCACATATATATATATATATATGCGTACGAAGAGAAAGCAAATATGCAATTCCCTCAGAAGTTGAAAACTGTGGATGAAAAAGGAGCAAAATAAACCCTCACTTCTCTCAACAACAGCAAAGAAGTGTGAGGTAGCAAGAAGACAGAGATAAAGAGAGGGGTGAAAATTCATTCTCCCTGTAATCCAGATAGCACAGGTGACCCTGGCAGTGAAGACAGGGTGACTTGGCATAGAAGAAGGTAGCCCATGGGGAGGGGAGGACACATAGTTCGGCTGGAAGCCTCTGTTGAACTTGTGCATCCGTGTGGCAGTTGTCATATGAACTAGCTACATGAAGTTAATGCAATTATGTCTCTGCATTTATAATCACTGTATACGCACATACAATTAGCAGTATATAAATATGTTTTGTTTCCAGTTATCCTCTTTGGCTTTCAAACCCTTCTAGTTCTTTCTGCCCTATTGCACCTTCCTTTTTGTCTTCCAAATTATTCTGTGTATGTAGGCTGTAATGAAGATTCTGTAAGTTGGTGTCACCATGAGAAATTTTGTTGTCTATTTGTTTTTGTGCAACCTGATTATAATGTCTTCGTGACATAGTCCACACAGGGTGTTTTTCATTTAAAGAAGCACATAAAGGATAAATACAAAAATGCCATTCTTGCAAGCTTTGCTACTTCATAATCATTATTATAAATGCTGGCAGAGTTGGCTGCAACCTAAGTGGGAAGACTAAAACAGGCTTCCTGGCCATGACTACATCATATGACTCTGATGTGATGCCATGCTAATGGGAGACAAAAGCCAGCTTTGGATCCCTTGGTAAATCCATGCCTGATAAAACAGTCTTAACACTCTGGACATTTGCTGAACTCTGCCATAGCTCTTGGATCAGTAACAGTCAGCCAGTGTTTATGTAATTATGTTCCTAACTTATATGAGTAAATTGCATTTAATAACAGCACTTGGATATTTTGTGCATGTTGGTTGCTGAACATTATAACTTGTCTTACAAAGGTTATTCTAAGGGAGATTCTAACTGGCCATGCCATAGCATTGCCTGAATGTTTTATTTATAATAATCATTTAAATAAAAAATATGATGCAATTCTGAATATATATTAAAACCAGCTCCCAGTTATATACCTTTTCATATTACAATGCAGTCATATTCTTAGTTTGCTCTCACCCAAACTTCTCATGCAGTTACACTTTAATATGAAAAGAAATGTTGTCAAGAGTAGTTATTATGACACATCAGAATATTGTATTAGCATTCACTTTTAATAGATAAAAATGAAAGATTTTGAAATCTGCCCGTAATGATACTGAAGGATCTTGGAGACACATTGGGAAAGCTTTAGATGAAATGTCATATGATATATATACATCATACATAGGTTCATAAAAGACAGTTAATTTAACTGCCTGCCTTTGTGTTTTGTCTGTTCTGTTTGGATGAATCATCCACAGGCTAAAAGTGATGCTTGTGCAGTTTCTTTGTTTGAAATGAAGCACAGTGAGTGGGAGGGAAGTTTAGGGAATACAAGGTTCATGTAGACCTGGGATGATGAGTAACATAAGACAATTTTGGAGGCATGGAGTACAACCTGGAAGAAAAATCTGGTGGTTGGAGGCATCTTTGGGTCGTATCTGTTGATCTTTTGACTCACTGTCTGATCCAGATAGGTTGCTTGAACAGCTGTTGCATAAATCGCCTCACTTGTAAAGCTGAATTCAAGGTGGACGTAGTATGAGTTGAGTTAAGCTGTCCTGGAGGAGAGTTGTTGAGAGGTGCCATGCTGCAGAGCCTGCATGTTACAAAGCAGTGTATAAAAAGGCGAAATGATTCAATGTTCATTTGTGGTGTTTAGGGGCTTGTTTTGGAAGCTTCTGATACACATGGGAAAAAACACCAGTAGGACACCTTCCAGTTGATCAAATTGTTGGCATTTTTTTCTCTGTTTATTGTTTCAATGTGGGATAGTCACATTTGTGCAAGGTGGGCACAGATACAATGTGCTGCATCAGTGTCTGAACTTCTTGTTATTGAAGGCTTGTGTACTGTTTTTATGGCTGGGGTGGGATGTATAGGTCATCTGTATTCCACACTTCTTTGGTAGTTGGGAAAGGGGATGATGAATAAACAATTCAGTATTGAAGTAAACATTTTGTTTTATTTTGGTATACAAAAATCAGAATTTCACTTTTTATAAACACTTTAGTAAACATTGAGAACTTAAAGGAGGCATCTCCTGACAATACCCGCTGTAGGAGGTGCGTGTGCATATGCTTCATCATTCGAGTTTACGGGTGTTTTTCAGGCTCACATCTGAAGTCTTAGGAACTGCCAAGAAGCCATGTACCACACCGCACTAGACTGAGAGCAGATAATAACTTATATAATTGTAAATGTAGTACAAATACTAACACAGCAACAGTGTTAGTGTCAGCTAATACATTACAGTCTGCATCCTGCAAATATAAACACTACAAAAAATACAGATTGCATCAAATCTTATTGAACTATACAACCTATTACAGAACACCTTACACATACTTCTAACAAGCAGATGCTGAATATTGCAGTAACTAAACTCCATGTTTGACTGTTGAAGAAATTAAGTAATGAATCAAAAAGCTGCTGGGTATTTTTAGATATTAACAGGTCATTCAGATTTTACAGACATTATGCATCAATATATTTTTCTGAGAATTTACCCTAACAAATTCATTCAAAACATTGCATAAGGTCATTTCTCATTTAAGGCCAAGCCAAAAGGCCAGGAAGTTTAACTTTAGGTATATTTTTGGGTTTTGGTTTCATTGATACATGCTCACATTAAGCCCACAGGCCACGGTAGAACAAATGCATTTCAGAGCTAAATAGAGGGCCACAAACAATGAACAGGAAAGACTGAGAACCAAGATCCTATCAATGCCTGAGGCACCACTAGTAGCAAGGCACCAATCAGATAGGCAGGTGATCCCACAATAACACACAGAATGATGAAAGTTTCCAAGATTCATGGAAAAATGACCTTAGAGAAACTTTTCTGTGAATGCAGACTTGGTGGCTGCAAGCTTGGGAGCAAGGACACATAACCAAACATCCAAAAGAAGGAATTATCTGAAAGATTAGTATACTTCATGAAGATTCTTAAATCACAGGCTCAGGCATTATGGAAGGCAAAATAAATTGAAGTAACCCTGGACTGTATCTAGCCTGTATGCAGAAAAGGAAAGAAATTTCTTCATGTTCTTTGCAGCTAAACATGTGCAACATAATATTTGAATTATAGCAATGTTTACAAGTAGTGCAGCAAATATATGAGGGTAATGAGAGAAATTCAAAATAGGAGACTTAAGGAATCATGCGTTCCAGAGCAGATAGTACTACCATAACCAGCCAGTGTAACTATCCTGTCCATAGGATTTCTCATAAATACGATATGGAATGCATCTTTTCTGAAAAACATATCTAACTTCATTTTAAAATGTTCAAGAAATGATGAGTTTGCTGTTGACATAATGCTTAATTACCTTCTAAAGTAGGAACTTGTATCTTATTTCAGAACTGAATTTCTCTAACTCCCATTTCACAACGCTAGATCTCATTATACCACTGTCAGGAAGGCTGACATCTTGCTATCAGACATCTTTCCAGGGTGTAAGTACCAATCGCAGTGATCAAGGCACCTTTCAGCCTTTCGTCTGACAAGCTGAATAAGTTGAGCTCCTGTAGGCCTTGCACTGGAACGCTTGGTTTCCAACCGCAGGCTGTGAAATCTCTCTTCAGAGTTTCACCTGTCCATCTGAGTAGAAGAAATAATGCATTTTTTTCCAGTGTGCAAACAATCCAGGTGCTAAAAAACTTTTCCCCCAAACTCTACTTTGAATGCTAATAAATAAGAACATTCTTGAATGAGAAAGCTGAAATAAATGGCAAGTGTAAACAAGAAACAATAAAGGAACAACCATCAATCCCTATTTTTAAGATCTAATCCAACTATCTCTATTCCATCAAACTTTGGAAATACTCTATTCCCTATGGCAGATCTGTGCCCGTGGCATAACCCTTTCCCTCCCATGAAACTAGGGCTTCTGACAGATAGGCTGTGACTATCTATTAAATATCTCTGGCCAGGAAGCGCAGACCATCAACTGCTGTGCCAGGAGCTGGCACTTGTTTATTTCTACCGCTGCTGTTACAAGCCTTGTAGCCTCTGGCAGAAAAAGAGGATGAACAGTTGGAAGCCAAAGCCTTTTCAGCTGCCTCAGCAAAAATTGGTAGAGCTATCTTGCCAAAGCCACAGTTTGACTTTGCCACCTTGATCTAGTTGAATATCCCGTACCTTGCAGGTAGAATATCCCAAGAAGCTCAGCATGGATCAAGAAATGTCTAGGGGATATTTCACTGCCAGCTTCTGTAGGAGTAGAGCAAGCTCAGTAGTGGGGACTTTTTAAAAATGCTGCCCCACAATCAAAAATAATGGCTCATTTCCAAAATATGTCACTCTACGCATTCACAGAAGGGGTCAGGTGAAAGTTATTTAAAACAGACCTCGTAACAGCTGGAAATTTGTGGTTGATGACTGGGGATAGGGATTCCTGCTGTTCATTTCTACTTGAAAGGTTTGAAAAGATTTTCCCTACCTCTTGAGCAGACACTGTGACTATAGTTGCCTTGTTGGCACTGCCACTTGAGCGGGCATGACAAGAGTTCTGTGGGGACATTTTCCAGATTACATAAGAAATCAGTAGTTTTATACTTCTTTGTGTTGGTACAGGATGAGGCTTCAGTTCTACAGTTTTTCTCCATCTAGACATTCAGATTTTAATCAACTCCTTTCTATCACATTTCTGTTACTTCTTAACTGCAGCTAAGGGGAGAAAAAGAACAACAACAAAAAAGCTTTGTATACATTTCCAGGAATGGTATTTATCATTTACGGAAGGGTATTTTTGCAGTTCTGATTATGAATGTTTACTTTATTCACACATTGAGCAAACTATCCTCTTACACCATACGGTCAGGAGGTATATAGTGTTTCATACATTTGGATGTCTGAAAGCTGCCTGGAAATATATTTCTTATTTTCTGATACGGGAACATTTCAATAGGAGAGGGTTTAATTTGTTTTGAAATTTCAACTCTTGTTCTGCTCAGAAGTTAAAGTTGGAATCCATTAAGATGCATTTTAGTGCAGTTTCTATTCTCATCTTCCTTTTCTCAGTAACTGCGCAATTCACTTAGTACTTCATTACAACCAACAGCAATATGTATACATGGTGCACAAAATGAGCCATTTTGTTTTAAAACAGATTGCAGATGAAAGGAAACCATTCATTTCTTGCTTGCTAGCTGTAATTACTAGAGCGCTAATTACTCCAAATCACTGTCATCCAGGGTCAATAAGGATGACAACAGGAACATCAAAGACAAGATGCACACACGCAATTACAAGTCTCTAAAACCAGGCTGTAATATTATTTTATAGCTACTGTTTTTTTCAGTTAATGCTGAAAAATATTCAAGTTTGCTGAATGTTTACTATTATTTCCTTTGCAGTTTGACGGTGAGAACATGTATATGAGTATGACAGAGCCGAGCCAGGACTATGTGCCAGCCAGCCAGGTGGGTTAATTAATCTTCTCTGCCTTGTTTCAAATTGTAATTAAACAAATTCAAAGAGTTGCATTGCAAATGAGTGGCACTATCAGTAACTGCTGCAATCAGGAATAATCATAATTTATAAACAAAGCATTTAAGCCTTGTTTCCAGTTAATGAGATAGAGCTGATAAAACACCAGAGTTGGCGTTTGTTGAAAGATACTACCTTGTTTCCTCTCCAGAATGCAAGCAGCTGTTTTGCCAGCATGATCTTTCCTAAACAGTTGTTTTACCTTCAGGAAATAAAGTCTTTACAGGTGCAGGTTATTTGTTTATCTGACTGCAGACAAGTTAATCATTATAAGCTACACATGCCACAAATAGCTTTAATTATCACTTGTAGGCCAGTTGTAGTTGAAGAATTGCATTTTTAACACTAATCTGAGGGCTGAGGAATGTTGCCAGTGTTACACCATTAGCATGGGGTTAAGGCAATGACTTGGTCTTCTGTAGCTTGCAGCCCAAAGGGTTTAATGTGATGTGGATTCTTTACAGGTATTTTTGAGTCCTTTCCCTTTTGGGGAACCCTACACACTAATTCTGATATTAGGTGTATATTTAAATATCTCTCACCTTTCCACTTGAACCCTAAGATACTATAGATTTCTAAGAATTAAAGATTTTATTTGCCTCATGAAAAGCAAAAACAGTTTTGAAATTTTTGGTTTGTCTAACTGTAGCTACATCTATGTGTAGGGGACAAATTTTCATTTACTTCACATGTTTCGGTCAGTTTAATTCCACGTTAGTAAGTGATGGTGATAGTGGTGCAGGTCAGTTAGATTGTGTCAGAAATTGCCCTGAATAATCAGACTTGTGGTCTAGGTCATGCAATAACTCAGGCCCAGCAGTGGCTAGTCTGATATACCTATTTCCTTGAATAATCAGACTTGTGGTCTAGGTCATGCAATATCTCAGGCCCAGCAGTGGCTGGTTCTCTTTCTGACAGGACCAGTAGGATTCTATGAAGAGCTCTCATTAGGTGGGAAATGTTTGCATTTGTAGTAAATGTGTGTAGATGAGCAGGATGTCATTTAGGAATCAACAGCTTTGGAAAGTGACAGTACATTCAAAGCTAAATGTCCACATGAAGTACGGTTTTTCAGATAGCTGTGTTGGTCTAACTAATCATGATGTGTAGTACACGGGTTAATTTGGGGACAGGGAAGCAGAAGGTTGTGTGAGATGAGCTACATTGTTCAATCAAAAAGACTGTCTTTAAAATGTTCCACCATGTTGCTTCCCAGCTTTCTGTTGAAGTTATTCTGAAATGCCTTTAGAGACCAACTGTACTTTGTGTTTAGGATTTCTGCGTGATTGAACTTATTCAGCTAAGAACCCTCCAAGATCCAGAGGTAGTTTAGAATAGAACTGTTTGATTAAAAAATGAAAAATTATATTATTAATTTTTCTCTAACCATTAATCCAAAAACTGTACTGACAAGTTTTAGTATTACTATTAGATTAAAGCAGCCTAGTATCATCTCATTTATGCCTTAAGGGTTTTGAAGTGCAAGGGCTAATTGAATTTGTTTGAAACAGTAGAAATACAAACTCTGTGAATGATTGCTGTTATAAGGCAGCTGCTACCTTTCAGAGAATCATTATGTCTGTCTTAAATAGTTTTGAATAAAGAATTGCAAATCCACATTATACATCAGAATTATTTTTCTTCTGTTGATATTTTTGTATTGTGTATGCATGTAGTTTAAATAATTTAAATGGCATATTGAAAAATTAAGAGTATAAGTTTTAATCTTTTATGCAGTTTCTACATGTGCTAACAAGGCCCAGATCCTCAGAGATATTTATGCATCCAACCCTCACTGGTTTCAGTGGAAGTAAGGTGCTTAAAGTACCTTTAAAGATCCAGGCCTAGATATTTTAAGTGCAAATGATTTTGTCTTCAAGGAAAAAATCTATCAAATGTGACATTTCAAATTCAAAGGTGACAGAAAACCCTGAATGCTTACTAAGGGCTGGAACCAAGAAAGGGCTTACAGATTTAAAATCTCGCTATGCCAAAGCCAAGCTCTTGGGTGTCTGGCTCCCAGGTGGAGTTCAAAACCCAGATGCAGGTGTCGAAACTCTGTTCTTTGCTGGGGGATCCATGTGGCAAGAGCTAGCTCAACTGTTAGGCACCATATTTTAAGTTATTACTGAACGCACTCTGGTCAAACAGCCTCCTGTGCCTGTTTGAGAGAAGCCATCAGCCTTGGGCTGTTGCACCCTCCTTTCCCTTACTGTGATTCTCTCCTGGTGCTTGCACCATTGCAGCATTTTTTAAGTGAATACAGATGAAAGTCTGTAATAATAACAATATTTTTAAAAGGAGGCAAAAACCACACTAGGAGCAGGAAGCCGGGGGTGTGTTGGAAATCCTGTCTCTGTCTTGTTTAAGTAAGAACTGGGACTGTGAGAGAAGCCTTCCTGAACCTGTTGCTGATGTAGATAGCTGCTAGTCATTCCTCAAAGGAGCTAAGAAGCTCTCCACTGACAGTATTGGCAAGGTCGTCACCGACTGTAATGGTGACTGATGGAACACCGACTGTTCCTATCTCATGCATAAACATTTGATGGTCGCCCAAAATTGGTGAACTGACTACCATTCCAACAGCCAATCTGCTTGTTAAAACTGGACAAAATATGATATTCACTGCTCTGAAAACAAACCATGTCAGATTATGTGGCTTACTGGGGAGGGAGAGGAAGAGGAAAGGATGTGAGTGTATTTTCTGGTCCCTGTTTTCAGGACTGTTTGTTCATGTTCCACTTGCTGTTACAGGATATAAAACAAATAATCCCATAAGAAAGGATGAGAAAATGTTGTCTCCCAGGTGAAAGTCTAGTCACTTAATCCATAGAGTTTTCTCCTGTGCCCATTTTCCATCTGTCCTCACAAGCCTTGCAGTTGCATGACTTCAGTGAGAGGATTACAAGGCTCCCTCCCATCCCCAATAACTTGGCTGTTCCTCTGTGAGATCAGAGATGAGGGCTTGAACTTTGTCAGAATGAGGAGTGAATTCATTTCTCCACTCTTCTTGATGGATGCGCATCTGTTAACTAAAATACGAATCCCACATGTTAGGAGATGCACGGTCCTATCAGAAAATTTTATTCGAGCTCTGATCGTGCTGACTGAGTCAGACGCAAGTATCAGTTTCTAATTTCAGAGTCTGACACAGCTTATTTGGGAGGTAGGTTGGCAGACTGAGTCATGGTATACAACACCAAAGACCAAGGGGTTTCCACTAGGCTATCTTCAGGATTATGTGACTATAAAGGCAGGATTTTTGGGGTCCTGATGCATGCTGACATTCTCATGTCCTTGCTTTGGATCTAACCCTGAGAAGTTAGGTTTGCTTGTTTTGCCTTTTCCCTCTAACTTTTCCTAGAATCCAACATTTCAAGAAATTTGGGGGCTATGAAATAAACTGTGTTGCAGAAGCAAATAAGATTTAGACATCAGAAATGTTTCGATTGCCCTGAAAAAGCTGAACTTTGCACTTCAGTTCTTTCTGTTTACTGCAAAGTGTTCATATCCAGAAAAACATCACCTTGTATTATTTTAAGGGTTTTAATCAATTTATCCCCTTTAGGCTAACATAAATAAAAGCTCAGCCATTGGACAGGAAAAATACAGTTTTGTTCCTTTTGCTATATAACATCAAACATCTGCATAGCTTGGTAATCCAAGACAAGTTGCCTCACAGCATCCCTCAACAATTATCATTTCTGTTCAATTTTCAAATCAGTACATGCTTTGGGACTTATAGACTAAGTTGCTAAGTAGCAACATATGGCTCACTACTGTTCCTGTGATGTTGCTGCAAGCAAATAGCATAATTCTATACTTGAAATGATTTTTACAGAAAGCCAGTGCTGGAACTGAGCCAGAAGTGTAAGTATACAGTAAAAATTAATGATATTCTTTTAGACTGTCCCAAAAGGCTGTTTGGCAATGTTGTCTCTGTGTACATTTTATATATACATGTAAGTACTGTATTTTTGGTTATGATATATGTAGTACAGGACACTGAACTGCAGGCATCTCCTAAATGAGTTATGCCAGCCATATTAACAAACATACATAGTAAAACTACATGACATTTTCATTACTAATTGCACTTCGATCTGAAAATATTTATCATTTTAAAATAAAATTATGCCAACTGCTCTGCATTTCAAATTCGCACAAATATACTGTTTTCTCCCCACACCTATAATTGGAATCTCAGAGATGAATTGTTCTTCATGTAATTCCGCCTCCTGTAATTTGTGGGCCACGCACAGCACAGTATAAAATTATATTGTTTATTTTACATTTCCTCCTAGTCACAACACAAAATGTAATTCAGGACTCCGTTGCACAAAGCCTCAGCACTTTTGTAGCCTTCCTGAGGCCTGATAAAAGTTAAGGGTAGCTAATCCAGCTGCCAAATCCCCTGCACAATCCAAAGGGAGGAGAACTGGCCTGGAGCTGATGGTTTGGGGCAGTACCCCCATGGCCCCAATGGGAAGAAAAGAGACACCTGAGGCAGAGGAAGGAATACTGCTTGCACAGAGATGGTATTTTCCTCCCTCCCAGAGCTATGCCAGGCAGATCTGTATAAGATATGTATGCGTGGTCTTTGATACAGTGGGCACCATAGGTGTCAAAACTGTTTTGACCTATACAGCTCCGGGGTAAAACAGGATAGAATGACGTCCAACAGAGAGATTTTCCATGTTAATAGGAAAGTAAAGGATTCCCCTCCCTTTTGTTGCCATATGCACATGGTCATAGATATATCCCTAACTTCTTATTTCATGTTTATACCCTAATTTCTTAGAGTATTAATGGGATAGCTGTTACTCATGTGAAGCAGGGATGGATACATGCTACATAATAGCTACCCTCTCTTGCTCTGTATTGGTCCTTCCCTGTAGGCAGACTAGAATTTCAGGGTACTGTATTTATGCATTCCTGCCAGAAGATATGACTCCTCTCTTGTCGCTCCTCTAGAGCCCGAGTCAGCAGAGCAAGGCAGAAGCTGGCTGCCTTGGAAAGGATTGAGGAAAAGCAACGTTCTTAGATGGAGGACCACAAAGTGGTCCAGTGTAGTCCCATGGGTACATACTACCCTGAAGTCCAGGGGAATCCTACGCAAAAGCTGGAAAGCCTTTGCTCATTAGTTGAGAGGCTGCTCCGTGAGAGGGCAATGCCACCTGGTCAGTCTACGGGCTGACTGCAGTTCAGGGCTGTTTCAGACCATATTCCACCTCCCTCTTCCTGGTCCACCATCTTTTCATTTCAAAAACAGAGTATCACCAAAAGGATGTCCACCTCTCTCTCCTCCATTTCTCTGAAGTAGGCTATAGATGCCACTTTCAAAAAAATGGGATGTAGGTTTAAATGGCCTCAGGGAAAGAAAAACACTAGGCAGGTCTTTCGTATCCTGAATGGGTGGTTAAAGGTAGAGGTAATGTTACCCTACCTTTCCCTTTTGTGTAGAACATAATCTTTTAATATGTTTTGGGATCAGGCACAGAGTCGGGAAAGAATTGAGTCCCTGATAAAAATATATCAAGAGTTGCATTAACAAGGCTGTGTTTATGTACATAGATATGTATGTATAGAATCATAGAATGGTGTGGAAGGCACCTTTGAAGATTATCTAGTCCACCGCCCTGCCATGGGCAGGCACATCTTTCACTAGATCAGGTTGCTCAAAGACCCATCCAATCTGACCTTCAACACTTCCAGGGATGGGGCATCCACAGCTTCTCTGGGCCACCTGTTCCAGTGCCTCACCACCAGCATTGTAAAAAAATTCTTCCTTATATTCAATCTAAATCTACCCCCTTTCAGTTTAAAACTGTTGCCCCTTGTCCTGTCACTACAGGCCTTGGTAAAAAGTCTTTCTCCATCTTTCTTATAAGCCCTTTTTATATACTGAAAGGCTGCAATAAGGTCTCCCTGGAGTCTTCTCTTCTCCAGGCTGAACAACTCCAACTCTCTCAGCCTTTCTTCATCGGAGAGGTGTTCCATCCCTCTGATCATTTTTGTGGCCCTCCTCTGGACCCGCTCCAACAGGTCCATGTCTTTCCTGTGCTGAGGGCTCCAGGGCTGGATGCAGTACTCCAGGTGGAGTCTCACCAGAGCGGAGTAGAGGGGCAGAATCACCTCCCTCGACCTGCTGGCCACGCTTCTTTTGATGCATCCCAGGATATGGTTGGCCTTCTGGGCTGCAAGTGCACATTGCCGGGTCATGTCCAGCTTTTCATCCACCAGTGCCCTCAAGTCCTTCTCTGCAGGCATGTATTATATAAGTATGGATGAACGTCTTTAGCTTTAATGCAAAATGTATGCACAGGTACAGTGTATGTATTCAAGCATATTTTTAATTTTTTCTGTAATCAAATGCCTCAACTTTACCTTCCTTTATTCAAATTGATTGTAGTCAGATTATGTTCAGTAAGTATTGAACGTGTACTCCGACCATAAGAAGAAATGTATATGACCTACTTATCTCTGAAAAATGAGTTACTTAAACATGCCTTTACTTAATGCTTCTTTCATTTACTGCCTATTCTATAGCACATGCTGTAAAAACACTAAAGAGGGCAAAATCTTTTCCCTAAGGATCCTAAGCAAATATACCCATAATTACAGTTGTATAAACAAAAGTGTCCCTCTCCAGCCTTCAAAAATCATTAGCG